>NC_081358.1:29982464-30582464 GCF_030684315.1 Stegostoma tigrinum | reverse complement strand
CATTTAAAAGGCACCTGGATGGGTCTATGAATAGACAGGATTTAGAAGGCTAGGGGCCAAATGCCAGTAAATGGGACTAGATTTATTTAGGATATCTAGTACACGTGGACGAGTTGAACTGAAGGGTCTGTTTCCATGCTGCACAGCTGTCTGACTCTATAACTCTGTAAGTGTTTGACAGCTGCTCCTTACTTGGACATCAAAGTTACAGTCACATACGTAACTGCGATTTTTTGCCCCTAAATACCTAAATATTAGAAGCTGTCAATCCCCTTGGAAGTCTCTAGCTTAGCTAATATACTCTGAAAGAAATGTGCTTTGTACCTGCCATTCCATGGACAAAGTAAAAAAAAAATCACTAGTTAAGGAAAATAACATAAAAAGAAACAATTGATTTTTATTTTGTGCATATTGAAATGTTCAATAAAATCTGCAGATAAATAATTGATCATGCTTTGTATAAAAGTAAAGATTATAGTCTCCCATTTGAGGAGTATAGCATAACTTTTCTAAGTTAATACAACAATATAGTAGGTTGCTGTCATTAGCAGGGGTTTCTGTGCTTGCAACCAGTCATACTGGCAGGAAATAAATTCTACCTCAAAATTATAGCTTGTGCTTTGTAGAAACAAATTCCTGTTAAGTGCCTTCCAGGCTTTTAAAAATAATATGACCCTTATGCAGGTATTGATTATCTTGAGGTGAGTGATGAATATATCCTGATTAAATTTTGTGAATTTTCCCTATTGTTAAACATAGTTTGATTTGATGATGGAAGACAGTGACAATCTTTGTTTTTGATTGGTTTTATTGAATATTAAGCATGTGACATGACAATAACTTATGCTTTGTCCCTTTTATTGATAATTTTCTATATATCTTCTGGAAGATAAGGCTCCAGCTGTGTATTATGTAGAAAATTGCACAGAATATGGAAGTAATGTACTGTGATTGAAATGACAGTCACAGTATTGGAGCTCATGAGTGAAAAAAGACTGCTCAGAGGCAGATAGCCCGTCATTAAGTGCCCTTTGATTTGTATGTGCACAGTATATGGGTTCTGACCTCCCCCACCCCCTCCCAGGTCAAATACAGCCCTGAGAGAGAGGGGACTTTCTGAATCTCCTGTTTATATCTGTCAGCCAGGATCACTGCCTGCCCCAGGTTAACATGTTTTAGACAGGTTTGATCAGTTTCCCAAACCGTTCTTTGGAACTGGTGTTTGGAGGAGCAGAATGGAAGCTTGATGTTATCTCGGGCCTTATTAGTACATGAGATAAATCCACAAAGGCAGCAGTGTGTATGTCATTCTGGCAAGCAAAATTGAATCACTATGTTACTATCCCCTTTTGAAAATAAGTTCTGCATTTTAGAAAGCAAGTGACATCTCTTTGGATTTGAACTGCCTAAGTGCCAATGTCGTTGTTCACTCACTCCATCACAACTCCATACCCATGAATTTTGGTGTGTCAAAAGATCCAACTGGCTGTGTTGAATTTTGTTTCCTTTCACTGCATGATCTAGCTACATCACTTCCAGCAAAAAGCAGTACCAAATTGTGTTCTTGTTTGAATTCCTTTATTATTGAACAATTATTTAATTCGTGAATTCTGCTGCCCTTGTTGCACTGTAAATGGTTGCAGGTTGGATAGCTGAGTTGGCTGGACGACTGTTGTGATGCAGACACCAACAGGATAGTTTCCATTTATACATTGACTAAGGTTAACATATGCCTTCTACCATCGCAATCTTCCTCCTTGCCTTGCCTGAGGTGTGATGAACCTCAAGTTAAATTACTGCCTCTCTCTAATGAGAGACCATAGAACATAGAACATAGAACAGTACAGCACAGAACAGGCCCTTGAGCCCACGATGTTGTGTCGACCATTGATCCTCATGTATGCACCCTCAAATTTCTGTGACCATATGCATGTCCAGCAGTCTCTTAAATGACCCCAATGACCTTGCTTCCACAACTGCTGCTGGGAACGCATTCCATGCTCTCACAACTCTCTGTGTAAAGAACCCGCCTCTGACATCCCCTCTATACTTTCCACCAACCAGCTTAAAACTATGACCACTCGTGCTAGCCATTTCTGCCTGGGAAATAGTCTATGGCTATCAACTCTGTCTATGCCTCTCATTATCTTGTACACCTCAATTAGGTCCCCTGTCCTCCTCCTTTTGTCCAATGAAAAGAGACCGAGCTCAGTCAACCTCTCTTCATAAGATAAGCCCTCCAGTCCAGGCAGCATCCTGGTAAACCTCCTCTGAACCGTCTCCAAAGCATCCACATCTTTCCTATAATAGGGCGACCAGAACTGGACGCAGTATTCCAAGTGCGGTCTAACCAAAGTTTTATAGAGCTGCAACAAGATCTCACGACTCTTAAACTCAATCCCCCTGCTAATGAAAGCCAAAACACCATATGCTTTCTTAACAACCCTGTCCACTTGGGTGGCCATTTTAAGGGATCTATGTATCTGCACACCAAGATCCCTCTGTTCCTCCACACTGCCAAGAATCCTATCCTTAATCCTGTACTCAGCTTTCAAATTCGACCTTCCAAAATGCATCACCTCACATTTATCCAGGTTGAACTCCATCTGCCACCTCTCAGCCCATCTCTGCATCCTGTCAATGTCCCGCTGCAGCGTACAACAGCCCTCTATACTGTCAACGACACCTCTGACCTTTGTGTCGTCTGCAAACTTGCTGACCCATCCTTCAATCCCCTCATCCAAGTCATTAATAAAAATTACAAACAGTAGAGGCCCAAGGACAGAGCCCTGTGGAACCCCACTCATCACTGACTTCCAGGCAGAATATTTTCCTTCTGCTACCACTCGCTGTCTTCTGTTGGCCAGCCAATTCTGTATCCAAGCAGCTAAGTTCCCCTGTATCCCATTCCTCCTGACCTTCTGAATGAGCCTACCATGGGGAACCTTATCAAATGCCTTACTGAAGTTCATATACACCACATCCACAGCTCGACCCTCATCAACGTTTCTAGTCACATCCTCAAAAAACTCGATAAGGTTTGTGAGGCATGACCTACCCCTCACAAAGCCGTGTTGACTGTATTTGATCAAACCATGCTCTTCCAGATGGTCATAAATCCTATCCCTCAGAATCCTTTCTAACACCTTGCAGACGACAGACGTGAGACTTACTGGTCTGTAATTGCCGGGGATTTCCCTATTTCCTTTCTTGAAGAGAGGAATTACATTTGCCTCTCTCCAGTCCTCAGGTACGACTCCAGTGGAGAGCGAGGATGCAAAGATCTTTGCAAGTGGCGAAGCAATTTCATTTCTCGCTTCCCAAAGCAGCCGAGGACAAATCTGGTCTGGGCCTGGCGACTTGTCAATCTTAATGCTTGACAAAATTTTCAGCACATCAGCTTCCTCTATCTCTATCCATTCCAGCATGCACACCTGCTCTTCAAAGGCTTCATTCACTACAAAGTTCATTTCTTTCGTAAAGACAGAAGCAAAAAACTCATTAAGGGCTTCCCTTACCTCCTCAGACTCCACACACAGTTCTCTGGCGAAGTGGCAATGTTACCTATTTTGTTGCAAATGGTATGTTCAGACATTTTATCTACACTAACCAGGATATTTTAAAGCACTAACGAACAATTCATAAGAGTTGCTTATAGTGTTCTTTTTCTTGGAAATACAGAGACATCGATTTTCTATCTATGATGAGTACTGTAGTAATCAGGAGAAAGCACAAAGGCTACTTTTGGAACTAAACAAAATTCAGACTGTGCGGACCTTTTTACTGGTAAAGACTCTTTCCTTCTTCATAACTGAAAACATTTAGCTAAATGGTTTGAAATCAAGACGTGGTAAAAGATTTTTTCTGCAGTGTTAGTGATTCACATTCACTGATACACATTCAGTAATAAATATGAATTTTAGATAAGGTGTTCTTGATATATGAGTGGGTGGAATTGATTTAAAAAGTTACAGGTAAGACTTGCTGCCCATCTGGGTTCGCTCAGTAAAATCATTCTTTAAAATTGTAGGTTACTGGTGTTATATGTTTTGTGGATGCAAAATGATCAATGTTTAGTTATTCATTGTCATAAACCTCCTGCCTGAACTACACATAACATGCTCCAGAACTGTAGCACAATATATACACAATGCTGTTCTTGAATTGCACTGCAATTGCATTACCTTGGGAGACCAGGAGTCAGATAGGGCTGTCCATGAGGCAAAGTAACACCATTAGGTAGAAACGAGAGTTCAACAGAAGGATTTGCACCTGCACTGTCAAGTGGCTTGTGTTTTCTTAACAGATGCTGTGTGCCTGCATGCCTGCTGAATGTCTCCAACTTTACATGTTGCAGATTTTCAATATCAAAATTGATACTTTGCATATTTGTCAGTACATTATTGGACCACATTAATTATAATGATCTATTTGTGAATGAAATAAATCACTTCCAAGTCTCAAAGCAAGCAACTAATAAATAAAATATAAAATTTTTGCAAGCAAAGTAAGCAGATTAATTGTTGAGAACTTAAATTGATTTTGTGGTGCTGATGCAGACCAGAGACAGAATCATCTTTCTAGAGTTTAACACTCGAGATAGTTTGGAATTGAACACATGTAGGAAACATGGATGACAATTTGTCTGAACTTTTATTCCAAGAGTCCTTGCTACTTCAGATGATACACCAAAAGTGTGTCTTTTGATTCCATGGGTGGCCAGAATATGTGTTGTTTCCTTTCGAATTTACTGATAGAACAGGGACAGAAGACCTCTGTAAGCCTATAATTCAGATTCTTTTTGAGTTGAATTGAATTGAATTAGCTACATTAGATATGTGGGCACGGATTCTTGAATACAAATCCTTAGGGGCAAAAAAAATTAGAAAAATAAATAAATAAATGGTTCAGCATTACTGAAATTTGGAAGTACTCAATCAGAAAAACAAATTAGAAAAATAAACAAATAAAAAGTTCAGAATAGCGCGCTTCCACCATAATATAAAAAAGAAAAAAGTTTATTTTGGCACCACAAATCTTGGTAATTCAATTTCCCAAATACAGAAAACAAATGTTGACCTTGTAACATCATCTTTCATATATTTATTGCTGCACCATGCACTGGTTTTATTCACTGAATCTTTACATCATTTTTTGTTCCTTAGATGTGGGCTATTGTTCATCCCTCATAGTCATTGGTAAGATTGTGGTGAAATGTCTATTTTTACTGCTGCATCGCATGTGTTGGAGATACATCCCAAGTGCAGTTAAGTAGGGAATTCCAGCATTTTGACTCATGGCAGTTTATCATGCTGATAAAAGAACAGCAATATATTTTAAAATAGCAGTGTGACTTGGGGAAACTTGCAGATGGTGGCATTCATGTTTTCTGAGGTGGTTGAGGCCCTGAGCTTGTTGAAGAAGTCTTGGCAAGTTGTTAAACCATCTTTCAGATGACACAGACTGCAGTCACTGAGCACCCATTGTGGATAGAGTGCCAGACAAGTGCTTTGTTCTGCATGTTGTTAAAATTGTAAATTGTGTGAGGTAAGGATTGTGATATATTTTAATATAATTTGTAATTTGTAAAGGAGTGAGCAGATAGGTGAAGATGGAGCCCAGTGAGAGAGGGGAACAAGAGGATTATTGATAGTGAGCTAGGGAAGGAGAAGAGCTAGGGGGGTGTTAAAGGGGGTTATAGGTGGGTGATAATGGGTTGGCTGTGCTAAAATCAATCCATGTGATGACAGGTCCTGAGGTGTGGGACATGGCTAAAGGACATGGAAGGAAATGTTTAGGCTCTAAAATGATTGAATTTGATACTATATCAATGTACTTATTAATATATATATATTAAAAATATATAAAATAATAGAAGGCAGTGAATATGTATCAAATATATATTGGCTACTCTCTCTATGCTGGTGATTCCACACTTTAGTAAAATTGCTCTGTGACATTAGGGCGCAGTGGGTTTGTCAGGAACTGGTACCTGGGTTTTTCACTGCTTGACATTTTTTTCCTTTGGAGTTTGGATACTGATCGTTCAATCTCTTCACGCTAACTCATTTCCTGTCACTGACACTAGTTCGAATTTAAAAATCACAACAATATAAGTTAACGGAGAATTGAAGTTGTTATATGCTACTGATGTCCTACAGACTCATTTTGTCCTGCTGTTGGAGATCAGTTTCACTCCCATAGTATGTGAGAGAGCAGTTTCTTTTACATGGACTAATAGGGTCATGAAACACTCCAAATCAACTCACTAATTTTTGTCAACCATGTTTCTGGTTTTTAGCTAGCTTTCCTATCTCTCCTCAACCCTGCTCATTGAATTCCAGTTTGTGTCAGATGTAAGTTGGCTATCTTACATACTTTTCACCCTCCCTACATTCTGACTCATGCCAAATTAAAATTCAACAAACATTCTTGTGTTCTTTTTATTCTCTTACAAAAGTGCTGCAGAATTCCTTACCTCCTTCCATTTTGATTTGATTTTATTTATTTATTGTCACATGTACCTGAGTATAGTGAAAACTTTGTTTTGCATGCAGTACAGGCAGATCATAACTTACAAAGACCACAGGGTGATGGAACAGAGTGTGGAATACAAAGTTATGGCTACAAAGAAGACACACAAAAAGCAAGATCAACATTAGATGTGAAATTTGAGATGTCCATTCAGAAGTCTAATTACAGCGGGGAAGAAGCTGTTGTGGAATCTGTTGCTATGTGTGTTTAAGCTTTTGTGTCTTCTGCCTGACTGAAGAGTTTGGAAGAGATTATAACCAGGGAGGGAGGGGTCTTTGTTGATGTTGGCTGCCTTTCTGAGGCATTGTGATGTGTAGATGGAGTCCGTGGAAGGAAGGTTGGCTTGCATGATGGTCTGGGCTGTGTTCACATTTTCTGTAGTTTCTTATGGTCCAGGGCAGAGCAGTTGCCAAACCAAGCAATAATGCATCCAGATAGAATGCTTTCTGTGGTGCATCTATAATAATTGGTGAGAGATTGCCCAGATTTTGGCCTTTTGAATCATCTTCACAATTTATATAAACATCCTGTTCTAGAGTCTTTTGTTCCCCAATTAAAGTGGCATTAATTTTAAAGCTCTCCTTGCTGAGTTGTAAATTATCAAAGCATATCACCTTCAAGAGAAAAGGCTTGATGGAAATCACTTGTGTGTGTCATTAAAGATGTTGTGAGAGTATCTTGTAACCAAAAACATGACTTACGGAAATTAAGAAGGATGCCTAGAGAGAAAGGATATTATTAATTAAATCACTTTTGCTTTCATTTATATGTGAATGTAGTTAAAATGATTTACCAGTACAGGATCTATTTTATAATTGCATAATTATCAGTTATCAGTATATGTATGATCTAATTATTCACATCCTATTTTGAAACACAAGGGTTGCATGGTGCTGGCAGGACGGAAGAACCCTGATGTTCCACTCGAAGGATATCTCGTTGCTCCAATACAAAGGATATGCAAGTATCCACTTCTGTTAAAGGTACTTCAAATAAGGACATGTGTTGTTACATACCACAGAAATGTAAATGTCAAAGACCTGCTTCCCCTCCCACATCAACAGAACGTAGCAGTGTTCTGATTGGGATTGACCCTTTTGAAATCTTTCATTGAATCTTTGCTGGTTTGAAAGTATGTTCCTTAATTTTGTGTCTTTTTCACAGCCTGATTTCCCTGTTACTTGGCAGCGCTGTTGTGTATACTGTACCAGAATATTCATAAATCTACAGCCTATGCAACTCTACTGAAAAAGAGAACATTAAAAATGTTGTGGATTCATCTGTCTAGACTGTGGTTCAACTAAACCAGTCTAAAATTTCCAAAAGTGATGAGTAACAAATGGAACAATCTGTTTTTTCCTAAAGAACAACAAATTGTTTCTTTGAAGACCTTGGAATTATTTAGGGAAGTATATATTTTTGTAAGCCAGTGTCTATTTTTCATATCAAGGCATGCAAGTCTTTAAGTAATTATACTTAGCTCATTTTTAAAAAATGTTTTACATGATGATTCTGGCTGAGAACTTATATGCAATAACGTGCATCAGAATCACAGAATTCTTCATGGAATTATAACAGTGCAGCAATAGGCCACTTGGCCCAGCATATCTGCACCAGCTCTCCAAAGTGGCAAGTCATCTAACATAATTCTCTGTCTTCTCCTGATAACCCTTATTCCATCCAATTCCCCTCTGAATGCCTTGATTGAACCTGACCCCACCACATTCCAGACCCTCAGCATTTGCTACATGAAAATGCTTTTCCTAAACTCATTTTGACTGCTTTTATTAGTTATTTTTAATCTGCGCCCTTTCATTCTTGATTCATTCACAAGTTGAAACATTTCCCCCTACCTTAGATTGTTAAGAACTCTCATGATTTTGAGTACATCAATCAGTTCTTCTTTTAGTTTTAACTTCTCCAAGTAGAACAGCCCCAGCTTCTCTAACGTATCTTCATCAGTGAAATTCCTCATCCTGAAATATTTTCATAAGCCCTTCCTGCAACCCCCACACATTCTTCCAAAAATTAGGTGCCCAGACCTGACTACAATTCACTAGCTGAAGTTGAACTCATGTCTCAGAGATCTTCAATTTAACCCTCTAGCTCTTGTACTTAATGCCCCATTGATAAAATCTGGAGAATGCTATGCTTTATTGATCACTCCCTAACTTCTCTCTCAACCTGCCACCTGCAATGATGTATGCACAAATACTCACAGGTCCCTTTGCTCCTGAAACTTCTTTAGAATTGCACACTTACTGTTGCTGTTCTTCCTATCAAAAATGTATCACCTCACACTGCTCTGCATTGAGTTTTCATTTGCCACCTGCCCACTCCACAAACTTGTTTCTGCCCTTTTGAAATGTCTACTCTCCTCTCCTCCTGACAATTTATAATTCTCACTCCTTGCTGTCTTCAAGAGGACGAGCAAGAATGGAGAGAAAACGAGGATCTGAACAGCAGTATGCACGTCCTGTGAATGAAGATTTTAAGAAAAATCAATTGACTATGAGCTTCAGGAAAAAGACTCCGAACCTTTACCATTTTCTTATTAACACAAACCATGGAGAATTGTGTCAAAATTCATAATTGGCTCTTGTCAAAGTGATTGTGATGAAATGATGCTATCTTCTTAACCTTGCCACTCAAAAATGGCTACCAAATGTTACTTCTTAAAGAGACATGAGGACAGGTGCTAGCCTAGTGGTATTATCAATAGACTATTAACCCAGAGACTCTGATAGCATTCTGGGGACCTGGGTTTGAATCCTTCAATGGCAGATGGTGGAATATTAATTCAATAAAAATCTGGAATTTAGAGTCTAGTGATGACCCTGAATATGGTGTTGTTTGTTGGGGGAAAACCCATATTCTTCAGGGAAGGAAGTCTGCCACACTTACCTGGTATGGCCTATATGTGACTCCAAACCCACAGCAATGTGGTTGACTCTTAACTACAATTAGGGATGGGCCATGAATGGTGACCCAGCTAGACGTGCCGACATCCTGCGAATAAATAAAAAAAAGGTCAACTCCCTGAAGAAAGCCATCTTGTTTCCACTTATATCTCAAAGTTGTTAACATTTTTAAGAATGTTGTTTTTTTGAGTAAATGTATGTTAACATTCATTTAGGAACTGATGAAGAGGACACCAAAAAGGCATAATGACCATGCAGCAGTAATTGAGGCTCTACAGGCCATGAAAACTGTGTGCTCCACCATAAATGAAGCCAAGAGACAAATGGAAAAGCTAGAAGTTCTGGAAGAATGGCAGTCTCATGTAGAAGGATGGGAGGTAATAGTATTACTATAAATGTTTAACGCTCTGAACTGAAGGCAATCCTGTCAGCAGGTTCCAAAACATGCTTTCCTGATTGAATTCGTAACTGTGTACAAGCAAATAGATAATAACAAGGGTAGGTCAATTGGTCCTTTGAACAGAATCTGACATTCAATAAGGTCATGGTTGATCTGATTTTAACTCAACTCTATATTTCTTCCCAATAATCTCTACTCATCAAGTATCTACTGACATCTGTATGAAACATATTTATAGATTCTGTATCCACAGCCTTTTGGGGAATCCAAACATTTACAACCCTCAGAAAAACAAGCTTCCTCATCTCTGTCTTATATGGACAAACCATATTATCTCTTTAATCTATGACTCCTAATTCTAGATTCTCTCAAAAGAAGAAACATCCTTTCCACATCCACCATTCTCGTCCCCTCAGGATCTTATGTTTCGATTTATCACCTCTGACTCTTCTAAACTTAAAATGTACAGGCCCAGCCTGTCTCGCCTCTCCGCATAAGGCAGTCCATCCATTCCAGGGATTAGTCTAGCAAACCTTCACTGAACGGTTTCCAAGTATTAACATCCTATACTGTACACATTGTACTCCAGATACGGTCTCACCAGTGCTGTGCATAATTGAATCATAACCTCACTATTCTCACATTCAATTTCTTTCATGAGAAATTGTAGCATTCTGTTGGCTTTCCTGATTAAAGATTTTGAAGATTTAGAAATGATTGATTTATGATGAAATATGGCAACATAAATGGGAATAAACTTGAAGTGAAAGGCAGCAGGCTTAGAGGGTATTTGAAGAAAAGCTGTTTCATCCAGAAGGTGTTGGGGACCTGAAATGCATTTGCTTGGGAGGATAGTTGAGGCAGGAAACCTCATCACCTTTAAAAAATATTTCAATAGAATCCCTAAAGTGCAGAAGCGGCCCATACCACCCTCGAAAGAGTATCCCACCCACACCCACCTCCTAACCCATCCCTGCATTTCCCATGGCTAACCCACCTAGCCTGCGCACTGTGGGCAATTTAGCATGGTCAGTCCACCTCACCTGGCAATCTTTGGACTGTGGAAGGTGGCCACATCTCCTGGAGGAAACCCATTCCCGTTTAGGGAAAATGTACAAACTCTGTACAGACAGTCACCCAGGGGTGAAATCTAACCCAGGTCCCTGTTGCTGTGAGCTACCATACCACCCCAATTGGATGAGCACTTGATGTATGATAACATTCAAAGCTATGGACCTAGTTTGGGGAGTTGGGACCAGCATAGGTAGTAGGGTATTTTTGGTGTTACAGACTTCATGGGCCAAAGGGCTTCTTCTGTACTATATGATTTTATGATTTCTAACTTTTAAAGGATGAATATTTTCTTGAGTCAGAGTCCCAGATCTTCAGGTCTTTGGATCATTGGGAACTACAGTATGACCTAAGATATATGTCACAATCTGTGACATTCTGACTTCATGAGAATTTCCTGCAGGTTTTTACTTCTGAATGCCCTGGAACCCTCGAAGTCTCTGCGTCTGAGTTAGACATGGAGGCTGAAGACAGTTCTGACTTACTTATCTTTAGTTACACCAAAAAAATGTTAGAAAATTCCCAGTCTAAGTCCTTGGCAACTATACAATTTAACCTCACATTTCTTCCTTCATTCCAGTCCTCAACTCGGATTGACCCTTGCTGTGACCCCGACTTACCTTAAACACCTTGACTCCCTCCTTACTCCTTCCTCATTTCCCAACTTCCTCAGAAAGTCTTATTATTCACCTCCTATCTCCTAATCTGACCACCCCTCCTGATTTGATCCAACAATACACCACCCATTTGCCACTATACCCAGTTGCCTACTCACTCACCTGTCTCCTTCCCATTTACCTAGTTACCTCACATCACTTTATCCAATTACACACCCATATTCGTTCATACCTTCATTCAAATGCCCAAAAGCATTTCAATGTATTAGTGAACCCCTAGCAGATTACATAAGGTGGCACTGTAAAATGGACAATGGCTCCTCCCATGACACCGTGCTACAGGAAGCAGTTGAATTTAAGCATCAGAAGACCTGGCTGGAAATGTAGAGTTCTGTTGTGTTGTGTAAAAGTAAGAGTGGAGCAACGATCCAGCAGTGGTTGTGGTCCCTTGGAGAATTGAGACCATAGAATTCTGCCTGTGTCTGTGCCAACTAGAATCATACAGCATGGAACCAGACCCTTAAGTCCTACTCGTCCATGCCAACCAAGGTTCCCAAACTGAATTAGTCCCATTTGCCTGTGTTTGGTCTATATCCCTCTAAACCTCTATCCATGTGCCAGTCCAAATGACTTTTCTCTTTGATTGAATTCCCCAATTAGTTCCACTTCACTGCTTTTGTTCCATAGCACTGTAATTATTTCTCTTACCTTAATTTACTGCACTTAAAACCCTCATGACTTAAACCATCTGTCAAACTGCCTTTTGATCTTTTCTGGTCTGAAGAGAGCAACTGGAATAGTTCGAATCTCTGTCACCTCCTGAAATAGCTAATCACTTCCATCCTTAATGAAGCCTGTCTTTAAGTTGTTGATTTTTTTTCCAAAGGGATGGTGCTCACAGCTGGTCACCATGCTCCCTACCTAATTCTCTAAAACTCAGCTGCACTCTATTAAAGATAAGTCAGGAGTGTAATAGAACACTATTTCCTTGTCCAAATGAGTGCAATATTAAAAGCAAGTTACTGCAGATGCTAGAAGTCTGAAGCAAAAACAGAAATTACCAGAGAAACTCAGCAGGTCTGGCAGCATGTGTGGAAAAGGAAGCAGAGTTAACATTTCAAGCCTAGTATGACTCCTCAGTCCTGAAGTCATTGTTCTCGAGCATTTTTCACACTCCACAGATGTTTCCAGACCTGCTAAGTTTCTCCTGGGTGAATGCAACTCCATTGATACTCAAGAAGCTTGACACCATCCAAGACAAAGCAACTCACTGGTGTCCTGGTTAAAGACCTTAACCATTCACTTTTCCCACTATTGACATTCCACTCTCTTTCAGATGCACTGCTCCTTTGAAAGCACCTTCAAAACCCTCTGCCACTTAGAAAGCCAAAGGGTCATGTGCTGCTTATTGACACTCTTTTCTAACATAGAGCTCTTGCTTCCAACTCGGTTAGAAAATATCTCCCACTTCACAAACAGAGACCAGCAAAGACTCTCAAGGCTACCCCCTAATCATCATTAACTTCCATGAACTACTTAATTTGAAGAGCGAAGTAGGTAAAACATTAGCATTGGCCATTTTCCTGAGTGGTGTTTCTTTACTTAAAAATATTCAGGCTGTTTTTGTGACCTTAAGTCTCCCTGTTTCTCTGCAACCTCCTCCAATCCATAAAACGCTTTTGATTTTGACATTCCATGTAACCTCTATTCTAATAGCTCCTCAATGGCAGCCATGCTTTCAGCTTCACTGGTCTGAAGCCCTGGATTTCCCACCTTAAACCTTTCTAACTGTGTCACCTATTATAAGATGCTATTTAAGGGTTATTACTCACATGTCCTAATATGTCCGTTGGTCATGGTCAAATTTTGTTGCAGAATACTCAAGCGAAGCATCTTCAGTTGTTTCCTCTGATAAAAGCATAAGTTGTTATATGAATGATTTATTGTTGTTGTTTGGTGGTAATTTGACAGCAAGAAAGGTAAACTCAATTTCACCTGTGATGTAAAACAGGCAATTGGAAATTGGCTGCCCTTTATCCATCTCACCTAACTATCTTTTCCATTAACATTGCTCATCTTCCAACTGTTTTGATTTCATCACCAAGGATAAATGTCACTTCCAGTGTTGTGGAGGTTCCTGTGTTGGATTGTGGTGGACAAGGTCAGAAGTCACACATTGACAGATTATAGTCAAATGTTCCTGATGAAGGGGCAATGCTATGAAAGCTTGTGATTTCAAATAAATCTGTTGGACTATAACCTGGTGCCGTGTGACTTCTGACTAGTTCCACTGTTATAGTTGGCAAGTTCATGAGATCATACAATGGCTATTTGTAGGGAATTTGACAATGACACTACCATGGTTTGTGCTATTGTTTGCACTAAGCTTGCAATGAGGTCTGAAGCAGAGTACTGCTGGTGAAAAAGATTTCAAACATTTGTGAGCAGGTTATTAGTTGTAATACAATGGATGGCTTTTTCCATCACTTTGTTAATGGATTATAGTAGGGCAGTAGTTGGATCTTTTGGATTTGTTCTGCCCTTAGTGAACAAAACTGAGCAAATTTTGCACTTACTCGGATGTTGTACTTGGAGCTGTTGCGTAACACATGACTGGAGATATGGCTAGTTGTGGAACAGAAATATTAAGTACCACAGCTGGGATGTAGTCAGTTCTAGTTACTGGACTGTGCTCTGGATGTGTGGGTTTATGGAAGTTTGGGAAACTGGAGACCATCTAATAATGGCGATTTGACACCTGACACTTGCGCTCTTGCAACATATTGCAGTAGTTTGATTTTATATCCCAATAAATGATGACTTGGAGCAATCTTATTTAAGAATTGTAATTAAGTTGAGTTAAACCAAACTTTGATACATTTAAGACAGTCATGAATAAAAGATAAAGTTACTGCCTCTGCATCATTTAGAAGATGATAAACATATGGTTCAGGGGGATGGTGGAGGTAGTTAGTGTTAGAAAGTGAAGAACTGAACAGCCATTTGTGGAGGCAATGGCCTAGTGGTATTATTGCTAGACTATTAATCCAGAAAGTCAGCTAATGTTTTGGTGACCTGAGTTCAAACACTACCACAGAAGATGGTGGAATTTGAATTCAGTAAAGAATCTGGAATCAAGGGTCGAATAATGTTGAGTGTTGGAATAACCTACCTGGTTTACTAATATCCTTTAAGGAAGGAAATCTGTTATCCTTAGCTACTGTGGTCTGCATGTGACTCCAGACCCATGGTAATGTGATTGACTCTTAAGTGCCCTCTGAGCAAATTTGGATAAGTAATAAATGCTCAGAGACATAGCCTATAAGCGAATATAAGTATTTTCTGAAAAGACTAGATTTGTAGTGAGTGAATATGGTATGCTTCCAAGTGGGATTATTTTGAACCATGGGTTTTGCATGCTCTTTGCAATTTTCTTTACACCAGTAGAGTCTAAACTGATCAAACAAATGCTACATCCCCACACACTCAAAGAAAAATGCATTTTGATCATCAATTGTTTAGTTAATTAGCACATTGTTGGGTAATACTAATTGATATTAATGGAGGGGAAATCTTGCCTTGACTCTGTTCATGCCTCGTGATCGAACTATAATGAGGGCATTTGCAAAAGTTATTTTCTTTCTTGTGTGGTTTTTAAAACTTATAATTACATTGAATTCTTTGCCCAGTTGTGTGTTGTAATTGTATTTAGCTGATCAGAGATAGATTTATTCACTCAGAACTCTTCTGACATGATCTTTTACATTACAAAGAATCAGCTTAAAGCCGCAGTAAATGAATTTAGGAGATGCTGAACTGCAGCACATGGCAATTGACTGAGAAGCAAAGTAAATATGAAGAGCTTGTGAATATTCTTGTGAGGGACCAGCAGGTTAGCAATGTACATAATTCAGTGATTTTATAGCCAATGTAGAGTGTAAAGGTCAAGGTCTCCTGTGGTACAGTGGTAGTGTTCTCACCTTTGAGCCAGAAGGTTCATGCTAAGTTCTACTTGCTCCAGAGATGTACCATTATGCATCTGGACGGTTTGACTTAAAGCTATCTGGAGTGTAAGGGTCTGCTGTAATAAAAAATGGTTTTCTTTATCATGATGGGCATCCTCTGATCTGCAAGGAACCAGATTATTAAACAAAAAGAAAACTGTGGATTCTGAAGATCTGAAACAAAAGCAGAAATTGCTGGAGAAACTCAGCAGATCTGGCAGCATCTGTGGAAAGAAAACAGAGGTAATCTTTTGAGCCCGTAATTCTACATCAGAACTTATATTGCGCTTTTTTGTTTGTAAAGAAATCAGATTGGATTATGTTTGCAATCCTTGCAGCTGGTTTTCATTCATGACATGGACCTCTTGCTGTCGCAAGTAAGGTATGGATTGTAGGGAGATGACATCCTTAAATGGTTATTAATTGGTACTGGCTGTAAGAGCCTCAGTGCCTTGTCTGAGCACCCCACATCCTCATGATGACTGTGAAAATGTAGGCATGTTGGCTGCAGAAAGGCCACCTGGCAGATTCGACACACTCTCTACATTCAAACCTGTTTGAGGATGAGTGTAAAATGACTGCCTTCTCCCAGAAACAGCCATGAACAAAGGATAGTGAGAGATAGATTAGACAAAAGTACAGCTGGTATCCTAGGTGAGTGTGTGAACTTGCACTTGGAAAGAATGTGTTGCTGATATTTGATGCATTTAATGACTAACCTATCCAGCATCCTGCCATAACAACATGACTTGGTGAAATGGGGGAAAGTGAGCCATGCTGTGCATTTGTAAACAACAGCAGTTAGCAACATGTCCTGAACCCTTCTTCAGAGACAGTTTCCTGAAGCACAGGAACACTTCCCACATGATGAGCAGCCTTTTACTGCAGGTTGCTTTTAAATTGGTATTAAACTTCTCTGTTTTTGTCCCTTCTCTTGAGAAGTACCAAATCCTTTGAAGATACAGTGCAGTAAGTGTTTGAAACAGCAAGGGGCCTGTCTACACTGAAACGGCTGAACTTGCCGAAAGACATGACTTATGAAGGGCTTCCGTCCAGCTTCAGTGTGTTATAAACTGACTAAAGTTCACTTTACAGGAAGTGGAGCATTTTTCTGACCGCTGAACAAACAGCACAAATTATTTAAGGTTTCTGCCAAATGTCTATTATACATCAGATGGAGTCCCAAACTTTCTGCCATGGTTTTAGTCTTTAAAAACATGCACACATCTGGTCCTGTGTGAAGCAGCTGACATACGAAAGGAAAATGCCTGCAATTTTCTCCCCAGAGAAAATGTTTGGCTTATGGCTGGGTTTTGAGAGGAAGTGGGTTAGTTATTTTTAGACTTGGCAAAGGATCAAAGTACAGTTATAGTTTGGTGCAGGGTTAAACAAGAGTGTAGGATGTGGGGGTCACATGAGGGAGGTCCTCACTACAATGAGGATAATCAAAATGTTTGGAGACATTCAAGTAAGTGCAGAACCTAAGCAGGAAGATGGTCACAAGGGGTGAAGGACTTCAGTTATGTCACTGGATTGGAGAAGGTGGGAGTGTTTCATTAGAGAAGAGAAGGTTGAGTGGAGATGTGATGGAAGGATTGAAAATCATGAGGAGTCCAAAAACAGTGGTTAGGGAGAAACTGTTCCCATTAGTGGAAGGAGCCAGAATGAGAAGGCACAGATTTAAGATGGTTGACAAATGAAGCACTCCAAACATGAAGACAAAGATTTTCATAGGGTGTGTGGACGAATTGGGAGTATTCAGCCTAAGGGTGTGATTAGAGGCAGGATCAATGTGAACATTCAAGAGGGAATTGATCAAGATTACAAGACGGAGGTGGGGAATGCCATCAAGTGAAATGTTAATTTGCAGACCCAATGCAGACATGATGGGCCAAATGGACTCCTCCCATGCTGCCACAATTCTGTTATTCTGTAAGAAAACAAATAAAGCTTGCCATATAGCCTGACGATGATTCTTATTGAATCATAGAATCCCTGCAGCATGGGAACAGGTGATTCAGCCCATTGAGTTCATGCCGACCATCCGAAGAGCAACCCATCCACCTAAACCCATGCCCCTTCCCTATTCCTGTAACCCTGCATTTCCTATGGCCAACCCACCTATCCTGGACACTATGGGCAATTTAGCATTGCCAATCCACCTAACCTGCGCATCTTCAGACTATTACTATTCCTCCAATTGCTGTGATAAGTTTAACATCATTTCTGATGGCAACATTTATCCCTCAGCTAAGAGCACCAAAACTTTTTGAAATGGTTAGCTGACTCGTGGCCATTTATTAGAGTTTACTCTATCATAGTTAACTGTAACATTTCCAAGATGCATGCTCCTTCATGCTCTCATGACCATTCAAAATGATTGATTGGATGCAAAGTGTTGAAAACTGCCAAAGGTTGCTCAGTAAAGTGAAATTCTCTTGTTCCGGTCTTTGCATATACCAAGATTCCAGTGTCAGTATAGCTAGACCCCACTTAAAGCTGTGGCTGTATTGTACAGGTTAAAGAACTGCGCTGCATGTTTGCAGTACCATATATTCCAGAGCAAAATAATATAATTTACTAAATATGAAAGGAATACCATAAAATTAGATACTTCAAAACTTGGGTCTTTGTAGCTAACAATTATGAGATGTTTAACTTGAAAATTGCACATTTCTAAGTGCCAACATTCATAAATTAAAATACTCTTTAAAATTAACTTGGAAGGTTTTTTATTGTATTAATTGTTCTAATTGACCAGGCTCCATCAAATGCCACAATTTGGTCATTGCAGGAAGTACGTCCAGCCTTAAATTACCTGCTCTGATCAATATCTGCTGCCCGGTGGAATCCAGGACTTGAGTGCAAGCTCAGAATGGCAGCCAAGAGCAGAGCAGTGACATTTGCTGGCAATGGCAATGGACACTGGGGACTTTAAAGATAGAGCCAGGAACAGGAAATAGGGTTTGTGTGGGACGATGAAGGTGTGGAAGAGGTACTGAGGATAGGGGCAGAAATGGAAGGAAGGTCAAGAGCTTCAGATATTTAAGATGCACATTCATAGAGTCATAGTGATGGAGTCATTGGTTACACAGCACGGATGCAGACCCTTCTATGTAACTAGTCCATGCCAAACATAATCCCAAACTAAACAAGTCCCACCTGCTTGCTCCTGGCCCATATCCCTCTAAACATTTCTTATTCATGTACTTATCCAAATGTATTTTAAATGTTTTTAAACATTCCTACTTTGTTATTTTGCTGAACCATCTTTCCGTGGAAGATTGTGCATTACAGGTGCATTATTTTCACATATTTAATTTTTCATTTAACATTTTGTAACTACATGTGTTGTAAGTACTGCATCAAATTGACCGTAATCATGCCTAAGCAACAGTCTACTTCAACATCTGTGATTGTCGTTAATTTTGAGACTAAGTTTAATGTGCTTCAGCATTTTGATCAAGGTGACTGGATGATTGATATTGCTAATTCCACACTTCTGCCAGATGTGTTGTCACAGTGTGACTCTGTTATAATCAGGAGAGGACGGGCAGGATAGCTTTCGGCTGGTCCCACTCCTTGTTTTAGCACAAAAGGTTTTTAAAGAAGGATATGTTTGCTTATTGAATGTTCAACTGTTTACATACTGTGACTTTAAAAAGCACACATGGTATTCAAGCATTCTTTAAATATTTATGAAAGAAAAGTGAACAATTTTTCTTGTGATTAAACCGGTTGAAGTAAAATAACAAAACCACCTTAATTTTCACATATTTTTGAATTATGGAATTCTCTCACACGGTCGTGTTGTAACAGAGTGTGAGGGTAGAGTAAGCGATTTTTGATGCCAGGCGTATTAATAGGACATATAGATTTTGAAGGTTGGCACCACGCTGAACTCACCCATCCCTCTGGGCTTGCAATCAAGGCAGTGAAGGTATAGTTGAATAATCTCTTTTCGCGGAGACATAAGATGCTGGATTGTTAGGTTGATTCTTTCCTTTCTGACTGTGGTGCATCGATAGTCCAGCAGGAGACATGACTCACAACTTTCAAGTTGGATGGAGCGACAGAAAAAGGGAGGGTCCCTCTCGTGGGCCTTGCTTCAGGATCTTGATTACTTCTGCTTGTCAACAGTGAAAGCAGTTGCTCATCTACAAAAGGGGATAACTGGCTTTTGACATGAGCTCTTCAATTGCCCAAATGCAAGAGTGCAAGAAATAGGAGTAGGCTACTCTGCACCTCAAGCCTACCTGTTGCTGAAATAGCCCAGGCCTCAACACCTCTTTCAAGCCAGCTCAGCATAGCTATCAACTCCCTGATGTTTGAAAAATCTATCTACCTCTATACTTTAAAATACTTTCAGTGATCTAGACCCCACAATTCTCAGGGCTAATAATTCCAGATGTTCGATATCCTCTGAGAGAAGAAATTTCTTCACATCTCAATATTAAATAAGTGCCCACCCTTCTGCTCCCCTCTCCCCCATTCCATAACTATGCCCCCAGGTTTGAGATGCTCCCATTACTGTCTAATAACCTTATTGAGTGCCTTTTGAAAATTCAAATAGCACTGTATTTAAGGCAGCACCGTGGCTCAGTGGTTAACACTGCTGCCTCACAGCGCCAGACTTTGATTCCAGCCTTAGGCGACTGTCTGTGTGGAGTTTACACATTCTCCTCATGTCTACATGGGTTTCCTCAGGGTGCTCCAGCTTTCTCCTGCTGACCTATGATATGCAGGTGAGGTGGATTGGCCATGCTAAATTGCCCAAAGTACTAGATGGATTGGTCATGGGAAATGCAGGGTAACAGGGATAAGATTTGGGTGGGATGCTCTTCAGAAGGTCTATGTGGACCTGATGGGCCATATGGACTGCTTCTACACTGTAGGGAATCGAAGGGGGATGACCTGTGTTGGGTTGGAAGGAAGGAGAGATTAAATGACAAAAGGGGTGATGGTTCATGGAAAACAGGAACAAAAATGAGATGGGCATAGACTGGCTGTAAATGACAATGGCAGGTTCGTATAAAAATTAATTTGCTGTGCAGAGAAAGTAGCATTTTGCTTAAAGTATGGGGCACCTTGCAAATACTATCCTGAAGTTGATGGTTAATTAGGCTGTTGTTGGATCTGATATGCAGTTTAAAAAAAGCATGAATTTGCATTTTTAGAGTGCCTTTTGTGAGCTAAGAAAGGCTTTGAAAGCATTTTATTGCCATGCACAATTTACAAATTGTAGTTAATATTGTAAGGAAGGGTTGTACACCTGTGATTTTGCACAGGACAAGATCTCACAGTCAGTACAGACATAAAGCAGGTATAAATAAAGCACTAGAAAGGGACAATTGTGCAAAGGATTCACAAAACTCTGGCCATTGTTTTTAATGCTGGCACAGGAACAGAACCTGGTATCTCTTCAGCCAGTAGAAGATGGTTTTAAATTGAAATTATAAAAATGAAAACAAAACATCATGTAATTATAATACAAAATTGTCATTCTTGAATGTGTAAGGAAGAATTAAAGCTTATTTTCATCCTTCCCAGTAGCTTGGTTAGAGTTTATGACTTTTACTTGCTAAAATGGATTGATGTATCATGGTGAATTCCACATAGAGATGAAGACAATGCATGCACCCATCAAAATTCAGTTTTCTGCTTTTGAGTGTGTGCCTAATAGATCATAAAACTCAGCAAATGTTTGACTGTTCTTTAATTTTTGATCTTTACAATTTCTTTTTTCCTTTATTCATTCATCTCTTGAGGGCATCAGTGGCTAGACAGCATTTATTGCTCATCCCTAACGGCTCAGTTAAGAGTCAACCACATTGCTGTGGGTCTGGAGTCACATAGCCCAGACCAGGTAAGGATGGCAGTTTGCTTCCCACTGGGACATTAGTGAGCCAGATTGTTTTTTTCCTCCTGACAATGAACAATGGATTCATGATCATCATTAGAATCTTATTTTGAGACTTTAAAAAAAACACATGAATTCACTTCCCACCATTGTCCATAGCAGGACTTGAACCCAGGTCTCCAGAGCATTACCTGGGTCTCTTGATTAACAATCCTTGTGATAATACCATTAGACCACTGCCTCCCCATATTAAGCATTTGCAATATTATTAAAGTTACTTTTAGAGCTCATTCCTTTGCCTGGGCTACAATCTCCGGGTTCTGGTTTTATTCTGGGCACACAGCTGCAGAGAAAAAGCACAAGGCTTATGAAGTTTTTTCATTGAGAATCTAAAATCATCACTTACAAACTCGCAAAAGCCATCAATTGGCCTTCCCAGCACAACAGTCCATCCTGGGTCATTGATCTGCTGAATAAGTCTTCTTCGTGACTTCAGCAGTTGATGAGGCCACTCGTCCATGATGATCATACTATTCCTCTGAGCTGCTGATACTTGTCTGTGTGAAGTATGCCACTCATGTCAATGCTCATTCCACCACGCCACAGCCAAGGAGTCTAAAATTAGGGGGCATAGGATTAAGGTGAGAGGGGAAAGATTTAAAAGGGACCATGGGGCAACTTTCTCAAGCAGAGAGTAGTGCATGTATGGAATGAACTATCAGAGGAAGTGGTGGAGGTGGGTTCATTTACAATATTGAAAAGCCATTTGGACAGGTACATGGATCGGAAAGAATTTGAGAGATTTGGGCTAAATGCAGGCAGAGGTACGGATTCTGGGTAATCTAAGATGGGTACAGGAAAAATTGTGACTGTAAGAGCTGCTCCTTTTCTGAGGTATTTTCAGTGTTGGAGCTGATTTCCTTGTGTTCTGGGAAAAGAAAAGATGGGACTCCTTCAGTTTGGGAAATCTGGTTGATGTGGACGAATTGCATTGAAGGGTCTGTTTCCATGCTCTGTGACTTTATGACTAAGTAAGAAATGGGTTGATCTGATTTCCACATGACACTGATAAATTGGAGGTGAATTTCTTTGGGGGTTCTCTAGGTCTTTTGTGGCATAAATTATGTTAATAATATTTTTTCTTCAATTTTTCTGGCTTTTCTGCTAATTGTACTGGGGAACAGCAGGGAAATGTTAATGTATTTACTTATTAAGTTTTTATTGAAAAGCAAAATAGGTCTGATTGGATGGACGTGATTTATTAGCTTTTCAAAAATTAACTTGGATGGACAAAGGACCCTTTAAAAAAGGTTTTTAATGCTGCTGAGAATCATTCTTATTTTAATTTCTGTTTTGTTTCAGGGCTCCAATATAACAGATTCATGCACTGAAATGCTGATGCAAGGAACTTTATTGAAAATTTCAGCTGGGAACATCCAGGAACGAGTTTTCTTCCTCTTTGATAACTTGCTGGTCTACTGCAAAAAGAAGCATAGGTGGGTGTTGTTGCTTCTGGGGTGGGATGGTGGCTCAGTAGTTAACACTGCTGACTCATAGCACCAACAGACCCAGGTTTGATTACACCCTTGGGTGACTGCCTGTGTTTGTGGGGTTTCTGCTGGGCTCTCTGGTCCCCTCCCACAGCCCAAAAATGTGCAGATTAGATTGATTGGCCATGTTGAATTGCTCATAATGCCCAGGGATGTGTAGCTTAGGTGAAAAAGCCATGGGAAATGCAAGTTTACAGGGATGGGATGGGGGATGGGTCCAGGTGGGATGCTCTTTGAAGGATTGGTGTGGTCTCAGTGGGCTGAATGGCCTGCTTTCACAGTGTAGGGATCCTGTAATTCAAATCTGCAACTGCTTTGAAATGCACTATGCTTCACTTGCAATTCATAATTCAAGAATGAATGTTCTGTGACAGTAAGATTTGCTGGGTTACTGGCTGAAATGGTCTACTGTAGCGGAAGACCTTGCTGAAAGGTAAGCTCCTAAAAGAAGGACAGAACAGGCTAGAAGGGCTGGGGCCTGGGTGAAGGAGAAATGAGTGACCTTGCAGTCAGCAGTGTTTGAATTCACCTTTAGGCACTCTGGGAGTATGAAGGTGGAGTAGGTGGCAGGCTTAATCTCTATTTTCATTGTGAAATTTATTGGGACCCTAAAAACCACCTTCACTTGGGTTGTAATCGTGCTGTTTCATTCTCTGACATCATAGAACAAAAATCTTGAAAAATCTTCTCTTCAACCTTTTGTTTGGTGAAGATGTTAAATTTTGGCCCATTAATTCCCAACTCACTGAGCAGTAACTTATGCAATTAGTTGATTAAAAACAGTGCTCATCACTCTGAACAGTTTAGATAGCCTCCATTTGATAGAAGCAGTCATTGGGGATGACCTTTGTTTCTATCGGGTATGTCACACGGGTATGTTGAGAAGATGACATGGCACATGTGCTGACCATTTGGGGATGGGGGAGCAGACTCAATGCAGCTTTCTCGAACTGCATAGTTTAGAGAACAGAGGTCAATCCGAGGATGATAGTTACCTCTGATTTTTCCTGCCTGGAACTGGAGCAGTGGTAGCCCAGGTGGGAATGGGTCCTTAAATGATTACTACTTGAACATTTGAGGGCCTCAGTCAGTGGCAGGCTTTGAATTTTCCCACCCATATTTCTTTCTGGTAGTGGGAGGAACTTGCTGGGGTTCGGGGATGTCACCACCCCACCTCATTATGCTACCATTCTAATTCCACATACACCACTTCCAGGACTGAAAGATTCCATCCATAGTTTCGCTTGTCACTCTTTACAGCCAAAGCATAATTTTAACTGTTGTGAGATCTTTTGTAAGCTAATCCTTGCAAGATCTAATACCCAGACTGACCTCTCGAAATGCATCATTTACTTGTTTAGCATGAAATTCTACTCACCCTGCATCGCAAATTGAATCTGTCGTAGAATGTTAAATCTGAATGTAGCAACAAAATAACAATGTGACATTTTTCTCATCAGATGACAATTTTCTGGAATATTGATCAGTAAATAAGTTAAGGTTTCTACGCCAGTACAGCCTTACATTGAGAAAATGAATGCAATGAAATATAACACGGGTAAATGTGGGATTTTACACTTTGGCAGCAAAAACAGGAAGGCAGATTATTGTTTGAATGGTCCTTGAATTTAATTTTCTTAGTAACCTCAGACTTTTCATTTAGTCATCTTCCATGGGTTTCAGCCATTGCTCAGTTGCACTGTCTCCGAGTCTGAAAGTTGTAAACCCAGAGACTTGAATATAAGACCGAGGCTGACAATCCAGTGCAGTATAGAGGCAGATGTGTATTCATGATCAATGCTTTACTGAAAAGCAGTGCCATTTATGAGACGTAAAATGGAAGGACCTATATGCTGCCACAGCATCACACAAACCCTACAATATGGAAGCTGGCCATTTGGCCAATCGAGTTCACATTAACCCTCTGAAGAGAACCCACCCAGACCTAGACCCTCCATCCTATCCCTGTAACCCTGCAATTCCAATGGTTAATCCACCTAGCCTGCAGATCCCAGGACACCTCAGCATGGCCGATCCACCTAATCTGCACAACTTTGGACTGTGGGGGGAGAACCGCAGCACATGGAGGAAACACACATAGACACTGGGAGAATGTGCAAACTCCAGACAGTCAGTTACACAAGGCTGGACCCTAACCCTAACCCTAACCCTATTGAACCCTGGCACAGTGTTAATATGACTGAAATTCACTGAATAAACAAATCTTGGTTTCTGACCTGAATAAACAGTTGTCCTTGTTACTTAACTCCTAGACGATTAAAAAATACTACACACCCTAAAAAAGTGGCTGATGGACATCGGTATCTTTTTCGTGGCAGAATTAATACAGAGGTCATGGAAGTGGAAAATGTAGACGATGGAACAGGTATTTCATTTTCAAATTGACCAAATGAAAACTTATTATTAGTGAGATGGATTCTAAGAGTTCATAAGTATAAAGAAGATGCCTTTTGAGGGTAAATCAACAAAAAATGACATAGTTCATTCTACGCAGTAAATATATAAATTTCAAATGTAATAATAAATAATTCCTGGTTAATCAATTTATATCACATTCAGTACCAGTAGGATTGGGCATTACAGATAAACTGCAATGTTGTTCATGATTTTAAAAACCAAAGGAACTGCTGATGCTGTAAATCAGAAACGCAAGCAGAAATTGCTGGAAAAGCTCAAGAGGTCTGGCAGTATCTGTGGACAGAAATCAGAGTTAACGTTTCGGGTTGAGTGACCCTTCCTCAAAACTGCTGGTAGCTAGGAAAATGTTGGTTTACGTGTAGAAGACATGGTCGGGGGAAGGGATGAGGAGTAAATGATAGATGGGGATAGATGTTTCCGAGTCAGATCGTTATCCACTCCCTTGTCTGTCCAATTGTTCTCTTCTCTCTCTGTGGGCTCTATCCTTCTAGTTTTGTACTCCCCTACTATGGGAAAAAAGAAATCACTGGTCCTTTTAAATTATATGTTAATGACCTGCAAATAATAACAGTATAATTTAAAAGTTTGCAGATAATATGAAATTCAGAAATACAGTAACACCAACAAAGACAAACATAAATTGATATACCTTTTGGTAGGAAGGTTACAAAGAGCAAAATACTAAAAATATTGCAAGGGATTTGATGTTCACATGCACTTTTAGATTTTGAGAAGATATAGAACAATTAAAATCAAGATGGTTTTGAAGGACTGTTAATGATTTTGCTTTCTTGCTGAACATAAAATCCAGGTTAGTCATCATTGACCTCCAACAAAATATTAGAAAGATAAATTTCATAGCAACATTCAGAGATAGGAGAAGAAAACGGACCTAGTATTTTGTTCTTTGGCTGAAAGCAGTGTTCTCTGTTTATTCAGTATACTGGATCTAGCAGGTGGTCAACATACTTCGCTAATGGTTTCATGGCTCATTCTTAACATAGCAATTCAGTGATGCTTCATCAACCTCACATACATTTGTGGATCAGTGGCAGAGATCCAAAGTTGAGATATTTTGGTAGTGATGTGATGACAAGGAGATTTCTAATTTCAGCACTTCTTATGCTGATCCAATGTAATTTATTCATAAAATTTGCCATGACAGGGACACCCAAAATGATTGGTGTGTGCCCTGTTGACAAGTAAATGTTGTAGTCTTTAATTGCAATGTACAGTTGTTTTCTGATTTAATTAAATTGTAACTACCCTTCTATATTTTAAGATGGAGAGGAAAGAGACTTCAGCTAACTATAGACTGGTCAGTCTGAGGCCAGTTGTACAGACATTACCAGAATCTCTCAATAGGGACAAATTACCTGAAATTACTTGAATAACCTGAAACCTAAACAAATATGAACTGATTAAAGAGAGCCAATGTGGATCAGTGATGGGAGTAATTTAGTTGACAATTTTAAGGATTATTTTGGGCTTTCGACTATTTTAAGGATTATTTGGGCTTGTATTATGCTTATAAAAAGAGATGTGGTGCTGTGGGTTTGATTGCCCAAAGTGTGAATTAGTAAACTAAAATAAAATAAAGAACTGTTTCCATCAAATAAGTGCACTATTGAAACAAACATCTTAAAATTCAGACCAATAATCATGAACAAAATAATGACTTTTTTTTGCAAAAATCAACAGTTTCCAAATACAATCTGCAATAGCTATCTAACGTGGGAAGTGAAATCAGTCAAAAAAGTGAAAAGTGACTGATAAGAATAAACAGTGATAATGGGAACTGCAGATGCTGGAGAATCCAAGACAATAAAATGTGAGGCTGGATGAACACAGCAGGCCAAGCAGCATCTCAGGAGCACAAAAGCTGACGTTTCGGGCCTAGACCCTTCATCAGAGAGGGGGATGGGGTCAGGGAACTGGAATAAATAGGGAGAGAGGGGGAGGCGGACCGAAGATGGAGAGAAAAGAAGATAGGTGGAGAGGAGAGTATAGGTGGGGAGGTGGGGAGGGGATAGGTCAGTCCAGGGAAGACGGACAGGTCAATGAGGTGGGTTGAGGTTAGTGGGTAGGAGATGGAGGTGCGGCTTGGGGTGGGAGGAAGGGATGAGTGAGAGGAAGAACAGGTTAGGGAGGCAGAGACAGGTTGGACTGGTTTTGGGATGCAGTGGGTGGAGGGGAAGAGCTGGGCTGGTTGTGTGGTGCAGTGGGGGGAGGGGACGAACTGGGCTGGTTTTGGGATGCAGTGGGGGAAGGGGAAATTTTGAAGCTGGTGAAGTCCACATTGATACCATTAGGCTGCAGGGTTCCCAGGCGGAATATGAGTTGCTGTTCCTGCAACCTTCGGGTGGCATCATTGTGGCACTGCAGGAGGCCCATGATGGACATGTCATCTAAAGAATGGGAGGGAGAGTGGAAATGGTTTGCGACTGGGAGGTGCAGTTGTTTATTGCGAACCGAGCGGAGGTGTTCTGCAAAGCGGTCCCCAAGCCTCCGCTTGGTTTCCCCAATGTAGAGGAAGGTGCCGGGTGTGGTGGGGTTGGAGGGCAGTGTGGAGCGAACAAGGGAGTCACGGAGAGAGTGGTCTCTCCGGAAAGCAGACAGGGGTGGGGATGGAAAAATGTCCTCCGACACTTCCGCCATCTACAATCCGACCCCACCACCCAAGACATTTTTCCATCCCGACCCCTGTCTGCTTTCCGGAGAGACTACTCTCTCCGTGACTCCCTTGTTCGCTCCACACTGCCCTCCAACCCCACCACACCCGGCACCTTCCCCTGCAACCGCAGGAAATGCTACACTTGCCCCCACACGTCCTCCCTCACCCCTATCCCAGGCCCCAAGATGACATTCCACATTAAGCAGAGGTTCACCTGCACATCTGCCAATGCATCCACTGTACCCGGTGTGGCTTCCTCTACATTGGGGAAACCTACCTCCCCACCTATACTCTCCTCTCCACCTATCTTCTTTTCTTTCCATCTTCAGTCCGCCTCCCCCTCTCTCCCTATTTATTCCAGAACCCCCACCCCATCCCCCTCTCTGATGAAGGGTCTAGGCCCGAAATGTCAGCTTTTGTGCTCCTGAGATGCTGCTGGGCCTGCTGTGTTCATCCAGCCTCACATTTTATTGAATAAGAATAAACAGCTCAGATGTCATCAACTTCAAGGTGCATGTAATTTTGTATAGAGCTGGACATTTGGATCTGATAGTGTTTAAAAGATGCAGTAGTTAGATTTTAATTTTCATATTGATGTTAACCAGCATTATATACTCTAATGTATAATGGGCAGAGTAATCTTTATTTTTATTCTCTCGTGGGAAATGGAAATCATTGGGTGAGCATTTATTTTCCATCCCAAGTTGCCCTTAAGAAGGTATTGGTGAAATCGCTTTTTGAACTGCAGCAGTCTCTGCCGTGTATGATTTACTCAAGGTGATTCAGGCACTCACCTTCAGTATAGTTTCACATACATCCTATTTTGCAAACTGAACAAACGAATTAAGCCTTTCCAAATCCTTTTTTGTTTGAATATTGCTCATGTTCAGTGTTGCATCTCTCGTAGCTTGACATAAGTTTGTGGGTGCTCCAAGAAGTATCACAATGTCATACTTTTCAAAGTGTTCGTGGTATTTCTCAAATTACTCCTTTCAGAGCGTTCTACACCATGGCTATGACCATTGATTACAAACACTATACCATTCTCAAACATTCTCAGATCATCTGCTGCTGAAACCCTGAATCATGCCACTGTCATGTTGAGACCTGGCTGTTTCATTACTCCTTCCTGTCTACACTCCTGCATTTTAAAATCCTCAAATTTGAGATTATTGATAGCCCTGTTGTCTACATCATTCCTCACACCAAGTTCAGCTCAGTTATCATCCTTGTGCACCTAATCTGGTCTGGTTCCCTGTCAAGGATTACCTCAATTTTGAAATTCTCATCCTTGATTTCAAATCCTTCCATGACCTTTCCCTCTATATTCTGCTGTAGTTATGGAGGTATAGACCTTTGAAATTATCCTCATTTAGATCTGGACTCCTGAAGATTTGTTATATAAATTGTTCCACTATTTGTGTATGTGGCTTCTGCTGTCAAAGCCCAATCTCCAGAATTTCTTCCCCGAAACTCTCAGCCTTTCTATCTTGCATTCTTTATTTTAAGATGCTCCTTAAAACCTTCTTCTCTGATCGAGAGCTTACTTCTTCAATTCGCTTATGGAATCTGGACATATCTGGCTGGCCAGCATTTATTACCCATCCTTAGTTGACTTTGAGAAAGGGTGGTGAGCTCTTTTCTTGAACCACTGCAGTCCATGTGACAGAGATAGACTCACGATGCTGCATGTGGCTATTATTTTTTAACCAGTGCCTTGGTCAATGCAGTTGTTACAGCTGAGGGGTTTGCTGGGCTATTTCAGAGGGCAGTTAAGAGTCAACTACATTACTGTAGGTCTGGAGTCACATGTAGGCCAGACCAGGTATGGATGGCAGTTTCCTTCTCTCAGGGACATCAGTGAACCAGATGGGTTTTGCTGGACAATCACCAATGGTTTCATGGTCACCGTGGGTATTTATTTAATTCAAATTCCACCATCTACCATGGCAGGATTCGAACCCGGATCTCCAGTACATTAGCTGGCTTTCTGGATTCATAGTCTAGTGAAAATATCAATAGGCCACAGCTTCCCTCACTTCGCTATCTGACCAGATATCTCCAGTTGTCAAAATTTGCTGTGTAAGCTTTTTGCGGAATGCCTTGGAACGTTTTATTCTCTCACATGTGCAATAAAAATATATTTGTTGTGGTTTAACAATAGATTGGTGTTGATAAGCATAATTAGAATTGTGGTTTATTCCAGCGGATTATCACAGCAGTGGTCATACAGTTATCAACGGTTGGAAAATACACAATACTGCCAAAAACAAGTGGTTTGTCTGCATGGCAAAAACATCAGAGGACAAGCAGGAATGGCTAGAGGCCTTTCTAAAGGAACGAGAACGAAGAAAGAGTAAGATACCATGATTTATGCACGTTGCTTATCCCTGCCATTGAGAAAAATGAAGTTATGGTAGTATTGACCTCCACTTGCAAAAATGTCACCATCATTTTATTAGCTGGTTTGCAACACAAGCTGCAACGTGTGGAAGAATTTCTTGGATTAATAGTATTTTATGCAAACCTGGAGTTTTCAGTATTTAGAGCCTTGACCAATATAACTTGGGCATTTTCCCATTAGTTTTGATGGGAACATAATGTCTCAATTTATTTGCCCAACTACAGTGAAAAACTTTGTTTGTGAGCCGTACAGGCAGATCATAGTGAGCAAGGACATGCAGATCACTGAGTGAGGCATACAGGTTACACTGCACAGGAGGTGCACAAAGCAAAATCAACATTATTAGAAGTTAGAGAGTCCATTCAGCACTCTAATAAGAGCAGGGAAGAAGCTGTTCTTGAACCTGTTGGCGTGTAAGTTAACGTTCTGTATCTTTCGCCTGACCGAAGGGGTTGCAGGAGATCATTACCAAAGTGGAAAGGGTCTTTGATGTTGACAGGCTTTCTGCGGCAACGAGAAGTGTAAATGGAGTCCATGGATGGAAGGTTGGTTTCTGTGATGGTCTGGGCTGTACACACCACCTTCTGTCACAGTCCTGTGCAGTACAGTGGCCGTCCCAAGCTGTTCTGCACCTAGACAGTATGCTTTCCGTGGTGTATCTGTAAAATGTTGGTGAGGTTCCTTATGGACATCCTGAATTTCCTAAGCTGCCTGAGGAAGAAAAAGTGCTGTTTTGCCTCTTTGACCACCGTATCTGAGTGGGAAGCCCAGAACAGATTGCCGGTTATTGTCCCTCCGAGGAACTTGATGCCCATGTTTTATTATTCTGTTATTTCACAAATCTATGCTCCGGTGTTGTTTTTGTGTGTGTTATAGAGATTGTGCACTTTGTGACTGTAAATATTTCTGCTTACGACAACAAACTGGGCCATTGATTTGTACTTTTAAATAATAGTAACATACAAGTATTTTTAAGAATTAAGATTGATTAAACCCCGTTCTTATAAACAGATCAATGGTTTGCCTCATGTGAGTTAAAACTGAAATTTTTCTCCAAACAATACAGTCTATTATCCTCTCTTTCAAAATGGAAACAGACTCTTCATCCATTCCAACTAGGCTTCCAAAACTGAACTAGTCACCTTCGTCTTTATTTGGCCCAGATCCCTCTAAACATTTCTTATCCATCTATCTGTCCAAATGTCTTTTACATGTTATAATTGTACCTGCCTCTACCACTTCCTTTGGCAGCTCATTCCACACATGCACCATCCTCTGTTTGAAAAATTTGCCCTTCAGGTCCCTTTTAAATCTTTCCCTGTCACCTTAAAACCTATGTCCTCTAGTTTTGGACTCCCCTACCTTGGGGAAAAGACCTTGGCTATTCACCTTATGCCCCTCATGATTTTTATAAATTTCTGTAAAGTCATCCCTCAGCGTCCTATGGAGGGACAAAAGTGCCAGCCTATCCAGCCTCTCTTTATAACTCAAACCCTCCAGTCTTGGTACCATCTTTGTAAATTTTCTTTTTGCACCCTTTCCATTTTAATAACATCATTCCGATAACAATAACATTTCAAAAATTCCTGTAGCAGATTAGGGTGACATGGTGGCTTGGAGGTTAGCACGGCTGCCTCACAGCGCCAGGGACCCGGGTTTGAATCCACCCTTGGATGACTGTCTGTGTGGAATTTGTACATTCTCCCCACGTCTGCGTGGGTTTCCTCCTGGGGCTCCAATTTCCTCCCAAAGTCCAAAGATGTGCAGGCTAGAGTGGATTGGCCATGCTAAATTGTCCATGATGTGCAGGCTAGCTGGATTAGTCAAGATAAATGTTGGGTCCCAGGGATGAGGTGTGTGTGCGTGGGATGCTGTTTGGATGGTCAGTGTGAATTTGATGGGCTGAATGGCCTGCTTCTACACTGTAGGGTTTCTATGATAACTGTGAATCATGGTGTAAAACTCTACTTAAATTGAAGGCACGCAATTCATGCCTCTTAAGCCAACCAACCTGTGTCAAGGTGCCAAAGTGACAATGTGCATGAATGCATGACCTGCTGATTCCCGATGTACACCATTTTCTCTGCAGTGGGTCACCACTTTCCCTAATATTGGCACTCTCTGTAAAGTGGGAGAGTTTCTGATGTTTTGAGGGAGATGGGAAATATTTAGAGGGATATGGGCCAAATATAGGCAAATGGGACTGGTTCAGTTTAGGAAATCTCGTTGGAATGGACAAGTTGGGCTGAATGGCCTGTTTCCGTGCTATATGACCCTATCACCTGAGTCTTCAACTGTGCCTGAGTCGAATGTTAAGTTTTGAATTGCTTGAATCCCATAGCACTAGTAGGTTTTAAAGATGACTGTGGAGATTCTCTTGGGTACCACTGATTTGTCCACATAGCTGCCAGTGTAACACAATAAACACTGATGTGGATCGAGAAAGTGAAAATCTCCAGAAAATTTATTCTTTTATCAGATAAGTACAAAAATCACTTAATACAGAATACCCCTACAGTTTGTAGACAGCAACTTCCTGAATAATATAAGGACGTGATTTCATTTTTGACCAGGTTTGAAGCTTGGTGTGGAGCAAGATACCTGGTTGATGATCTCTGAAAAAGGGGAAAAGCTCTACCATATGCTATGTAAAGAGGAAAATGTAATCAAGGACAGGAAACGGAAACTCAGCACCTTTCCAAAATGTTTCTTGGGCAGGTAGGTTGTTAGGTTCAACATTAATTAACATACTAGCATTTTCTTTGTTCCAAATTTTCAGACAATTTTCTGCACTTCCCTTCTGTTCTAAAACTCTTGAACCTGTTCTTGAGATAAGATGTTTGTAGCACTTAGTGTAGTTAGGGGATCAGACTGGTACCTTCATATTAATAAAATGTGAGGCTGGATGAACACAGCAGGCCAAGCAGCATCTCAGGAGCACAAAAGCTGACGTTTCGGGCCTAGACCCTTCATCAGAGAGGGGGATGGGGTGGGGGTTCTGAAATAAATAGGGAGAGAGGGGGAGGCGGACCGAAGATGGAGAGAAAACAAGATAGGTAGAGAGGAGATACTCCCCCTCTCTCCCTATTTATTCCAGTTCCCTCTCCCCATCCCCCTCTCTGATGAAGGGTCTAGGCCTGAAACGTCAGCTTTTGTGCTCCTGAGATGCTGCTTGGCCTGCTGTGTTCATCCAGCCTCACATTTTATTATCTCGGATTCTCCAGAATCTGCAGTTCCCATTATCTCTGGTACCTTCATATTAATACCTGATCCTTGACAGTAAGTCATAGCTGGTATCATAGTTGAAGTTAAACTACTCCTTACTCAAAACCTATGGCTTGATTGGTAAAGAGATCAAAGGTTACGGGGAGAAGGCAGGAGAATGGCGTTGGGAGCATATCAACCATGATAGAATGGTAGAGCAGACCCAATGGACAGAATGGCCTAATTCTGGTCCTGTATCTTTTAGCCTTATGGAAATCCTCTACAGTGGGGATTGGTATTCAGGAACAGGAAATAAGCATGGTTTTTCCTTTACTGAGCTCTGGGACAAATTCTACAGTATAACACTACCCTGGCAAAGGTTAGTCAAATGGATTGACTTTTCTGGAGTTTGTACAGCTTATGTAAGTCCTGGATCAATAATTTTGTTTCTGTATAAAGGTTCAGGGGTCACTTTGGCTTCCCCTTTATCCAGATGGACTAATTATTCCAGTATTATTGAGTAACATTTACACATAACACATTAGAAATAACTTGGGATATAGGATAGAATGTTGATTGCCATCTGGGTAAAGGATCTCTGCTCTGAATTGATGTTTTATCTCTGAAGCACAGGATTTGCATCATGGAAAATCCCTTAGTGTAAATCTTCAGGTATGGGTGACTAGTCTGTCTGTATTTGGGTGTGCTGAGAATATCAGACAAGAAATCTATCTCCAGGCTCAGTGTCCATTTATATATTACCGACACTATTCAATGGATGTATCTTTGCACAGAAAGCCCAACATGAAAATGTAAAACTAGAAAATTTCACATAACATCAATTAGATGTTTCACATTCAAGAATCTAAAATGATGTTCTGGAGCCGTCCTGCTATTTAATTTGTTTTGACCCAAACCATTTGTTCAAGATTTTATCTGTTTTTGTTGAGAGTGATGTTGTTCAGCTAACACAAATTGGTGATTGGAATTTTTTATGAACATAACATTTGTGATGAAGCTATGGCTTAAAGACTTTATTTTTGTCTTTTTGTTTGAAGAGAGGTTATAAGGTAGAGGTCTCATGTAGTCTTTCAATGCCACGAGAGTAAACTCGTTGTGAGACCTTGAGTTTTCTTAAAGTTGGAACAGTAGAAGCAGCCTGGCTGGGTGTGGCCAGTTCTCCCAGACCAGGATTTCTAGTTTTTAGTTATTTAGCTTTGAGATTCAGCAGTTGATGTCATGGGCTTAAAAAAGTGGGAGCTATTTTACACTGTCTCAACTACAGCCAAAGCTGGATATTTTCTTCCTAGATTGCATATGAGACAAATACTGGTTTTTCTGAAATTGCCTTTTCGCCAAAGGCTGTGTTTATAGGATGTTGCTATATTGGAACAGTTAATTAGTAAGAGCGACTACATCTATTATTCTCTTAAGTTTTCTAATAGAGTTGTTATTCTAAATTTCTCTTTCTTTTGTTGTATTTTAACTGTAGTTTTTAAATAAATTGCGTTTTGCTAATGCCTAGTACTCTGACCAGTCACATTGCATCTGGAGCATAGCACTTTACATTTACCATAAAAATATGAAAATGTTAGGGTTGAGGCTACCTTCTTAAAGGTCCATAATGATTTAAAATGCTGTTTTTGACTAAAAGGAAAAGGCAGGACAGATTGAGTTTTTTCAGGTGCTGGAAGGCATGGATTGTGTGGATGTAAATAGATTTGTGAACACCGTCTGCATTCAGAAATTGGCTTACAACATTAACTAAACTCTATCGTCAATAAATAATTAAAGCAGATTACTTTGATAGCAGGCAGATATGAGCGATATACTTTAATTAAAGATTGACGCACTAATCTGTTTTAAAAAAAATTAGGACAAACACTGAGCAAAGTGATTGAAGCTAACTGAAAAATTGGATATGTACATCAGATCCCACTTTCAACCTAACCCAATTGTGCTCCTGGACCCAGTTTATAAAGCCAGCTAGGGTCAATGTCACTGTGATGCAGTGTGCTATTGTTCTTGTTCAATTTTGGGGTTTGGCACCACATTTATAGGTAATAGACCATTTGTAAGAACATGACTGATAGTTTATTCACAGTCGGAAGCAGCAGTTTAGATTTAATGGAATAGTTATTGTAAATGATCACTGACAATTGATGGCTCATTGAAACCAGAGGATGACCAGGCAGTTTGTAGAGAATGTGTAGATCTTGTAAAGACATGAAGGCAGCATCCAGCTGTCTAGCCACGGTGTTAAGGAACACTTCACGTCGTCTTCCCTCAATTTCTCCTTGTCCATCATCGGTCTGAAGGAGAAAGCACCTGACGAGTGCTCTGTTTCTGAGCTCTCGTTGATAAATCTCAGTTTTGAGGCTGGTAATCTATACTGTATCAATCATTTGTTGGAATTCTTCTACCCAGCACAGATGAGGCAACTCTTTAAAATGTCAGGATAACAGTTGCCTCTTTGCACATTTCATCTGCTGGCTGATTTTCATTCAGGTTGGGAAAAGGACTTTGAATTTCCTGAACACTGCTCTGACAATGGAATAAATGTAATACCAGATAATTCCTTGATATCAGTTCATTGGATTGTCGTGGCCTCATGATCCTTGTGGCCTTTATTATATCTTTCTTTTGACCTTGTAACAGCAGTTACATGAGACCTTATGCTGTACAGGAAACCTGAGAAAATTTCAGTGTTAAAGTGAACTCAGTGTCCAACATTAATGAGTCCTAATGCAGTAAAAGTAAAGAAGGGGACCAGTGCAAAGAGAAAGAAGGAGCCTGAAGACCTTAAGTTTGCTATTACATTGTACCTTGGAACTGCACCGTCTGTCCGCATCCGAGTACCCTTTACCTGGATCTCCTTGGGCGGAAGAGAAATGGTAGAAAGCCCACTTCTCATCTGTTACTAGTGTTTAAATGCAGAGGACATGTGATGGCTCTAAGTGAAATTCCCTGTAGGTATGCTATGATGAAATATATAAATAAATTAGAACTGGGTACATATGGTAGAGTGGTAAATGAAAATCCAGACTCTCCCATAATATTAAACCAAGCTATAATGTCCTCATTTATCACAGTATAAGTTTGCAAATTATATAGTTGTCAAACTTAAAGCATTTGCAATAGTGAATCCTGTGACAATTAATCACAGTTATGGCAAATTTGGAATTATGGAAGTTCTGACAGGTTACAATTTAGAAAGAGAGCGACTACAGAGGCACTGTTTTTAAGTAACTTACTTTTGATAAGAACAAGGATTTAAGTCTTATTTCTTTCTTTTATTGCTTTGACACTTCAGTGAATTTGTTGCTTGGTTGCTGGAAATTAAGGAGATCAGTAAACCAGAGGAAGGAGTACATCTTGGTCAGGCACTGCTGGAGAATGGAATCATCCATCATGGTGAGTGACTGTGGGATTAATAGTTGTTCTGACTAAATGTATGGAATGACATAGAATTATAGAGTTGTGCAGCACAGACGCAGACCCTTTGGTCCAACTCATCCATGCTGACCAGATATCCTAAATTAATCTAATCCCTTTTGCCAGCATTTGCCCATATCCCTTTAAACCCTTTCTATTCACATATCCATCCAGATGCCTTTTAAAAGTTGTAATTATACCAGCCTCCACCACTTCCTCTGGCAGCTCATTCTGTGTGAAAACGTCACCCCTTAGGTCCCTTTTAAATCTTTACCCTCTCACCTTAGACCTATAATCTCCAGTTTTAGACTTCCCTACTTTGGGAAAAAGACCTTGGCTATTCACTCTGTTCATGTTCCTCATAATTTTATAAACTTCTATAAGGTCACCCCTCAGCCTCTGAAATTTTGGGGAAAATAGCAAAACATTAAATAAATTGAATGTGATACAATACATGAAGTTCTACTACTGATTGCAATCTCAGTTTGTCTGAAGGAGTTAATTTGACAACCGTAGCGTCGAGAATAAACAAACAAATTTTCAAATTCCCATCCATAATTGCTCATTTATTTACAGCAGTGTGCTTGTCTGGATCTACTTTTGAGTTGGAAAATTGGAAATTGATTGGTTCTGTTTAAATTTCCCTCTAGCATTGTAATGCAATCTTCCTGTTTTTCAGTGTGCAGATATTTCTGTTCTCACCAAGGGTTGGACTTTCCTTCAACGTCACACCCATGTGAAATGGCCTTCAGCCATTAAACTGAGTGAAACGGGCCGGCAATTGATGCCACTTGAAATCAAGCCCCATACAGGAAACTGGATTGTTCATTGGAAATGCAGCTATACCCTCTGGCTCAGTCATTAGACATTTTGCTACATGTGAATGAGTGTCATTAAAACGTTCCTCCCCACTCAGCACCTATTGCACCTTCCTGAAATTAAAAGCACCACCATCCATGTGGTGGTATAAGCTCAGGAATGGTACTGTTAAGGCAGATTCATTGTTGAGCAGATTATGTTGATTGCTACAGCCAAAAGCTTGGTTTGATTGATCCAAACGATTAGTTTTAAGTGTTGTACAGCAAGTATAGTTTTTGTTGACTAGAAATATGGATTTTTCAATGGGAACTCTTCTACTCTTTGCTTATGGTGTAGAATGTAGAGGGAGATAAAATCATTTCTCCTGGATGCGCATAGATATTGAATTGACTCCTGTACCACTGAGAGGACCACTTTCTCAATAATTGACTGCCATGGAAAGCCACTGTATTGAAGTATTGTTTCTTCAAACATTCATGGATTATCTTCACAAGTAATCACTTTGCTCAGACCTGGCACCAGCTACATAGGAAGAAGTTGTTAAAAGGATTTGATTTGACATTATACTGGCCTACAGTGAGATTCAGAGGGTAAAAGAGGAGGATAATGTTCTTTGTCTAAGGTATATGGCTGAACGATCAGCCTTGGCTGAGGACGTGATTTATGTAGCCTGGTTTTCAACAGTTTTGGTGAAGGAACATTGATCAGATGTGGAGATGGTGGTGAGAATTTTGCATAGATCAAATGATGTGCAAATAAAAAGAAATGAAATTTGCAATGGGTTGCAAACAATCCACATATAATCCACAATAAACAGTGTTGACAACAACAGCCTGTGGCTCCTAATGTTGGGAAGAGTTTCCACAACCATCAGTGCTTTCTGAAATGACAACAAACAGTGCAACACACTAACATTTCCATGAACCTGTAGCACCTCACCATTTGTATCTGGCACCACTGGGCTGTTAGAAGTTAGTGCAAAAATCCAACTACTCTCTTCGGAAACTGACAATGAACCTGTGTTCAGGCTGTCTCCAGTGCTTGAACAAACATTGGCCTTGGCACGTCTTTGACTGCGCAGGAGAGGTGCTGCTGGAATCTGGTTGCCTCACACTTGGTTCTTTCAGGTGCCTTAGGATCCAGAGCAAGTTTCCTAAGCCAACCATCCCTGAATCTCATTTCACTTTGTGAACATGTGTAGGAATAATAGGTTAGACCATAAGACATAGGAGCAGAAATTGTTTGGACCATCGAGTCTGCTCCACAATTCAGTCATGACTGATAAGTTCTTCAACTCCATTGGGAGCTAGAGCAATTAAGTTTGCTTATATAAAGGGGAAACTGGGTGGTAGAAGCCATTGTTTGTTTGTTTATTTCTTTATTTATATTCATATGTGGGATGTGGACATCTCTGGCTGGCCAGCATTTATTGCCCATCCCTAGTTGCCCCTTGAGGAGGTGGTGGTGAGCTCCCTTCTTGAACTGCTGCAGCCCACCTGCTGTGAATTGACCCACAATGCCATTAGGGAGGGAATTCCAGGATTTTGACCAAGTGACACTGGAGGAACGGTGATACATTTCCCAGTCAGGATGGTGATTCCCCTTGGAGGGGAACTTGGAGGTGGTGGTGTTCCCATGTATCTGCTGCCCTTGTCCTTCTAGATGGAGGGGGTTGTGGGCTTGGGACGTGCTGTTTGAGGATCTTTGGTGAATTTCTGAAGTGCATCCTGTAGCTAGTACACACTGCTATTACTGAGAATTATTAGTGAATCTAAGCAAAACACTGCAAATATGGGAAATCAGAAACAAACACAACAAAAGCTGCAGAATCTCAGCGGGTCTGACAGCATCTGAGGAGAGAGAAACGGAGTTAACGTTTCAAGTCTGATATGACTCTTCATCAGAACATCTCTTTTGAAGAAGGGTCAGACCGGACTCCAAATGTTAACTCTGTTTCTCTCTCCACCAAGATTTTGCTGCCACCTTTACTTCATATTTTATGTGCAAAGTAATCACAGTTTGACCACTTGGTCGTTCAGTGTTCATTTCTGCTGAAACTTGATTCGTTTTTGGTCATGAATGATTACAAAGGGATGGTAGTTAATCTAAAGGAAGTCAATTGATGTTGGATAAAAGAGGAAATAAGGAAAGGAAATTCAGAAAATTTTCTGAAGAAGGGTCTAGGTTCAAAATGTCAGCCTTCCTGCTCCTCTGATGCTGCTTGGCCTGCTGTGTTCATCCAGCTCGACATCTTGTATCTGTGGTTAATAGAGGACATCCCTGCCTGACTCCCTCGAGTTAGAGTCTTTGTGTTTATCTTTAGTTTCAGTTTACACTACTGGAGGGACTTTGCTGCAAGGTAGTTTCAGATGTACAAGCCCACCTCTTGGGGCAATGTACAATGGAATGACATCGGTTTGCTATTTGGTTTGCAGGGGTACTTTTTAAATATATTTTAAATATTTTTAAATATATGGTAAAAAAGGCAGATGTGGTAAACAAGGCATATGGCTTGCTTGCCCTTAATTGGCTGGGGAAGTGAGTACGAGAGCCAGGATGCCATGTTGCAGCTTTATAAGACTTTGGTTAGGTCACACTTAGAGTATTATGTTCCGTTCTGGTCGCCATATTACAGGAAGGATGTGGAAGCTTAGGAGAGGGTGCAGAAGAGGTTTACCAGGATGTTAAAATAGTATCAGAGATAATGGGAACTGCAGATGCTGGAGAATTCCAAGATAATAAAATGTGAGGCTGGATGAACACAGCAGGCCAAGCAGCATCTCAGGAGCACAAAAGCTGACGTTTCGGGCCTAGACCCGTCATCAGAGAGGGGGATGGGGAGAGGGAACTGGAATAAATAGGGAGAGAGGGGGAGGCGGACCGAAGATGGAGAGTAAAGAAGATAGGTGGAGAGGAGAGTATAGGTGGGGAGGTAGGGAGGGGATAGGTCAGTCCAGGGAAGACGGACAGGTCAAGGAGGTGGGATGAGTTTAGTACGTAGATGGGGGTGCAGCTTGGGGTTGGAGGAAGGGATGGGTGAGAGGAGGAACCGGTTAGGGAGGCAGAGACAGGTTAGACTGGTTTTGGGATGCAGTGGGCGGGGGGGGGAAGAGCTGGGCCGGTTGTGTGGTGCAGTGGGGGGAGGGGACGAACTTGGCTGGTTTAGGGATGCAGTAGGGGAAGGGGAGATTTTGAAACTGGTGAAGTCCACATTGATACCTTTAGGCTGCAGGGTTCCCAGGCGGAATATGAGTTGCTGTTCCTGCAACCTTCAGGTGGCATCGTTGTGGCACTGCAGGAGGCCCATGATGGACATGTCATCTAGAGAATGGGAGGGGGAGTGGAAATGGTTTGCGACTGGGAGGTGCAGTTGTTTGTTGCGAACTGAGCGGAGGTGTTCTGCAAAGCGGTCCACAAGCCTCCGCTTGGTTTCCCCAATGTAGAGGAAGCCACACCGGGTACAGTGGATGCAGTATACCACATTGGCAGATGTGCAGGTGAACCTCTGCTTAATGTGGAATGTCATCTTGGGGCCTGGGATAGGGGTGAGGGAGGAGGCGTGGGGGCAAGTGTAGCATTTCCTGCGGTTGCAGGCGAAGGTGCCGGGTGTGGTGGGGTTGGAGGGCAGTGTGGAGCGAACAAGGGAGTCACGGAGAGAGTGGTCTCTCCGGAAAGCAGACAGGGGTCGGGATGGAAAAATGTCTTGGGTGGTGGGGTCGAATTGTGGATGGCGCAAGTGTCGGAGGATGATGCGTTGTATCCGGAGGTTGGTAGGGTGGTGTGTGAGAACGAGGGGGATCCTCTTACGGCGGTTGTGGCAGGGTCGGGGTGTGAGGGATGTGTTGCGGGAAATACGGGAGACGCGGTCAAGGGCGTTCTCGATCACTGTTGGGGGAAAGTTGCGGTCCTTGAAGAACTTGGACATCTGGATTGTGCGGGAGTGGAATGTCTTATCGTGGGAGCAGTTGCGGCGGAGGCGGAGGAATTGGGAATAGGGGATGGAATTTTTGCAGGAGGGTGGGTGGGAGGAGGTGTATTCTTGGTAGGTGTGGGAGTCGGTGGGCTTGAAATGGACATCAGTTACAAGCTGGTTGCCTGAGTTGGAGACTGAGAGGTCCAGGAAGGTGAGGGATGTGCTGGAGATGGCCCAGGTGAACTGAAGGTTGGGGTGGAAGGTGTTGGTGAAGTGGATGAACTGTTCGAGCTCCTCTGGGGAGCAAGAGGCGGCGCCGATACAGTCATCAATGTACCGGAGGAAGAGGTGGGGTTTGGGGCCTGTGTAGGTGCGGAAGAGGGTCTGTTCCACGTAACCTACAAAGAGGCAGGCATAGTTGGGGCCCATGCGGGTGCCCATGGCCACCCCCTTAGTCTGTAGGAAGTGGGAGGAGTCAAAAGAGAAGTTGTTGAGGGTGAGGACGAGTTCAGCTAGGCGGATGAGAGTGTCGGTGGAGGGGGACTGGTCGGGGCTGCGGGACAGGAAGAAGCGGAGGGCCTTGAGGCCATCTGCATGCGGAATGCAGGTGTATAGGGACTGGACGTCCATGGTGAATATGAGGTGTTGGGGGCTTGGGAATTGGAAGTCCTGGAGGAGGTGGAGGGCGTGGGTGGTGTCACGGACGTAGGTGGGGAGTTCCTGGACCAAAGGGGAGAAATTGGAGTCCAGATAGGTGGAGATGAGTTCGGTGGGGCAGGAGCAGGCTGAGTTGATGGGTCGACCAGGGCAGGCAGGTTTGTGGATTTTGGGAAGGAGATAGAAACGGGCCGTGCGGGGTTGGGGAACAATGAGGTTGGAGGCTGTGGGTGGGAGGTCCCCTGAGGTGATGAGGTCGTGAATGGTGTTGGAGATGATGGTTTGGTGCTCAGGTGTGGGGTCATGATCGAGGGGGCGGTAGGAGGTGGTGTCGGAGAGTTGGTGTCTGGCCTCGGCGATGTAGAGGTCAGTGCGCCATACTACCACTGCGCCACCCTTGTCTGCGGGTTTGATGGTGAGGTTGGGGTTGGAGCGGTGGGAGCGGAGGGCTGCCCGTTCTGCAGGGGAGAGGTTGGAGTGGGTGAGAGGGGTGGAGAGGTTGAGGCGGTTAATGTCTCGACGGCAGTTGGAGATGAAGAGGTCGATGGAGGGTAGGAGGCCTGGGGGTGGTGTCCAGGAGGAGGACTTTTGTTGGAAACGGGTGAAGGGGTCAGTGGAAGGAGGGTTAGGTTCCCGGTTGAAGAAGTAGGCATGGAGGCGAAGACGGCCGAAAAACTGCTCTATGTCCAACCGTGACTGGTATTCGTTGATGTGTAGTTGTAGGGGGACAAAGGTGAGCCCCTTACTAAGGACTGACCGTTCGTCCTCAGTCAGTGGGAGGTCTGGGGGGATGGTGAAGATGCGGCAGGGCTCAGTGTGGCTGTCTTCTCTGGGGTTGCTGGCTGTGGAGGTTGTGGGCGGAGCGATGAGGTCGTCGGCCGTGGGCCGTCCCCCTCTCTGCTGAAGGGTCTAGGCCCGAAACGTCAGCTTTTGTGCTCCTGAGATGCTGCTTGGCCTGCTGTGTTCATCCAGCCTCACCTTTTATTACCAGGATGTTGCCTGGATTAGAATGTATGAGCTATAAGTAGAAGCTAGGAAAACTCAGGTTGTTTTCTCTGGAGCAATGAAGGCTGAGGGGAGACTTGACAGAAGTCTCTCAAATTATGGGATGCATAGATAGGGTTGATGGTCCGAATCTTTTTGCCAGAGTCGAAATGTCTAATACTGGTGGCATACATTTGTTGTGAAAGTTTAAAGGAGATATGAGGAGCAAGTTTTTTTTTACACAGAGAGTCGTAGGAGTGTGGAACGCATTGCCAGGAGTGGTGTGGAGGCAGGTGCAATAGGGGCATTTAACGGACTTTGACATGAGCATATAAATATACAAGGAATGGAGGGATATGTACCAAGGGCAGGCAGAAAGCATTAGTTTAATTTGGCATCATGTTTGGCACAATATCATGGGCCAAAGGACCTGTTCCTGTTCTGTACAGTTCTGTATTTTCTGTTCTGTATTTTCTTCCAATGTATGAAATTTCTTGACTTTTGCAGTAGCTATGTGCACAGCAATTAAAGGTTGAATTAAATTAGAAATAGATTTGATAACTGACACATTACAGAGATGTTCACTGTGTGATGATATGTATCAGCGTCTAAATGTTAACTGTGTTCATTTTAATGTGTGAACTGACCACAGTGATCAAGACTTATCTTCCCTGTGTCTAAATGTAGCATTCAAACTTTATTAATGAGCATATTAATCTGCCTAGTAGAAATTGTTATGGCAATAAAATTAGATTGGATTATATCTACATTAATCTTAAAATGTAATATTCATAATGAATTCCTTTGCCTTTGTTAAACTGTTTAAAATTGTTGAAAGTATTTAATAATACTTCAGCTCAATTTTGAAATGATCTTATTATCCTATGGCTGCCCCTTTTTGACTAATGTACTTTGGTATTCAGTAACAGACAAACACCAGTTTAAACCTGATCATATGCTGTACAGATTTCGATATGACGATGGAACATACCATCCAAGAAGTCAAATTCAAGATGTTATCTCCAAGGTAATACCTCATTACGAAGCTATTGTGACTGCTTTAGTGCATTTTATACAGGACAGAGACAGAAGGAGTTGAAGCTAAGGTAGAATTCATATGTGGTATTTTGTGAAGGTGAATATTATTTTTGGAAATGATTTAACTATAAGTTCCCGCACGCAAATTGTATAATTTGAGCTTAATGAAGAGACATAGCTGACATTTTGTTTAATTTTCTGGTTACCCACTACAGAAGAGAATCTGTACAGTGTGGAAACAGGCCATTTGGCCCAACAAGTCCATGTGAACCCTCCAAAGAGCATCCCACCCAGACCCATCCACCTAACTCTGCATTTCCCATGGCTAACACATCTAACTTACACATCCCTGAACGCTAAGGGTAATTTAGCATGGCCAATCCATCTAACTTGCACATCTTTGGATTGTGGGAGGAAACTGGAGCACCCAGCAGAAACACACGCAGGCACTGGGAGAACATACAAACTCCACACATCCAGTCACTCAAAGGTGGAGTTGAGCCCAGGCTCACTGGTGCTGTGAGGCAGCAGTGCTAGCCACTGAATCACTCCGTCAGCCTTCCTGCTCCTCTGATGCTGCTTGGCCTGCTGTGTTCATCCAGCTCCACACCTTGTTATCTCAGATTCTCCAGCATCAGCAGTTCCCATTATCTCTGAACCTTTAACATTCTGTTAGTTTTCCAGCCAGATCAGCCCAATATACTTAACAAGCAATGGGAAGTGCTTTGTTGTTCCAATTGCTTTTAATACTGTATTCTGTAAGTTCCAGTGCTGAGCTTTACTGTGAGGTATGTGTCTTACTTCTCTCACTATGTAGCACTCTACTACTTTACTGGGTGATGTACTAGGTCAATCAGTGACTGAAATTTAGTGGGTAAATTGGGCAGCCATTTCAATCCTGCATACTGAGCCTCACATTTCAAAACAGTTTTAGTCATGAGTGGGGTTTGATCATCCGACTTGCAATAAATATGTGATTATTGGAAGAGAATGTTCAGTAAAGGGAACCAGATGTCACAGGAATTCACACATCACACTTTCATCTCTGAGTCCTGTATTTTATTATGATCAGGATGATCGAATTCAAGTCTGCACTCACTGCTGATTTTAATCGCTCTGCACTGAATAATTTGGCACTTTTTAATTGACCTTTCTCGTTGTGGTATGGGCGTTACAAAGTAACCATAATTTGACAATAAATTGGAAATTGGCAGGAACAAAATCATGCTAATAAAACGGACATGAAGTCAAATTAATACTGGATATTGTTCTGGACGTGGGGTGAAGGTGTGCATTGTTTGAGCAGGATGCATCCTTTATGATGTATGAAATACAAGCTCTTGCTGATTTTTCAGCTGGTGATGTGTGACTTCGGGAAGTCAACTGATAGCCAAATAAATCAATGGATGCTGCTGTGGACATTCATGCAAGATGCAAGGATTTCCTAAATGTCCAAATTGAAATATTATTCTATTCCTCATGTTGACATTTTCACAGTGATTTGGAAAATACTTCATGAAAGAGCTCTGAAAGCTTGTGATTTTAAATAAACCTGTTGGTCTATAACCTGGCGTCATGTGACTTCTGATTTTGTCCACCCCAGTCCAACACAGGCATTTCCATGCCACTGCTATGTATCACTGGGTAATAACTGCCTGTTTTATGTGAGAACATCTCATAAAAGATTGCAGATTTGCTTTGATGAGATTCCTTTGAAATGCATGCATTACTTATCAGAAAACATGCAGTTTCCTCCATCTCAAACATGATGTCTGATTTAAAATTAACTTCCGAATTAAGAATAAAGTTACTGCCAAATAATTACATTCAGCATCTGCCAGCAGTATGATTCATTTTTAATATAACTTTAATAGAATGTTTGATCTGTTTATTCATGTCACAAATGCTTTCATGTAAGCTTATTTGTCAATATTTTGAGCTAATTTGTATGTATCATCAAAAGTAGATTATTTAAACGATTTTCCAATGTCATTATTTAAAATGACCAAAGAAAACTTATATGGTTCTAATATAAATACATTGCTATTGGAGAAATAACTTGTTGAATTATTCAGCTTTAAAAAGCAACTTAACTATTCTCAAATGCTGTAAACTTTCCCTTTGTCATTCCAACTTCTTTGGTTTTGATTACTAATTGGAACCAACTGTAATCATTCTGCATTTTTTCTTGTTAAATGTCAGTGGATCAAACACTAGATTATTGCACATAACCCCTTTGCTTTCTTTGTTGTCCAGATGTGGGTGATTTTTAACTGCCCTTCAGATATGAGGGATAGGCATTAAATGCCCATTTAGCTGGTAACGGCAACATTTCATGAACAAACAAAAAAAACTCTTAAGAATTTTACATTTGCAGGAGACAAGGGCTTACTGTTGTGAAACTTCTGAATGGTCTTAAGCTTTTCAGATATTTTTAAACTAAAATATTCTAGAATAGATTTGGTAATTTTATCACATTATTTGGAGGCACCTTCATTATAAATTTACTGTAGTTTAAACCTTCAAATTTCTTTTGTGCGTGTGAATTTAGATGAGAGAATTAGAGGGCGTAAATGCATAATTAATTAGCATCAAGCAGAATTAATGAGAGCACTTATTTTCATCACTGAGTACTGTATACAGTATATGAATTTGCTGGCCTCTTGATGCTAATTTGTAAGCAGGAAGTTGGTTACCTCTGAAACACAAACAGAAATTGCTTGTGAAACTGAGCAGGTGTGACTGCATCTGTGGAAAGAAAGCAGAGAAAATATTTTGCGTTTGCTCAGTCGATGTCAGAAGTTGGTTAGCTCATTTGGCTGGAAGGCTGGTACAATGCAGAATGAAACCAACAGTGTGGGTTCAATCCCTACATTGACTGTAAAGATCTCAACTTCTCTCCTTCTCCTGGGGAGTGGTAGCCTTCAGGTTAAATTCACCAGCAGCTATGTGTGACTCTAATGAGAGAGTAGGACTATGGTGACTTTATTGTCTAATAAGTCCTTTAAATGTAAACTGGATGGCTGGTTTAGAATCTGATTACCCTTTTAAGGATAACTGTTGTCCTGGATTGCTAAAAAATACAGCTGCAATCATATTATTGTTACCAGTGAAATGCAACTGATCAGAATTGAATAATTTCAGGAGTGATATCCTGGATATCCATTTGTTCTTTTTAGGAGTCACTGAGGATACCACAAAGCTATTAGATACCTTGTGATATAATTTTGAATGGAATCCATAAAACTGTTTGCTGTACATGATCTCTTGCAAATAGATTGAAGTGCATATCTTCTTCTAAGTCATACGTCATTGGACTTTTATTGTTGTTTCATTATTCCTGGGTCAAAACTCAGAAACTCGGTACCCGGCAACATTCTGGCAGCACATTTACCACTTGGATTGCAATGGTGCACGCAGAAAGCTCACCACTACCTTCTCAAAGGCAAGTGAGGACAGGTAATAAATGCTAGTTTGTCAGTGCCAACCAAATCTCATTAATTACGAAATAGGATACCTGAGGATTTCGAGCAGTATGGGGAAGGCATGACAATGCAGTCTTTCATTTGGCATTTGTTAATGAGATGAGAGTTTTCCTGACAAGACCAACTGGGATTTCCAGTCCAAGATAACAAAGTGTGGGACTGGATGAACACAGCAGGCCAAACAGCATCTTAGGATTTCCAATCCAGTTGGCTGGATGGCTGGTTTTGTAATGCAGAATGAGTTCAATTCCTGCACTAGCTGAGGTTAGCATGAAGCATTCTCTTTCTCAACCTGTCCCCTCACCTGAGGCATGGTGACCCTCAAGTTAAACTGCCAGCAGTCATTTCTCTCTAAGTGATCAGTGCTGGGACCTTTGCTGTTTGTTATGCATATTAACTTGGATGTGAATGTAGAAGGTATAATTAGTAAGCTTACAGATGACACAAAAATTGGTGGTGTTGTTAGTGAGGAGGATGGTCAGATATTGATTAGCTGGTAAACTGGGCAAAGCAATTGTAGATGCAATTTAATCCCGGTAAGTTCTAAGTGATTATTTTGGGAGGTCTAATAAGGGAAGGATTTACACAATGAATGGTAGGTCCAAAGGGAGTACTAAGAAACAATGGGACCTTGGTGCATAAGTCCATAGATCCCTGAAGGTGTAAGCACAGGTAGATAAAGGCAGTGAAGAAGACATAGAGGATGCTTGCCTTCATTAGCTGTGGAATAGAGGAAAAATGACGTCTTGTTACAACTTTATAAAACATTGGTTAGGCCACAAATTCAATACTGTGTGCAGTCCTGGTTGCCACACCATTGGAAGGATGTGACTGCACTGGAGAGGGTGCAGAGGAGATTCACCAGGATGTTGCCTGGGGTGGAAAGGCTCAGTTATGAAGAGAGACTGGATAGGCTGTGTTTGCTTTCCCTGGAGCAGAGAAGGCTGAGGGGGGATGCGATTGAGGTTTACAATATTTATGAGAGACATAGACAGAGTAGCTGGTGAGAATATGTTCTCTGTGGCAGACATGTCTAAGACCAGAGGGCATCATTTTAAAATGAGGAGTAAGTAATTTAGAGGACATCTGAGAGAAATTTTTTTTCACCCAAAGAGCAGAAGACATATGAAATGTGCTGCCTGAGAGGGTTGTAGAGACAGGTACTGTCACAACATTTAAGAAGCATCTGGTTGCGCACTTAAAATGCCAGGGCATAGTAGGCTATGGGCTATGAACAGATAAATGGGATTAATAGATTTGGTGTTTGTCAGTCATCATAGACATGATGGGCCAAAGGGCTGCTTCAGTGCTGTATGACTCTATCAAAACTTTCTATCGATTACTGTCTAAGAAATGCCCAGATTTTCCAAACAAACTGGATGTTTCAAATCATATTCCATTTAAGTTCTCACTCACTTAGCCTATACAGTCAGAAATCACACGACACCAGGTTATAGTCCAACAGGTTTATTTGAAAACACAAACTTTTTGAGCTCTGTTCCTTTGTCAGGTAAAGTGCTTCGTTAGTGCTGACACAAATGGACACTATGGACAATTTGGCATGACCAGTCTGCCTAACCTGCACGTCTTTGGGCTGCGAAAGGAGCCCGGAGCACCTGGAGGAAAGCCACACAGACACAGGAAGAAGATGCAGACTCCACACAGACAGCCACGCAAGGGTGGAATCAAACACAGGTCCCTGGCGCTGTGTGACAATAGTGCTAACCCATGAGCTACCATGCCACTTTGTGTAGAAATTTTCTGAAGAAGGGTCTTGGCCCGAAATGTCAGCTTTCCTGCTCCTCTGATGCTACTTGGCCTGCTGTGTTCATCCAGGTCTATACCTGGTTATCTCTGGAATTATAGTTGGGTGTTTTTTATTTTTAAATTCAGCAAAAGAAGCCTGAGTGAGCTGGGTCAGGGCTCACACAGACCCAGGTAGGTTTGTAGTTTTGTTTTCAGTTAGTGAGAAGGTTTCTGCTGCTGCTGAGCTAACAGCTTGAGCTCTCAGCTGCCAGAGTCTTAGAAGAGAGGCTTTCTCTTAGAAATAAAAACAGGCAGGCTATGTTTCTTTCAGTTTATTATTCTGTTGGAACAGAGAGAGGCAGCACATGAGAACCTTATCTGTTTTGCTGAATAGTTTTGCCAACAGCGTGTTGATGAGATGCTGTCTATATTGAAACAGTTGATGATTAGTGGTTAAGTAATAGATCAACTTGTTAACTATTTCAATGGAGTTATTTTAACACTTTGTTTTGCATTTTCACCATGTCATGTGTTTTGATTAAAGCCTAGTGGTGGACCAATCGAATCACGTCTGGGACACAGCACTTTCCTCTTACCTTTAAATAAATATAAAAGTTAGGGTCTAGGCTATTTTCTTCTTATGTGTTTGTGTCTCCTGGTCTGGTCCATTGGTAGTGATCAGCAATGCGTGCCCTTATGAAATCCAGCTTTGTGTTACAGAAATATGATCAGACCACAAATTAAAAGACCACAATAACAGCCTACAATAATGTGCGAATGCCAGTGTTGGTCTGGGGTGGACAAGGTCAGAAGGCACATGACACCAGGTTATAGCCCAACAGGTTTATTTGCGCTCCAAAAACTTGTGATTTCAAATAAACTTGTTGGTCTATAGGTGTCATGTAACTTCTGATACAGTCTGTAATGATAGCAGAGTATAAAGAGTAGGATTGAAAAACGCGATGCCTGCTCGTTAGAATGGCTAAATGATGTGTGATCCATTGCTAGCAGAAAGGTTAATGTTTTCTTTAATTCCACAGGGGGTGAGGCTTTACTGTCGGCTCCACAGTCTCTTTACTCCTGTGATTAAGTAAGTAAAGTAAAGTATTATTTTAAGTGACAGTGTTAACTTGAAGTTCATTGTAAGCGAGGACAATGGACAAGGTGCAGAGCAGATTTACCAGCTTGGGCTACAGAGTTTTAGTTGTCAAGAGAGATTCCATAGACTGGAATTGTTTTCCTTGGAACAGAGGAGGGACATGATTGAGATGTGTTTAGTTGAGGGGCATGGATAGGGTACACTAAAAGAATCCAAGGCATACAAAGCTATAGGCTAATAGCTGGAAAATAAAATTTAAATAGCTATGTGGTTGCTTTTGATCTGTGCAGACTCAATAGGCTGAAGGGCCTTTTTCTATGCTTCAGACCTCTGTGAATCTAACAGAACCTGCTGCTTGCTGCGAGTTGAAACACAATAGAAATCTCACTTATTTGCTGCCTTCTTTAGAACTAGTTCCCTGTATCTTTTCCTTGTTGCATTTTACTTAATAATTAACATGAATAGTAAGTTTGAATTTTCATCTGGGTTAGCTTTTTAGTTCATGCCACATTAAACTTTGGCATTATATCTATCTGGAATTCTGTCAACATAAAGGCTTATTTTTGCAGTCATTGAATATAAGTATTTTCAACCTAAAACCTAATAAATGCAGAATATTCCCATTATATAAAAATAATAGATGTTTTAAACACTACAAAAATCATGTTGAACTAATTCTTCAGAAAACTGACATGTTAAACCACTTTGTTTCAGATTTCTAGATTTTAGCCTTCTGTCATGCTGGCCTGCTATTTACAATAATCAATGAAATTTCAACATTGAATTGATCACCTGGATGGGTGAAAAGTCAGATGAGACAAATAGTGAGCTCTGATTGTAGCATGGTAATTAATGTAGTGGACTCGATAACCGTGGTAATTACTGGACAAGCTCTGTAAATCTTTTCTCAATAGTGACTGGATTGCCTTAAAGCTGTAACTAGTTATGATATCTCACACAATCAGCATTTAAGAAATACCCCACACCTCTATTTAGAACATAGAACGCAGAATATAAACCAATACAGCACAGTACAGGTCCTTCGGCCCACAATGTTGTGCCAAACTTTTACCCTAAACCTAAGGTCTATCTAACCTCCGCCACTACCTTATACTAGCATCCATATGCCTATCTAATAGCCGCTTAAATGCCCTTAATGAGACTGACTCCACTACCCTCTCTTGCAATGCATTCCACGCCTCGACCACTCTCTCAGTAAAGAACCTACCTCTGATGTCTCCCCGATATCTCCCTCCTTTCACTTTAAAACTATGTCCCCTCGTAAAAACTACCTCCACCCTAGGAGAAAGTCTCTGGCTGTCTACTCTATCTGTACCTCTGATCATTTTGTACACCTCTATCAAGTCACCTCTCATCCTTTGTCTTTCTAAAGAGAAAAGCCCTAGGTCTCTCAACCTTTCCTCGTAAGACCTTCCCTCCATTCCAGGCAACATCCTGGTAAATCTCCTCTGCACCTTTTCCAATGCTTCCACATCTTTCTTGTAATGAGGTGACCAGAACTGGACACAATACTCCAGATGTGGCCGAACCAGGCTTTTGTATAGCTATTTCTCCCAAGTCAGTTACCTCATGCTTATTCACATGACAGTTTGTTCACCATGTTTATCCCCACTTACTCAGCTTGTCCAAGTCTGTTTGGACTCTCTTTTCTTCACCTCCCAATACACATTCTCACCAGTTTTGTTACATGCTAATTTAATGATGTTACCTTTGGTCCCCATTTTAAGAATATTGGTACAGATTGTGAATAACTGATGCACCAGCTCTGCTCCTTGTGCTGAGTCACAATCTTCTAATTCAAGAATGATCCATTTATTCCTACTATCTGTTTTTTCTTATTCAACCAATCCTCAATCCAAGATACTCAAAGACTCATGGAGACCTAAAGCACAGAAAAAAAGCCTTTGGCCTCTGTACGAGTCAAAAACATCCAACTATTCTCATCCCAATTTCCAGCGCTTCGCCCATATCCTTGTGTGTCTTGGCATTGCAAATGCACATCTAAATATTTATAAAATGTTCTGAAATGTTTCTGTTTCTACCACCTTTACAGGTATTGAACTCTAGATTCCCATCACCCTGTGAGTGAAAATGTTTCACCTCTCATCACCTCTAAACCTTTTGCCTCTTACCTTTAAAGTTATGTCCCCAGTCATTGATATCTCCAAGGAGAAAAATTCCTTCCTGTCACCCCTTCATAATTATAGACATCACAATCATGTCCCCCCTCTACTTAAAGGAAAACAACCCATGTCTTTCCAATCTTTCTTTGTAACTGAAACTCTCCAGACCAGACAGAATCTTAGTAAAATCTCCTCTGCTCCAGTGCTATCATGCCCTCCTATAATGTGGACCTCTCACTGTGGCCTAACCAATACTCCCTGCTCTTAAACTCTATGCTTCAACTAATAAAAGCAAATATTCCATATGCCACCTTAACCACTTTATCCATCTGACCTGATAGCTGAAGGCATCGTGTACAAACACGTCAAAATCCCTCTGAAATTTGAGATTCCCAAACTCCTACCATTCATCATGTATTCCCTCGCCAAATGCATCGCCTCAAACTTCTCCAGATTGCACTCCCCTTGCCACTGCTCAGCCCTTGCGACCAGCCTGGCTGTATTCTCCTGTAATCTAAGGCTATCCTCCTCAACATTTATCATTCCACCAATTTTCCTATCATCATGAACTTACTGCTCAATTATCCTACATTCAAGCCTAATTTACTTATATAAGCCACAAGCAGTAAGGGTCCGAACTTTGACCCTCTGTAAGACCCCACAGAACACACTCGCAGTTGGAAAAATGCCTCTAATCATCACTTCCTTCCTCCTGGCACTCAGCCTGTTGTGGGTCCAATTTGTCACATTTCCTTGGATCCACAGGCTCTTACCTTTGCTGTCAGTCTCCCTTAGGGGACATTATCAAATGCCAAACTGAAGTCCAAGGAGATAATATTGGAAGCATTGTTGTGAACTGCATACCTGGTCACCTTTTCAGTAATTTGAATTAATTTGGTCAGATATGATTTCCCGTTAACAAAACCATGCAGACTGTTCTTGATTTATCCCTGCCTCTCAAACACAGATTAATTCTGTCCTTCAGAATTACTTCAAATTGTATCCCCAATACCAAGGTTAGATTGACCAGCCTGTACTTTCCCGATTTATCCACTGCTCCCTTTTTGAACCACATTGGTTGTCTTCAAGTCATCTGGCACCTCTCCTATAGCCAGAGTGGAACTGAAATTTTTTGCAAGTGCCCCTTTATTTCTTCTCTTCCCCTTCCTTACTCAACAACCTGAGATCCATCTCAGAGACACCTTTGCTATGCTAATTTCTTTAGTTGTATCACAGACCTTGATCCTGACTGCTATGCCCAGGATGCTATCTCACTAGTGAGCACTGACATAAAGTATTCATTTCAAAATCTACCTACATCTTCAGGCTCCAAGTTCAAATTACCACTGTTCCTCTTAATAAACTTTACTTTTTCCCTCATCATCCTACCTTATTCTTGCATATTGTCCGTTATCCAGTGTACTGTAGTTTTCTTTATAAACTTCCTATGTTGGATCATACTGAAAGACTGAGAATCTAACCTCATGCAGTATAGCCTGTTGTAAACACGAGCTCCCTTTCATGAAGAGGATGGGATGTGGTGGCACAGTAGTAATGTCATTGGGCTGGTAATCTGGATCCCTAGACTAATGTTCTGAGGAAATTTGTCCAAATCTTCATAGAATCATAGAAACATAGAATCCGTACAGTGTGGAAACAGACTATTCGGCCTAACAACTCTGTACTGCCTCACCGAAGAACATCCCACCCAGACTCACCCCTCTACCCTATCCCTGCAGTTCCCATGGCTAATCCACCTAAACCACACATCCCTGGATCTATGGGTAATTTAGCATGGCCAATCCACTCAACCTGCACATCTTTGGACTGTGGGAGAAAACCGGAGCACCCAGAGAAAACCCGTGCAGACACGGGGAGAATGTGCAAACTCAAAGGAAACATGGCACCCAGGAGCTTTTGGATTGAACAAAAAGAGCTGGGCTGGTTGTGTGGTGCAGTGGGGGGAGGGGACGAACTGGGCTGGTTTTGGGATGCAGGGGGGAAGGGGAGATTTTGAAGCTGGTGAAGTCCACATTGATACCATTAGGCTGCAGGGTTCCCAAGCAGAATATGAGTTGCTGTTCCTGCAACCTTCAGGTGGCATCAGTGTGGCACTGCAGGAGGCCCAGTTCGTCCCCTCCCCCCACTGCACCACACAACCAGCCCAGCTCTTCCCCTCCACCCACTGCATCCCAAAACCAGTCCAACCTGTCTCTGCCTCCCTAACCTGTTCTTCCTCTCACGCATCCCTTCCTCCCACCCCAAGCCGCACCCCCCATCTCCTACCTACTAACCTCATCCCACCTCCTTCAACTGTCCATCTTCCCTGGACTGACCTATCCCCTCCCCACCTCCCCACCTATACTCTCTCCACCTATCTTCTTTTCTCTCCATCTTCGGTCCGCCTCCCCCTCTCCCCCTATTTATTCCAGAACCCTCACCCCGTCCCCTCTCTGATGAAGGGTCTAGGCCCGAAACGTCAGCTTTTGTGCTCCTGAGATGCTGCTTGGCCTGCTGTGTTCATCCAGCCTCACATTTTATTATCTTGTATTCTCCAGCATCTGCAGTTCCCATTATCTCTGAAAATAATCTGTTACCTAGTTTGATACTCAGCATATTGCTCTAGTAAATAACCTCATAGGTGTTCTAGGAATCCATCCGCTTTGGCATTGATGCTCATCAGATTTTTCCAGTCCACATGTGGATCGATGGAATGGTGGTGGTATATTAATATTGTTGCGGGGCGAATAATCTGGGGACCTGGGCTGAAAGTCTATTGGTGATTGAATTTGTCAGTCATAGTGTCCCTACCTCTGAACAGGGAGTTCCAAGTTCAAGCCCCACCTGCTCCAGAAGTGTCTAATAGTGTCTGTAAACAGGTTGATTAGAAAAATCGATAAGTGTATTGAAGTTTTACATAGTTACTGCGTTACTGTATCTTAGGATGGAGACACATGTCCATCTGAGTTTTTTGCAGAGATGATATCAGGAAATTAGGAGATTCCACTGCATATTCTATCTGATATAGTTGGAAAGTCTTTTTTTCAGGCTACATTTATTAGACTGAAATGTGTAATTTCTGGAGCACATTCTATGTTTGGTTTTCATTTATAACATATTGTTTGCTGATACAAATTTTCATATCTAGGGATAAAGATTATCACCTAAGAACCTACAAGTCAGTGGTCATGGCAAACAAGCTGACCGATTGGTTAATTGCACAGGTAACGTAACAAAAAACATTATGTTTAACTCCGCTAGTAGGGTTAATCTGTTTGTAAGGTTTGAACTATCTTAGATAAGGACTTTTGCCTCTTTAGTCGAAATACAGTAGAAATATAATTTAAAGATACATAGTCCAGTACGAACCAAAGTGTGTTTTTATGCATAAATCAAGCCTTAAAAAGAATGTGAACTAATTCACAAAGCTGAAATCATTTATCGTACTGAGACCACAAATCCATGTTTTAGTGATTTCTGATCCAGATTAGTCTATTGTTTAGTCCGGATGTTTGCTTCTGCAGTCAAAGGGAACGGGATCAGAAGAAAAAAGAGAGTAAATATTAGTTATGACGAGTCAGTGATTTGAGGAATATGGAGTAGATGCGTGAGGCAGGAGGCTTAATGTGTTACATCTGGTATGAGACATGGTGCTGACACCAACATAGTTTCAGGCCTTTGGAATAATGCATTGAGAATAAAAAATTGCAATGTTCAGTAAGAGAAGTGAATTTTTTGTACAAGGTGATTGTAGTCTCTTTGGGAACCAGTTAAGTACTGCTTTAAATTAGTCATCTGTTACACCATAGTTACGAAATTTATTTAAAAACACTAAATTTATTGATATGGCCTTTGCAAATGATAAAATATAATGCAAACAAAGTAATTTTACCAAGTCCTATTCTTCATTTTGTAGTTGAATCTTTAAGATTTTCGGTTGAATATCTAACCAAGGAGCTAAGCTCCCTGGAAGCTGATCATAAAGCCACCTTGTTGACATCTCTAGAGCTGGCTCTCACACTTTGAGAGATGGAAGGTATCACAGGTGATTGAATATTAAATCATGTTAACAGAGATTGTACCCTCCATTCACTAAATTGCAATTAATGGTCCATGTTTATGGTTTAATTTATAAAGATTTGATACTTTTTAGAAGCTAATGTTCTTCACAAAATTTCGATGTGAGTTTTTTAAGTCAGAACATATATTTTTCTATCAAACATTTTTCACTCTGATGAAATTTTGCGTTGAGTACGGTGATAAAGTGGAAAATAAGCATTTTTTTTCCACTTTGGGCACCCACCCACAGGCACTGTCACGTTAGCTCGGAGCAGATGCAGAACTTACGCTAACACGCACAAGGAATTCCGGAGAAACTCAACAGGTCTGGAAGCATCTGTGGAGAGAGAAACATAGTTAACATTTCGGGTCTGGTATGATTGTACTTCCAGACCTGCTGATTTCTCCCACACTCTCTGTGTTTGCTTCACATTTTCTGCATTGAGAGTAATTTGCTTTAATTTAAGTTATATTTTTGTGTCTTAATCTCATCATTTAGAGGAGCAACCCCAGTTGCACCTTTCTAAATTTAACTCTGGTTCCGCCTCTTCTCATAGTGTCATAAAGTCTTTCAGCACAGAAACAGACCCTTTGGCCCAACCAGCCCATGCCAACTGTAATCCCAAAATAAACTAGTCCAAAGTGCCTATACTTGGCCCAAATCCCTTCAAACATTTTGTATTCAAGTACTTATTAAAAATTTTTTTTAAACATTGTAATTGTTGAGTGGTGGATGCAGGTGTAATTACAATGTTTAGAAGGCATTTGGATGTATATCTGAATAGGAAAGGTTTGGATATATGGGCTGGGAGCAAGCAGGTGGGGCTAGTTTAGTTTGGGATTATGTTTGGCATGTACTGGTTGGAGTGAAGGGTATGTGCTGTATGAATGTATGACTGTATGACTCTATTCGGCTATCCCTTAATCTCCTACATGTCAGGGAAAAAGTTCCAACCTATTCCAGGGTGTCTTTATGAACTCAAGCTGTCCATTCTCAGCAACATCCTGGTAAATCTCTTCTGAATCCCCTCCAGCTTAATAATATCCTTCCTATAATGGAACGACCAGAACTGGACACAGTGCTCCCTAAGAGGCCTCAGTAATGTGCTGAACAACCTCAGCATGATGTCCCAACCCCTATACTTAAAATGCCTCGCAAAGTGTAATTGCAATGAGATCCATTTCTGTCTTTGTTTGCAAATTCTTCCCTTTGTATTTCTAAAGTGCCACTCATCTAAATTACTTGCCTAATAATTCTTTATTGTAAATTGAACTGTGGAGGCTGTGACAGCTTTGTGTGATTAGGATTCACTAATAAATCATTCGGGGTAGACTCGTTCTGTCCCTCTATTTTTCCCACTAATAGTGCCAAGTTATTGAAACAAACTTGTGATTTTTGCAATATGTTAGGCTGACATTACATTGTATAAAACAGGTGAGGGATCTGTGAAAGTTCAGGAGTTCATTAAGTGCTTTCTGAGCCAAACACTACAGCAGCAATAAGATTGGCAATTGCTCGCTAGTTTTTGTTAAATTTGGGCAATCTTGGGCTGTGGATCATTATCCATGGGGAATTAGGCTGAAAGTTTCTAAACTCATCTGGGACTAATAACCCGTCAGGAAATGGACTTTCACCTATCAGTCTAGATTGGATTCGAACTAGAAAGTGATATGACAAAGGAACAAAAGCACCTCACTAAAAAAAATCAGTCTTTTTGAAAAGATGCTGGTATCTTAGTTACTGACCATTTTCTGCAAAGTTTTAAAATAAATATCTTACAATATGCTAGTTTCCTGAATAAATGCTTTTTATTTTTATACAAAAAAACCTGATGGCATTAAAGGATGAAAACTGATAAATGAATTATTGTGTTTAGTAGGGTAATTTCTTGATCCTGTGCTGCCAGTAAGGATATGATGAACTATTAATCTTGTCTTTTCTTGATCTGTCTCTGGTCTTTTATACAATTAATCACAATGTCCTCCTCCAGTGCCTCTCCAGTCATCTGGCTGGGTGGAGTAGCCCTCACCTGGTTTAATTCTTATTTATCTAGTTGTAGTCACAGAATCACTTGTTAGGATTCCTGTGCCATTATTTGTGGACTCCTCCAGGTTTATACCCTCCTGTTTCTTATCTACATGCCACCCTTGACAACATCACCCGAAAACATGTCTGACATCCAGCTTTGTCTCACTGCTCCATTCTTTCTTTTCCACTGCAGTTGTGTCTAAGTTGTCAGACTGTTTGCCTGATATCCAGTACTGTATCAGTAGAAATATTTCCCAAATAAACTTTGGTAATATCAAAGCTGTTCTCTTTGGCACCTCAACCATTAGCATTCCTGAGCCATTGACTCTATTCCTCTCCATAACAACTGTCCAAACCAGACTGTTGGCAAATGTAATGATGCATTTCATCTGGGATGAGTATCAGACCACACGTCCACAATGTCCCTATTACCCCACTTCCTTCCCCAGCCTGAGCCTGCCTCTACCTCAGCTAATCTGTTGTTGGAAACTTTGTCATTGTCTTCATTAATTCAGACATGGCTTTTCCAATTTTGCTCTTGTTGAGATCCAGCCCCCATAATCCTAAAGGCATCCAAAACACTCCTACCTGTGTCTAAACCTTGTAGCAGGTCCCATTCAGCCATAATGTTTGGGCAGATCCTTGCTGTTAGAATTCTCATCCTTGTTCTGCAATCTCCTCATTTCCCCACCTCTAACCAACTCTAGCCTTACAAACCTCCAAGATATCCTGATGCTCTAATTCTGCTCCTTTACACAGTCCTGATTTTAAATGGTTGTTAAGGTATTTGCTGTGGAATTCCATCCCAAAACATTTCTACCTCTCAGAGACACTTCGTAAAATACCTCATTGACCAAAGTTTTGGTTGTCTGCCTTAGCATCTCCTTCTGTGGCCCGGTGCCAAATTTTGTTTGTTAATGCTCATATGTAGTATCTTGGGAAATATTATTATTTTGAAGGTATTCCGTAAATACAAGCCACTACAGCAGAGAATCAGGATTACAGCACAACCGTAACATTTCTCAATCCTGTGTTACCCTTGAGTAAGGCTTTATCTGCTGGCAATGCAAGGTTATGGAATTACTCCATTTGTTACATTAAAGTGTTTCAAAATGTTTCAATTTGTTTGACTTTATGAACAAGATACTGAAAGAACTCAAACAGGAATTGGTAGTTTCTGTATTATTAGAACATGCAATGTAGAATGTCTGTTACTTTGTCACCAGGGAGACTGTAGAACCAGAGAGGAAGCAATAATCCTGGGTGTGGAACTTTGTGACAATGGTTTTATGCACCACGGTAAGGTTAAATTCAGTGCATTATTCAAACATCCTTCTGACTTCAGTTCTTCTCAGAGCAGTGAAATGGTGAAAAATTATGTTGTTGAATTTCATAAGTTAGTTGCTGTGATTTCAAAAAATTAAGTTGCTTTTTTTGTTGTGAATTGTAATTTTACATGCATGGTATTTCAAAGTCCTGCGTTCTTGCGACCATCTCTCCAAATAATTCACAATTTATCTAAAGTTACTGTGGTAAAAGACAGTAGGCGTTCTTTAGTCAAGAAATATCAATGACTTTGTTGTTTAACTTTATTTGAGATAAATGAAGGCTAACTGTTGCAATGGATATTGCACTTTGAATTATATCTGAGATTTATCCAGGCCCAAAACATCTTGTTTTTCCTTATAGTACTGGAAAAGAGTGAATTTAAGGATGAACCCCTTTTATTTCGTTTTTTTGCTGATGAGGAAACAGAAGGCTCAAATTTAAGGCAGAGGCACCTGCGACATGACTTGAAAATTGTTGAAAATGTCATAGCTAAATCGTTGCTGGTAAGTGGTATTGATGCATGAGAGATGATTTTAATTGTGGGGTAGTTGGATGTAACTGAAACAATAGTTATTGTATGTAACTTTAAGAAAATCTCTGCTTTCTCAGAAGGATACTTTATAAATCATTGTAAACTCCTTAGTCTCAGTATTCAAAATATTTGTCAGTGGATTTCTGAAGTGTGTTCAGAGAGGAAATCACAGTCAGTCTGATGGCTGTGCATTTACTGTAACGTTTTAAAATTGGTTACAATATATTAACTTCAGTGCATATTGATAGAAAATCAGGATGATTTAATTAATTTCGGAAAATACAAGGGAAGCATTTTGAACTGTCAATGAGTTTGAATATCGTGGATATTGCCTCCTTGCCATCCGTGCCTTCCAGCAGTATATGCAAAGGGTTAGCCCCAGCCAATGACTAGCAACTGGACCTGGTGCAGAATGTTTGCTGCAGGAATTCTGAGGAGGATCTGCAACAGTTAGTTTAATGGTTCCATATTTACTCTTTTTTTCCCCCTAATCAACCTGTTCCAAGATGTTATTACCCACCTCTGGATTTGCACCCAGGACTCCTGGTCCAGAGGTAGAGTCTGCTGCACCACAAGACTCTTTGGTTTCATTTTTGCCTGTTTTATCCATTATTGAATGCAATTAGACTTTAAGTTGTGAACTACCATTTTCTTTGCTAAGCAAATGAAAAATAATGATCAGCATCACTACTGTCTCTTGTCTCACTACTCCACATCTGTGATCACTCCAGGTTGAAGAACGCATCCTAATTTGTGGGTACAGTGTTATTTGTATCCTTCCAGAGACTGTAAGCAAATTATTGATATCTACCCCAGTCAGAATTGATTCAATCCACCGTGCTAAGCTGGAGCAGTGCCTTGTCACTTTTCCTAATGTCTGCCCAGTGTTAAACAAGTCTAAAAAAAAATTATATTTAAGGTCTTTGCCTTTCATTCTGATGTTGGACAAAGAAAGCGATCCACTCTGAGATTGGGAAACTTCCTCTAGGGAAGCTTTTGGGTCTTCATTTGACCTCTGGAGATGGATCCTGGCAGAAATGAAAACGGTGTCCCAGCTCAGGTGCTTTGACTGTCAGACTAGTAGCATTGTCCTGTAATCTAAGTGATAGCTTGCTATGCTGGAGTTAACAACTAAATTACGGCATGGCATTTTAAAATTTTTAAATTCAGTTGTAATTGAAGTTGTTTCATGTCTTTTCTACATTTCCTTTTCTAAATAGATCCTCTATTGTAAAATTTCAGTCCTTCAACAAAGTGATCAAAAAGTGCGAAGAAAACAATAGTAATTATACTTATAAAGCATTGATTGTGTGAAGAGTTTGGAGATGTTTTGACAATGTAGTATGACATGCAGCCAATGTAAAGACACATAAAAAAGTAACATTACTGCATCTGTACAGTTAGCTTTGGCGAAAGCTTTGAATTTTCTGCAGCCTGGAAAACCTGCTTAGTGTAAAATCTGGACTTGAAGAAAGAATTGTTTGAAACCTTTGCTTGCACTAGTGACCCACAGAGATAGACATGCATCTGTTAGACTGAATCTGTGAGTTCTGTTCGAAATTTCTGCCTTCAAGGAAGGTAAGAAATTCTGATGTTTAAACATGAATTTCTCTCAGGAGTTTTCTTGTTTAGCTTAGATAACAAAGTGTGGAGCTGGACCAACCTATTATCTCAGACTCCAGCATTGGCAGTTCCTATTACCTCTTGTTTACCTTATTTTTTGTTGGAAGACAAAGGAAACAGGAAGGAGGGGCAAGTGAGAAATTGGCTAAGGAAGATGCAGGCTACTGAGAGATATTCCTGATAAAGAGTTGATAGATCATGCAGATTATATCCAGATCTGAGTGAGAAGATAGGTTTTTTTTAGATTTTAGATTTTACTGTCACATCTACTCAAGTACAGAGTACAGGAGTACAGTGAAAAATGTATAATGTCACCACACATGGAACCACCTTAGGTACCAAGGTACCCAGGTTAAAAAAAAACTTAGGTACAAAGTGGTAAGAGAAACAAGAGTTAAAAAGTTAAGCATTAGTAGAAAAATAAAGAAATAAGTAATAGTTGACATTAAAGTCTTCATAGTTTAAACTAGGAAAATAAAGGAATAAGTTAAAAGTTCAACAGTCTTCGATGAGCACTCCATTTACCTCAGTCTCTGGGGAGACATCAGCTGTCTGTTCTCAGTACCACTGCCACAGGTACCATCGCTGCTGCTGGAATTGCTGTCTCTCTGATCTCTCCCAGTGCCTCACAGACATGTCTAGGCAGGATCCACTTGCACGCCAAACTGAGATACCACCATGAGCCACCAAGAGCTGACATACCGCCAAAAGACCAGGCTGAGAGCCGCCAAGAGACCAGGCCAAGACCTGCCATGGGGAGATGAACACCAAGAGGGGAAAAGCACCAAAAAGAGCGATAAAAAGAGGACAAAAGTGAAAAGAAAGAGAAGGAAACGAAAAATAACATAAGGAGCAGAGGACCTCCGGATGGAGCATCCTACTGTACTGCCGTCTTGACGATACAAATGAGCTCTATAAGTCAGGAGTCAAAATAATTCTTTGGATGGCTACTCTTGAGATTTTATCAATGGTGATTCTTTTTTGTTTTAATTGGCATCTTTCTCATTTTCACTACTAACTCCTTTATTAAGTGGCATCTTTATTTGCATCAACATGTGGAGTATTTGAATTCATTCAGAAGCAGAATGAGAAGACTTCACCTGTGTTGTCAATGTTCATCCCTGCTTCATTAAAAATGATGCTACAGGATGCAAGAAAAGCATTAATTTCTTGGACACCACAGTATTTAGCTTGGTGACAAGCAGAAGTTAACAATAGTAGCCTTTCTTGCATAACTGACACCCACCTTTAAACATTGAAAGCAAACACCAGAAACCCACTTTCTGCAGGCTGCTGAGTTAAATGATTGCATGTCCGAATCCAAGACTCACTGCATCTCAAGTAATTCACAAGATGTGAGAGGCTTAGAAATTATAAATCTTTATGAAATCAATATTCAATATTTAATGAAATTCAATACTGAATTATAGAATCAATACAGTGTTCTTGGCAATAGCAATTGCAAAGTGTAAAACTGCTCTCTGTGCAGCTCACTTCCCCATTTTGCTATTGCTGTAAAACCTTAGTTCGTTGTGCCCAATGTTTTTAAAACATTATGGCATGATGAATAACTGGGGGGAAGCAATGGCCGAGTGGTTATCTCTAAATTATTAATCCAGAACTTAGCTAATGTTCTTTCTTATCCTACATTCTCCCTTATCCATCTTCTATCCACCTCCCCCTCTCTCCCTATTTATTTCAGAACTCCCTTCCCTCCCCCATTTCTGAAGAAGGGTCTAGGCCAGAAACGTCAACTTTCCTGCTCCTCTGATGCTGCTTGGCCTGCTGTGTTCATCCAGCTCTACGCTTTGTTATCTTAGATTCTCCAGCATCTGAAGTTCCTACCGTCTCTAATGTTCCGGGGACCTGTTTTGAATGCCTCCATGGCAGATGGTGGAATTTGAGTTTTTTTTAAAAAATGGGAATTAAGAATCTACTGATGACCATTGAAGATTATCAGAAAACCCAATCTGTTTCAGTAATAGCTTTCAGGGAAGGAAATCTGCCATTCTCACCTGCCCTGTTCTACATGGGACTGCAGACCCACAGCAATGTGGTTGGCTCTCAATGGACTTTTGAAATATCCCAGCAAGTTGTATCAATTGCTACATTGTCTCTTCAATGGCAACTAGGAATAGGCAATAAATGCTGGCCAGCCAGTGACACCCACATCCCACAAATGAATAGAAAAAAAACAAATAAGACATTGAATACATTTAAATTAAATTTAGGTTTTCTACTCGAGCATGTTAAAATAGATTTAAATGTGATTATAGTGGCATGATGTGCATGCATACTTATTTTAACAATTGGTAAAATAATTTGTTCAATGTACCATATGTAGGAAAACAATATATGTGATCCATTGGTGTCAGGCAATAAAAATTTTTAATTATCTAATAAATGACTGTAACTATGGTCCTCTTAATTATGGCTTCTTATGGTTCTTAGATCAAAGCTCAAGATGGAAGCTATGGTTTTACTTTGGAGGAGAAAAACAAGCTTCCTATTGTGAAATCCGTCGAGAAGGGATCTTTTGCTGAGGTAACATGCAATCAATAATTTTCTTTAAAATTGTGCTTGGGGTTGCCAAATGAAATTCTGAATTGCTATAATTTGGCAAGAACTATTGCAAAGTATTGCAGAATTGTAGCATTGCTTAATCACTTGTGCATATAACACAGAAAGCTAGCACACGGGGCAGCAAGTAATCAGGAAGGCTAATGGAATGTTGGCCCTTATTTCAAGGGGTTGGATTATAAGATGAGCAAAGTCTTACTGCAACTGTACCAGGTGTTGGTGAGACCACATCTGGAGCACTGCGAGCAGTTTTATTTTCTTATTTAAGGAAATATATTGTTTCATTGAAGGCAGCTCAGAGAATATTCACTAAGATGATCTCCAGTATGTCTTATGAAGAAAGGCTAAACAGATTGGGACTCTAATGACTGGAATTTAGAAGAATGAGAGTGATCTCACTGAAATATTTGGGATTCTTGAACAGCTTGACTGAGTAAATGCTGAGACAATGCTTCCCCTCATGGGAGAGCCCAGGACCAGAGGGCATAATCTTAGAATGACAGGGTACCAGTTTATTCTCTGTGGGGGTTTTGAGCCTATGGGGGAGCAGAGTGCACGTGCATACTTGAAGCTGAGATAGAGTCTTGATCAGAATCAAGCATTATACAGCTAAGGCAGGAAAGCAGATGTGAGAAATATCAGAATAGCCATGATCCTATCGAATGGTGGAGCAGAGTCAAGGCGCTGAATGACCTATTCCTGTTCCCATTTCTTATTGGCATTATGGTCTTACAAAGGATTTGTACCTTTCTGTATTAATAGCCACAAATGTTATAATGCTGGACTGAAGTGGAAATTGAGCTTCAGTGCTGCCACCCATTGAAACTTCAATCCTGTAGTAGGATATTAAACTATTTTATGGCTCAGTTGCTCAGATTTTTTTGTTGTCCAATATGTTGATCTCCGGTGGCATTGCAAATGGGGAGTGAAGACTATAAGTATGTTCGTGTGAAGTACATTAATAAAGGGAAGGGATATGAAAATGAGGAAGGAAGGAGGAGGCAATGAAAAGGAAGGATGAGGGGATGCAGAAGGATGTGCATGTCAGGCGGAGAATGGCAGACAGCCAGAAGGGACATGTAAGTAAAACAAGATGGAAATAACTATATTGGCTTCAGGAGCTGCAGATCGGTATTCTAGGTAGGTACCATACTGTACTGCTCACAAAGTTTAGTATTATTCCACTGAAATATTGATATCTTTTAATACTTTGGCAGTCTATTGGGATTAGTGACGACATTTTACTGAGCTTGTCTCAAATACTGCTTTAATATGGTTCTTGTAGAAATTCACAGGGAAGTACTTCAGGAATAATGAGAATGCAGGCATGGGACAAGTGGAATTGGAGCTTCTTTGCATTCTGTGTTACAGAATTTGTACCTTTTACTTGCCTTTATTCAGCATCTGTTTGGGCAAGGAAGTTTCTGACTGTCAATGCCTTGGAAGTCTGTATTCTTCCAAAAGGTGACTGGGGAGTCTATTCCACCAGGGGATTGTATGCAATTCCAATGCAGTTTACTTTGTGAGTTCACTTACGCTGAACTTTGGGTGGAGGCTTTCCCCACATTGGGTTCAGGAAAGCCTGGATGAAAATTACAATGGGTTGCTCTCTGGAGGTTCAGTTTTGCAAGAGCTGGGCAGAAGGATGGAAGTGGATGACCCAGCTACTGAGCATACTGTTGGAAGCAAAAGCATGAAAAGAATGTGCAGATTTAATTTAAGAAAGTGCTCAGAAAATGAAAAAAAATTCCTGTAATAAGAGCAATATCCTATACTGTAATTGATGTTTAGAAAAAAATATGGAGGCTTCTAATATGGCAAGTGTAGACTTTACAGGTAAGTTTCATTCACTGCAGGGTGATGTTTAACAAATGACTGTCTACACTCATGGAAGTACTCATAACCAGACTTTAAATGAACCTTTTCAATCTGTTATCACTGAACGTATTCCATTGTTTATTTAACAGTTCTTAGTTTGTGTATAAATCATCTGTGCTTTACATTTTGTGTGACCTCATTTGCAGATGGCAGGTCTCGAGGTTGGGAAGAAAATATTTGCTATCAATGGAGATGTGGTTTTCCTCCGACCCTTTAAGGAAGTCGAATGTTTCCTGCAGCAGTGCTTCAGTAGCAAGAGGCCTCTCAGGGTGCTTCTGAGCACGAAACCACGAGAGTAAGTGATGTGGCGTATAAGCATTTAATGATTGAATTGCCGCCCCAAATAACTAATTTTTGGCTTTCTTTGTGGGAAAATTGGTTCAGGAGGCTGCTGTGCTATCATCAGCACCAGGTCTCCGCAAGTAAAATGCTATCCATCCAATTCAAATAACGATTCAATAACAGAAGAGTATATTTTTAAAACTCAGCACGTATTGGTGTTTTTCCAGTTCAGAATGAGTGGCTTGATGCTGTTTCTCAGTTTAGTGTCAGATTCCAGCAGTTCCTGCTGCTCAGCTGAAAGTATAAAACTTCAATGTACTGAGAATGTGTTTGATTTAAGCATTATTGTCATCTGTACTCAATTATAGAAGTACAGGAGTGCAGTGAAAATTTTACAATGTCACCATACATCATGGGTTCAAAAGTATCCAGGTACAAAACTTAGGTACAAGATGTAACATAGAGAAACAAGGTTAAAAGTAAAGCATTATTGTCGTTCTTAGTATACGTAGAAAAATAAAGAAATAAAGTTAACATTACAGTCCTTACTGGTATAAAGTGGAAAAATAAAGGAATGAAGGTAACAGTTCAATAGAAGTTCTTTCTTAAGATACCATGAACTGCAGATCCTGGAGTCAGAGCTAACACAGCGTGGAGCTCTGAGGAAGGATCCCGACCCTAATCGTTGACTTTCCTGCTCCTGTGATGCTGCCTGATGTGCTGTGTTCCTCCAGTTCCACACTGTGTTGATTTCTTTCTTAATTGCACTTTGTGTAAGGCCTTGGTCTCCTCCACCTTGGCCTGCTCTCTGGGAAACCTGGAGTTTCTTGCTCCTAATGCTGCAGTTGCCCGGGGATTTCTCTCACTGACACACCAGGCTTGTTCTAACCACGTTGGGCTCAGGGTCATGGCTGCTTCCCCACATAGGGCCTCCATCCAACACTGCTGTGTGCCCTCAGCCCCTTCCCCAGACCAGGCATCCATCTGACACTGCACTGAGCCCTCAGCCCCGCCCCTACACCAGACCTCCAACTGACACAGCTCCAGGCCCACAGCCCCTTCCCCAGCCTGGACATCCATCTGACAATGCACTGAGCCCTCAGCTCCTCCCCTACACCAGACCTCCAACTGACACTGCAATGAGCCTACAACTGTTGCCACCACGATGCCAATACTGCTACACTCGCTCCAGAAGCTGTAAAGATACCACAGGTCTAATCCTACTCTTGTGAACTCCAAAACTGCTGAACTTGCAGAGAATATGTAAAGATACAACAAGGCTAAACTTGCTCCATTTTCACAAATTACCAATGTACCAGAAAAAAAGTACTCCTGAATATCTGAGATAACAAAGTGTGGAGCTGGATGAATACAGCAGGCCAAGCAGCATCTCAGGAGCACAAAATCTGACGTTTCGGGCCTAGGCCCTTCCAGCATCTGCAGTTCCCATTATCACTACTCCTGAATATCTGCCTCCTTTTATGCATCAGGGATTTCATGGGAAACTCTGTCAGAAGCTGACAGACAAATTTTGTTTCATTTCAATGAGGTAAAGATGATGTGATAATGCTACTGCCATTCTTTGACAACCTCCCTGAATGATGTCTGTCCCAAGAATTGTACAAGTGAACTGTGCACTGAAGGTCGCTGCATTGGGCTGTCTGTCAGTGACCTCTGATGGTCTCAGGCTTGTTTCTCTCCTTTTCGGTAGAAATGGGCCTGGACACCGACTGCTTATCAGCAATACCTAGCCTGATACTGAGTCCAAAGCAGTTGCAAAGCAGCAGTGCTAACCGTGCCATGTGACAAAGTTCAGAAATCAATTATTGTTGAGGTCATGGGAGGAAAGGAAAATCAATATCTTTATTTTCTTATTTGATTTGGTTTATTATTGTCACATGTACCGATATACAGTGAAAAGTATTGTTTTGTGTGCTAACCAGGCAAATCATACCTGACCTAAGTATCAGAGATAATGGGAACTGCAGATGCTGGAGAATTCCAAGATAATAAAATGTGAGGCTGGATGAACACAGCAGGCCAAGTAGCATCTCAGGAGCACAAAAGCTGACGTTTCGGGCCTAGACCCTTCATCAGAGAGGGGGATGGGGAGAGGGAACTGGAATAAATAGGGAGAGAGGGGGAGGCGGACCAAAGATGGAGAGTAAAGAAGATAGGTGGAAAGAGTATAGGTGGGGAGGTAGGGAGGGGATAGGTCAGTCCAGGGAAGACGGACAGGTCAAGGAGGTGGGATGAGGTTAGTAGGTAGCTGGGGGTGCGGCTTGGGGTGGGAGGAAGGGATGGGTGAGAGGAAGAATCGGTTAGGGAGGCAGAGACAGGTTAGACTGGTTTTGGGATGCAGTGGGTGGGGGGGAAGAGCTGGGCTGGTTGTGTGGTGCAGTGGGGGGAGGGGACGAACTGGGCTGGTTTAGGGATGCAGTAGGGGAAGGGGAGATTTTGAAACTGGTGAAGTCCACATTGATACCATATGGCTGCAGGGTAACCTAGGTATATCAGGATTATAGAACAGATGCAGAATATACTGTCACAGCTGTAGGGAAGGTTCAGAGAAAGATTAATCTATGGGAGTTTGTTCATAAATCTGGTAACAGGCTAACAATGTATTAGTACGTGATTTCATACTTTTGGATATTTTATCCAATGGAATAGGGTTATGATATCCAACCTTAGGATCATGGAGGTGCTGACATTAGCTGGGTGGCCATGCATGGTGTGATTACTTTGGAATTTATACAGCTATCCTTTTAGAGCACCAAGTGACAGCATTAACTGGTGGTGTGTGAGCTTGTGCCCATCATGTTTGTGCTCTGAACTGTGTAGCCAGGGAAAATGCCAACAGTAGAAGATAAACGGAGGTGATTGATTCCTGAGCTCCAGTCTAGAACATTCTAGTCAATTAAGCCTGTCATTTGCTGAAATCTATGACCCAGCTAACTGTTATTTTCACTTAAATAAGAAAAGACCATGTCCCTGAGAAAACACGTTAGTTTACTCCTGACAAAAATGAACAGTTTGCTCCATAGCGATAATTCTACTTGAAATTCAACAGAAGGGAGATATTTTTCTAATTAACGTTTGTGCAATTTGTCACTTTAAATCTTGTGTTTTCAAATAAGCCTGTTGGACTATAAACTGGTGTTGTGTGATTTCTGACCTTATCCACTCCAGTTCAACACTGGCATCTCCACATCATGACTTTAAATCTTTTTCTGGGCTATCATTCTCATTTGATTTTTTTCATGCTTTGTAGAGCCAAATAATAAGGACATATTCTGCGTAGTTTTGTTAGTGTAAAACTTTCTTCAGTTTGGAATTATTCTTCAAATACATCACAGTATCAAAATGTGATCACAGGAGAATCAATTAGTTCAATGAGTCAGGGAAATGAATGCCACAACCTGTTATATATGAATTATACTTTCTTTCTCTTTGGCTCTTCACTAAACAGAGTCATCGAGTCACACAGCGTTGAAGCAGACCCTTCAGTCTAATGAGTCTACACTGACCACGGCCCAAAACTAACCTAATCCCACCTGCCTGCATTTGGCTCATATCTCTCCAAATCTTTCCTATTCATATACTAATCCAAATGTCTTCTAAATGTTATCACTGTACCTGAATCCAACACATCCTCTGGCAGTTCATTCCACCCATGAACAACTCTCTGTGTAAAAAAGCTTCCCCTTGTCCTTTTTAAATCTTTCTCCTCTCACCTTAGCAATATGCCTCCGAGTCATGACATCCCCCACCATAAGGAAAAGACACCTGCTATTCATCCTATCCATGCCCCTCATGAGTTTAAAAACCCCAAAAAATCACCCCTAAACCTCCTATGGTCCGGATGCACTTACAAGTGAAGCGGCCACTCAAACCTCCTACTTGGGATATTTGCCTTTGTTTCATGGCAAGACCTACAATTGGGATCTACAGTGCAGCTGACCCTTAAGTGCTCCTCAGAGTGAGCTCCATTCCATCTATTTTGATTAATCTTGTTTTGGATGACTGCTGAGCATACTAAGAGAAATGAGAATGGGATGACGATGATCATCCTCTCCTGATTCGTTTAAGTGCCAACTGTCAGGTTCTGCCTCCTGAAGTCATAAACCAGTTCCTATTTTGTCTGTGAAGACCTAAGCCCCCATCTGATGGACTAGCATCTGGCAATGAATATTTGACACAATAGCTCAGCAGATTCACTTTGTCTTTGCAACCTGGGAATTAAACATTTTTGGTGCACTGAATTGAAACTTTTGTAATAATTAGAAGGTGGTCAAAGTCTGATTAGAATATGGCAATCTGGTTTATAGCATTGTGAAGACTTCACGTTATGAAGGGCAGGATTGATGACAAAAAAATGTCAAGTTCAGAATGCAAGATTTGAGTAAGATTGGGAAAGTAGACTGGAGAATGCTAAATGCTATTAGCAGGGAGAATCTATCACATTGACAACAGTGCCATGCAATTTATTGCACTCACTCTTTTCTTGAGTATTTTCTCTATTTTCAACAATTATCTTTTTTAACATCTGTTACATTTTGAATAAATTCCACATCTATCCACAGTATAATTTGTCCCCCCCACCCCCCCCCGCAATCTTTGACTTGCAGTTTGGGAAATAGCAGTGTAGTGGTCTTCACTTTTCTTTTCATTTGGCTTTAGGAGCGGAAGTATCACCCCAGTTCTAGTTTTGAAATGTCTGACCAGTCCAGTGCGTTGCTGGGGGGAAAGTGTAACTCCAGGATGTATATATCACAAAAACATTTGGATTTCCTTTCTTTCTTTGTCCCCTCTTTGTGTTAATAAACGTGTTTGCCTTTTAGTTTTCTGTTCTTCTGAATGGTCGCTTTTAAGGTGTGAAAAGGCCAGCAGAAATGCTGGTTGAACTCCCAAATGTTCATGTTTGCCTCAAACAAATTACTACTTTCATTCTGACTTGTGCAATGGGACTTACAAAGAAGCAGTATAACATGAAGGAAGATATTTGTACATGCACTATAGTGTCCTCTCATTTACATAATTTACATACACAAAATTAGCTTGTGCTGCCTCGACCAATGTTTTATGTTAATCTGTGTCCTAATTAGATTGTTAGAAACCACTTTTAAAATGATTCCTTTATTTTGAAAAGTTTCAGTCGTGTAGTGTTTGTGAGAAAACTGTAATAAAGAGCAAATGGATTTTATTTAACAGGACAATAAAGATTCCAGACTCTGCAGATGGTCTTGGATTCCAGATCCGAGGGTATGGCCCATCAGTTGTTCATGCGGTTGGCCGAGGTAAATCGAGAAAGGTTTAAAGCTAGTTACTTGCAAACACCATCAAACAGTTGTGCCCTGGTTCCAGTTAAAGGTTAATCACTTTTAGCTACTGTTAGCCTGTCACATATTCTCAATAGTCAATTTGTTTTCTTTCACATGCTGTGCTTTTAAACTTGCAATTTATGTTCTGTGAATGTGGTGCATGCAATTAACCATTAATGAATATGGTGAAAAGTGTGTTACAACTCTGGAATGGTGGCCCAGAGCCATCTGTACTTGAGGAGTTCTTCATGTGTATGCAATTGATTTCTGTGACATTGATTGTATCTTGATCATGTTAGGAATTGTAATGGAGCAGGCAGTAGATCTTCATGCATACTCATCTGTCTATATTCATTCATTCAGTTTACAGACTTACAGAGGGTAACAGGGCTTGAAATATCCACCTGTCCCATTTTATCCCACGCTATCCAAAGAAAAGAAAATTGACACATTTTAATCACTGCCTTGCCAATCACAAGGTGGCTATAGACTGCAGTCTGACTGCCATTGATTGCGGACCCTCAAATCAATAATTAAAAGGTTGTTTTGCTTTAGCACAAACAAGAAAATACTCTATTTGTTTCCTTTTGTAAAATGTAAATAAATATGTCAGAGAGAGGGTTCTGAGAGCGTCACAGTAACATACTGGCACTGAAAGTTTTGGCAAGGTGTGACATTTGCTAGTCTTACTTGAACTGTTTAATGATACAAATCAAAATTTCAATGCAGTATTCTCTAAGTATTCCATTAATCCAAGTGGGATCACTGGAATATTCTCAAAGAATCCCTCTTGCAGAAATCTTATTCTGGCTACAGAAATTCAGAGGATGTAATGATGTTGTGATTTTCCTCACATGCACATACTGCCCACCTTGCGGTGGCATTAGCCACAAACACAACAATCATTTTAAAGCGTTATTGTCAATTATAACTTGCAAACAACGGCAGACTGCAGAGAGATGTCCTCCAATCTCTTTCCACAAAAAATTGACTTCATTGATCTACTTCCTTGAAAGAAGCACTTGATTTTTTTAATATATATTCTGTATAAGCTGCTAGAAACATTGGATGGCTAAGAAATCTGATTTTTGAACTATGGGTAATATCGATTATCCTCAGACATGATTTCTGCCCATTGTCTTGTGTGGGGCAGCCACTGTGCTAAATGAAATAAGTCAAACAGCTATAAACCCATGAAGTGGTGTGGGCCATCAGCAACAGCAGCACAATTCATGGTCCAGCGCATCAAATACTGGCACCTCAACGTGGAGGCATATAGAATAGAATATTCTCGCAATGTAGAATGCATATTAGGGAATTGAAAACTAGAGGGCATAGGTTTAACGACAAGAGGGGGCAGATTTAAGAAGGACCTGAGGGGCATCTTCTTCACTCAGAGAGTGGTGCGTATATGGAATGGGCTGCCAGAGAAAGTGGTTGAGGCAGGTACAATAGTAACATTTAAAAAACATTTGGATAGGTACGTGGATGGGAAGGATTTAGAGGGATATGGACCAAATGCATGCAGATGGAACTAGCTGAGTGGGCACCATTGTCAGTTTAAGCCAAAGGGCCTGTTTTCATGCTGTATTACTCTATGACGGTATCATTCCTAGCAAGCAGGGATTAACTTTAGCTCAATGAGGTGTTCAGGAGATTATGCCAGGGTCAATCTGAGGCATACATAAAGCTTCATCCACTTCACCAACACCTTCCACCCCAACCTTCAGTTCACCTGGGCCATCTCCAGCACATCCCTCACCTTCCTGGACCTCTCAGTCTCCATCTCAGGCAACCAGCTTGTAACTGATGTCCATTTCAAGCCCACCGACTCCCACAGCTACCTAGAATACACCTCCTCCCACCCACCCTCCTGCAAAAATTCCATCCCCTATTCCCAATTCCTCCGCCTCCGCCGCATCTGCTCCCACGATAAGACATTCCACTCCCGCACATCCCAGATGTCCAAGTTCTTTAAGGACCGCAACTTCCCCCCCACGGTGATTGAGAACGCCCTTGACCGCGTCTCCCGCATTTCCCGCGACACATCCCTCACACCCCGCCCCCGCCACAACCGCCCCAAGAGGATCCCCCTCGTTCTCACACACCATCCTACCAACCTCCGGATACAACGCATTATCCTCCGACACTTCCGCCATTTACAATCCGACCCCACCACCCAAGACATTTTTCCATCCCCACCCCTGTCTGCTTTCCGGAGAGACCACTCTCTCCGTGACTCCCTTGTTCGCTCCACACTGCCCTCCAACCCCACCACACCCGGCACCTTCCCCTGCAACCGCAGGAAATGCTACACTTGTCCCCACACCTCCTCCCTCACCCCCATCCCAGGCCCCAAGATGACATTCCACATTAAGCAGAGGTTCACCTGCACATCTGCCAATGTGGTATACTGCATCCACTGTACCCGGTGCGGCTTTCTCTACATTGGGGAAACCAAGCGGAGGCTTGGGGACCGCTTTGCAGAACACCTCCGCTCAGTTCGCAACAAACAACTGCACCTCCCAGTCGCAAACCATTTCCACTCCCCCTCCCATTCTCTTGATGACATGTCCATCATGGGCCTCCTGCACTGCCACAATGATGCCACCCGAAGGTTGCAGGAACAGCAACTCATATTCCGCCTGGGAACCCTGCAGCCATATGGTATCAATGTGGACTTCACCAGTTTCAAAATCTCCCCTTCCCCCACTGCATCCCTAAACCAGCCCAGTTCATCCCCTCCCCCCACTGCACCACACAACCAGCCCAGCTCTTCCCCCCCCACCCACTGCATCCCAAAACCAGTCCAACCTGTCTCTGCCTCCCTAACCGGTTCTTCCTCTCACCCATCCCTTCCTCCCACCCCAAGCCGCACCCCCAGCTACCTACTAACCTCATCCCACCTCCTTGACCTGTCCGTCTTCCCTGGACTGACCTATCCCCTCCCTACCTCCCCACCCACACCTTCTCCACCTATCTTCTTTACTCTCCATCTTCGGTCCGCCTCCCCCTCTCTCCCTATTTATTCCAGTTCCCTCCCCCCATCCCCCTCTCTGATGAAGGGTCTAGGCCCGAAACGTCAGCTTTTGTGCTCCTGAGATGCTGCTTGGCCTGCTGTGTTCATCCAGCCTCACATTTTATTATCTTGGAATCTCCAGCATCTGCAGTTCCCATTATCTCTCATACATAAAGCTGAGTTGGCAACCTAATGCATGCTAAACAGTGCAGCTGGCATGCAATAGACAGGGACAAGCAATCCCGTAATTAAATATCAGATCAAAGCTCGAAAGGCCTGTCACACCAGCTGGGGACTGTGATAGAAAGTTAGCAACTAACCAAAGGGAGGAAGCCGCATAATAAATTTAGTTATCCAAAATGATAAATGACAAGTAGCACTCATGGTACTCGTGCCCAGCAACAACTATCTCCATTAACAGGGCATCTCAACCATATTCTTATGATATTCAATAGGATGACCAGGCTGAATCCTTCACTGCCGACATTTTGGGATTGCATAAGCCAGAAGCCTATTTGGATGAGCCTTATAAAGAATGTGGCTATCACAATTGGTCAGGGGCTATGAACTGAATATTGAGGAACTCACCTTCTGACTCCCCAGCATCAATATACAATAAGTCAAGTGTGATGGATTGCCTGCCACTGCTTGCATGAGTGCATCTCTCCCCTGCACTGGTGCACAGTGTAACAGTGCATTTTATATCTAGGATGTACTGTACCAACTTGCTAAGTTTCCTTGTGCCTTGCACACCTCTACAACTTTGAAGCACCAGGGAATAGACACATGTGAACACCAACACTGGAAGGTTTCCTTCCAAGCCAGACACCATTCACTTGGAGAAATATTGCTATTGTCTGACAGTCGCTGGGTCAATGTTCTCGAATTCCATTCCTAGTAGCACCATGGGTGTTCCTGCACTGCATGGAAGTAGCTTTTCACTGCCTTCTTCTGAAAAGTTAAGCATAGGTAACACATACACCATTGCTAATTTCACAACACAACAAAATCAGAAACAGAGAGTGGCTGTTGGGTTCAGCCGGATACAGTGGCCAAGAGGGTATATGGTGTAACAAACTTTGAGATTTGTTGCTGGGTGCTAAATACAATGGCTCAAAGCTGTACAATCTTCAGATGAAGCAAGTTGGTTTATAAATTGACAAAATATGAATACACGAACACGGAGTTGCGTTTTTCCTTGAAAAACCAATTTAAGCAAACCCATTTGGAATAGAAGTTTTAGATACGTGATTTGCAATACAAAGATGATTTCAGCTGATCAGAATAACCAGGAACCCATCATACAATTTACTTTCATCATATAATTGATTGGAAGGTTTTGGATAGAAATGCATGGTGGAAATTGGTAATAAATGAAACTACTATGACAGCAAAATAAAGTTATAATAAAATAAATAGGGAATTGATGAGGGTGAATTAAATTGTGAATAGCACATTGTCCAAAAGATGTTTTTATTATAATTCTACATTTGGTTGATGACTAGAGAAGCAAAAAGTTGCAGAAGCTGGAATTTGAAATGTAAACTGGAAGAACTTAGTTCTAGCAGCATCTGTGGAGAGACAAGCAGAGTTAATATTTCCAGTTAGTGACATTTCATCATTTTATGAGTGAATTTGGAGGGCTGCATCAATTTCTTTCTTGCCTCACTCCGCCATTGTTTGTAACAAATTTTAAATGTATTCAGCTTGATGAGTTGGTCAGTTGTATCGGTTTTAGACTGCATCTAGTTCGGAAAAAATTCCACCAGATTTATTAAGTCAGCAAAAATAATTAGTTCAATGCAATAAAACATACTCAAGCAAGTATGCAATTATTATTGACAAGATGGATATAACTTATATTCTAACATTCCAAACTTAACATGAGGCAAATATAGGTACCACCCCATAGCACACATGACACATGGCCAAAACAAATGTGTGGATTTCTCAGCAATGTCCCCCACAGTGTGGATGACCAAATCTCATTGAAATGTCACAAGAGATTATATTCTTGACTTTTGACATCCTGGCTTTCGAATTTCAATGAGAGCTGCTCTGTCATGGACTGCCTCAAAGACTGCTCATGCTTTGGTGGTTCACCTTCCTTGGCTGGGCCTATGCACTCCTGGATTCAACACAATATATGTGAGAGCACTACACGCACTCCGTCACAAACTAAAGCTTTCAGCACAAATAGTGGACTTCACCAAGCCAGTACTGCCACTGGGTTTGTTTCCTGAGTTCTAATTGTACCCACTTGCCCCCAGCTGCTAGGGATTGGCATAAACCTTGACAGAAGAATAACAACACTCTAATCCCTGGGAAAACAAAATGTTGCATCCAATGGTTGGATTTAAAATAATGCAACTCTGGAACTGTCTGTTCCCTGGGAAAGAATATCTTTATTAAGAGCTGGCCCCTGCAGTGCAAAATACATACAAAATGAAAGAATTAACCACAATCAAGAGAGATGAACCATTCATTTGTTTTATGATTCTCTGGCACACTACTGGTATTCTAATAGTGTTGTGTGCATAATGGCAAATACTTATTTGTAGCTATCTAAAGGATTTTTGGCTTTGTGCAAAGAAATACGTTAGAATAGTTATTTGTTCATGAGAATTAATATCTTAAATCTAAAACACAGAAACAGGCTATTTGATTCAAATGCTCTACAATTCTGCTGTACACAGATATTGCTCCACTTCAGTTATCACTTGTTAGGCATACCACACCCTTCTGTTCTCTCAGATACCTGACTTGGATCTGGTGAAGTTATCTAGCAACAAGTTTACTAGGTGAAGCCTAGTAAGGAAATATCACTTTCATGCTTTATTGCAGGCATAGACTCAATGGCTAAAAGACCTTCTGTGCCATTTTTTGTATTCATTCGTGGGTAGTAAGCATTGCTGAAAGGGCCAGCATTTTTATAGCCTGTTCCCAGTTGCTTTTGAGAAGGTGGTGGTTAACCATCTTCTTGAACTGCTGCAATCCACATGCATTAGGGAGGGAGTTCCAGGATTTTGTCCCAGTGACAGTGAAGGAACAGCGATATATCTCCAAGTCAGGATGGTGAGTGGCTTGGAGGGGAACTTGCAGGTTGTGGTTTTCCCGTGTATCTGCTGCCATTGACCTTCTAGTTGGAAGTTGTCGGGTGTTTGGAAGGTGCTGCCTAAGGTTCTTTGATGAGTTTCTGTAGATAGTACACACTGCTGCTACTGAGTGTAAGTGGTGGAGGGAGTAGATGCTTGTGGATGTAGTGCCAATCAAGCAGGCTGGTTTGACCTGGATGGTGTCAAGCTTCTTGAGTGTTGTTGGAGCTGCAGCCATCGAGGTACGAGGGGTGTATTCGATAGCATTTCTGTCTTGTGCCTAATAGCTTGTGAACAGGCTTTGGAGCGTGAGGAGGTGAGTTACTTGCCACAGTATTCCTGGGTTCTGACCTGTTTTGTAGCCACAGTGTTTATGTAGTAAGTCCAATTGAGCTTCTGGTCAGTGGTAATCCTGAGGATATTTATATTAGTGGATTCAGTGATGGTTATGCCGTTGAATGTCAAGGAGCAGTGTTTAGGTTCTTGTCATTTGAGATGTCCTTGCCTGGGTTTATGTGGCAGAAATATTACTTGTTACTTGTCAGCCCAAGCCTGCATATTGTCCAGATTTTGTTGCATTTAAACATGGACTCCTTCAGTATCTGAGCAGTTGCAAACGGTGTTGAACGTTGTGCAATCACTGACGTGTGTCAACTTCTGATGTTATGATGGAGCAAAGATCATCATAAAACAGCTGAAGATAGTTAGGCCAAGGACACAGCCCTAAGGAACTCTTGCAGAGATGTCCTGGAGCTGAAATACCTGACCTGCAATAACCACAACCATCTTCCTATGTGCTAGATATGACTCCAACCAGTGGGGAGTTTGTCCCCTGATACCTGCTGATTCCAGTTTTACAGTTGTCCTTGACAGCACTTGGTTGAATGCAGCCTTGATGTAAAGGGCTGCCACTGTCACCTCACCTCTGGAATTCAGGTCTTCTGTCCATGTTTGTACTAAGGTTGTAAAGCGGTCAGGAGCTGAGCGGTGCTGGCAGAACCTAAACTTGGATCTGAGATAATGGGAACTGCAGATGCTGGAGAATCCAAGATAACAAAGTGTGGAGCTGCATGAACACAGCAGGCCAAGCAGCATCTCAGGATCACAAAAGCTGATGTTTCGGGCCTAGACCCTTCATCAGAGAGGGGGATGGTGAGAGGGTTCTGGAATAAATAGGGAGAGAGGGGGAGGCGGACCGAAGATGGAGAGAAAAGAAGATAGGTGGAGAGGAGAGTATAGGTGGGGAGGTGGGGAGGGGATAGGTCAGTCCAGGGAAGACAGACAGGTCAAGGAGGCGGGATGAGGTTAGTAGGTAGGGAATGGAGGTGCGGCTTGAGGTGGGAGGAGGGGATAGGTGAGAGGAAGAACAGGTTAGGGAGGTGGGGACAAGCTGGGCTGGTTTTGGGATGCAGTGGGGGAAGGGGAGATTTTGAAGCTAGTGAAGTCCACATGGATACCATTGGGCTGCAGGGTTCCCAAGCGGAATATGAGTTGCTGTTCCTGCAACCTTCGGGTGGCATCATTGTGGCACTGCAGGAGGCCCATGATGGACAGGTCGTCAAAGGAATGGGAGGTGGAGTTAAAATGGTTCGTGACTGGGAGGTGCAGTTGGATCTGTTGGGGTACATATGTGTTAGCAATGTTACTTGTGTGAGGATAAATCAAAGTTAAATCCCAGTTGTTGATTAATGAATGATTGCATTGTAGTTGACTGAGCAGTGTACGTGGTTAGCACTTAGTAAATGGCAGCATGTGAAGACGCATAATTCTTGGAGTGACTTCAACAAATTCTCAGCTTCTCCAACCTTAAGTTACTCTGAAATACCCTGGTGCCTTGTGAATAGATGATAGCTGTCTGTCTACATCTCCTTGACCAAGGCTCCCAGGTTAATGTGTGAACACTTGTTGCGCCACTGACCTGCCTTTCCCTGGTTGGTATCATTTTAGTGTCTATTCCTTTGGAAGGTGTCGAATGATTTTAGGTCATGCAGGATAGCTTTGACTAGAGTTAGCTCCTTGCGTGTTTGGATTCCTCTTTGAGGTGTGCAATTCTTCAACACCTTGGATGGCATCACGCTACAATCTTCCAGAATCCGTGCTGTCTGCCTGATAGAGTCCTAGAGTCATAAAGCAGGGGAACAGACCCTTTCATTAATTCATCCATGCTGACTGGGTTTCCCAAGCTAAACTAGTCCCATTTGCCTGCTGATGTTGGAAAGTCAGTGTTTCCAAGAGGTGTACGACATGGGGGACGTGGTGCAGGGGGGAGGCGGTGGCTGCCGAGCATTTTTGTGGGGTGAGCCAGGGTATAAGTAATGCTGGCTGGCGAGGGAGGTGAGGTCAGGCTGTGGAGTTGGACGAATGTGTTGGTGTGGTATGAAGGAGGCGGATGAATACAGCGCAGAGGAGATCTGGGGGGCTGGGGTGGTGATGGTGGTGGTGGAGGTTTGGTTGGTTAACATTGATATTAGTGTGAGGCTGTGCAGTCTCAAAGACTGTCAGCTCCAATTAAAACATTATCAGCTAATGGACTGAAGGCATACCTTCAGGGATAAGACTTTAGTCCATGACATAACAAAGCACTGGAATCTCACTCACTCCCTGACCTTCTGCCTCTCTTCAGTGGTGTATCCTGCAGGAACAGGCAGAAAAAGGTGCATAGTGCCAAGAATCAAGTCTTAATTTGGCAGATCACATCAGAGTCTGATTACATCAGATCTGATGCACATATTTGTAAATCTGCAATCAGTGATGACGTGGTAATATTGAGCTAGGAGGCCTGGATTCAAGTACCGTGTGTTCCAGAGGTGTGTAATAACATCTATGAGCAGGTTGATTAGAAAACATCATTTTTTTTGTAACTACTCAGATTGAAGTACAAATGGTCATTTCGATCAACACGAACAGTTCCAAGAGCTCCTCTCAGTCTATTCAAAATAGTAACAACAATTTGCATTTAAACTACATTCTTATTATACAATACGTCCTTCGATGCTTGACAGAAAAGTCTAATCAGATAAAATTTGACACTAAATGTATTTTGAGATGAAAAGCATGCTTTCTATTATCTATTTTTCAAACATTGTGGTTTCTTTCCTTTACCATCTCTGATTAGACTTTGCATAATTACACATTTGATGGATGAAATGGCTTTTTAATCAGCTTCTGATTATTTATGTTCCTTATGTTCCTGCCTTTTAGGTAACTGTCAGTCTCTGTATTGTGTTGTCTCACCCACTCGTTCCACTATCAAATTCTGCCATTTTATATGAAGCTATACCAGATTTTTAAAATAGTATTAACAAGTTCATTTTCATTGCTTACATTTGACCAGAATGACTGACCCTCTCTGCTTTATCAAGGCTTGTGGTTAGGATATAAGTTGAAATTTTATACTTGTTACCTTCTTTACATCCTCTATCTTTATAATCTAGTCTTTTTTTTTAGGAATGTAAGGTATTGTAATTGTTGTGAAAACAACAACGATAGAAAGAGAATTATGTTGGTATTAATATAAATCTTGCATAAGTTTTCTAAATGCTCGCTCTTAGTGAATTGCCTTCTGTAAGTTCCTAGCACTCGCATTTTATTGTTGATAAGATGGTAGGAATGATATTCATTAAATCATTGTATAATATTGCATTTACAGTTAGTATTCTCTCCAGATAGAGAAAAAATGTATATTGCCTTGAATTTTTCAGTCAGTTTTGAAAAGATGGTGCTTACTGTTGGCTTGAAAAACGTTTTTCACAAATATAGTTGGCTGTTTGGCATTGATTTCCCAATATTATGATGTCACTTTTGTCCTGAATCAATCTGTTGGGGATCTTTGTTATCCAGGAACACTGGAGTCATCAAAGAAGGTGTTCAGAGGAATTGGTAGCACAATGCTGGTGTCCCTACTGCTGGGCAAAAGGTTCTAGATGCACTGCCCCAGAGATGTATTATAAGATATCCAAACAGGCTGATGACAAACATGTACTGATCAGCCGTAAAGACTGAATAATTCTAATGGGCAGCAAACCAGAATGTAAGAATCTTTCGCTTTTTAGTCATTTTTTCAGAGAGGAAAATAGAAGATTGTCAAATACTTATCAGGCTGAGGCAGCAACTGAAATACCAAAAACCTATAAGAAAATACATTAAAAGAAAAATTAATTTTTTTAGCTATCTATGGAATCTACTCATGGAATAGAGTGAACTCTAGACTTTTCAAATTAGTGTGTTGAGGACAGATTGTTCAGTAAGAGCTGTAACAGAGTAGACGTCTAAAAACCCAATTACACCTTATTCAATAGGGTTATTCAGTGAATTGGAGATTCTATTAACTTCAAAGACTGCAACAGCGTACCATGTAGAGAAAGAGACACCTTCTAGATTTTAGCCATTGCACGTACGAATGTCAGAATTTGCTATCAGTTAGAAGCTGACAGTTTCCTGTTTTGGCATCTAGAAATGATGGCTGATAATATTCATTTCATTTGTCTGAGAAAAAAAGGCACCAAGATCAGCTATGAGCAGCATTTGTTCAAATGTCATTTATTTGCTAATGCACAGGAACCGTGGCAGCTGTTGCTGGCCTGCATCCTGGACAATGCATCATCAAGGTAAATGGGATTAATGTCAGCAAAGAGAGCCATGCAAGTGTTATTGCACATGTGATAGCCTGTCGCAAATACAAGCGCCCGTCTCAAGTAAGTCACTTCATCATCTTAACATCTTTAGCAAACTAATTAAAGAAAGCCTACTAAGGATATTAGGGTTCTCTTTACATTTTGGGAAGAGAGATTTTATGTCTTTGTGAGCAACATAGGCATTGTATGGTAGAGGTCTGGGATCACATATAACTCTGTACATTGTCAGTTAATAAATATTTAGCTGTTCCTAATAGACTTTGGTCTTCTAGTCAAAATTTAGCAAATTAAGTGCATCGAAAATTTAATACAATCACAAGGATTGAATGAAATTATAACTTAGAAGTGTCTTGGTGGTGTATCAGAACTTTGAGGTATTGCAGACAGATTAAACTTTGAATTACAAAATGTGGTTTGGTGAAGGAGAATGTACAGCCAAAAATGACTCGGTGTAAATTCAGTAGCTGTGTTTTAAGAAGAACCCTGGACTGTCACACCTGATGGTGTCAAGGGAACATCATTCTGCACCATTTTAAAGAGAGACTGACAAAAGCTGAACTCGTCCTCACACTCAACAACTTCTCTTTTGACTCCTCCCACTTCCTACAGACTAAGGGGGTGGCCATGGGCACCCGCATGGGCCCCAGCTATGCCTGCCTCTTTGTAGGTTACGTGGAACAGTCCCTCTTCCGCACCTACACAGGCCCCAAACCCCACCTCTTCCTCCGGTACATTGATGACTGTATCGGCGCCGCCTCTTGCTCCCCAGAGGAGCTCGAACAGTTCATCCACTTCACCAACACCTTCCACCCCAACCTTCAGTTCACCTGGGCCATCTCCAGCACATCCCTCACCTTCCTGGACCTCTCAGTCTCCATCTCAGGCAACCAGCTTGTAACTGATGTCCATTTCAAGCCCACCGACTCCCACAGCTACCTAGAATACACCTCCTCCCACCCACCCTCCTGCAAAAATTCCATCCCCTATTCCCAATTCCTCCGCCTCCGCCGCATCTGCTCCCACGATAAGACATTCCACTCCCGCACATCCCAGATGTCCAAGTTCTTTAAGGACCGCAACTTTCCCCCCACGGTGATCGAGAACGCCCTTGACCGCGTCTCCCGCATTTCCCGCGACACATCCCTCACACCCCGCCCCCGCCACAACCGCCCCAAGAGGATCCCCCTCGTTCTCACACACCACCCTACCAACCTCCGGATACAACGCATTATCCTCCGACACTTCCGCCATTTACAATCCGACCCCACCACCCAAGACATTTTTCCATCCCCTCCCCTGTCTGCTTTCCGGAGAGACCACTCTCTCCGTGACTCCCTTGTTCGCTCCACACTGCCCTCCAACCCCACCACACCCGGCACCTTCCCCTGCAACCGCAGGAAATGCTACACTTGTCCCCACACCTCCTCCCTCACCCCCATCCCAGGCCCCAAGATGACATTCCACATCAAGCAGAGGTTCACCTGCACATCTGCCAATGTGGTATACTGCATCCACTGTACCCGGTGCGGCTTCCTCTACATTGGGGAAACCAAGCGGAGGCTTGGGGACCGCTTTGCAGAACACCTCCGCTCAGTTCGCAACAAACAACTGCACCTCCCAGTCGCAAACCATTTCCACTCCCCCTCCCATTCTCTTGATGACATGTCCATCATGGGCCTCCTGCACTGCCACAATGATGCCACCCGAAGGTTGCAGGAACAGCAACTCATATTCCGCCTGGGAACCCTGCAGCCATATGGTATCAATGTGGACTTCACCAGTTTCAAAATCTCCCCTTCCCCTACTGCATCCCTAAACCAGCCCAGTTCATCCCCTCCCCCCACTGCACCACACAACCAGCCCAGCTCTTCCCCCCCCACCCACTGCATCCCAAAACCAGTCCAACCTGTCTCTGCCTCCCCAACCGGTTCTTCCTCTCTCCCATCCCTTCCTCCCACCCCAAGCCGCACCCCCAGCTACCTACTAACCTCATCCCACCTCCTTGACCTGTCCGTCTTCCCTGGACTGACCTATCCCCTCCCTACCTCCCCACCTACACTCTCTCCACCTATCTTCTTTACTCTCCATCTTCGGTCCGCCTCCCCCTCTCTCCCTATTTATTCCAGTTCCCTCCCCCCATCCCCCTCTCTGATGAAGGGTCTAGGCCCGAAAAGTCAGCTTTTGTGCTCCTGGGATGCTGCTTGGCCTGCTGTGTTCATCCAGCCTCACATTTTATTACCACCTGGATCTCCTGTGATTACAGACTATTGCCACTGTCCCCATTCTCGCCTCCTTCTACTTCTGCCCAGACTTGTACAGAGAGCCATCTCCTGTGGACTATATCCTAAATTGCAGACATATTATGTTTTCCCCTTTTAGAAATACACAAGAATAGGCATTGAAAACTTATTACAATCCTGATGTGTTTATGTGTGTTACTGGACTCCTCTATGCTATGAAGGTCATAGATAAAAGAATTTCATCTAACCTGAAAAGCCAAGCATCACGAAAATGACTGCTGAGCTACTGATGTTATGTGTATTACCCAATATTCTTGCCCACAAAGACGTAAAATTGTCTTGATTAACAACCTGTTGACTGATCCGTGTATTTTTTTCAGATTTATCTTTCTTTTGGACTCATTTCTCATTTCTAATCTGTGTTATGTAATTATTCCTTATTGCATTTAGTAACTAATGAACTCTCTCTTTCGTTAACTGAAGACAGCCATGGTTTAATCATCTCCTTTTAAAGCACAAATGCACGTGGCCTGGGAGAAAAGCACCACAGGGGTAGTGCCAATTTGTAAATTAACCTTGTTGCGACCAACCAAGAAGGTGGGTGAACAAATAAAGGGAGACAGTTCAGCCCCTCATCACCTGGGAGTTTGACAATTTGAGATATCCTGAATGGGGAATGGTAATAAATTACAGATGTAAATGATGAAAAATTTATCTGGAGATTACATGAAAGATACCTTATTATTTTGTTAGAGCACCTGTTGCAGGAAACAGAACTGGAAAGGAACTACCTCAAATGTGCAACTATTAATTTGAGGTTTTTGCATAATACTGTTACAACTGTAAAGAGATTAAGAAAAACAGCATCAGGCAGAAAACATGATGGTGTTTAAGCATTGTGCTTTATTTTCCTTCTGGGCATGTTAAGTATTTTTATTGCAATGTGCAATATCATGTACAAGTTGTACTTAGTGGAACAGGTAAGGAATGCAAGGAATGTTTTATCTACTTGCTTAATAGGGAATGCATCTGATGCCCCTTGCTCATTCAGTCCAAAATACTAAATACAATTTTTATTCGTATAAGGCTATTTACATAGAACCCATCAAAAAATCTTCACAGTGCACCTTGATCAACTGGAAGCCTGATGAAGACCATTGACTCTTAAATGCAGAAACTTTGGTTAATATTCCTTTCCTTTCAACAGGTTGCATACTTAGATGAATGCGTGCCAATGTTCCTGAGATGTACTTTTACTTGAGCTGAGTTAGGGTGGACTGAATGTGGGTGGGTACATGAACAGTAGGGTTTAGAGGCATATAGATAAAATGCTAGCAAATGGGACTAGATTAACTTAGGATATTTGGTTGGCACGGCTGAGTTGGACCAAAGGATCTTTTTCCATACTGTACAACTCTATGGCACTATGAGTTACCAACTGGAAAATAATTCATGATAACACAGGCTTTCCTCTTACATGAAAAACAGAGTGAATGGAAAGTGAATGTATTTGTCCTGAACATTTTCCACACTGCCACAAGTTAAGCAAAAGGAAGAATGCAGATTTCCCCTTTTTCACTCAGCCTCTCTGTTTTTAAAGGTGTTATCTTGCAACAACAATCAATCGTGAAGTGTGGAATAAAAGTGATAAAAGGAATTGCAATTATGTTCTATTTCTCTTCTGGTTATATTAGCAAGACTCTGTTCAATGGGTTTACAACAACACAGAAAGTGCCCAGGAGGAGCTGCAGAAAACCATTTTAAAGACTCCACCCTCTGGGGAAAGCGAGGAACAAGATGGATTTAGTGAAGGTACGTCCAATTTAGATATTATTTGTGGGTGACACTTTAAAGGCACTCTTGCTTCTAGTTCGCACAATGTGAATTTTTTGTTACATGTCAAATCTAACTCAAATGTCTTCACAGTTTTTCTAGCGGAAGTAATCCTTCATCTCTGTTTTAAATAAAATGAATGTGAGTGCAAATAAATGACATTCTTCACAGATACAGTATTCATAGACTCCCTACAGAGTGGAAGCAGGTGATTCAATCCGACAAAAAGCATCCCACCCGGATTGACCCCTATCCCTGCATTCCCACAGCCAATCCACCTATTCTGCACATCTTTGGACTGTGGGAGAAAACCAGAGCACCCAGAGGAAACCCATGCAGATGCAGAAGGAACGTGTAAACTCCACACAGACAATTGGCCGATGCTGGAATTGAACACAGGTCCCTAGCACTATGGGCCAGCAGTGCTAACCACTGAGCCAATTTGCCAATCTGCAGTTTTTCTGTATTTAGTCCTTTCTGAGGTCTCGTCCCAGAATTTCCAATGGCCAGACAATCACTATTTCAGTGTGGCTGGCAGTTGTGCGTGGGGACCCTATGGAATCCCCATTGTAACACTCTTGGAAGGAATTGTGGGGAAAATGAATTTTCCACTGGGCATTTCCTCCAGATTGGGAACCCACCAAAATGTCCTCTGAAACCGGAGACATCAGAAGGTTCTGCTGAAATTATGTGATATAGGCACTTGGGAAATTTTAGATTATTCAATATGTTGTCTAATTCCCGAGTAACCATTAAAATGACCACATACTTACCTCTCACACACACCTAAGTATATCTCCAGTGGACCACTGACACCCTCCTGGAGGTGAAGCCCCCCCTTCCCTGCTTTTGACCTCCTGTCCCCATCCCTGGATCCCACACTCACCAGGCCATAAACCTCTGATCTCCAATTTGCTCAACACCATACCAGAACGAGAGTGCTCCCACTACTGCTGCTGAGTCTGCCCTGAGCGATACCCCATCTCCCACTCCCAGTACCCACCTCTGGCCCTTGTCCCCTCCCCAGCTGGCATTCTATTCATCTGGCCCTCCTACCCCTCCTGGTTCCCGATCTGACTAATATCTAAAAAGGAGCTTGCCTTCCTCTTCGAGAGACCTCACAGATTGGGTGTACCTCTCTGCATTTAGGTTGACCCAATTGGCCTCTCCTGTCATAAAAATGCAGAGCTCACTTCTATGGTTAAAGAAAAGGAAGGGCCAAGTGGCAATTGATGTGAAGTTTGCCATTCCTTAGATAATGCTGCTAATGAATGAGCAACACTGAAAGGAATTCAGCCTCATAGTTATAGGTCTCAAAGTGTCTTGTTATTGCACTGAATGCAGATTTACGAGTATGTGCATCTGCAGTTTGAGTTTATTGCTATCTTTATATAGTATGGCAGTTGATGAACAGAATTATCTTAATAGTGGCCATCTTCTAATAGCTTAACTACTGACATAAATTTTTAGATAGAGAATGATTGCTTTCAGTATTATCATTAGTTTGATGTCCCAGACAGCATGGTTCAGAATCTACTTCATACTGTCACGCAGGCTCCTGCAGGTTTGAGCCTGGGTGACATGGTAGCTCAGTGATTAACATTGCTACCTCACATCACCAGGAACCTAGATTCAGTTGTATCCTCAGGTAGAGTTTGTACGTTCTCCTTGTAGCTGTGTGGGTTTCCTACAGGTGCTCTGATTTCCTGTCTCAGTCCAAAGATGTGTGGGTCAGGTGGATTGGCCATAGTGTCTAGAGATGTGGATTAGTCATGGAAAATGCAATATTATATTGTGAGGGGATGTGATTTATGTTTGGAAGGTCAGTGTGGACTTAGTGGGCCGAATGGCCTGCTTCCACACTGTAGGGATTCTTAAAAAAAGTTATTGTGCAGACGCAGTGTTATGTTCCTAATGTGAGTTCCCTTCCAATGTGGTGTTTTAATTGATGAGCAATTCTTATGTTATCTTCCAAAACACAAGATATTTGGGTTTGGTTATTATGGTATTAAAGAATCCAAAAGACATTCATTAAAACTATTATGTACAAACATTACTTTCCTCTGGTATACAGTGTCTGGTCTAATATCAAGCTATGAGTATGCAATGGAAGGCAGCTTTTATTAGAGTGTCATTCTTCAAGTGATCCGTGGTAAGATGGAGTAAGAGGATTTTAAACATGCACAACAGTGCATGTTGTGATGCATTATTGATATCATAAGCATTCCTGGTAAGAGAAATTGACCCTGAGCCATAACACAAACATACCATTTTGATTCATAAATCTGTAATTGTCCTCACTTCCCCTGTTCAAACTGCAGCATAAATTAATAGATACTAAAATTGAGTCAACAGTAAGTAAAATATGCTACTTTGTGAAGTTCACACCATTTTGCTATTTGTTTAGATCTGTCACCAGTAGGAAAAGATAATTCTTTTTTCTTGAATGTTGTACTTTCTGTTTAGATTTCATGTACAAGCAAGGACAAACACATTGAATTTGTGTATTTGCATTCAGTTGAATATCTGCATTGTTCTGCCTAATGCTATATCCTCAGTGACTTTTGCCGTGACTTTGTTGAACTGATTGTTTCATTGTACATGATGTTAGGTTATCATAACTTCCTGGGTATCCAACAACTATCAAAATGTACCAGCAAAGTCAGAGTTACACAATTAAACAGATCATCATTTTATTTTTAATTGATTATGTCCCAGATTAAAAGAAGGAAAATAATATTTTAAATAAAACCAGTATATGTTTCTCATTCCAAAACTTTGAGTGAAAAGCAGGAACTGAGCAATAGCAGCTAATTTTCAAATATATTGGCACTGAGGGCAATTTAAACAGTGCCCAATCCCTGCCAACTGAGGTTGGGGATAAAATTGTTAAGAATTGGTAATCCAACCCTTATCTCCTCACAAAGGCAAAGCACTGTAGCTTTTGGAAATCTGAAATAAAACTCAGAAATGCTGGAAGTATTCAGCAGATGAGATAGCAGCTATAGACAGAAAAGAAAATATCATTTTACATGAGTGACTTCCTATTGGAACCAGTCTGCCTGCTTCAGGCTCAGCCAAGACAGATGAATAATCCAATCTGAAATAATTCGGTGGTAGTAAACAGATTCTTTGCCTCAAATTTTAGTGGCAATTTAATGACTGTGCAGCAGCTTTAAGATGTAGCTGCTAAAGAGGAGCAGGTCAAGCATTCTATCTGGAGGCATCACGGTTTGGTATGCCAACTGCTCTGCCCAGGACTGTAAGAAACTACAGATGGTTGTGAACACAGCCAGTCCATCACGCAAGCCAACCTTCCACCCATTGACTTCATCTATTCCTCTTATTGCTGCAGAAAGGCACCCAACATCACAAAAGACCCCTCCCAGCCTGGTTACAATCTCTTACAACCTCTTCCATCAGGCAGTAGGTACCGAAGTTTAAATACACTTACCAAAAGGTTCAATAACACATTCTTCCCTGCTGTTATTAGACCTTTCAAATTTCAAAATGTTGCTTGTGGTTTTGGTGCACTTTCTTTGCAGTTGTAATTTTGTATTCCTCACTCTGTCCAGTCACCCTGCGATCTTTGTGTCTTTGTATGTTAGAATCTGCCCATACCATACAAAGCAAAACTTTTCACTGTACTTGGGTGTATATGACAATGATAATAAATTGAATTTGTTTTCCCAGCAGTTGCGGAGCTAGAAAGTTAAGGAATACTCCTCCACGTCATTTGAGGAAGTGTGTGCTGTGATTTTTCGTTCTCCCTGTGATGGAATATCTAGACGGCTCACCAAGCCTTACATTCCCCCGACTTCCCATTATCTCACTCCACCTTACACAACCCACAGCTAACTACTACCCCACTGCTGTTGGCTCACCACCCCTCCCTCGAGATGATGTGTCCCCACTTTGAGAACCTCCTAGGCCTACATCTTCCTGACAACACCTAGCATCTGCCGATTACCTCTGTGACTCTATGACCTGTTGTCCTTTATTGCTGCCATGCTGTGAACGTCATTTTCCCATCCAAATCACTTCCCAGTCTTCAAACTTCCATGTTTCACAGCATTGGGCACCGCACTGCCAGTCTCACAGCTTATTGGCTACAGGGAAGGAAGAGAAATCAACAAACTATAATTAATTTCTGCTATCAGATTAACTAGGACTTTGATATTCCTGCCAACTCTCAGTTCCCTGCTGGTGACAGATCCTTTCCATTTTGTTGGAAAATATATGGGGTCGTGCGGTTTTAAGAAATGATTTTACTGAATAGAAAAGTTGCTCCATTAAATAACTATAAAAGTTAAATGTGAGTGTACTTTAAATGAAAGGCTAACATTTGAATATAAATAATAAAATTGGAATTTCTGTTAGTGTAAACATGCGTTTTATTTGTAACCTATTTCAAAATGTACTTACAACATGTGACAATTCTTGCCAGAATTTGTCTTAGAACACGTATTGGGGACATGCATTATATTGCATCATTGAAACATTGTCATCTATATGGATTTTAGTAAAGCCGTTGACAAGATTCCACATGGTAGTCTAATTAGTAAAGTTTGATCAATTGGGATTAATGGTGAGCTTGCCAATTGGATACCATAGTGATTGTAACAAGATCAGCCAGGTGGATCTCATAAAATATGAGTTCCCTGATTAGGGCTATTAACTTGGTCCAATCAGGGAACCCTGGCTGACAGATCTAAACAGGAGCATCAGGCTGGGACTTTTTTCACTAGAGCGTAGGTGATTGAGGAGTGACCTCATAGAGGCTTATAAATCATGGAGGGCTCAGATAAGGTAAATAGCAATGAGCTTTTCACTAGCGTGGGGGAAGTTCAAAACTAGGAGGACATACTTTTAAGGTGAGAGGAGGATGTTTCAAAAAGGACATGGGGGCAAATTTTTTACACAACCATGTTTTGTGCATGGAATGAACTGCCAGAGGAAATGTTAAATGCAGATAGGGTCATACCATTTAAAAGACATTTGGATAAATACATGAATAGGAAAGGCTTGGAGTGATACATACCAAACACAGGTGGTGGGGACTAGTTTTGTTTGGGAACATGGTTGGTGTGGACTGAGATATTGGGAACTACAGATGCTGGAAAAGCCAAGATAACAAAGTGTGAAGCTGGATGAACACAGCAGGCCAAGCAGCATCTCAGGAGCATAAAAGCTGAAGGGTCTAGGCCTGAAATGTCAGGTTTTGTGCACCTGAGATGCTGCGTGGCCTGCTGTGTTCATCCAGCTTCAAACTTTGTTATCTTGGTTGATGTGGACTACTTGGTTTGAAGGGTCTGTTTCCATGCTGTATGACTCTGATTTTTTTGCCTCTACTACTGGGACAATGGGAGGCAATGACCTGGAGGTATTATTGCTGGACTGTTAATCCGGAGACCCAGGTAAAGTTCTGGAGACCTGAATTCAAATCTTGCCATGGTCGATGGTAGAATTTGAATTCAACAAAAATCTAGAATTGAAAGTCTAATGATGACCGTGAAAAGGTTGTTGGAGGAAAAAAAAAATCTGGTAAATGCCCTTTAGGGAAGGAAACTGCCTTCCTAATCTAGCCTGGCCGGCATGTGATTCCAGACCCACAGCAATGTGGCTGACTCTTAACTGCAGTTAGGGACGGACCAGCTTGACAGTGATTCCCTCATACTGTTAATGAATTTGCAGAAAATAAATTAGAGGAGGACCAGATCTCAAAAGGTAACATTGCATGTCATGTTCTTTCTACTTGAAAGGGATAGGATCCTACATTTTGAATATATGTAGCTATTAGCACTTGCAACTGAGCCTGGTGAATAATCTTCATATTATTCTAGTACAGCCAGGATTGTTTAGCAAATGTCTGTGCACAGAATCATATCTCATGTGAAACACCATGTTGTGAGTATTGCAAACACGGGCTAGTTGAGTACAATCAATAATCTTCTTGCTTCCAGATCCTGAAGGGACATGCTGTTTGATGCCATGCACCTATCATCCAAACCTAGCGCCTAAATACATGGCATCACACTGGCACTGAAATGGATATATCACATTACTCATTTGTGTGGTAGACAGGATGCCTTTTTCACTTGGAGACAGAGCCTTGTTACGTGAAAATAACATTTGTGTTGACCAACATGAAATGGCTAATTTGATCTTGTGAATTGAACTAGTTGGATCTTATTGATTATGGGACCCTTAATTAGGGTTGTTAACCTGGACTATCAGGGAGCCCTGGCTAACAAATAAAAACATGAAATTAGGAGTCTCTTCACTTCAGGGACTGCCTCTGAGCTGGCTGGTCAGAGCCCATGTACAGTGAACATGTAAATAAAGGGTGACTCGGTGATGGGATACTGGCAACTGTGCAGTATTTTCAAATTTGTTGCTCAAATCTTTAAAATGCCTTACCTTTCCATGGTAGATAGATGCAGCACTTTTCAGGAGTGCAAGTGGCAGCCTTAGACCCTTTCTTGAGTTTCCATGCTTAACAGTGTGCAGTGATCTCATTGGGGTATCCATTATCCCACAGGACAAGTTTGATGCACCCTATGATGACATTAAGTTTGCATAATGTGCAAATGGCATGTGGTCAATTTCCAAGGAGGCCAACCTTACATAAGGAATTGTACAGCCTGGAGTGTTTGAGTTAACTTTAATTGACTAAAGATTTAGTTACAAATAACAAGTGAATAAAGACAATTAGTCTAAAGGCCTTCTAGGTTTGACTAAGCACAGAATCATTCTGGATATGATTGTTACAGAGATTTGTAGGAACTGCAGATGCTGGAGAATCTGAGATAACAAGGTGTAGAGCTGGATGAACACAGCAGCCCAAGCAGCATCACAGGAGCAGGAAAGCTGACGTTTTGGATCAAGATCCTTTTTTTGTTGAACAAGTTTCACAGAATTAATCAAGTTTACAAAATGCGTACATCGGAAATTATACTTAATAAGGCAGTGATTCCAGTGATTTATATTGGAATACCAGATGTTGACTTCCCCTGACTGGTGATTGTCTTTCTTTATGTCACATTCACCGAGGTTTAACTCACTTCTTTCTGTTGTGCACTGGTCTGCTATGAGTCAATGATTGTTAACCCTTGCTGGCACTAATCTAGCATGTGGTCAGTGGCATGTCTGAACTTAAATGGCTTACCAACATACGCACAACGCATGATCAGTCCTGGATTGGCTGAACGGTGAGTGTCCAATTCCTGATAGGTTTTGCTCAGAGTGATGATCGTCTGAGTGATATCACTTCTGGCTATTTCCTGACTGGTTCCCCATAATGTCAGTCACACAAGTGATCATCTCCTTATCCTGCTTTTTCCCTGATAACTTTATGGATTTCTACTAAGATAATGGGACACCACCTATGTAATTTATATGTCTGCTTGCTTGAGATAAAAGAATATGCAGTGTCATGTCCTGAATGTCTAATTGACGCATCAGCTGTTTTGGAGAGAACAAAAAACCACTGATAGATCTTATCTAAAAGAATGATTTGTCAATGTGTGGCTCCATTCAGATTCAGAGGCCTGAAACTGACCCCTGAAAAAAGTTAACTAAAAATAATGAGTGCAGTTGCTCCAACATAAAAATCTAAGCACATTCTGTCTAAAAATCAGCAGACAACTGGTCTGTTAAAACTGAGATAACAAAATATACACAAATTATTCAATGTAATACATTCAATAAATATGTAGCTATGCACAGGACTAATTACAGTACTTTGCTGTATACAGACCTCTTAGAAAAGTAACTTTCTGTTTAAGTACTAAATTAAGAAACTAAGTTAGCCTCAAACCAAATCGCTTCGCTTCAAAGAGTCAGGATGAATAATCGTTCTTTCATAAAACTATGTCTCTTGACCACAATGTTTGTTCTATCCTGAGCTTTAAAACAGTTATAAAGCCATAAATCCATGATTCTGTTTTGGCTAAAAAAATAACTCAAAGGGCTGCGGATGCTGGAAATCAGAAACAAAAAAAGAAGTTGCTGGAAAATATCTGCAGCTCTGGCAGCATCTATGGATAGAAATCAGAGTTCATGTTTTGGGTCCAGTGATCCTTCTTCAGAACCAATGGTAGCTTGGAAAAGGATGGTTTTTATGCAGAAGATGGGCTGGGGGAAGGGGGAGAGCGCACTATGTGGTGAGATGGAGCCCAAAGAGAGAGAAGAACAGTTGGACAGACAAAGGAGTTGCTTAAGGTCAGTCTGGGAGAATACATAGCTGCTAATGGGGACTATTCATAGAATCCCTCCAGTGTGGAAACAGGCCCATTGGCCCAACAAGTCCACACTGACCCCCAGAGCATCCCATCCAGGCCCATCACCCTAATCTACACTTCCCTGCACACTATGGGCAAACGGGAATGGCCAATCCACCTACCCTGCACATCTTGGGACTGTGGGAGAAAACTGGAGCACCCGGAGGAAACGCACACAGACACAGGGAGAATGTGCAGACTCCACACAGGCAGCCACCTGAGGGTGGAATTGAACCCAAGTCCCAGGTGCTGTGGGGCAGCAGTGTTAACCACTGAGCCACTGACAATGGGTAAAAGTGCGGTAGCAGCCCATGTGATGACGAGGCCAGGCCTGTAGGGGGTTGGGGAAAGCATGGGGAAAGATGATCAACGCCTAAAATTGTTGACCTCGATATTAAGTCCAGAATGCTGCAGCGTTCCCAAACGGAAAATGAGGTGCTGTTCTTCCAGCTTGCACTGATCTTCGCTGAAACCTTGCAGCAAGCCTGAGACAGAGATTTTGGCCAGGGAACAGGGTGGTGTGTTAAGCTCAGGATCTTTTTTGCAGACAGAATGTAGATGTTCTGCCAGTAGTTACCCAGTCTCCACTTTGTTTCCTCTACGTAGAGGAGACCACATCATAAGCAATTAGTCCACTGTATTCCGCTCCCCCCCCCCAATCTTCTCTGTAAAATCCATCCTTTTCCTAGCTTCCATCAGTTCTGAAGAAAGATTGCTGCCAGATCTGCTCATTTTCCAGCAATTTCAGTTTTAGTTTCAAAAATCTAGAGACATATTAATTGTCAAAACCAAAAGAACTGCAGATGCTGTAAATCAGGATCAAGAACAGAGGTTGTCAGAAAAGCTCAGCAGGTCAGGCAGCATCTGTGAAGGAAGAAAAGAGTTAATGTTTCGGGTCTGCTGACCCTTCCTCAGAACTTACATTGTTGTTCTGACATGTTAATTGTATTGTAAAAGTACAAGCAGATTTGACTGCTTATAAAACCAGAAAGAATATTACTGATATGCATTGATGTTTTAATTGAAGTAGATTCTCCATTTTGTTTCATCTTGAAGTAAAAGGATGTTGCGTTGACATAATGTTGCTTTTCCTCTAGAAGTCTTCGATAAGTTTAATACAATGGCTTTAATTGATGGGAAGAATGACCATGTGAGCCTAACAGTAGATAATGTACATTTGGAATATGGTGTTGTATATGAATATGACAGCACAGCAGGAACAAAGTGCCATGTTCTGGAAAAAATGAGTGAGCCGAAGGGATTTTTCAACCTAACTGCAAAGGTATGATTAGAAATATTAATGAAAACATTTGTAACAATTCATGTGCGTCTAACAAATAAACTTCTTCAAGAAAAATTAGCTTGTCAACAACTAATATGAAAAATGGGCATATGGACTATAGGACCATAAGATGTAGGAGCAGAATTAGACCATTCAGCCCATCAAGCCAGCTCCGGCATTTGATCATGGCTGATATGTTTCTCAACCCCACTCTTCTGCTTTCTGTCCATAACCTTTGATCCCCTTACTAATCAAGAACCTATCTATCCCTGCCTCAAGGGCACTTAATGACATGGGCTTCACAGCCCTCAGTGGCTATATATTATGTGCAGTTGGGCAGCAAATCTATTCTTTTCTCTGCTCTTCTGGAGATTGGTACCCAGCATTGATGGATATATAGGATGCCTGAAATAATTGGTACAACTTTCATAAGAATAGTGGGGGAGATATAAGGAGTTATGTTAGTGGAGAAGGCTGGGAACATTCATATGTCCATGCACAGATTAAATGACTGGTTTCATCATTTAGTTGGGAGGAGTCTAGTATTATGAGTTTATGATGCTTGTACAGGTAGATTACCACAGGGGTACCAATAATTTGGGAAGCACAGAAGTTTGTTCGAGTACAAAAGTTCCTTATCCAGATCCTGAGAAGTGTAAAGGCAAGGTGTTGTGATATTGCTGGGTGTGTTTCCATGTTCTAATACTATGCTGCTGGTTCAGAAGGTATTAACAATATGTCAGGTTTACGTAGATGAGATAAATTGTGTCAACTCAGCATAGGTCAGTTGAACCTCAACCACCGGAACCATAATCTCGGCCACCTGGAAAATTATGGGTAGCAGATATGTGGGGACTGCGCCATTTCAAGTTCCCCTGTAAGCCACTCGGCATCCTGACTTGGACATATATGTCAGTCCTTCACAGTTGCTATGTCAATATCTTGGAACTCTCTTCCTCATGAGACTGTGGGTGCCACTACACCACAAGGGTTCCAAAAGGCAGCTCATATCTTCAAGGCAATTAAGGATGGACAATAAATGGAGATCTAGCCAATGACACCCACATCCCATGAAGCAATAACAAAAGAAAGCACTAATCATTGTTCCCTCTAAGATGTGTTGGCCAAGCATCCTCTCCATAGGTCTACACGTCCCTCTTAGCATTGACTTCAGGCCTCACAAGTTACAGCCGTGCATGGCTATCAGAGGTGCATGCAGAAGAAAGCAAGATTTGAGGGAATTATTAAGTGAAGTGCTCATTCAGAGCCAGTGCAGACATGATGGGCAGAATGGTTTCCTCATGTCTTGTACCACTCTTTGCTTCTGTAAATAAACATGACATATTTGACAGCAGAGATCAGAGAGCCAGACCTGTCAATCAAATTCAGTAGTTCTGTTGAAGAGTCACTGGACCCAAAACATTAAATCTGCTTTCTCGCCACAGCTACTGTCAGATCTACTACATTTTTCCTGCTCTTTCTGTGTTTGTTTGCAACCAAATAATGCTTTGGAGAAGGTACAGAAAAGGTTTACCTGGTATGGAGAATTTTAGCTATGAAGAAAGGTTGGATAGACTGGGATAACAAGGTGTGGAGCTGGATGAACACAGCAGGCCGAGCAGCATGCGAGGAGCAGGAAAGCTGATGTTTTGGGCTTAGACCTTTTTTCAGACTGGGTTTGTTTTCACTGGAACACAGGAGGTTGAGGAGCGACCTGATGGAAGTTTATAAGATTGTGAATGGCATCGATGAAGTGGATAGTATCAGGCTTTTTACCATGGTGGAGAGGCCAATTACTTGGTGCCACAGGTTCAAGGTGTGGGGGGTGCAGAGTTTAAAAGAGATGCGCAAGACAGGTTTTTCACACAAAAGGCGGTGAGTGCCTGGAATGTGTTGCCAAAGGAAGCGGTGGAAGTAAACTCAATAGCAACATTCAGGAACCACCTGGATGAATATATGAATAGGAAGTGAACAGGAGGATATGGATCCTATAAGTGAAGACAGTTTTAGTATGGAAGGGCAAAATGTGCCAACACAGGTTTGGAGGGTTGAAGGGCCTGTTCCTGTGCTGTATTGTTTTTTTGTTCTGTTCTCTTTTTTGTTTTCCCTGGGGTTCAGCTGTTTTACTGCTCTAATGGAGGTTTGGGCTTTCAACCTAACTTCATTAAGCACTCTCGGCTGAAAGCCTGTGCATCCATTTGTCTGTTTGAAAGATAATGTAAAGAAGTAGTGATATGCTGGGGAATTACTGAAATATTCCATAATTGAAAATGTAAAAAATGAAGCAATATCCTGGAAGTGTGGGAATAATGTGGGAGTGTTGAAATTAATCATGGGAAATTGAGAGATTTCTGGACCAGAAATAATTTGTTGTTACAATCAAGTTTTATAAGGTTACGTTATGGTCTGAGACTACATCTTCAAATGTAGAATAAATGTGGAGGATCTTATTGCCTGCTTTGTGGTCTGCCTGACGTAAGCCTGTGACATTTGATTGTTAGACATCAAAGGAGAGGCCAGATTGTTTTTCTCCAAAGAAGATGAAAAATATTAATGATTTTTCTAATGATTTCCATGCCCAGACCAATAAATTTGAAAAGAGATCTAAACTTCTAGGCTGCTAACATTGTCAAAGCTCCCTCCCACTCTGGTAATGCTCTATTCCAACCTCTTCCATCAGGCGGAAGATATACAAACTTAAAGACACGCACCAATAGCTTCAAGAACAGTTTCTTCCCTGCTGATATTAGACTGCTGAATGGATCTCTCTAACCTCAAATAACGTTGATTTTGCTAATGTTGTCCTTGCTTTTGTGCACATCCTGTGTCGCCGAAACCTTGTATGCTTCACTGTCTAAGCACCCAATGATTGTATGCCCTTGTTTGCTATGATCTGCTATACAGCTCACAGGACAAAGCTTTTTGCTATATTTAAGTACAATAAATCAAAACAAACATTTGAAAGAACATTTGCAACTACTTAACATTTTAGAATTTTTCTTGAAACAAGTGACCAGAAACACTAATCAAAAAATTAAGCTTTTTTTTCCCAGACACCTTCCACTTTCAACTCAAAATGGATTTCAAATAATTCAGCTGAGTTTGGCATTTCCTAATCTGTGAATCACACTTCTCCCCCTTTCTCCACTGTCGAAATGGGGTGGCACTTGCAGATCTAGCTCACAGCTGCCATTTATAATGGTCCACAGAATCTCACACCTCAATAAAAATGTGTTGTTGTTTTATTGCAATGATAAGCTACTTTGGAGCATTCTAAAATCAGCACTGAGTTCAACAAAATCGATGCAAAATCTTGGCAGCAAATCTTGTGTATTTTCCCTTTGCACGTTTGGGTTTTGTCTCTATACTTTTTAAAAAAATATTGCAGCTGTTTATAATACTGTCATTTATACCTCCTCCAGCCACATCTTTTATTTCATTTCTGATTGCAGTACCTTGCTCAAGAACTACCATTTCCTTTGTCATTTAGGAACACAGGAACAGAAGTAGGCCATTCAGCCCTTGAGCCTGTTCCACCATTTAATGAGATTTTGGATGATCTGTGGCCAAACTACATACAGCTGCCTTTGATCCATTTCCATTAATACCTTTGCTTAAGAAAACAATTATCTATTATTTCCTGCCCTGGCACAAATGTTCCGTTATATTCTTTTTCTGCATTCACCCCTTTATCCCGTACTTAAATCATGATGCATTTCTGACTTTTCCAAGTCCTCAAAAAGCCATAGAGTCATAGAGCTATGCAGCATGGCAACAGACCCTTTGGTCCAACTCGCCCACGCCAACCAGATATCCTAACGTAATCTAGTTCCATTTGCCAGCATATGGCCCATATCCCTCTAAACCTTTCCTAGTCACATTACTCAACCAGATACCTTTTAAATGTTGTAATTGTACCGGTTTCCACTATTTCCTTTGACAGCTCATTTCACACATGCAACAGCCTCTGTGTGCCCCTTTTAAATCTTTCTCTCACACCTCAAACCTATAATCTTTAGTTTTAGACTCCCCTGCCCTGGGAAAAAGACCTTGTCTATTTACACCATCCATGCCCCCCATGACCGGATACACCTCTATAAGGTCACCCCTCAGCCTCTGCTGCACCAGGGAAAATAAGCCAAGCCTATCCAGCCCTCTGCGATAGCTCAAATCCTCAATCCTGGCAACATCCTTGGAAATCTTTTCTGAATCCTTTCAAGTTTCACAACAGCCTTCCTATAACAGGAAGACCAGAATTGCATGCAGTATTCTGAAAGTGGCCTACGCAATATCCTGTACGGCCGCAACATGACTTCCCATCTCATTTACTCATGCACTGACCAATAAAAGCAGGCATACCAAATGCCTTCTTCACTATCCTATCTGCTTGCGACTCCACTTTAAAGGAACTGTGAACCTGCACTCGAAGGTCTCTTTGTTCAGCACCACTCCCCAGGATCTTACTATTAAGAATATAAGTCTTGCCCTGATTTGCCTTTTCAAAATGCATCACCTCACGCTTATCTAAATTAAACTCCAACTCCCACTCCACGGCCCATTGGTCCATCTGATCAAGATCCCATTGTACTCTGAGATAACTTTTCTTTGCTGCCCTTCACACTACCAATTTTAGTGTCAACTGCAAACTTATTAACCACACCTCATATGCTCACATCCAAATCATTTATATAAATGACAAAAGGCAGTGGATCCAGCACAGATCCTTGTGGCTCACCAGCGATGAAGGTCATTGAATTGATCAAGTGGTATACCAAACCATTGCCTCCAGGCTATTGTCACAACTTCCTTTTCTCTTCATTCTTATTTAACAATGGCTTCTACATCACAAGGTAACCAATACTTCATCTATGTTTATGGCACCAAAGGACCATAAGAAATAGGAATGGGGTACACCATTCAGCCCCTTGAACCTGCTCCACCATGCAGTAGGATCTCAGCTGATCCAACATTACTCATGTCCACTTTCCTACCTTTTTCCCAGAACCCTTGGTTCCCTCACTGACCAAGAATCTATCCATCTCAGCCTTAAATGTACAGCTGTCTGCGGCAAGGTGTTCCAAAGACTGTCAACTCCCTGACAGTTTAAGTTCCTCCTCCCTTTTCAAAAAGGGGTGTCATATTCATAGTTTTCCAACCCTGTGGTACTTCTTCAGAATCCAACAATTTTTGGAAAGTCATAACCAGTGCATCCATTATCTCTGAGCTACCTCTTTTAGGATCTTAGGATGCAAGCCATCAGGATCAGGGATTGTAACTGCCTTTAGCCCTGTTAGTTGGTATCATTTTTTTTAGTAATAGTGATGGTGATGGAACGTAATTCTTTCCCCAAATACTTTAACATTACGCATTGTTCAAAGTATCTTCTACCGTAAAACTAATGCAAAATATGTGTTGTACTCCTCTGCCATTTATACCTCCCCAGATTCATTTTCCAAAGAGTCTATGTTTGCTTTGACCTCTCCCTTCCTTTTTATATATTTGAAGAAGCTCTAACTGTTAGCATCTTTTATTCCTCATTTTTGCTCCCATTGTTCTTTTCTTAGTCTTTACTATCTTTTTAATCCTCCTTTGTTTGATTCTAAATTTATTTCAGTCTTTGGGGCTATCATTCACCTTAACCTCCTTATGAATGTTTTATTTCAAGTTAATACTCTTCCGAACTCCATTGGTTGGCCATGGTGTTTCCTCCTTACAAAGTTGTGTATTTGCTGGAAGTCATGAATTACCTCCTTAAATGTCTGCCACTGCTTGCTCACTGTCATTCTTGCCAATCTGTCTGCCCAGTTTATTTTATCTAATTCTATCCTCATTTTGTTGCGGTTTCCTTTATTTAAGTTAAAAACAATTGTTTCTTACCCAAATTTCTCACTCTCACACTGAATATTAAATTCTGTCTTCGAGTCATACAGCATGGGAACACACACTTCGGTTCAACCAGTCCATGCCAAACATAATCCCAAATTAAACTAATGCCACCTGCCTGCTCTTGACTCATATCCCTCCAAACCTTTCCTAATAATGTACTTATCCAAATGTCTTTTAAACTTTATAATTGTACCCACATCCACTACTCGCCAGCAAGCTGATTCCACATGCAAATCATTCTGTGTAAAACATTTGCCTGGATGTCTTTTTTTAAATCCCTCCTCACCTTAAAAATGTGCCTAGTCTAGAAATCCCCACCCTAGTGAAAAGACAATTACTATTAACTCTATACTCCTCATTATTTTATAAACTTCTATCAGGTCACCTCTCAACCTCTTACACTTCAGTGAAAAAAGTCAAATTATGATCGTTACTTCCTGGAGAATCTTTTACTCTGAAGTCATTTATTAAACCTGCCTTGTTACCCACTATCATATTCAAGATAGCCTGATCCCTGGTAGACTTCATGACATACTACTTTAGGAATCTACATCAAATACACTCTGTGAATTAATTCTCATAACTACCCTTTCCAATTTGATTAATCCAATAAACATGAAGCTTAAAGCTTAAAATGCGCTCTAAAATGCCCAAACCTGCCAGGGGCAGCTAGGCAAGGACAACAAATACTGGCCAGCCAGCAATGCCCATGTTCCACAAATGAATGAAAAAACTTTCCAAACAATGAGGCAAAAAAGTAAGTAATTAGCACCTCTTCCCCTCTGCACCAATGCTAGGAATATGTGGGTGCACTGACGTGGCTTCTTCTTACTGTACTGACTGGTTGCATAATGAAAGCTCACTTACTGAGAATCTTTGGAAACATTCTGCTCTTATATCTCAAGGGTTTAGCATGTTGCATATAATTTTGTTAGATGAGGATCAATGGTCGGCACAACATTGTGGGCTGAAGGGCCTGTTCTGTGCTGTACTGTTCTATGTTCTATGTTCTATGTCTTCCCTCTTCCTTCATTCCTCAGTTTGGAATGTGCTCCAAATGACAATTTACAATCAACTATTTCTTTAATAGATCCTTGAATGTTTCGCTGAGAATGATGAGTTGTTTGTAGAATACTGCAGCAGATTAAGCTGCTTAGATGAAGTGACATCTCCAGAACTGCATTCTAGATTCAGCGTTATGCGCAGTGAGAAGCTTGAGCAAATTAACCGAAGGATCACAAACTACAAGAAGGTAAGCAGTTACTGAGACTTTGAGGAGCTAGCTTCCATCTACATAAGTACGGATATTTCCTGGAAAACTTAATGAAAACACAACACCATTTAATGATGGCTAACATTTACAGTGTTGTGGACGTGCTGGGCTAGGGTGGTCACTGTCAGAAATCAAACAACACCAGGTTCTGGTCCAACAGGTTTATTTGAAATCACAAGATTTTGGAGCTATAACCTACTGTCGCTTGACCTCTGATTAAAATTTACTGATCTTAGATGATTCTACCAATTCATATTATTTTGTAACAATGGGGAACTTCTGCTATTTTGTGAATCCTAATGCAGGTACAATCATTGTCTCATTCTAAATCTCAGTGCTAACATATGTCTGCTCATATGTGAGTGGTTATGTAAAATGTGGATAAGGTTGCCTTCTAAGAATTGAATTAAGAATTAAGAACTGATGTTCACATCAGTTCTTCCTTCAGTCACGTTCTCTATAAATGTCCAATTGCCTAGTTGTTATTGAACTAAATAGAGATTGTAAGATGCCAATTTTGATCTTTTCATTGATTGAGGCCATCTGACTTCAACCAAAGTAAATAAAATTTGAAGTAAGTGTGTAAGAATATCCTTCAATATGTTTGTTATTAAGCAGCCATGCTTAAAATGCGGTGTAGTTAACTCTGATTAGCCTGTCTCTATATGATGGCCCAGAATTTTTATGAAAAATAACAGCAAGTGAGCAGCAGTCTACCAGAAAATTTTGTTACAGATCATATCTTTATATTATTCTTTATTCTTGACTTCGAACCGAAAAGCAAAAAGGCCTCTTTTGAACTAAGGATTATGGAAAAAATAGCTGCACTGTTTAAAAACATGTCACCTGACATTGATTATACTCCTTATACTACTGTTTGTTCAAACTCTGGGGAGGAGAGTGCAGATGAGCTGGAACCAGGCTGTGAATATGAATGGAGATTTGCCTGGCAACAAGTTGCTGGAGAATGGTGACCCATTGTCAAAGACAACTGTTTTCTGCCTGCCCTCAAGTATATGATTGGCTCCCAGGTCGCTGAAAAGCTTGTGGGTGGAAATGCTTGGAACGAAGCCATCAAACCGTCAAAAAGGAAGGAGCTGTCCTTTTTCCTACACTAAAAAAAAGTCCTCTCAAACCTGAAGAAAGCTAGTTTAATCCCCCTTACCAGTTATTGTAAGCTGTAGCTCTTAACAGCTAGTCACATATGTTGTAAGAAGGTCCAGTCACAATGTGCCTCTTTTAAGTGAAAGTACTTGCAGAATGAAGATTAGGGAGTAGCTGGGCCTGACAAGCCAAAAGGTCCATGTCAGTAAATCCTAAAATAAAATCAAAGAACTGCAGATGCTGGAAATTTGAGACAAATCGCAGGTCTGGCAGCAGCTGTGGAGAGAGAAGAAGTCAGGATTTTGAGTCCAGTGACCCTTCTTCAGAAGTGTTATGAACTAGGAAAAGGTAGTATATAGGCTGAAGATGGAAGTGCGGTTGGAGAAGGAGTGAGTGAATTGGTGGAGACAGAAGCCCAAGAGAGAAAGTTAGCTAAGCAGACAAAGGATGGTTGATGGGAAGCTAGGGAGAAAGAAAAGCCACTGCAGACATCATAACCGTGTCCCTGAGAGTAAACCTGAGGAAAGCAATGGGCCAAGATGGAGTGCCTGGCCATGCACTGAGATCCTGTACAGACCAGCTGGTGGAGGTATTCACTGACATCTTCAATATCTCCCATCTGTAATTTGAAGCCCCCCACTTACTTCCAAAAGACCACCATCAACCCTGTGCCAAAGAAAGCTCAGGGAACATGCCTTAATGACTTAACACCCAGTTGCTCTGACCCCTATAACTGTGAAGTTCTTTGAGAGGCTGGTCATGGCCTACGTCAGCTCTAGTCTCCCAGCCTACCCTGATCCTCTGTAATTCACCTGCCGATGTAACAGATCCACAGCCAACGCCATTTCCCTAGCCCTGTACTCATCCTTGGAACGCCTGGATAACAAGGACATCCACATCAGGCTCCTTCTCATTGTCTACAGCTCCACTTTCAACACCATAGTCCCCTCCAGATTGATCTCAAAACTGCGAGGCCTCGGTCTCAGCTCCGTCCTCTGCAATCGGATCTTCGTCTGTGCACCTCCTGTGCAGCTGTAACCTTGAACGCCTCACTCTGTCTAAGCACCCTATGATCTGTGATTCCTTGTTTGCTGTGATCTGCCTGTACTGTTTACAAAACAAAACTTTTTGCTGTCCTTAAGTACACGTGACTACAATGAGCCAAATCAAGCCAGATATAATCAAGCTGATAATGGGGACCTGAAGTCAGTGAAAATAGCACAGCCAATCTATTTTTACCTATTCATGTTTCCCATTATCAGCTTGTCTTTCTCCCTCGCTTACCATTATCCAACCTTTTGTCCTCCTGACTACATTCCTCTGTTGCTGGCCTATGTCTCGATACGCTTACTCCTTCCCCACCCCAGCTCCCATCTTCAGCAAATATACCACCTTTGACGAGCTACTAGTAGGTTTGAAGAACAGTCACCGGACCCACAATGTTAACGCTGCTTTCTCTCCACAGATGCTGCCAGACCTTCAGAGTTTCTCCAGCAATTTTGTAAATAAAGTAACATTGGGATTAATAAGAATACAGTTAAAATACATTCAAAACTATACCATTTAAAATTAAAGCTGGAAACTCACCAACTCACAAGGTTCCTTCACTGACATCTGCCAAACCCATGATTTCCATCATAAATAGAAACCAAAATTGCTGGAGAAACTCCTGGCGGCATCAGTGGAGAGAAAGCGGGGTTAACATTCTGGGTTTGGTCTTCAGGTGATCTCTACCACCTGGAAGATAATGTAGAAGCAGCCTTTGCAAGTTCCCTTCCAAGCCACACCCCATCCTGACTTGCAACGACATTGCCGGTACCTCACTGTTGCTGGATGAAAACATGCAGGGGTCTTCCCAGCAAATCCCAGCTACTCTGGCCACTATTCTTCAGTATTGACTGCTGAGGCACTGGAGTTGGGGATCAAGCATGCAATGTGACCTGGATGACAAAGAAGACTTCTGATGAAGGGTCTAGGCCTGAAACATCAGCTTTTGTGCTCCTGAGATGCTGCTTGGCCTGCTGTGTTCATCCCACTCCACACTTTGTTATCACATAAATCCCACCTGCCATCCGCAGCTGACCATTCACAATCAGAGGGAACTCAACAGGGTCACCAGGATTGCCCAGAGTGCAGTCCTACTGTGATGCCCAGTCTGTGATATTGTCCAAAGAAGCAGGTTATCCCGGTGAAGGCTTCACCTAAAGGGGCAAGATAAGAGAAAGGTTAAAAACATGTTGTGAATAAAAGGTTTTTGATGGGAGACTGTTTCAGCAGGCATGTGGCCTAAGTTGACAGCATCGTGGTTTACAATTTGCAATTTTTTACAAAGCCCACTTTCTCTGCTGTGAGTCCAGACAATACAAAATGGAACAATTCCCTATAAGCCCCAGCTCTTCCCCTGTACAGGGCTAATGGTAAGATTCTTAGTAGTGTAGATGAGCAGAGAGATCTCGGTGTCCATTTACACAGATCCTTGAAAGCTGCCACCCAGGTTGACAGGGCTGTTAAGAAGGCAGACAGTGTTTTAGCTTTTATTAATAGAGGGATCGAGTTCCGGAACCAAGAGGTTATGCTGCAGCTGTACAAAACTCTGGTGCGGCCGCACTTGGAGTATTGTGTGCAGTTCTGGTCACTGCATTATAAGAAGGATGTGGAAGCTTTGGAAAGGGTGCAGAGGAGATTTACTAGGATGTTGACTGGTATGGAGGGAAGATCTTACGAGGAAAGGCTGAGGGACTTGAGGCTGTTTTCATTAGAGAGAAGAAGGTTGAGAGGTGACTTAATTGAAACATATAAAATAATCAGAGGGTTAGATAGGGTGGATAGGGAGAGCCTTTTTCCTAGAATGGTGACGGCGAGCACGAGGGGGCATAGCTTTAAATTGAGGGGTGAAAGATGTAGGACAGATGTCAGAGGTAGTTTCTTTACTCAGAGAGTAGTAAGGGAATGGAAGGCTTTGCCTGCAACGGTAGTAGATTCACCAACTTTAGGTAAATTTAAGTCGTTATTGAACAAGCATATGGACGTACATGGAATAGTGTAGGTTAAATGGGCTTCAGATCAGTATGACAGGTCGGCACAACATCGAGGGCCGAAGGGCCTGTACTGTGCTGTAATGTTCTATGTTCTATGTTCTATGTTCTATGTACCTGAGCCTTCATTCCCAAAACTTGGGATGTTGCCACAGGGGGAGAGCTAGGTAATGCATCTGCATACACCCCCATCTGCAACCTATTACCTGTCTCCCTGTGCCATCCCATTCCTTGTGCCCTGATGACTTCCCAAACCCACTTAGCATCCCTCTTCCTTCCCTTGTCATCCATCCCCATGGTTCTCAGAACAGACTAGACTAGACTAGAATAAACTCCCAGCATAGCTTCCAGTTATGACTGGTGCAGGAATGAGGAGATGGGTGGTATAAAGAGAGGAAAGTTGAAATGGGAGACAGTGAGAGGGGAGAGAGCAGAGTCACAGGAAGAAGATAGGGAGACAAGAGGAGCAGGGAGAATGCAAAATGTGGGGAACTGAGAAGGGGATGGGACAATGAGGATTCAGGGAGCAGCTATGGAGGGATGGGCAGGTCGATAATAATGTATCATTACAGTAAGTGTATTGTGTTGCATTATGAAGTATTAGAGAAGTGGCAGTTGCTTTTCACATCAGAAGTAGTGGGATCAAAGCTGCATCCTGATGGAGAAAGTAATGGCAGATAGGTTATAGCTTTGTACTTGTAATCCAGCAGCCCCAGACTGATGCTCTGGAGGTTAACTTCAAATCTTGTCACAACATGTTGGAGAGTTTGAATTCCGTTAATTAAATCTGGGATGGATAACTAGTTTTAGTAATGGTGACCAGGAATTACCAATTTAAACCTACAAAGACATGAGGGAGAGACTGGCCAGAGTTGATCAGAAGGGGAGGGTGGCAGGAATTTCTCGGGGTAATTCGGGAGACACAGCAGAAATTCATCCCAAGGAGGAAGAAATATACTAAGACAAGAATGAGGCAACCATGGCAGACAAAGGAAGTCAGGGACAGCATAAATGAAAAAACATGCAATGTGGTGAAGATTAGAGGGAAGTTTTTAATCACCTTTAATTGATACTGTTAATACTAACAATTCATTCATGATCACTGTTGTGAATGATTTGTGAAACATGCATGCAGTTGGGAAAATAGCTGAGACCTCTGTTGACTCTAGTTAGTTTAATGCTTAATCATGTCGATACTGCGGAATTGTTCTAGTGTTTTTTGTTTCAGCTTAATTCCATGTCAGTTGATTTCTAATTATCTTAATTGAATGCTGCTGACTGTTTTCAAGGCAAATAAATATTTGCAATTAATGTGATTTGAGTGCAATGAGATTTCAGTGAAGGATCACTGATTTTAGTAGATCATGATTAATCATGCAGCAGCATCAAAGATAACAGCTGAATGAACACAGATTATCGCAAGAAAATGCAAGTAAACCCTGCTGAGTATAGAATGACGTCTGAGTAGTTCGGAATGGTAAATGTGTTGTTAATTGACAAATTAATCAGCCTTTTGTGTTGAGGAAGAGATATAGCAAATCAGAAAATACAGGGGTTTCAAAGGCTCCCTCTGGGCCTCCATCAAGAAATGCAACATAGATGTCAATGTATGGGAGATGCTCATTTAGAAGAAACTGACTTGGAGGAAACACTTATATGAAGGATACATTTTTTCAAGAGCATCTGTCAGCAACAGCAAGCATGGAAAAGGAACCGGGGAAAGGAATATCTTTGATGTCCAGGTCAAAGTCTTTGTATGTCAGTGTCATAGAAATGATGAAGACGGTCCCTGCACAGGGGAGTCATTGAGTTGGGAGTCTTCAATCCAGTCATCATTCTTTTGTCTTTACTGTTGTTAACTGTACTGGGATTGACATTAGTGCTTTCATATCAGTCAGTATGATTTGTGACTTTGACCATATTTTCGGTTTAGTTTTCACGAGTTCTGAAAAACCGAGCCTGGCCAACCTTCAAGCAAGCCAAGTCCAAGATTTCTCCATTGCATAGCAGTGACTTCTGCCCGACCAATTGCCATTTCAATGTGATGGAAGTGTCGTATCCTAAAAATGTTGCATCGCTGGGTAGTGCATTTGGTGTACAGCTGGACAGTAGGAGACAGCCCAGCACTGATGTTAACCCCCAAAAGTTAAACTGTGGTATGACCTCTGATTTTGTCTTTCATTGACTTTGCTGAAATAAATAATGGAAGTTTGAATGGGTGAATTCAAAAGTAGGCGATGTGCAAGGTACAAAATGATTTACTCACCAAATGAGAGAAGGCATATTTTACATATCTCACATCCAATATTCTTGCATGATGATAATGTCAATTGTAACAGCATCAAAGATAATGGCTAACAAGTTAAATTCATCTGGTGAGGAAAATTATCTGAACTGGTAGAGCTCTTGCTTTTCATGTGAGAGTCAGCGGGATTGATGCCTGTGTTCTTCATTCCTTTCGATAGGGAAACTAGTGGCAGTGTGTTTCTAGGCTTCTAATTGAGCACTCCCAGGCTATTGTTCCATAGATGTAAATTCAAATCTCATCACAATATGTGGGGGAGTTTGAATTCAATTAATTAAATTTGGAATTGAAAGCTAGTCTCAGTAACTGTGACCAGGAATCACTAATTTATACCAATAAAGACATGAGGTAGGAACTGGCCGGGGTTGATTGGAAGGAGAGCAGGAAAGATGGTGGAGCAGTAATGGCAGAAGTTTCTGGAGGTAATTCAAGAAACAGCAGAAATTCAGATGGTGGAATTTCAATTCAATAAATATCTGGAATTAAGAATCTAATGATGACTTTGAATCCATTGTTGATTGTTGGAAAAATCCATCTGGTTCACTGATGTCCTTTAGGGAGGGAGACTGCTATCCTTACCTGGTCTGGCCTGCAGGTGACTCCAGACCCACAGCATTGTGGCTGATTCTTAAGTGCCCTTGGGCAATTAGGGATGGGAAATAAATGTTGCCCTCATCCTGTGAATGAATAAAAAAAAAGAAATATGAAAGAAACGGACAATTGATGAAGATTAGTGGGAAGCCTTTAAAAACCAGCAGAGGACAGCTACAAAAAGAAAATAAAGAAGGAGAAGATTAGATATAAAGGTAAAAAAACTAGTAACATAAAAGAATATGGTAAGAACTTTTTTTAGATTTATAAAAAGGTAAGAGAGAAACAAGGGTGGACTTTGGACCACTGGAAAAAGAGACTGAAGAAATAGTAATGGGGAACAGAAAACAGCAGAGGAATTGAATAAGTACTTTACACCACTCTTACAGTTAAAAACACTAGCAGCATACCAGAACTTCAGGAGAGTCAGGGAGGCAGAGGTGAGTGTAGTGGCTATCATAAGGAGAAGGAGCTGGGGAAGCTGAAGGGTCTAAAGATGGATAAATCACTGATTAGATGGACTACACTCCTCGATTCTGAACATGATAGCAGAGGATATTATAGAGTCATTTAGTGGCAAACCTTTGAGAATCAATGGAGTCAGGGAAGGTCCCAAAGGACTAAAAAAGCAATTGTTTTTAAGAAGGGAGAGAGGCAGAAGATGGGAAATTATAGGTCGATTAACTTGGCTTCAGTCGTTGGTAAAATTTTGGAATCCATGATTAAGGATGAGATCGCGGAGTATTTGGAACTGCTGTTAAAATAGGGCTCAGTCAGAAGAGCTTTGTCAAGGGCATGTCACATCTGAAAAGTCTGTTAGAATTCTTTAAGGAGGTAACAAGCAAGTTAGACAAAGAAGAGCCAGTGGATGTGATCTATTTGGATTTCCGGAAGACCTTTGACAAAGTGCCACACAGGATGCTGCTAAGTAAGACAGGAGCTTGTGGTATTAGGGCCGAGGTAATGGCATGGATAGAGGATTGGATGACTGACAGAATGCTGAAAATGGAATAAAGTGGTCTTTTCATAGTGGCAACTGGTGATTAGTAGAGTTCTGCATGTTGAGTCTTGGAGTATTCATGTTATTATTAACAATCTGGACAATGGAACTGAGGACATTGCTACAAAGTTTGCAGGTGACACAAAGATAGGTGGGGGGGCAGGTAGTGTTGAGGAGGTAGGGTGACTGCAAAGGATTTGGACAAGCTAGGAGAGTGGGCAAAGAAGGGGCATATGGAATATAATGTGGAAAAATTTGAAGCTGTGCAGTTTAAGAGGAAAAATAGAGATGTTGACCATTCTCTAAATGGGGAAAGGCTTCAGAAACCTGAAGCACAAAGGAACTAACAAGTGCAAATTCCAGATTCTCTTTAGGTTAACATGCAGGTGCAGTTGGCAGTTAGGAAGGCAATTACAGTTGGGAAATGCAATGTTAGCATTTTGAGAGGGCCAGACTATAAGAGCAGGATGTACTCCTGAGGCTGTAGAAGGCTCTGATCAGACCGCATTTGGATTATTGCAAGCAGTTTTGGACCCTGTATCTAAGGAAGGATGTGCTGGCCTTGGAGGGATCCAGAGGATTATCCTAGCGATGAAGGGAACGTCATATGAGGAGTGGTTGATGATGCTTCCTCTATACTCGGTGGAGTTTAGAAGGATGAAGAGGGAACTGACTGAAATCACAGAATATTGAGAACACTGGATAGAGTGGACATGGAAAAGATATTTCCACCATTCAGTGAGATCATGCATGATCAGTGGCCTAATTCCATATACCCACCTTCAACATTATCTCTTACTACCTTTGCTTAACAAAATGCATCTATCTTAGATTTATAATTAACAACTGATCCAGCATCCAATGCCATTTATGGAAGAGAGTCCCAAACATCTCCCATCCTCTTGTGTGTAGAAGCACTTCCTGACATCTCTCCTGAACAGTCTGATCCTCATTCTCAGACTGTACCCCATTGTTCTGGAAGCCCTAACCAGCAAAAATAACTTATCTTTATCTACCCTGCCGTAGGTGGCATGGTGGCTCAGTGATTGACCCTGCTGTCTCACAGTGCCAGGGACCCGGGTTCAATTCCCCCTCGGGCGACTGTCTGTGTGGAGTTTGAAGATTCTCCCCGGGTCTGCGTGGCTCTCCTCCGGGTGCTCCGGTTTCCTCCCGCAGTCCAAAGAGGTGCAGGCTAGATGGATTGGCCATGCTAAATTGCCTGTAGTGTTCAGGGATGTGTAGATTAGGTGGGTGAGAGGGGGATGGGTCTGGGTGGGATGCTCCAAGGGTCGGTGTCGACTTGTTGGGCCGAAGGGTCTGTTTCTACACTGTAGGGGTTCTCTTGTATGTGCTGAAGACCATTTTAAGTAATCCAAGAAGATAAATGGGGAACACAACAAAATTCTTCAATGTCACAACATGTGAGAATGGTTAACACAGTATGTTTGTGGTAGGTCTAATATCTGGAATATTCACATTGGTTATCTCTGAGAAAGATATCTCTAATCAGATCTATGTATTCACAACTGACACATTGAACACTGAGCTTGAGGTGAGATCAGTTGGAGAGAATCAGAGCATCAGATCTGGTATCCTGGTGATTATTGGGCACTCAGAGTCAGAATTAAGCTTAAGTGATATGCCTGGAATTCACCTTCCTGATGGGACTACTTTTTTCAAAGAGAATTCTTTCACCTGATGACAGCTAATGTGCCTGACATGGAAACAAAATTAACAAAATGAGCATTGACCTTAATCAGTGTGAGTCTGGAGAATTAATAATGGGTAATATGGATATGGCAGAAGAATTTAACAGACATTTTATGTCAGTCTTTTATTGTAGAAGAATCAAGCATCATTCTAGAAGTAACTATAATATCACGAAGTGGAATAGAGAGAGGAACTCAATTACAAAAATCAAAATTACGACCATCAGAGAAGTGGCACTGTGTATATTGATGGAGCTATGAGCTGACAGATGCCTTCTAAGCGTCTAGGGTCTTAAAAGAAGTGGCTAGTGAGAGACATGATAGTTTTAATGCTCTCAAGTTCAATTGAAGGTCCTATTAGATCGGCAAATAACAAATGTAACTCCTTTGTTAAAAAATCGAGGGAGACAGAAAGCTGGAAACGAAAGGCCAGTGAGATGTAGCACCAGCATTAGGGAAAATATAATAACTATTACGAAAGAAGTTATAACAGGCCACTTGGATAAGTTCACAGCGATCAGGCAGAGTCAATGGTTTTGTAAAAGGGAAATTCTGTTTAACCAATGTGTTGGTGTTCTTTGAAGACCCAAGATGCTGGGGAAGTTGGTGGATATACTGTACTTAGATTTCCAAAAGATGTTTGATGAAATTCCCCATGAAAGTATAATATGGAAAATAAAATCTCATGATGAAGTGTGTAATATACAAGCACAGATCAAAGAATGGGTGGCTAACGACAAGAAGATAGTGGGCATAATCAGGTTTTGTTCATTTTGGCAAGGTGTAAGAAATGGTGTGTCCCATGCTTGGTGCTAGGATCTCAAATGTTTACAGTTTATAAAAGTGATTTTGATGAAGGAATAGAAAGAATGGCCACAAAATTGCTAAACTCCAATGTTCTGCTCAGTTTTTAATCTTTATGTTTGAGAGAAGTTTTACAGATGAGTTTGTAATGGGTCACACAGATGACTATTTTAATTTGGCTTATCAGGAGGAACTTGTGGTAAAATGACGGGCTGTTTGCATAGTTAAAGAAGACATAACAAGTTCTCTTCTTCTTTAGGGTAGACCAGGTTGCAAAATTACTCCTTTTGCGTGATGATAATTTACTGACTAGCCTTTAATCATCATAGAATCCCCGCAATGTGGAACAAGGCCATTGAGCTCAAGAAGTCCACACCAACTATCTGAAGAGCATCCCACGCAGACACAACCACCACCATGCCCCCAACCCTATTCCTGTAACCCTAGATTTCCCATGGTTAATCCGCCTCGTCCACATATCCCTAGATACTATTGCCAATTTAGCATGGCCAATCTACCTAAAGTGCACATGTTTGGACCTGGAGGAAGATCCACAGTGACATGGGGAGAGTATACAAACTCTACACAGACAGTCAACGGAAGCTGGAATTGAACCTGGGTCCCTGTGAGGCAGCAATGTTAACGACTGAGTCACCATGCCACCTTTCATTAAAGTTTTGGCAGAATCTTACATGTAGATGTTTTTGTAATTTGCCTTGATGGTCTTTTAATCCTAGAGCACAAAAAAATACATACAAGAAGTTAACACCATCTACTAGCAAAAAATCCTTGCCATATTAGGGTGACAGAGGCAAGTGGTTATATCTGGGGGTTTTGCAGCATTCATTGGTAATATCATCTAATATGTGATAATAAAAATAAATTGTTGTGGATACTGAAGTTCTAGAATAAAAACAAAGTGCTCATGAAACTCAGCATGTCTGACAGTATCAACAGAATGACAAAAAGATTTTTAGGAAATAAATCAGAAAGTACTCATTAGTGAGAGATAGTAAAAACTGCAGATGCTGGAGAATCTGAGATAACAAGTTACAGCGCTGGATGAACACAGCAGGCCAAGCAGCATCAGAGGAGCAGGAAAGCTGACATTTCAGTTCTGGATCCTTCTTCAGAAATGGGGGAGGGGAAGTGGACTAGGAGGGGTGAGGCGGATGGACGATAGATAAAGGAGAAGATAGGTGGAGAGGAGACAGACAGGTCAAGGAGGTGGGGATGGAGCCAGTAAAGGTGAGTGTAGGTGGGGAGTTAGGATTGGGGTTGGTCAGTGCAGGGAAGATAGACAGGTCAAGGAGGCGGGGATGAGCTGGGCTGAGGAGATATTGAAGCTTGTGAAGTCCATACTGAGACCATTGAGCTGCAGGTTTCCTAAATGAAATATGAGGTGCTGTTCCTGCAGCCTCCACTACATTGTGGAAACCAAGCAGAGGCTTGGAGACCATTTTGTGGAACACCTACTCTTGGTTCATGACAAACGACTGCATCTCCCAGTTGTGAACCACTTTAATTCCCTCTCCCACTCCTTGGATGACATGTCCATCCTAGGCTTCCTGCAGTGCCACAACTATGCCACGCGCAGGCTGCAGGACCAGCCCCTTGTATTTTGCTTGGGAACCCTGCAGCCTAATGGTTTCAATGTGGACTTCACAAGCTTCAAAATCACCCCTCCCCTGACCTCAAACCAAAACCAGCCCAGCTTGCCCCTGCCTCCTTGACCTGTCCATCTTTCCTCCCACTTATTCGCTCCTCCCACCTCACTGACCAACCCGCACCCCCACCACCTACCTACGAACCTCATCCCCGCCTCCTTGACATGTCTGTCTTCCCTTGACTGACCAACTCCCCACCTACACTTACCTTTACTGGCTCTATCCCCGCCTCCTTGTCCGGTCTGTCTCCTCTCCGACTATCTGCTCCTTTATCCACCTCCCATCTGTCTTTCCCCCAACCTCTATTTTTTTCAGAACCCCCTTCCCCTCCACCCACCCATTTCTGAAGAAGGGTCCAGACCTGAAATGTCAGCCTTCCTGCTCCTCTGATGCTGCCTGGCCTGCTGTGTTCATCCAGCTCTACACCTTGTTGTCTCATGTACTGATTAGTGCTGTTTCTTTCTCTGCTAATACTGCTAAACCTGCTGTGTTTCTCCAGCACTTTGTTTTTATTTGACTTACATGTGATTGTTTAATCAGACAGATGAAAAATAAATTACAGTTAAATAATTGGAACATACTCTTAGTGGACAACTTGCATTTCAAATGGGTATGCAGTTAAGTATTGTCTGATACTGTTATTAGTACTCTTTCCTGTGAAAAAAATTTAGTATTTCACACTTCATTTTGATATTTCATAGATGAATTGGACCCAATGGAATATGTCCATCACTGCATTACAACCATGGCAGCTCCATCTGGGCATAGTTTGGGTCAGCAAAATGGACCAGGTCTGCACTTGCTCCTGAAGGAAAAGGACATGGAAACACAAGATGCATATCAGAAGCTATTGAATAAGCTGCAGACTGTTGTGAGAGAACTGGAAATCTATACTGCGCAGATAGATGAGTGAGTACATCAGCAATTTCTTATTTAACACTGGACAAGATGTGTAGGCCCAACCGACAATTATGTTTAAGTAAACTTCCATTAATTATTATAAAATATAATCCTTAACGTGTTGATACTTAGAGTGTTCAGAGACAGTGGGAACTGCAGATGCTGGAGAATCCAAGATAACAAAGTGTGGAGCTGGATGAACACAGCAGGCCAAGCAGCATCCTGAGATACTGCTTGGCCTGCTGTGTTCATCCAGCTCCAAACTTTGATACTTAGAGTGAACCCACTTGGTATTAGAATCATAGAATCCCTACTGTGTGGAAAGAGGCCATTTGGCCCATTAAGTCTGCACAAACCCTCTGAGAAGCATCTGAACCAAACCCACCATATCTCTGCAACCTGTCCTTTACCATGACCAATCCACCAAGCCTGCACATCCATGGATACTAATGGACAATTTAGCATGGCCGATCCATCTATCTATACATCTTTGGACTTTGGGAGGAAACCCACACTGATACAGGAAGAAGATGCAAACTCTACCCAGTTACCGATGGCTGGAATCGAATTCAGGTCCCTGGCCCTGTGACCCACCATGACACGCCCTGTTTTACCCTAAACATAGATTCTCTACAGTGTGGAAACAGGCCCTTTGGCCCGATAAGTCCACACTGACCCTCAGGTATCCCACCCAGACCTATTTGCCGATAACCCACCTCATCTACATATCCCTGAACACTATGGGAAATTTAACATGGCCAATCCACTTAGCCTGCACACCTTTGAACTGTGGGAGGAAACTGGAGCAAACCCCCACAGACATGGGGAGAATGTATAAACTCCACACAGACAGTCACCCGAGATGGAATTGGATCCAGATTCCTGGTGCTGTGAGGCAGCAGTGCTAACCACTGAGCCACTGTGCTGTCCTAAATGTGACCAGTGTTTTCCTTTCTCCCTTTTCTGTTTAACAAACCTACTGAAGTAATCAGACACTGAGATAACACTGATAGCACATCATCCGGTAGCCATTCTTGTCTCCCTGGAACAGTGTGCATACCATCTCTGACACATTTTATGCAATATTTATACTGGAAAAGTTTCTATCAGCTTTATCAATTGGGAGGCATCAAATATACCTTAAAGCAAAAACTGGTGTAAAACTACTTACTAGCTTCAAGGTAAAAATCAGCAGTCAACACTGAAGAAAATACTACAAAGCAATTAAAACCATAATCTCCGGTCATGAAAGCAAGAGATTAATCAGAATATGAACACATCAAAATAGCCCAGTGGGGACTCAATCAAAATTAATTCAATGTTGTTCAAGTTGATTTAATTTCTAATTCACTGTGCTGTTCCCCTTTGAAGATCAGGAATGAAGGGTAGGAAATAGAAGTGTGACCAAATGTTTCAGCATAATTTCTGCTGTTAGTGTGTCTGCACTGGCCAAGATGACACAGAGGGACTTAGTGGGAAGGTTTACTTGTCTTGGTGGGCTGGTATCCTGGTTATGATACTTTGAAGTGACTGAGTCGCCCACTTATCACAAAATGAAAAATGTACAATCCCTTCAGCCTGGTGAATATATGAACAATAATGAATTAAAGGATCCAGGGACAGTTTGTTTTTAAAGGGAGACAATGGTGTAGTGGTAATGTCTGTGGGCTACTAATCCTGAGCGCAAAGAAATTGTTCTAGGTATGCGGGTTCAGATCTCACTGTGGAATTTGCATTAAAATTTAAAAACCTGGAATAAAATGGTGAGCTAATGGTTTTGCATTGATTCTCATGAAAAAAAACCCCATCTGATTCACTAATGTCCTTTAGTGAAGAAACTGCCATCTTTACCAGTCTGATCCACATGTGACTCCAGACTCTCGGCAATGTGGTCGACTCTTAACAGCCCTCTGGGTAATCAGGGATGGAAAATAAATACTGGCCTAACCCAGGACAACCACATCATGTGAATGAATAAAAAAGGAATATTAATGGTATGGTGAGGAAGGAAAGGGCAGTAGAACTTGCTATTGCACAAATGTCTTGAGTTTTTGTTTCAGTTTGAAGAGGTGAATAGATGTTCTTGAGCTTCATAAGAAGCTGATAACTCCTGCTTAAAAGTGAAGCAATCTTCATAAAAGTGACTTGACACATAAAGGTGCTGGTGATACATCGATTTTTGGAGACCTCACTAAATGTGTGAAAATGAATGATGGACCATGTTAATGAGACAGCTCTTCTGAAGTTGCTGTATGAGTAATATCCGTTTGACCAGAAAGGATTCTGTAACAATTCCCATTAAATTTATCATTTTGGAGAGAACTTACCAATTCACGAAAACTGTAGCAATTTAGAAATATTTCTGTTATTGCAGTTAAATTATAAACATCAAAGTAGAAAACATATTCATAATTTTAAATGGAATATGATTTCAAAAGCTTTAGTCAATATATGCCAAAATTGACGGATATATGTAAAAGAAAAAAGCACTTTGTAAAATTTGATCACCTTTTAAAAAGAACTATCCTGGAGTCTTCTGTAATCAGGCATGATGCTTGGTTTGATTATTGTATTGATAATACAAAGACTGAGGGTGCTGGAAATCTGAAACAAAACCAGGAAATGCTGACAGTACTCAACAGGTCTACCGGCATCTTTGGATTAGTAGGTTTCAGGCCTGGATTAATGATTTGTAAATGTAAATGCAAACTCCAGGAGAAATTGCATTCTGTTAATGAAATAAATCTGGAATAGAATGGCAATATCAGCAACGTTGACCGTGAAGCAACCAAAATGTTGCAAAAACTCATCTGAACTGTAGGTTTATTGTTATTCCTTCACGGTCCCAGGATTATAATCCTGACTCCCTCCCTTGGCCCTCTGAATGTTCTTGAGGTGGATAGCAGTTCTTAAAGAACCCACTATCATTTTATTCAGGACACTTCAGGATGCACGATAAAAGCTGGTCCTGAACAGCATCCTCTTGTTAAAGATTAGGAATTTAATAAATGTGGTGTCCTAGGAGTGGTTTTCCAAATGTGTTCATCACTGCAACATACAGTTTTGTTGTCAGCCCATGGTCACTGAATGTTGTTAAAACTGAGTTTGCTCAACAAGTTGCAATGCTGACCCCAAACAGTTTTCTCTTGCGCTAATAATCTGGATGAACTCTAAGTTTGGAAAGTATCTAACATTGGATATTCAGCTGTTAATGGGTTAGAAATCACCTACTTCTCCTGGATTTAAGGTCCTGAGGGAGTTGTGGTTGTATAGCCTAACCCCTGTGATAAAATAGATGTTGGTCATTTAGACATGCTGTCAAATTTCGGTTCTCTGTCTTTGTCTCACCCACACCCAAAAACACACACATGTAGACATGCACACACACAAGAAAATACCATACAAAAGCACTAACCCAAAAACACACGTGCACTCAAAAACACGTCCACAAAAGCACTCACACACACACACATACCTGTTCAAACAGACAAACATACACAAAATACGCACAGATACACATGCACACACTCGCAGATACACAAACAAACACATGCAGTCACAAAAACAATTCTTACTGTAAATTATAATGTAGCCCTGACTATTTCAGTTTGTTTGTAGGTGAAAAAAGAACTTGTTGTATTATTTTCTTCAGTAAAAAAGATTAATTACTTTGAACTAGTTGTTTTATTTTTCCATTTTATAGCCTCCTGTCATCAATAACACATCCATCTACATCAGGGACCAAGGCAGATGAGTCACTGATAACTGGGGACAATATTGCTGATAAGGCAGAGCGGAACAGCAAAAAAGTTTGCTTTGTAGTATCTGGAGATGACCAGGAAGATTCTGGTCATGATACAATAAGCAACAGGGATTCTTACAGGTATAATATACCTTACATTACTCTTCAACATAGCCATACTCCATATTCAGTTTAAAATGAATTTAGGAGGACTAAAAAGTTAAGCGTATAACTTTCCTTAAGTGTGTTTATTTTGCCGATGTTTAAGTTTTATTTGTGCCTGTTGTTGTACTTTATGTACTGATTTCTTTACTTATATTAAGCCTCTTAATCTGCCCTGTTAGGTTTTTCTAGGAACATTCCCTGTCACTTTCTGTCCACAGCAACTAAAACCCCTTTGGACTGAGAGCAGAATAATATTGGGGATGAATTGCAAGTGGCTTACCTTAGTCTTAAAATCTGACAAACCTTGCTGATGCCTTGTGAACTTCTAAGAGTCTCACACTGCACACCCTTTTCCACTCAACTCCCTGTTAACTGTAGTCCAATCTGTGACTTTTGGACTAAAGTTGGGTGTGTAGGGGTCAGAGTTATGGGGTGGTGATTAACACCACAGAGCCTTCATCTTATTCCTCCTTCTGTCATCAAACCTGTAAACCCAGGTTTTGATATTTTGCTAACCTTCAGGTGGGACCAGTTTAGTCCGGGATTGCAGTCAGGGACTGGTTGGACGGAAGAGTCTGTTTCTGTGCTGTATGACTCAGTGACTTTAAGAAACTTGACGTGTTTTCTCTCCTCCTCAGTGACTGTAACAGTAACAGGAATTCCATCGCTTCCTTTACAAGTATCTGCAGCAGCCACTGTGATTTCTACGTGCACAGTGATGAGATGGACTCTGGTAAGCTCCATATAACACTCTGTGAGTGTGAGTGTGTGTGCATGATCCAGATCACGATTAGTGAACTCTCTAAATTCAACATGAGCAAAATACAGAGGTTGTAATGAAAATGAAGCTTTACAAAGGTCATCTTCAACTTTTTAAAACAATTTTTTAAAACCTGATTTTGGTCCAACCTTTGTCATTGCCTTTTTTAACTTCTTTAAATGTTCTAAATATTTACTTTGTCTTGTGCATTTTATATTGTGTACCCTTTACTTTCATATTTTAAACATTGTTTTATGATGGATTGCAAATGATAAAGATAAAAATATGTAAAAACAACTTTAAATAAAACACATACAGCCATGGCAATCCAAATATGTAACTTAGGAATCAAATTTTAAAAAAACCTGAAGTACCAAATAAGATTTACAAATAAAATAAAATCACAGTTAATGTACTAGTTTTGTACAAATTGATAAAAGTGTGAATATGATCTTGTAGGGGCTGCAACAATGTGATTGCAACCCTCTCTTCTTCCATTCAACTTTACTTGAATAAGCTCACGTCGAGAAAAACACTAAACTTAAATGCCTTTGCATGTTTCGCTGGCAAAAGTAGAAAATATTCAGGTAGATATGTGGTGTTGTGATAGCTATATTGAGTTGTGCAGATATTGTTTCATGTCATAGTTGCACAATTGTGAGCTGTTTTGGACCTTAAATCTAAGGAAGGATGTGCTGGTGGTGGAGAGGGTCCACAGGAGGTTTACAAGAATAACCCTGGGGATAAAGGGCTTGTCACATCATGAGTGGTTGAGGATTCTGCACCTGTAATTGATGGAGTTTAGAAAGGTGAGGGGGTGGGGAACGAATTGAAACTTACATAATACTGAGAGGCCTGGACAGAGTGGGCATGGAGAAGATGTCTCTGCTAGTAGGAGAGACAAGGATCCCAGGGCGAAGCCTCAGAGTGAAGGGACAACCCTTTAGAACTGAGATGAGGAGGAATTTCTTCAACCAGGGAATGGTTAATCTGTGGAACACATTGCTGCAGAGGGCTGTGGAGGTCAAGTCATTGAATATATTTAAGACAGAGATAGGTCAGTTCTTGATTAGTAAGGAGATCAAGGGTTTCAGGAGAATGGAGTTGGGAACATATCAGCTGTGATCAAATGGTGGAGCAGACTTGATGGACCGAATGGCATAGTTCTGTTCCAATATCTTATGGTCAAACTGTCATCATCTTAGAGTTACCACTGACTAGGTGCTGAACTGTAGCAGCTATATAAATGCTGTGGTCATGAGAATAAGCCTGAGGCTGGGAACCCTGATGCCTCTAATTTCCTAACTCCTCAAAGCTACATCATCTACAAGGCAGAAGTCAAGAATGTGATGGAGGACTCTGCAAATGCCACCCTGCTCCTTGGTGCAATCTGACCTGCTGTGCTTTTCCAGCTCCACATTTATTGATCTCTACCTTCCAGCATCTGCTGTTCTTACTGTCCCTAACTGAAGAAGGTTACTTTAATCTAGGACAAACCAGCCGGCTTAATTAGCATCCCATCTAACATCTTCAGCATTTAATCCTTTCACTACCAATGCTTAGTGGCAGTGTTGTGTGCCATCTACGAGTTGCATTGTAACATTTTAGTAAGTGTCCTTAGCACATTCCCAATTTATAACTTCTATCAATTGGAAGGGCAAGGATAGTGGATGCTTTGGAGTACCATCTGCAAGGCCCCCCAAGCCACACACCATCTTGACTTCGCTCAATGTCACCCTCTGTCGCTGTGTGGCTGGGTCAAAATACTGGAACACCATCTCAAACAGAACTGTGAGTATCCACACACCACATGGACTGCAGTGGTTCCGGGAGACAGCATCAACACTTTCTCTAGGGTAATCAGATTTGGACCATAAAAGCTGGCTGAGCCAGTCACTTCCAAATCTCATAAATAAACAAAAAAAAATTAAAATGAGCAACTATAACACAGTGTGGAGCTGGAGGATCACAGCATGCTAAGCAGCATCAGAGGACCAGGAACGTTGATGTTTCTGGTCGGGATTCTTATTCAGAAATGGGGGAGGGGGAAGAGAGCACAAATAAATAGAGAGGAGGGGTGGGCTAGGGGAAGGTAGGTGGGATGGTGATAGATGGGTGCAGGCATGCATTGGTGGAGATTGGTCAGTGAGGTGGGAGAAGCAGAGTGGGGATAAAAGGGTCCTTCTCAGGATGGCAGGCAGTGACTCGTGGTGTTCTGCAAGGATCAGTGTTGGGACCACAACTCTTCACTTTATACATTAATGATCTAGATGAAGGAACTAAGGGCATTCTGGCTACGTTTGCAGATGATACAAAGATAGGTGGAGGAACAGGTGATATTGAGGAGGCGGGGAGGCTGCAGAAGGGTTTGGACAGGCTAGGAGAGTGGGCAAAGAAGTGGCAGGTGGAATACAATGTGGAAAGGTGAGGTCATGCACTTTGGTAAGGAGAATAAAAGCATGGACTATTTTCTAAATGGGAGAAATCTCGAAAGTCTGAAGTGCAAAGAGACTTGGGAGTTCTAGTCCAGGATTTTCCCAAGGTAAACTTGCAGGTTGAGTGAGTAGTCAGGAAGGCAAATGCAATGTTGGCATTTATTTTGAGAGGACTTGAATATAAAAGCAGGGATGTACTACTGAGGCTTTATAAGGCTCTGGTCAGGCCATGTTTGGAGTATTGTGTGCAGTTTTGGGGCCCATATCTCAGGATCTACGTACTGGCCCTGGAGCAGGTTCAGAGGAGGTTCACGAGAATGGACCCAGAAATGGAAAGCCTAACATATGAGGTTCGTTTGAGACTCTGGGACTATGCTCATTGGAGTTTAGATGGATGAGGGGGGATATAATTGAATCTTACAGAATACTGAATGGCCTGGTCAGAGTGGATGTTGGGAAGATGCATCCATTGGTAGGAGAGACTAGGACTCGAGAGCACAGCCTTAGCATAAAGGGAAGACCTTTTTTAGAATGGTGATAATGAGAAACTTCTTCAGCCAGAGAATGGTGAATCTGTGCAGTTCACTGCCGTAGAAGACTGTGGAAGCTAGGTCATTGAGTATATTTAAGATTGCGACAAATAGGTTCTTGACCATCGAGGGGATCAAGGGTTATGGGGAGAAAGTGGGAAAATGGGGGTGAGAAACTTATCAGCCATGATTGAATGCCAGAGGAGACTCAGTGGGCTGAATGTCGTAAATTCTGCTCCTGTGTCTTAAGTCTAAGATGGATAGGTTGTGTCACGTCAAGTATGTTTTAAAATCTGTTGAGTCATCTGCATACCCACTGCATTCCCAGACCTGTCCCTGTCTAAACTGGAAACGTGTGGTTTGAGTTTATCATTCTTAGAATTTTTAAAAAATCTTTCCCTTATGCAACCTTGGTATAAAATTATTCATGTGTTTTAACCCAGAAGGAACTCAATAACTGGCAAAGAACATTTGTCATACTAACTGCTCTTTAGCAAAGCGATGTTTTAAATTGGACCTTAAAAATCACATCAGTAGTTGTTATCTGTTGAGTAAAAGCTCAAAAGGTTAACAAGATATGACCAGGAGCTGTAACAAAATACAAGTTATTCAATTTAAAATGAATATTTTGAAATGGTGAATCAACAGCCGGTGTCTTTATTTTCTTTTGTTTCTAATAGGTGATGAATTACCCTGCAATGTTCATATTTCACATGATAAACAAGATAAACTGCATGGTTGTTTAGAACATCTCTTTAGCCAGGTGAGTTTAAGTAAACCAAATCCACCTTTACTTGAAAATGATGGTTAGTATTCTGTCCTTTCTTGTCTGGTCAAAAGTTACAGTTTTAAAAAAGGTATTATTTCAAGGACATGATAATACAGGGATTCTTATGAGGCATTTCCGGTATATTTTCATCTTCTTTCATAAGTATCTTTGCTCCAATTGTATTCCCATTATGAAGTTGTCATAGTTTCATTAGTGAGAGAGGCACCTGATGGTGGTTGAACTGAGGGGAGAAGTTGATAAGGAGAGTCCTTTGTGGTAACCTCAGCTGGTATGTAAATTGAACCCACACCATTCGCATCACTCTGTGTCACAAGCCAGCCCTCCAGCTCACTGACCCCTACTTTAATATGCTAGCATTATTTGCAATTTCGCTGCTCATTACAACTGAGTTGATAAAACTGTGCCGTTCACTTTGTGGACTTTATTTGAGTCATTCTAAAGCACTTACAGGAATATGTTATTTTGCATTTTCATGTATGACAAAGAACAAATCCAGCAAGTCAACTTTGTCCATTCCCTTTGTCAAGTGTAATTTCACCTCTCTTAGTTCTCCAACGCAATGTGACTTGAGGGGCTAGTTTAAGATTATATCACCTCAGCTAAGGCAGCAGCAGACTGGAATGACATTGTGCCCTGTGACAATACTATGACTTTTAAAAGGTGTAGTTTGTCTTTTTTTTTAATGAAGAGAGGTTGAGACAGAGGTATGGAATAGTCTGCTCAAAGCCAATAAAGCAAACAGCTTGTGAGGCCTTGGGTGTGCTTTATTTTAAAGTTGGAACAATAGAAGCAACCTGAATAGGTGGGATCAAGCTGCCACAGAACAGAGTTTTAGTTTTTAACTTTCAGCAGTTGCTGAAGGCTTGAAGCTGCATGTGGAAGATTTTATTCTGTTCTTATTTAGAGCTAAAGCTGGGGTTCTCTTCCTGCTGCTAGAATTACACTTGAGACAATCTGTTTTACCGAATGTGCCTTTGCCAAGGGTGTGCTGATGGGATGTTACTATATTGGAACAGTTGAGCAGTAGTTTATTATTTTTGTTAAGCATTTTAATAGAGTTACGGTTAAGCCAATTCTTTTAATTTACCTTGTTTATTTTGTCTGTATTTTAATGGTCGTGTTAAAGTAAAGTATGCCCTTGTTTGCTCTGTCATATTAGTTCAAACCTACAATAACGTGCTAAAACAAAATGTCGCAGATGCAGGAAATGTGAAACAATAACAGAAATTACGGAGAAACTCAGCAGGCCTGGCAGCATCAAAACTTAAAGTTTTGGGTGCAATGACCCTTCCTTAGATTTGAGCTGTTGGATTTATTTTGGGAAGAGATGCCTGCAGCTATTGCCTAGTTATTTCAGTAGATTTGCTGCCACCAACTTTTCTTGTAATGCTCACCTGTGGAGCCTATCTATAGAAAAGTGAAGGATTAGCTGGCAGAAGAAATGTGTTCTTGAGTAACAAGAATTAGTTTATTGCATCATAGTAAGATAACGGGTTACATTACTTTAGTACTTGTTAACCATATTAACACAAGGTGAGAGGCACTCCAGCCACCTTAGAGATAGTAATTGGATCCATGCTACGTGGCTGTGAAGTGTAGAGCTGAGTAACAACTAACGACAAACTGATTAGTTGCTCCCAGAGTGGACAGAACTATTCCCAAACTTCAAAGTTAGTCCATTCAGGCCAAATGTTACATACAACAATGTCTCAAACAGCAGTATTTAAAGTTTCACTTTGTATTGTGAAGAGTTCATTCAAGCTTTTGGTTTCTTTGTCAGCCTTCCCTCCCTGTCTCTTTTTGCATCTGATTTTGTATTGAAACCACCGACTCTAATTTAGACTTCTACCTCCATTCACTCCGTAATCCTATTTTTGGATCTGTTTAGGGGATGTACAGTTCCTTGCAAAAAGACAGAAATTCTGGCGACTCTCAGCAAGTCTGGTAGCATCTGTGGAGAGAGAAACAGAATCAATATTTCGAGCCCAGTGGTCCTCCTTCGGAACTACAATTGCTTTCCCTTTTTATTCAATGTCATAGCAAGAGAAGCTGGACCCATCAACTTGCTGTACCAGCAAATTGTGGCACAAAATATCAAACAGCTATATAGAGGCTGCCATTCATTGCCCTGTTGCAAGAAATTTCAACCTCTTATAGAAGGTGGATGCAGAACTAGTAATATTACTCTTCAACACAGCATATGGCTTACTGCTTATTTAGGTATCAATGTGCATGTGTGCAGTAGTCCTAAGCGACTTCTACATTGTACGTCTTTCCCAGGCAGCACTCTATAGCCTGCAGTGAAATTATCACAGAAATGCTTGGTCCAGTGAAGTTATCTATGTTGGTGTAATGTGAATAAAGATGAATGGAGACATTATTTGCATGTGAAGAGTGAATTAACCTCCAGTGTATCTTCGGGCTGAATACTTCGAAGCTGTGTTGGCACCTGCATTACTGTTTTAGGAAATATCTGAAAAGGCAAAAATAACTCCAGGGTTGCTAATAATTATTGATATATTTAAAATTTGTTTAAAATGCTCAGAATGACATGCACGCCCATGCACATTCGCACACACTCTGTCACGCTCACACACACACACACACTTTCACGCTCACGCTCACACAAAATACTGTCAGTGCTCACACACATACTCTCTCATGTTCACACACACATTCTCGCACACACACACACACACACACACACACACACACACACACACACACACACACTCTCCTCTCTCTCTCGCTCACACACTCATATATGCATATATACATGTACACACACACACACACACACACACACACACACACACACACACACACACGCACGCACGCACGCACATATATATATATATATATATATATACATACACACACTCTTTCTCACTCTCACACACAGACTCTCATGCTCGCGCACACACACTGTCTCTCACGCACACACACACACTCGCACACTCAAACACAGAAAACTTTTCAATGTTATACTTGGGTCAGATAGCAGTATTTCAGAAATGATGACAAAGTGAGAGAAACTATGAAGATCATGCCAGGCAAGTGGGCAGAGGCAGAAGTTCCTTTTGTGCCAGATAGGCTTCGCATCAACACGTTTTCCTGCTACTTCCTTTCCCACCACACCAACTTTACAGAACAACAAAAATCCACATCTAGGATAATGAAGAGGTGGAAGTGAGGCTGGGGAGGTTGTTTTTGATTGAGCTGATGGTGGAGAATACTATGGAACATGCATAAATCAAATCAGTCCATTAATAAAGTGGAGAGAGGGTGTGAGTAATTCCACTTTTGATTTTCTGTTAGTCCTGGTTAGTGATGTGTTCTCAGATCATTTACTCAGTTGTACTGCCCAGAGAACCCCTCTAATGAGGTAAGGCTTTCTCCTCATTGGTGCAAAATTACAAATATTTTGGATCTGAATTCACTAAAGTGAAGGAACATTTCATAAGATAACACTGCAGATCCATTATGTCACAAGCCAATCCTATTTCAAATCGGGAGATAGAAGTCACTCATGGGACATGAGTGGTACTGGCTGGCACATTTGCCCTTGAGGATGTTGCAAACTACCTTCACTGTAGTCCACATGCTGTTGGGGAGGGAGGTCCTGGATTTTGACCCTGTGACAGTGAAAGGACTATGATAATTTCCAAGTGAGGATGGTACGTCGCTTGAAGGTGATCTTGAAGGTGGTGATATTCCCTTGAATTTGCTGCCCTTGCCCTTCTAGGTGGAAGTGGTTATGGGTTTGGAAGTTACTGTCTGAGGATCTTTGGAGAATTTCTGCAGTGTATCTTGGTAGATAGTACATACTGCGGCTGGTGAGCGCTAGGTCAATATCCTAAATATGTTGCATCTAAACTCATTAAAGTAAAGGAACGTATTACAAGATAACACTTCCAGATCCATTCAGTTACAAGCCAGTCCCATTTCAAGTCAGCAGTTTGTTAAGTCTGTGCTAATATTGCTTTGTGAGTGATATTGCTTTATCCCTACAGGTAGATGCAGTCAGTAATCTTCTGAAGGGACCAGCCGTGGCAAAAGCATTTGAACAAACCAAGAAGTTAATCCCAAAGCGAAGCTTCCAAGGTAACATTTTGTATTAACTATGAAAAGCTGCAGGTGCCTTTGTTAAGTTGGAGGGATAATGTTTATCATCAGCTTTAACAAAGGATAAATTTTTTTGTACATATTATTTAATTTGCGCTTCTGCAGAATTTCTTTGTGGAACTTCAAGTGCTTTAATGTAGCAAAGCCAGGAAGACTGGGATATTTTTGTTCTCTACAATCAGGTAAATATTTTCCAAATGTGTTTGAATAAGTTATAGGTGCTGCATTATTTCAGGGGAGGCAACAGTGTTATGGCATTATTCTAGATTAGTAATCTCAAACCCCAGGTTAGTTTAATGTTCTGGGAACATTAATTCAAATCTCACCACAGGTTAATGGTGAAATTTACATTCAATGATCAATGTCAATTGTCATAAAAACTCATCTGATGCACCAGTGTTCTTCGTGGAAGTAATTCTGCTATCCCTACCTAATGAGACCTACATGTGACTCCAGAACCACAGTAATAAATTCTGGCCTAGCCAGCAATTCTTTTATCTTGTGAATGAATTTGCAGGAGGTTTTGTTCATAGCTAAATTCAGAGACTCCAGATTACACGAGATAACAAAGTGTGGAGCTGGATGAAAACAGCAGGCCAAGCAACATCTTAGTAGCATGAAAGCTGATGTTTCGGGCCTAGACCTTTCATCAGACTGCTGTGTTTATCCAGCTCCACACCTTGTTATCTCGGATTCTCTAGCATTTGCAGTTCCTATTACTTTTACTCCAGACTACAGATCAGTTTTGAATATGACCATTTCTTTGAAACGTTAGGACTCATTGCAGTAATATGTTAAAAACTAAGCCCCTCTATTCTTTGAGTCATCCCAAAAGTTAAAGATTTTATAAAGTATGCAAGATTCCCCCAATTTACCTGATTTTCATACCCAGATTGATGGAAACATGGACCAGCCTTCTGCACTAAACAATAATCACTTTTTATTACAAATAATTAGGCTTTAGCAGCAGGTAAATAATTGAAAACCATCAGCATATAACACTGCTAATTAAAATCTAATCTCCTTAAAACTCTCCTTTTAAGAGACAGATTTTAAAATAATAGGTTATGGCAGAGTGAAAAACTGGAAAGCGTTTGGGAGCCTTTGTTGCAGGTTCTGTGCTGAAAGTTTGCTGATGACTCTTCTGCTGGCCAGCTGTTTCAGTCATCTTTCTCTGGATGCTTCTACTAGTTAATGAGAAACACATGGTGATTGGCTCCATTACAAATAGCCTCTGACTAATCAAGTAAAAGTTACAGCTTAAAAGCAATTGTTACAGGGAAGATAAACTGACTGTCTCTAGATTTATGTCAGGTTTCACTGCAGAGAATGGGTGGGCAACTGAACACTATCTTTCTATCTGTGTAACTGTGCCCACATCCACCACTTCCTCTGGAAGTTCATCCCACATGTGAGCCATTCGCTATATAAAAAAATTGTCGCTCATCTTTTTAAGATCTCTCTCTTCTCACCTTAAAAGTATGCCTCCTAGTTTTGAAATCTTTCATCCTGGAGAGAAAAACATCTATCACTAACCCTGTCAATACCCCTTATTATTTTTATAAAGCTCTGTAAGGTCACCTCTCAACCTCCTATCCTCAAATGAAAAAAACTCCCAGATTATCCAACCTTTGAATCACAGAAACATAGAATCATAGAATCCCTGCAGCATGGAAACTGGCCCTTTGTCCCAACAAGTCCACACTGAGCCTCAGAGCAACCCACCCAGATCCATCCCCCTATAAGCCACCTAATCTACACCTCCTTGAACACTATGGGCAACTTATCATGGCCAATCTACCTAACCTGCACATCTTTGGCCTGTGGGAGAAAACCTGAGCCTCTTCTGAATCTTCCCTAACTTAATAGTATCTTTTTCTTGTACTCTTATTTGATAGTAATTCCCAGAGACTGAAACGCATCTATAGTTTTGTTCAGTATGTTAACTTCCTTCTCAGCATTTTGGTTTTGAGGAAAAGCATCCCAGAGGATCAGTAATTGGTTCACAAATCAGATAGGTTCGGGTTCTGTCCATTCTGAGTTCATGCTAATTCTGATGCGACTGGGTGCTGTCAAAAGACATGCTCCCCCTCAAAATGCCTTTGTGTGTGAAGTTATGGAATAAGTAACTGTGCATGAAATTCACATGTTTAAAACAGAATGGCCCTAGACCCTAAGCCAGTGGAAAATAAAGTATTCTGCTCGTGTAGCATTGAATTCAGCCACTCTTTGCTCAGCGGTTTAGTCTGTCAAACAGACTTTGCACTAGTGCGTTCTATCATCAAAGCCATTGCATTAGCCTCAGTTTGAGCAGACCTATGCATGTTCTTTCACTGGAGACACAGCAGGAAGAAAATACATGGTATAGATACAAGATAGTGCCCGAAGTGGCACCTTCAGATGGTGCCAAACAAGCTCTATAAGGGAGAGGTTAGCCTTTTTTTTGGCAGCTGGTGGGGCAGAGTGGGTGGAAGGGTGGGGCTTGTTGTAGATGCAATGCTGATTAATTAGAAATCCTTTGGCAGCAGAACTTCACAAATATTTTCCCTCTGTTTTTCCTAACTGGCAGCCTGCTGGATTGAGAAGATGTTTCGCTGTGAAGTATATCCAAAACTTGCTATGCTTAGACTGATATCCCCATGGGCTACTTTTTTTAGGTGCTGTTCTGTGGAAATACATGAGCAGCAGGAATGCCAGTGGTATTTAGTTGCCTTGTAATGTTTATCCTTTTAACAATGTCTTATTTCTAACTTATACTATGTATCACTGAAAGGTAATGCAACTTTTTTCTTCTTTACTTCACTTTTTGTGTCTAAGATTTGTACCAAGGTACTTTGTACCAAAGATGGCTTAATGAGAGGTGACATTGTAAACTTTTCATGGTACTCCTCTATTTCTGTACTTGGTACGTGTGACAATAACACTTAATTCTAATTCTAATTTTTGCGCTGTCATGAACCACTTGGAGTCAAGATTATTCTCTGAGTTCTCAGGCATGGGTGAGTCTTCAGCATGTTTTGTTACCACTGGGGCTATTTGTGAATTTTGTGTTAAATACTGTCACTTCAGTGTGCGGGCATCTGCAAGAATGAATTGAACAGAGGATGGCGTATTCAAGAACAGCTTCTTCCCTGTCATTATTAGACGATGAATGGACCTCTCTAAATTCAAATAATGTTGATCTTGCTTTGCACACTTCCTCTGCAGTTTAACCTGTATGCCTCGCTCTGTCCAAGCACCCTATGATCTGTACGTCTTTGCTTACTATGATCTGCCTGTACTGCTCATAAACAAAACTTTTCACTATACTTAGGTACACATGATCATAAATCCATAAATCAATCAATCAATCAATCAATAAACCAAATACAAACACTGGTTCCTGTTCTGGATTAGAGGGCTCAATGTTATTTAAGAGGAAACACGTGATGTTATCTGCTACATACTAACGACCATGAGGAATGCCACTCTGAAGTTCTCATGAGAACGAATTATTCTTAGTCATACAGTCGTCGAGTTGTGAAGCATGGAAACAGTCCAATTCGTCCATGCTGACCAGATATCCTAAATTAATCCAGTCGCACTTGCCAGCATTTGGCCCATGTCTCTCTAAACCCTTCCTATTCATATACCCATGTACTCACGTTTTAAACTTTGTAATTGTACCAGCCTCCGCCACTTCCTCTAGCAGCACATTCCATACATGCATCACCCTCTGCGTGAAAATTTGCTCCTAAGGTCCCTTCTCAAATCTTCCCCCTCTTGCATTAAACCTATACCATCTAGTTTTGGGCTCCCCTACCCTGGGAAAATGACCTTGTCTATTTACCCTATCCATGCTGCTCATGATTTTATAAACCTCTATAAAGTCATCCCTCAGCCTCCGATGCTCCAGAGAAAATAGCCGCAGTCTATCCAGCCTCTCCCTATAGCTCATACCCTCCAAACCTGGCAACATCCTTGTAAATATTTTCTGAACTCTTTCAAGTTTCCCAACGTCTTTCCTCTAGCAGGGAGATCAGAAGTGAACAACAATATTCCAAAATTGACCTAATCAATGTCCTGTGCAGCTGCAAAATGACCTCCTAACTCCTATGTTCAATGCACTGACCAATAAAGGCAAGCATACCAAACACCTCCTTCACTACCCTGCCCACCTATGACTCCAGTTTTGAGGAACTATGAATCTACACACTGAGGTCTCTTTGCTTGAAGACACTCCCAGGACCCTGCCATTAACTATATAAGTCCAGACCTGATTTGCCTTTCCAAAATGCAATAACTCAAATATTTGTAAATTAAACATCATCTGCCCAATGGCCCATCTGATCGAGGTCCCGCTATACTCTGAGATCACCCTCTTCAATATTCACAACACCTCCAATGTCTGCAAACTTACTGACCGTTCCTGCTAAATTCACATCCAAATCATTTATATAAATGTCCTTCAACAATCTCTTCTTTTTCCATCCAGACTTTTAAGTCAATTCCCACCTTCTCTGCCACAGCTGTCGAAATGATCTTTATTAACATTGCAAGATATTAACAGACAAGTCTGAGCGTTGAAGATAACTATGCTGACATTGTCAGTAAATGAAGAGAAAGTTGCTGCATTCCTATTTGTTAAAATTCTGCAACGTTCCACTGTATCAGTTTTACAGCCTCTGAATTCATATTCCACAAGAGTCCCTGAAGTGACAGGGATTTCCCAGTGACTGTTAGATAGGATCGCACAAGAAAGTTTGATACGTAAGTTTGATACTTTTACTGTACCAAACACACAAAAATCAACATAGACATAACATTACTTAGTATGTAAGAAATAGGCTATAGAAAATGTTTATTCCCTGTAAATCAATTAAAGCAACCAGTAAGTCCATTCCATGCTTATGTTATGCCATGCTACTAACAAGTACATGAATCCAGCATTTCAACATACTCTGTTCTTCCCAAAATGTCAAGGTAACATTTTGAGTTCCCTTTTGTCAGTCCATTCACTCAGATGTTGAGACAGCAGTTATGGGTAGGTTAAGTGTAAGCTTTCATGTTAGGGTTAGAACATAGAACATAGAAAAGTACAGCACGGTACAGGCCCTTCGGCCCATGATGTTGTGCCGTGGAATAATCCTAATCCAAACATACAATAACCTAACCTACATTCCCCTCAGTTCACTGCTGTCCATGTGCATGTCCAGCAGTCGCTTAAATGTCACTAATGACTCTGCTTCCACGACTACCACTGGTAAACTATTCCATGCACTCACAACTCTCTGGGTGAAGAACCTCCCTCTGATGTCTCCTCTATACCTTCCTCCTAACACCTTAAAACTATGACCCCCCCGTGGCAGTCAATCCTGCCCTGGGGAAAAGTCTCTGGCTATCGACTCTATCCATGCCTCTCATTACCTTGTACACTTTGATCAGTTCACTTCTCTTCCTCCTTCTCTCCAGAGGGAAAAGTCCGAGCTCAGTCAACCTCTCCTCGTAAAACAAGCCCTCCAGTCCAGGCAGCATCCTGGTAAACCTCCTTTGCACCATCTCCAAAGCCTCCACATCTTACCCACAATAGGGCGACCAGAACTGGACACAATATTCCAAGTGTGGTCTCATCAGGGTTTTGTAGAGCTGCAGCATAACCTCGCGGCTCTTAAACTCGATCCCCCTGTTAATGAAAGCCAAAACACCATATGCTTTCTTAACAACCTTATCCACCTGGGTGGCAACTTTGAGGGAGCTATGCACTTGAACACCAAGATCCCGCTGTTCCTCCACACTGCCGAGAATCCTGCCTTTAACCCTATATTCAGCATTTAAGTTCGACCTTCCAAAATGCATCACTTCGCATTTATCCAGGTTGAACTCCATCTGCTATTTCTCAGCCCAGCTCTGCATTCTGTCAATGTCTCGCTGAAGCCTGCAATAGCCCTCGATACTATCAATGGCACCTCCAACCTTTGTGTCATCAGCAAACATACTAACCCACCCCTCAACCTCCTCATCCAAATCATTTCTAAAAACTACACAGAGCAGAGGCCCAAGAACAGAGCCCTGCGGGACACCACTCAGCACTGACCTCCAGGCAGAATACTTACCATCTGCAACCACTCTCTGCCTCCTGTCAGCCAACCAATTCTGAATCCAGACAGCCAAATCACTCTGTATCCCACACCTCCTGACTTTATGAATGAGCCTGCCATGGGGAACCTTATCAAATGCCTTGCTGAAGTCCATGTACACCACATCCACTGCTCGACCCTCGTCAACCTGTCTCATGACTTCCTCAAAGAACTCAATAAGATTTGTAAGGCATGACCTGCCCCTCACAAAGTCATGCTGACTCCCTTTAATCACACTATGCTTTTCCAAATAGCCATAAATCCTATCCCTCAGAATTCTTTCCAAAACCTTGCTGACCACAGACGTAAGACTGACTGGTCTATAATTTCCAGGGACTTCCCTATTCCCTTTCTTGAAAAGAGGAACAACATTTGCCTCCCTCCAATCTTCCGGTACAACTCCCGTGGAGAGTGAGGAGGCAAAGATCTTCGCCAGTGGCTTAGCAACCTCCTTTCTCACTTCCCGGAGCAATCTGGGATAAATCTGGTCTGGCCCTGGGGGCTTATCAATCTTAATGTTTGCCAAAATTTCCACCACATCAACTTCCTCAATCTTGATCTGTTCAATCCTGTTTTCCTGCTCCTCAAAGTTCTCATTCACAACAAGGTCCCTTTCCTTAGTGAAAACCGAAGCAAATCTCATTTAGGGCTTCCCCTATCTGCTCAGACTCCACACACAAGTTCCCTATGCCATCCCTGATTGGCCCTGCCTTCTCCCTGATCATTCTCTTATTCCTCATGTATGAGTAAAATGCCTTCGGGTTCTCCCTAATCCTTCCTGCCAAGCCTTTTTCGTGCCCCCTCCTGGCCCTCCTCAGTCCACTTTTGAAGTCCTTCCGAGCAAGCCTCTAATCTTCTAAAGCTGTGCTAGACCCTTGCTTCCTCCACCTTACGTACGCTGCCTTTTTCTTTTTGACAAGAAGCACCTCTGTTCCCGTCATCCAAGGCTCCTTAATCGTACCCCTTCTTACCTGTCTCAGAGGAACAAATTTATACATCACTCGCAACAACTGCTCCTTAAACAGCCTCCACATGTCTGCTGTGGCCTTTCTGTGGAACAATTGCTCCCAATCTGTACTTCCCAACTCCTGTCTGATAGCGTCATAGTTTCCTTTATCCCAGTTAAATATCTTCCCCTGGTAACTGCTCCTTTTCCTTTCCATGGTTATGGTAAATGTGAGGCTGTTGTGGTCACTATCACCAAAGTGTTCTCCCAGCACGAGATCTGACACCTGTCCTGGCTCATTGCCAAGCACCAAATCCAAAATGGCCTCCCCCCCGTCAGCCTGTCCACATGCTGAGTAAGGAAACCCTCCTGAACACTCCTGACAAAAACGGCTCCATCCAAACCATCTGCACTAAGGAGGCTCCAATCTATATTGGGAAAGTTGAAGTCACCTATAACAACAACCCTGCTACGTTTGCACTTTTCAACAATCTGCCGGCCAATGAGTTCTTCGATCTCCCTACTGCTATTTGGGGTCTGTAGAAAACCCCCAGTGAGGTTACTGCTCCCTTGCAGTTCCTAACTGCCACCCATACTGACTCAGTCGACAAACCTTCCTCGGCAACCTCAGCCCATTCCACCTCAGTAGTCGAGTCCTCATCAAAGGTTCTTTCAGCTGCCGTTATACTGTCCTTGAGCAACAAAGCCACACCTCCCCCTCTTTTACCACCTTCCCTGACCTTAATGAAAGATCTAAACCCTGGAACCTGCAACATCCATTCCTGACCCTGCTCTATCCAGGTCTCCGAAATGGCCACAACATCAAAGTCCCAGGTACCTATCCAAGCTGCAAGCTCACCTACCTTATTCCGATACTCCTGGCATTAAAGTAGACACACTTCAATCCAGATTTGCTGTCTGCCAGCACACTCCTGTGACAGTGAGGTCCTGACCATGTCCTCCCTATCATGTCCCTCCTCATCCTCCTGTGTACTAGGACCACACTTCAGTTTCCTATCCCCCTTCTGAGCTAGTTTAAATCCACCCGAATAGCGCTAGCAAATTTCCCACCCAGGATATTAGTGCCCCTCTGGTTCAAGTGGAGACTGTCCTGTTTGTAGAGGTCCCACCTTCCCCAGAATGAGCCCAAATTGTCCATGTACCTGAAGCCCTCCCTCCTGCACCATCCCTGCAGCCATGTGTTCAGCTGAAATCTCTCCCTGTTCTTCGCCTCGCTATCACGTGGCACGGATAACAAACCAGAGATGACCACTCTGTTTGTTCTAGCTCTCAACTTCCACCCTAGCTCCCTGAAATCCTGCCTGACATCCCTATCCCTCTTTCTACCTTTGTCGTTGGTGCCTATGTGGATCACGACTTGGGGCTGGTCACCCTCTCCCCTCAGGACCCCAAAGACACGATCCGAGACATCACGGACCCTGGCACCTGGGAGGCAACACACCAATCGTGAGTCTCTTTCGTTCCTGGCAAACCTTCTATCAGTCCCTCTAACTATTGAGTCCCCAGTAACTATCACTCTCTTCCTATCTCCCCTTCCCTTCTGTGCAAGAGGGACAGACTCTGTGCCAGAGACCTGCACCCTACTGCATGGCCCTGGTAAGTCTTCCCCCCCAACAGTATCCAAAACGGTATACTTGTTTTTCAGGGGAATGACCACAGGGGATCCCTGCACTGACTGCTTTTCCCCCCTTCTAACAGTTACCCAGCGTTCTTCACGCTTAGGAGTAACTACTTCCCTGTAACTCTCGTCTATCACAGACTCTGCCTTCCGAATGATCCGAAGTTCATCCAGCTCCCACTCTAGTTCCCTAACGCGGCCTTGGAGGAGCAAGAGTTGGGTGCACTTCCTGCAGACTTATTTGAATGGGACGCTAATGGTGTCCCTCACCTCATACATCATGCAGGAGGAACATTCCTCTACCTGCACTGCCATCCCTGCTAATCCCCTAAACAGAAGGTAAAAAAAAAGAGAAGCTTACCTTGATTTATCCCTGGTGTATAAGGTTAGAGGAGGTTGGGGTTACAATTTCGTTTAGGGTTTAATTTAGGGTTAGGGTAAGGGTTAAGGCTGTAGGCCATGTTTAGGAAGGAAGATGTGGAGGCTTTGTATGGGTGCAGAAGAGGTTGTCAAGGATGTTACCTGGATGGGAGTGTATTAGCTATAAAGAGAGGTTGGACAAACTTGGATTGATTTCACTCGAGCATAGTAAGCTGAGGGGGTGATGTGATGGAAGTCTATAAAACGTTGAGAGGCATGGATAGTCAGAGTCTGTTCCCCAGGATGGAAATGTCCATGGGGGGCATAGGTTTAAGCGGTGCAAGGATGTGTTTCTGCCTGTGGACTCCTTCAGCATGAGTTCATGTTTTCAAGGCAGAAAGTGACAAAATGCAGAGCATTTAAAATAGGTATTTCCTATCTTAATCTGGGGGAGGCTTCCTTTATAAATTTGACATCAGTTGTTCAATCTTCAAAATGTAAAAATTCTGTGAGGTAAGTAATTCTGCATTTAGCAAAATCTATGAGGAAGAAAACTGCACTTACATTAACAACCTTTTCATTCTATTGAAAATGAATGGCCATGTGGTAAGTGTTATATGGATAGGTCTGTGGTTTAGGTGCAGATTCAAAGTTAGAGGGAATGTTCTGTCTTGTTACTGTAATAACTGGAGTAACAATGAAGGTTGTTTCAGACCTAATAGGAACTGCAGATGCTGGAGAATCTGAGATGACAAGGTGTAGAGCTGGATGAACACAGCAGGCCAAGCAGCATCAGAAGAGCTGGAAGGCTGATGGTTCGGGCCTAGACCCTTCTTCAGAAAATGAAGGGCCTAGGCCCAAAATGTCAGCCTTTCTGCGTCTGATGCTGTTTGGCCTGCTGTGTTCATCCAGCTCGACACCTTGTTAACTATGAAGATTGACAAGTTTAGGAGGTGAGTTCAGTTCTAACTGCTATTATACACCAGATCAAACTCACTTAAAATATATTAAGAAGATAGCTTAGAAACCAACTCTTCTTATTTTTAAAGGCAAATATTGTCTTCTGGAAATGATGGGTTGGGGATTGGCAGATGGAATTTAATTTAGGTAAATGTGAAGTGCTGCATTTTGGAAAGGCAATTCAAGGCATGGCTCGTACACTTAATGGTAAGATCTTGGGGAGTGCTGCTGAACAAGGAGACCTTGGAGTACAAGTTCATATTTCTTAAAAAGTGTAGTCGCAGGTTGATGAAATAGTGATGAAGGTGCTTGGTATGTCTGCCTTTATTGGTCAGTGCATTGAGTATGGCAGTTGGGAGGTCGTGTTGTGACTGTATAGGATATTGGTTAGGCCACTTTTGGAATACTGTGTGCAATTCTGGTCTCCCTGCCAAAGTTGTGAAACTTGAAAGGGTTCAGAAAAGATTTGCAAGGCTGTTGGAAGGTTTATACAGCTGAGGAACAGGCTCTTCCGTCTGCACTGATATATTTTACCCTTCTGTACTAAACTGACTCACCTACAGATCCATATCGCTCAGTTCCCTCCTTATGCATGTATCAGTCCTGGTGCTTCTTGAATGTTGCTATTGTGTAAGCTTCTACCATCTCCTCTGGTAGCATGTTCCAGGCATTCACCACTCGGTGTGAAAAACTTGCTTTGCACAGCTCTTTTAAACTTCGCCCCATGCCCGCAAACTGATACAGTGTCGCCCTAGTAATTGACTTCTGCACCCTGGGATAAAGCATCACACTTTCCCCTCTATCCATGCAATCCACAATCTTATAAACTTTTATCAGGTCACCCCTCAATCTCCTGCATTCTAGTAAAAACAGAACCAGTCTATCCAACCTGTCTTCATAGCTAAAATCTCCCATGCCAGGCAACATTCTGGTGAACCTTTTCTGTACCCTCTGGTAGTGTGGTGATCAGAACTGTGGGTAATACTTCAGGTGTGTCCTGGATAAAGTTCTATCAAGCTGCTGTCTATCCTTATATTTGATGCCCCCTCCAATGAAGGAAAGCATGCTGTTGGCCTTTTTTGCTACCTTATCTACCTGCGCTGCCACTTCAGTGATCTGTGGACCTTGTACCCAGATCCCTCTGCATATCAATATTCCTAAGGGTTCTGCCATTCACTGCCAAACCACATTGCTGTCAGTCTGGATTCACATGCAGGCCAAACCAGGTGAGGACAGCAGATTTCCTTCCCTGAAGGACATTACGAAAATCGACATAATTCATGGTCATCTGTAGATTCTTAATTCCAGATTTGTTTTATTGAATTCAAATTCCACCATTTACCATGGCAGGATTTGTACTGCTCCCAGAACATTACCTGAGTTTCTAGATTAATAGGCCAGCGATAATACCAATGGGCCTTCACCTCTCCCAAAATATGTGTTTTTAAAAATATGCATTTTTTCCAAACACATGTTGCGACAAGAATGCAGACTTATCTGAAATTGTGAAATTCTAAGAAATTGATTTCCTTGTGTGAATTTACTAGTGTGGGAAGTGAATCTTCAGAATCGTTATTGTTTACAGAAAAGATTCTCTTCAGATTTTATTACATTAATGCTAAAGAAGAAAAAAGATGGAGGAAGGTATGGGGTGATGTCAGAGGTGGGTTCTTTACACAGAGAGCGGTGGGCGTGTGGAATGTGCTGCCAGCAGTGATAGTGGAGTCATACTTTAGAGATTTATAAGAGACTCTTGGATAGACACACAGTGGATAGTAAAATGTAGGGTATGCGGGGTATTTTGATCTTAGTAGGGTAATCGGTCAGCACAACATCGTGGGCCGAAGGGCCTGTACTGTTCTATGTTCTATGTTCTATGTTTATACGATAGGGAAAGGCTGGTTAGGATGGAGCTATTTTCCCTAGAGCATTGGAGGCTGAGGGGTGACCTTATAGAGGTTTATAAAATCATGAGGGTATGGATAGGTTGAATAGACAGGTCTTCTCCCTGGGGTATCCAGAACTAGAAGGCATAGGTTTAATGTGGGAGGGGAAAAATTTAAAAGGAACCTAACGGGCAATCTTCTTCATGCAGAGAGTGGTGTATGTATGGAATGAGCTACCAGAGGAGGTGATGGGAGCTGGTAAATAACAGCAATTAAAAGGGATATAGATGGATATGTAAATAAGAAGGGTTTAGATTAGATTACCTACAGTGAGGAAACAGGCCCTTCGGCCCAACAAGTCCACACCACCCCTTGAAGCATCCCACCCAGACCCATCCCCCTGTAATCCACACACCCCTGAACATTACGGGCAATTTAGCATGGCTGATCCACCCAGCCTGCACATCTTTGGACTGTGGGAGGAAACCGAAGCACCCGGAGGAAACCCATGCAGACACGGGGAGAATGTGCAAACTCCACACAGACAGTTGCCTGAGGCTGGAATTGAATCTGGGTCCCTGGTGCTGTGAGGCTACAGTGCTAACCACTGAGCCACCATGCCAAATGCTGGCAATTGGGATTAGATTAATTTAAGATTAAGGTTGGCATGGATGCGTTAGACAGGAGGGTCTGTTCCATGCTGTACAACTCAATGACTCTATGTCTTTATGACTCGAATTTGATTAGTCAATCTGTGAGGCTTGAAGCAAAATACATTCTATTCTCATACATTATTGTTAAAATACAACAAAAGAAAGAAGAATTGGTCTAATTTAACTATATTGGAAAGTGTAACAGAATAATAGATCATTTAACTACTAAACAGCAACTATTCCCATACAGAAACATCCCATCAACACACCATTGGCACAGGCACATACAATAAAATAGATTGTCTCCTTTGCAATCTTCAGTCCAGGAGGAAAGAACATCAAGAGAAAACTCTCTCTAAGAGAGAGAGAGAGGAGAGAGAGGGAGAGATTTGGGGTGGTGGTGAGGGTGAGAGAGAAAGAGAGAACTGAAGTGTTTTGCTATAGCAGGGAGAGACGTATAGAAGTTTCCAAACCCAAACAGCTACTGCAGTGGTTCAAGAAGGCAGCTCACCACCACCTTCTCAAGACCAACTAGGGATGGGCAATAAATGCTGGCCCAGCCATATTCCACAAATGAATTTAAAAACAAAAATCAGTAAGAAAGATTTTGCAGGATTTACAGGGTTGTTTCTGCAGTTGTCATTTCTCAGAGCCTTAGTTGACGTTGGGTGGTTTTAAGATGCTGCCTGGGCTGGAAGGTCTGTGAAATAAGGGACGATTGGATAGGCTGGGGTTGTTTTCCTTGCAGCAGGGAAGATTGTGAGGGGACTACTGGAGGTGTACAAAATAATGAGGTTTACTGAGAAGATAGATAGGAAGGCATCAGTAGCAAGAGTGGAAAGATTTAAAGTAAGAGGGGGAAGGTTAGGAGAGTTGAGAAATTTTGTTTGCACAGAGTTTGAAACTCACTGTCTGAACTTCATTCACTTGTGTTGCTCTAACTGGTAAATGGACTAGTACAGTCAGATCTTTGTTGACACACAATGACCTGAAAGGCCTCTTACTGTACTGTAAATGTCTGTTTAGTGTCCTTATCTGATTCCCCCAGTCAGTTGGATATCTGTGCAATTCTGGAGTTTTGCAAGTACATTTTCTTCTCAGGAAAAGACCACAGCTTGTGGTCTGTTTGATGTATGACATTCTTTTGATGACCAAACCTAGCTGTTGCTTGCCAATAACATCCATGCAATTAATTAGCATAAGAGTCCTGCATTTTGTCTGCCAAACACATCTAAGTCTGTCAGCAACCTGTAATATTTATAAAGGACGGGAGTCCATCTGCTGCTGTTTAAATCTCAGCTCCATCTTCATGCGAAAGCACATGAATAAGTAACATGATCATGGGGGTAATCAAGAAATGTCCTGCTTTCATGGTGCCAGCGCACATCAGATACCAACTTCCACATTATACAATGTTGTCGATGTAAAACACATTTCTCGGCAACTGGCACATACTATTTCACACAGACTTGGAGTCACTCTGACCCAGTTTGTTCACAGTGCCACTTCCACTTAATAAATCAGAGCATATGTTCCTTCTGCTCTTGGTACTCAGGCTTGGCTTTCAGCTCCCAAGGCAAGTGTGCCTGAATGTTTTTGGCTCAGCATATCCGTGAAAGTGGAGTCGCAGGTGGATAGGATAGTGAAGAAGTTGTAAAGTACACTTGGTCGGATTATAGGAGTTGGGATGTCATGTTATGGCTGTAGAGGACATTGGTGAGGCCACTTTTAGAATATTGAGTATAGTTCTGGTTGCCTTGCTATAGCAGAGATGGTGTTAAACTGGAAAGGGTGCAAAACAGATTTGCAAGGATGTTACCAAGACTGAAAGGTTTCAGTTATAAGGAGACGCAGTATAGGCTGGGATTCTTTTCCATGGAACATCGGAGGCTGAGGTGTTACCTTAAAGATATTTATAAAGTCATGAGGGCTACAGATAAGGTGAATAGCCAATGTCTTTTTCCAAGGGTAGGGCAGTTCAAAACTAAAACGTATAGGTTTAAGGTGAGAGGGGAGAGACTTAACATGTGGGGCAACTTTTTCACACAGAGGCATGCGTGGAATGAGCTGGCAGAGAAAGTGATGGAGACAGGCACAATTACAACATTTTAAAGACATTTGGACAGGTCCATGTGTAGGAAAGAGGGTTATGGAACAAACAGAGGCAAATGTGTGACTAGTTGGCATACATGGTCAGCATGGATGAGTTGGGCCAAAGGGTCTGTTTCCATACTGTATGACTCTATGACTCCAATGACATTAAGATAATGGAGATATTGTAGGAGTGGCATTGAAGAGATAGCCAGAATGGTGGAGCAGGCATGCTCAGCAAAATAGTCTTCTCCTGTTTCAATGCATGACCCTAGCTGCACCTCTGGCTGCTCCAATGCACAGAGCTAACAAATAGCTCTTGAGTCTTCTTCCAGGTGCCAACTACACAGCCAGTGACCTCTGCTACCTTTACAGCAGTCCATTTCCTGCATGGAGTTTATTCCTTTGCTCCCAGCTCAGTCTCTCTCTATCTATCTATCTATCTACCTCTGTCTATCTATCTTTCTCTCTTTATCTCTCTCTCCATCTCCATCTCTCTCTCTCTCTCTCTCTCTCTATCTCTCTGTCTATCTCTCTCTCTGTCTATCTCTCTCTCTATCTCTACCTCTCTATCTCACTCATATTAAGTGACTAAAGCTGACAGTAACCTTTGAATTGTTCAGAGTGACCTACTGGAAACCTCAACCACGCTTGGCAGTATTAAATGTGGCACAATTTTACATCCTGTTCTCTGAAGGTTACAATATTCACCATTTGCTGGTTTGCGCAGTATAATTTGATGGAGAAGAAATAGAATTTAATCAGTTCTGAGGCCATAAATGAATTAAACTAATAGCTGAATGCAAATCTGATTGGAATATACTTCAAATGCCAATACGCAGACCTGAGATAGGAAAATAATTTCATGCAGAATATTAAAGGACTAACAAAGAATGCGTGATTTTTTTCAAACAAAATATCAGAATGTAATGTGACCTTTTGTTGACCAATTTTGACTGAATATCAATTTTAACATGTGCTATGTACCCTTATGATGCGTTTGGCCCTCAAATGCCACTGCGATAAAATTAATTTTGTGACGATGGTCTTTTAGGATTCTTAATGTTACTTTGATAACTGTGGCTTTTGAATACTATTGCATTCAGTGCACTAGATGGCAGTCTGAACCCTTAGTTACAAAACTGATTGGCAGTAATTACTTGGAGTTGTACAAGTTCAGTTGATCTTCTGATATTTTCTCTGGTTATCTTCACTGGATTTGGGTTTAGCCACTAATTTGCACCGGTCACTTCAGATCAATGACACACCAACAAGTTTTTATGACAACAACAAAACTCAGCTGTACTATCAGTGGAATAAATTATGATGAATGACTAGAGAAATCAACACTTTGGATAAATGCAGTTTGTCCGATAGTTAAAAAGCTTACTTCTATTTGTCTTCCTTTCTGGTAGATACTTAGAGACATCTAATTTTATTTGTTCAGGGTATGTGGGGACAACAGACTGGGCCAGCATATTTTGCCCATCCCTAAATTCCCCGGAGAAGGAGTTGGTGAACTGCTTCCTTGAATTGCTACAGTCCTCGGTAATGACATTATAATTACCCCGAAGTTAGGAAGAACTTCAATCTGCTTGACATACAGCTGCTATATGCAGCCAAGTCTCTGAAGCATTGAGTATCTCAATTGGGTAGAAGCTAATTGGAATGGTGAACCTAATTTATTCATTTTGTGGTTTTAATAAGACTCTCATACATGCAAATAAGGTTCTTGTGACCTGCTAGACTGGATGCGTATTCACAGAAATCATTGAAGGTGGCAGGAGAGATTAATGATTAAGTATGTAGAATCCTAAACTTCATTAAAGTAGGAGTGGATGAGGAAATCTGAAATCCAAACAGAAAATGCTGGAAAACTTAGCTGTTCTGTGAAGAGTGAAACATAGTTAACATTTCAAGCTCATTGTGATGTTTCTTCAGAACTTTATTGATAAAGTTCTAACTCCCTCTGATGGTGGGTTCTGAAGAAGAATTATACTGGTCTTGAAATATCCGCAGATGCTGCCAATCTGAGTTTCTTTGGAAAATCTCAGCAGGTCTGGCAGCATCTGTGAAGAAAAATATCTGAGTTAACGTTTCGGGTCCGGTGACCCCTCTTCAGTTCTGAGCTTTTCCAGCAACTTGTGTCTTTGTTTCTGGCTTACAGCATCTGCCATTCTTTCAGCTTTCTGAGTCTCTTTGTTTGTTTGTGAGCTAAGCTTTATTAATTAGGGTATACACTAGAAAAGAAGAAAGTTATGCTAGACTTTTTAAGGATAAACTTTTTAAGGACAGTGCTCACCTGATATATTATATCTATGCCAAAGGAAAATATGAGGATTTTAGAGAGTGTGCAGCAGACAATCATGGGAATGGTGCAAGGGATATGGAACTTCAATGGTGTGAGCCCGAAACGCAAGGAGCAGAAGTAGGACATTTGGCCAATTGAGTCTGCTCTGCCATTCCATGCAATCGTGGCTGATCTGATAATCCTCAGCTTCACTTCACTGCCTAATTCCCAGGTGTAGACAATAAATGCTGGCACGGCCAGTGATGTGTATATCCTACATGTGAATAAAACAAAAATATCTCTGATTCCCTTCCAGATTAAAAATCTATCTTGGCTTTGGCTCAGCAGTTTATGTTTAAATCAGTTTAATGTTTCAACTGAAAAACAGCCCTTCCTCAGCACAGCAGAAGCACATAATGAACTAGGGCTAGAAGTGGGCCTTTCAGCTCATCATTTGATACGATCGTGGCTGATCTCATCTTGGCCTCAAATCCACTTTCCTGCCCTCTATCCATAACCCTCAACCCATTACTCATTAATAACCTGTCTATGTCCTCCTTAAATTTACCTCATGTCCCAACTTCCTCCACAGTCTGAACCAGTGAATTCAACCGATTCATGACCCTGTGAGGGAGGAATTTCTCTGCATCTCTGCTTTAAATCTCCACTCCCTTACCCTAAAACTGTAACCTTTCATTCTAGATTGCCCCCAGGAAACATCCTCCCTGCGTCTACTTTGTCAATCCCCTTTAACATCTTATTTGCCTCAAGTAGATCTCCTCTCATTCTTCTAAACAACAGACAGTATAAGCCTTAGCTGCTCAATCTCACCTCATGAGACAAACCCTTCATCTTTGGAACCAATCAACTGAACCTCCATTGAACTGCATCCAATACAACTACGTCCCTCTTCAAGTAAGGAGCCCAAGATTGCATGCAATACTTGAGATGTGGCCTCACTAATACAGCAACACTTTCCTATTCTCACATTGTATTCCTTAACTACACTGACAGCGAGAATCACGTGCCCCAATCTTGGCTGTCTTGAACACACATTCTGATCCAAAGACAAGATCATTATCACTGAACCGCAGCTGGCACCTATATATTAATGTAATATATCATTGTAATGAAATGAAATAATTAACAAAAGTTAAAAATGGTAGGGAGTAGATATGTAGATGGGTATCTAATTCTTTTCCCTTATTTGCTCCTGGACATTTAATTGGCTTGCTGAGTAATAAGATTGTGAAAATCTGAGGAGAAGAGAACAAGGTGTCATTATCAGTAACAAGAACAGTGTGGCTTACAGCTGCATTACAAAGTGATGTGATATAATCCAAAAATTTCCACTAATAAAAAATGTATAACTGTTCTTAACCTTTCATTGTTGGACAGAATTCAAGAACGAAATGGAATCGGAGGTCAATTGTACAGCACAGCTACGGACTCATGTGCAGAGAGATCCATGGAACATCCCCAGTAATGTGCACAACCTCATCCAGGCTATTACAAGATTTGTAGAAGGTTTGTGACATGCGCTAACAGATTCTGAAATTTATTATCTTAGTTATAAAATAAACACATTTTTTGGGGGACAAGATGACTTCAAGTCCCAAAGCAAATATGGGAAAGAGATTTGTTTTGAAGTCAGTTGTTACTTCATCCGGTAAAATAAGTTGCTTCTACAGATTTCATTTCAGGCTTTAGCAACTTTTTTTTTTAGAAAAATCATAATATAATTTTATATGTAAAATTAATACATCATATTACGTATATTATAAGGAGCAACAGCAAATTTAAAAATTATCTTGCTATTACTTACACATTAAGAAGGTTGATTTTTAACATTGAAAGTTTTGATATTTGAGATGTTTTCGTACAAAAATGTTGCTTTCATCTGGCCTCATATTTTACTGTTGACTTAATGTGCATCTTAGTATTCAATGCAAGCCATGTCATTCAATTTTTATCCAGCTTGTGTTCTTTATGACAACATTCTGAAATCAAAATTCAAAGATTTAGTTCGACAGACTGTCTTATTGTTTGGGAGCACAGATCTTAAGTATTGATGAAGGAAACTATTCAAGTTTTTCTTTTATTCATTAATGGGATGAGGGTGTCACTGACCAGGCAGTACGTATTGCCCATCCCTAATTTCTCAGAGAGCAGTTAACAGTCAACCACATTGCAAGTGTCTGGAGTCACATGTAGGCCAGATCAGATAAGGATGGCAGTTTCCTTCCCTAAAGGACATTAATGAACCAGATGGTTTTTCCAAAAATCGGCAATGGATTCGTGGTAATCATTAGATTTTTAAATCCAGACTTTTTTTAAAATTGAATTTAAATTCCACCATCTGTCATGGCAGGATTCAAACCCACGTCTCCAGAACATTAACAAAATTGCTGGAAAAGCCCAGCAGGTCTGGCAGCATCTGTGAAGGAAAAAACAGAGTTAACGTTTTGGGTCCGGTGATCCTTCCTCAGAACGATGCCTGGGTCTCTGGATTAACAGTCCAGCAATTGTACAACTAGGCCATCTCCTCCCCATGATACTCAAGTACCTTTTTTCAGCAATATTGAAATTGATGCACAAATGCAGGTCCAAAGAACCAAGAACAGTACGGCACAGAGACAGGCCGTTCAGCCCTGCACTGACACATGGAACCTTTCTAAACTAAAAACCTATTACCTCTACATGGTCCGCATCCCTCTATTCTCCACGTATTCATAGATCTATCAAGATGCCTCTTAAATGTTTGTTATTGTGCCTGCTTCTACCACCTTCTCTGGAAGCACATTCCAAGTAATTACCACCCTCGGTGTGAAAAACGTGCCTCATTTATTTTTCAATTTTCCCTCTTTTTACTGAAAACTTACGCCCCTTAGTAACTGACATTTCGACCTTGGGAAAGGGATTCCGACTATCCACTGTATCCATGTCTCTCCATAGTTTAAGGTACAAATAAATATTCGCAATTTTATAAAAATAACACATGCATGTGATGAAGATTTTGAGGCACAACACTCATCTGCTTTGTGTACACAATGTTTTCCAATGTGGAGAATTAATAATGCCTTTACTCAAAATAAATAATCTTGCAGGAGATAGTTTGATTATATACTTTCTCACACCTACACTCCTGACAAAGAAAAAGCTCTTTCAGTGCAGTGGTAAGTGTCCTTATCTCTGAGTCATGAAGTCTGGGTTTAAGTCCCAACTACTTTAGAGGTATATAATAACGTCACTCAACAGGTCGAGTAGAAAATGTTTCCTCATGAAGAGAGAAGGAAAATTGAATGCAGTACTCTCCTACCTAGCTGTAAATATTATTGTTGAGCATATCGCTGAATCAATATGATTGTCATATTCTCTGGAAACTCCTGAACCCTCTGACTGTATTCCCAGTTTAATTTCTGACTATTTGTCAGACTGAAAATGTTGCATTTTTCTACCATTCAAATATTCACCTGGTATCAAGGTAGATCACTCTGTAAAATTTGCTCATTTTTAAAAATTCATTGTGGTCCCTCACAGACGAGGATGACTCACTCAGGGTGAGTCTATAGATGACTGTACAGACTGATGCGGCTTTTGAATGCTCTGTTACACTTGGGGCAGAAGGTAGTCGCAGGAAGGGGTGGGAGGGGCGTTGGTGTGGCAGTGCACTCCTTACACTGTTTGGGCCCAGCTTCCGCTTTTTCCTGAAGGTCAGTCTCGAGGTATTCGACACCTTCCTGGATGCTCCTCCTCCACCTTGGACAGTCTTGGGCCAGTGCTTCCCAGGTGCCTGTGAGAAGGCTGCACTTCACCAGTGAGGCCTCTTGGGTAGCACTGAAGCACTTCCTCTACCAAATGGCATAACAGTGGAGGAGTAGAATAAGGAAATTAGCAGCTTTCAACTGATGCCTTCTATGTTTGCATATAGTTTTGAAGTATATTGCTCTTGAGAAATTTGTTTAAACCAGACCTTGAGTGCGAGCAGGGAGTGAATGGTGTGGGCCTGGGGATCAAGAGGAAATGCACCTCATTGTAATAATAGCATTGAATTTTGAGCCTTCTGAATTTTGGCTGGCTGCAGCGCTGAGCTAATGTGTAAATGTGACCAAGTAAGCCAATGACATTGGTAGGGGGATTGGGGAGCATAGAACCGCAGCTTTGCAGACACTGAGCTTGCCAACACCAGCTTTGTAACAGGGCTAAATATAAAAACAACCACTGTTTAATTCTGTCATGTTCAACAATCCTGGAAGGACTTCTGGTCAATTTGCCAATGAATTAGAAAAATTATATTGTGGTGCTCAAGTTAGTAGAAGTGATCTTAAAATCAGTGCTGGTCTTTGGAGATTTATTAACTCACATCTAATTTCAGACAGACATGAGGGAAAGCTAAAAACAGCAAGGGGTAATGTTGGAGGTTTGCCACCAGTATAGGGCCTTTACTCCACACCCCTTCGTGTGTTTACCCGGAACAAAATTGATTTCAGTCATGAAAATTTCAGTAGATCCAGCATCTAGACTCTCTGGAGCAGTGCGTCTGAGATTTCCAAAACCATCCATGTGCAAAAGTGCTTAAAGTCCCTACAGTGTGGAAGCAGGCCGTTCGGCCCATCAAGTCTACACGAACCCTCCAAAGAGCATCCCACCCAGACTGACTGCCTTACCCTATCACTGTAGCTCTGCATTTTGCATGGCTAGTGCACCTTTCCTAAACATTCCTCAACAATTTAGGACAGCCAATCTAACTAACCTCCACATCTTTAGAGTGTGGGAGGAAACCCATGCAAACATGAGTAGAATGTGCCAACTCCACAAAGAGTGTCGCCTGAGGGAGGAATCAAAACCTGGGTGTCTGGCAACGGGAGGCAACAGTGCTAACCACTGAGCCACCGTGCCATCCATGCTGGCTGGTTTCCTAAACGACCCAGCTCTAATTTTACAATTATGCCATCTTGACTTTGATTCCTCCCTTAGAAAAGGGTTTTGCTGTCTCTATCTTATTGAATCTGTATCATTTTAAACACATGGAAGTCACTTCCAGTTCAGTTCATGAGAAAAAGATTCAAAATTTATGCCACCTCAGCTTACAGTTGATGCATGTGTTAGAAATGAAAAAATCATTGCCTTTCCTCCATTTGACACATTGGCTAACAAAACATTCACAGAATATAAATACCACTCAAAGGTTGCAGAATTATTTTCTCTTCTCATTGTGCATTTCTTGATATTGACAACAAATTACTTTACACTTATGCCAGAAGGTGCTGGACTGCCAAGCCTGACACCTTGAGACATGTATTCTTGGCTAATGATGTACCATTTTAAACCAGGTCAAAATCACATGACACCAGGTTATAGTCCAACAGATTTAGTTGAACGTACAAGCTTTCAGAGTGTTGCCCCTTCCTCAGGTATGAGAGATGAAGTATCAATGCACAAAATTTATAAGTAAAAGATCAAGTGATTATACAACTGATGTGAATGTATTTAATAGCTCTGAATTGTCTGGCCACTCCCTCCTGTAAATTCCTTAATCAGTTAAAAAGGAGATGCAAGTTTCGATTGATTAATGTGTAACTCTCTGAATGTCTTTCAAGTCAATGTTCAGAGATAACTAAAGATTTTATCAATGAATACAAGAGGTGACATCTCAGGTTAGACAATGCCTTTTGGTGTGAGGCCTTGTTTAGTATCTGTCTGTATTTGTGGTTTTATTTCCAAAGCAGGAATTTATAAAATGCTGCATTGACTGACTGACTGTATCCACAAACTGTGTGTTTTTTGAACAAAATTGAGTGTATCTGCAAATGCAAATTAACCCCATAGATTTATAAGTGTGTGAGAGTGTGTTTGTGAGCGAGAGAGAGAGTGTACAAGTGTGCAAGTGCGGGTGTGTGTTTGTGAGAAGGAGAGAGAGAGAGACAGTGTGGAGAGTGCGGTGGGGTCACCTGTAGCACGACATGAACCCAAGATCCCAGTAAATGCTGTCCTCACGGGGACCGAACTTGCCTATCAGCCTCTGCTTAGTGACTCTGCATTGTTTGTATTCTGCTTTGGAGGGTATTTATCCAAAGATCCGAGGCCGAATGTCTTTGACCGCTGAAGTGCACCCCCACAGGGAGGGAACATTCCTGTCTGGCAATTGTTGTGAGGTGTCCATTCAACTGTTGTCACAGCATCTCCATGGTTTTGCCAATGTACCAAGCCCCGGGGCATCTTTGCCTGCAGTGTACGAGACAGACAACATTGGCAGAGTCACAGGAGTGTCTGCTGTGCACGTGGTAGGTGATTTTCCCATCCAGGAGACTATTACTAGTCACTTGTGAGGTAGACGCTGTAAATGTATGCATTATATTTAAGTGTGACTTGGAGGTCAAAATAGAAAGCGTTTGATTCATGATGTCTTATTGGACATGAGCAACTCTAACAGCATAATGATCTTAAATGTGACCCATCTACAATTTAATGAAAATCCCCTGTTTCACAGAGTAACCAGTTGTACTTATTCTGAATTCAAATTTTAAATGGATTGAATTTTCCTTATGATTTAGACCATAGAGTTGAAGCTCCTGAAGAGATATTTTGCTTTTAAACAGCAACTAAACATAAATATAAAGTTGTACTAGGTGTTTGTAATCTCTATGTTGGCTGACATTTACAAATCAGTGTTCAAAGAATAGACATATTCATTTATTCTGACTAGTGCTACAGTCAGATCTGAAAAATGTACAACCCTTTGATCTTGGATTAAATAGAAATCTGAAATGATGCCGCCTTTTCAAAGATTATCCATCAGAAAGATCAAATTGATTTGCCTTGTTACATTTGAGTGATTTTAGAACATGCTTTTCAACAAATACTGTGGATGGTTGTGAGGGCCTAGGTTCAGTCCTCAGTCTATGCTGATTAAGTGAATGTGCGAAGAGGTGGCATTAGGGATGATATAACTGGTCTCAGACCAGGAGTAAGGCTACAGAAGCTTAAAAGCAGCCCCTTATGATTGCAATTCTGAGTCAGGTGTTGGAAAATTTTTTTTTACATACAACAGAGTTATAACTTCAAGTTCAGATGTGATACTATCTCACTCAAATAGACCCAATTACCTGCTGTCTATGTTTATGCTTGAATAGATATATGGCTGAGATACCAAAAAAAAACTATATCTTGGTCTCTACAGAGAAAAGAAAGTTTGAAAAGAACAGCATTGCATCCAAAATTATTGAATTATTGAATACCTACTGTGCAGAAAAAGGCCATTCAGCCCATTGAGTCTGTACCGACCCTCAAGGAAGGGCAGCCCATGCGACCTAACCTTGTCCCTGTAACTCCATGTTTACCATATTTAATCCATTCAGCCTGCATACCCGTGGACTCTGTGGGCAATTTACCATGGCCAATCCATCTAACCTTCACATCTTTGGATGTGGGAGGATATCAGAGCTTTTAATGTAGCCGTAAATATTTCTGAATCCATCAAGCCAAAAAAGACTGATATTTGCCCTTCCTCACTCTCGGGGGTCTAGGAGATGACAGTATGTTACCGGGCAGAATTGCTCATAATCATGGGGATGGTGCTGAACATCTGGATCCTCAGTTGCTATGAGGAGAGAGCCCTGGTAATCTCAGGAGAACAGTAGGAGAGTGACAGCCCTTGACATCAAGACCATGTTTAACCAGGTGTGGCAGGGGATCCTAAGCAAAATTTGAATCAGTGGGAATCTGGGCAATCATTTAGCTGTTTGGAGTCATAGCTTGTCCAAAGTAAGGTGGTCATAGTTGTTGGAGATCAGTCATCTCAGCTCCAGGACATCTTTGCAGGAGTTCCTCAAGGAAGTGACCCAGGCCCAACTGTCATCAGCTCCTTCATCAATAGCCTTCCCACCATTATAAGGTTGGAGATTGGGATGTTTTCTGATGACTGCAGGATGTTCAACACCATCTGAAACTCCTCAGATACTGAAGCTGTCAGTGTCTAAATGCGCAAAACTCTATAGCTCAGAGGCAGACCTTTTAAAGTATCCAATCCTGACATCCAGCTGTCCATTTAGCAGCCTCCAACCGCTTTCCTGAACTGGTTAACTTTGCTGCAGCCCAACCTACTTTCTCCTGACATTGTTTGTTACAAAGATACTTCATATTTAATCACTCTTGGAAAGCTTACATTCTATATAGTTGTGGAGCTATTTTACTCAACCAGTTTGTGAATATACTTAGACTGGTGTCTTTAAAAGTGTTGTTTGAATGGTCAGTATGGATATTGGAGATTTTGTTTTAACATGGCTGCGTAGAAATCATGTAGATTAACCCCTTGTTTGGCTGCAGACCTTGCCTGGAGCTGTTTAAACAATAGACGGAAGGATAGTACTCTGGAACCTAGAATTATTTGGGGAACAGTGAGTCTGAGCAGAAGAGTTGGTCTTTCTTATTTCTGAAAAATTCTCTTAGTGAGTTGAGAATGAAACCTAATGGTTCTCCTGGAGGAGTGATTGCAGTAACTTCCCCATATCATTTTTCCTGAGCAAACTCCATCTGTCAAGACTCCAGAGATGGCCTTTGTGATAGGTTCCAGCTTCAGAGCATTTAACACCTTATCCTTTTCGCTTACAAGAGTAACCTACATGCCATTTCTTTTCTTACAGTGCACCTGTTCAGAAAAATATATCTATTTTAGTTCCATTTTATTAAAATGCATTTATGTTTGTATTTTTAGGTTTTTAGAAGGAATTTACTGACTTTATGTTAACCAGTTATCATACCTTCATGTAATATCTTATCTTTCCATAATCAAAGGGGTGTAGTTTGATCCACAGATTTGGTGAGCTTTCCCAGTAAAAATGTGTGGCTTTACTGGATTGGTTCCAATGATGAAGGATTGTCACTACAATGTCAAAATAGAGAGATTTGAGTCTTCTACTTGGAGTAGAAGAGGTTGAGGGGAGATTTCTTAGTGGTTGACAGATTTCTGAGCTAGAAATAGTTAAAAGCAATTCTGTAAACTTTGACACAGTAGCAGGGTCCGAGGTACAGGGAGAATGTGGCATAGAGTCAGAGAGGTCCACAACACATAAAAGGCTGTTCAGCCCATTGAATCTATGCTGGTCAAGAAGAACCACTTAACTATTCTAATTCTATTTTTCAGCACTTGGCCCATTGTGTTGGCTTCACAAGTGCACATCTAAATGCTTCTTCAATATGATGAGGATTTCTGCCTCTGTGACCATTACAGACAGGGAGTTTAGATTCTCCACCCCAGGAGATATATTTACTCATGGGATGTGAGCAACAAATTGAAGGGTTTGAAGCCAGGTCCCCAGAACATTAGCTGAGTTTCTGGATTAATAGTCTCGTGATAATACCACTAGGCTGTTGGTTCCCAAATATTGGGAGATTTGTGTAGATACCTGTTTGTTATGTTGCAATGTGTGTAGGCGTGTATGAGGATTGTAATGATTCTCTCCCAAAGTGCCTTTTAGAATCAAATTGTTTTTTCTTCCAGAGGTGAAGACACGAGTATTCCTGGCTCTCCTTGAACATACAGGTAATGCTATAACTCATTCAGTCGAAACAAGTTATTTGAGAGGATGTATGTATCACAACTAAGATAAATTAGAGTGTGCCATAGAGCAGGTTGTAAATGTCTTTTATACATGTTGAAGGTAAGGCACATCCTGTTAGTATCAGAGTAATTTAATGCTCCTATAAGTGGTGATCATGCCTGAAGAGTGGAATGTAACAGGAGCCTTATTTCCAGACCTTTTGGTTTGATCCCACATTGGGATGCAAGTTTGTTTTTAAAATAAATCTTATAACACTTCAGGCCATCCAGTCTGTTCTGCCATGCAGTGAAATCTGATAATTCCACCTTCCTGTCTGCTCTTTTCCATAACCCTTGATTTCCTTGCTGATTAAAAATCAGTCTGTCTCTGTCTTGAGCATACATCATGATCCAGCCTCAACAGCCCTCTGTGGTAAAGAATTCTGCACAACACTCAAAACAGAAATAAGGTGGAATTTCTTTTAAGTGGACAACCCCTTAGTCTGAAATTATGCCCGCCGGTCCTATGCTTTCCCACAGGGGAAACAACTTCTCCGCATTTTCCTATGTTTCAAGGTCACCTCTCATTCTTCTAAACTCCAATGAGTGGAGGTCTAACTTAACCTCTCCTCTTCAGACAGTCTCTGCATACCTGGGATCAACATTGTGAACATTCTCTAGACTGCTCCCAATGCCAGGATAGCTTTCCTTAGGGGACACAAAATTGTTCACAGTATCCCAGCTGTGGTCTGACTAGTACCTTGCATGGTTTTCGAAAAACCTCCCTAATCTCATACTCCTTTCCATTTGAAATAAATACCAGCGTTCCATTTGTCCTCCCTCTTACTTACTGAACTTAGATACCAGCTTTTTGTGATTCCTGTGCAAGGACTCCCAAATCCCTCTGCCTACTAAAGGAACAGGAATAATAGCAGCTTATTGGCACAGTGTACTTCAACAGCTGCATCAAAATGTGATACAAAACTGCAGGATTGTTGGGGAATTTCATTACAATCTATTGAATTCTGGTAACCAAGGAGGCATTCTAATGCTACTTCTGCTTGACACTGACAAATCATGGAAGACAATCTTTTAAAAGCTTCACCATAGAAGGATTTGTGGTACTAGACTAAATAATTGAAAATTCTGATTTTAAAAAAAGTGACAGGTTGATCTGTTCTTGATTGTTGAGGAAGTAGCAACATTCTGCTGAGGGAAGTCAATAGGTTAGCTCAAAGAGAATCAAGATCAGAGGGTGTCCTCATGTTCCAGAACTTGGCTTCCTTAAAGGCCTCACAGTTTGGAGACCAGAAACCAAGACAGAAATTGCAGGAGAAAGCTCAGCATATCTGGCAGCACCTGTGGGAAGAAAGCAGAGTTAATGTTTTGAGTTTGGTGACTTTTCATTTCATTTTGGATACAACTGTATAATGCACAGTGCTGAGGAATGGTCACTTGACCCAAAACATTAACTCTGATTTCTCTCCACAGATGCTGCCAGACCTGCTGAGCTTTTCCAGCAATTTCTGTTTTTGAACCTACTCTCACTGACATAATGAAACTATGATTTTCAATACAAAAATGTGGTATTCGTCGCACATTCTTTCACTGTGTTTGCAGAAGTGCTGAACCAGCTTATCACATTTTAGCAGGTTATTTCTCAAGTGCTGCTTCTGTTGCTTTCAACTATTGCAATGCTTTCATTCAGAACTGCTATAATTTATTGGCCCTTAGGGTGCCATGGAAAATCCTTGTACCGTTGATCCCTTGAATAGTTACTGTAATTCAATCTGTCTGATTTTCCTGTCTAAATTCCTTGTGGAAGTAAAAGAAGGACTGATGCTGGAAGGGAGGAGGGGATACTCAGTTTTGCTGCAGTGTAAAATCAGGCACTTTATTCAGAACCAACAAATAATGCCTAAGGAGCTTGGACAGTGCTTCTTCTCAACCATGTTCACTGATGCTAGCCCAGGAGTCAGCAGTTTGTATTTTTTTAAATGCACTAATTCTCAGTTGCAACTCACAATTTTATTTTATTTTGATGTTCAATATAATGTATATTTTGTGATCAAAAGAGCAAATATAAATTGATAGGAAGCGCAAATTACAATGTGGTTTATAGATTTTCCATGGAGCTGATTCTGATGAATGATATCTTTTTATTGCTATAGTTGTCTGTTGCAGCAATGCTGATGCACATGTGGTATTTTTGGTTTTGTCAGTGCAGTTTTGAGTTTTCAGAGGTTGGTGCATTTTTTTTTCTCTGACACACTTCTTACATAATGTAAGCTGAAAATAAAAGAGGATCAAGTGCTAAGACCGGGATGATAAGGTGGCAAACTCATAAAATACGCAGGACAGGCATCATTGGACACTGGCATTAGCAAGTGGAACAAATTGGTAAAGAAACTGAGAAAGCAATAGCAGAAGAAAAGGACAAAAACAAGAACTGAGAAACAGAAGAGGAGAAACAAAGAACAGAAAAAAAATGCAAATATCAAAAAGAAAAATCAAAAACAGCGAAAAAGCAAAAGATTAGATGATGTGAACTAATTGAAGTTGACACTGTGCTATATAACATAGCTGTGTGCCAACAGAAGTTTATTTGTAAAGGTTGGAGGTTAGATTAAAGGTTAAAATAGCAAATAAAAGTAAACACATTTCTTTTCTTTGTTGATATGCTTTCCGTTTTATGTATTGAGAAAATCACCAAGTTGAGAAATGAGGTAAAAAGGCTTACAGGCTTTTTATATGTAGGTACAAAAGCAATGAGGTTATGGTGAACTGTATTAAAATATTGGTTTTGTCTCAATTGGGGAGTAATATCTAATTCTGGGCGTTGCACTTTTAAAAAGGATGTAAAAGGTTTTGAGAAGCTGCAGCAATGGTTTGCAAAAATGATTGCTGCAAAGAAGGACTTCAGCTAGGTAGATAAACTTCAGATGGTGGAGCTGTTCTCCTCAGGATATGTCAAATGGAAATCTGGTGTAGAGGTAGTCCAAAATGTGAAGAATCTAAGCAGAGCCAGTAGAGTGCAATTTTCTCCAATAGTGTTGTTAGGCTTCAAGAAGGACTGGATTTGAAGTGTTTAACAACGGGAGGAGATTTATTAAAGAGATGTTCATCACTAATTTTTCTTATTCATTCACAGGATGAAGGCATCACTGGCTAGGTCAGCATTTATTGCCTATCCCTTAATTGCCCAGAGGGCAGTTAAGCATCCACCACATTGCTGAGAGTCTGGAGTCACACGTAGGCCAGACTAGGTAATGATGGCAGTTTCCTTCCTAAAGGACATTAGATGGGATTTTCCGCCTGACAGTCAGCAATGGATTCATTGTCATTGTTAGATTTTTAGTGAATTCAAATTTCACCATCTGCCATGGTGGAATTTGAATCGGGGTCCCAAGAACATTGCCTGGGTCTTTGGGTTAACACTCCACTGATAATAATTCTGGGCCTTTGCCTCCTCCTGGAGGTATGTCATGAACTCTTATGCAAGCTACACATACTCTCACCTTCTCCTTGATTTCAGAGTCAAGCCGTGACAACCAGAAATAAGTTGTGGCTGTCACCTTCATTCTGACAGTAACACAGTGTCCTTCGTGAAACTGATTTAATTTGGAAAGGTGATGGCCTAGTGATATTATTGCTGGACTGTTGATCCAGATAACATTCTGGGGACCTGGGTTCTAGTCCTGCCATGGCAAATAGTGGGATTTGAATTCAATAAATATCTGAAATTAAGAACCTAATCATGATTGTGAATTCATTATTGATTGTTAGAGGAAAAATCCATCTGGTTCACTAAGGTCCTTTCAGGAAGGAAACGGCCATCCTTACCTGGTCTGACCTACATTTGACTCCACACCCACAGCAATGTGGTTGACTCTTAACTGCCCTCTGGGCAATTAGGTTTGAGCATTAAGTGCTGCCTAGTAGGTGATGACCTCATTCTATGCATGAATAAAGAGGAAAAAAAGCATTTCCTTACCTGTTTTGCGATGATGACCCTCATTCACCCATAGGAGACATCCTGTTTGTATGGATAGTTCTAGCTGCTGGGTGAAGTATGGCTTCAGTTCTGAAGTTGTTCCGATGATATTGCCACAAAATACCATGTCCAACACTTTTGATAGCAGTGGATTATTTCTAATGCACTTCTTAACTTGATTTTGTTACCGGATTGCGCTATGCTTGTTCACAGTAGAAAATCTAGTGAGTTTTGAGAAGATTTGTAGCTCAGGTTGAGGTTCTGGATGTGAGTTTGCTCACTGAGCTGGAAGGTTAGTTTTCAGACATTTCGTCACTTTTTTTTTGAAAAAAATATACTTTATTCGTAAGATGTACAAAAAATAAAACATATTTACACACCTACCCAGTCAAGCAAGCCGCTCCGGGTTACCCAGGGGGTACATACACCAGCTAAAGGAAAAAAAAAGAAGGAAAAAAAAACAAAGCAAAGAAAACACCCCGGCAGTCGTCACCCCGCACAGTCCCAGTTGGCCCCCTGACCAGTTGGGGAAGGCGCCAGCTGGGCCCAGTTACCAGATAGGGTTCTTTTTCCTATTCTGGACGAGGGGTTTCATAAGGTGGTCTTTCCCCACCGCGCCTTGGTGGCGGCTGCCCCAAGCTTTAGCGTGTCTCTCAGCACGTAGTCCTGCACCTTGGAGTGCGCCAGTCTGCAACACTCGGTCGGGGTCAGTTCTTTCAGCTGGCAGACCAGCAAGTTGCGGGCAGACCAAAGAGCGTCTTTCACCGCATTGATGGTCCTCCAGGAGCAGTTGATGTTGGTCTCGGTGTGCGCCCCCGGAAACAGCCCGTAGAGCACGGAGTCCCGCGTCACGGAGCTGCTCGGGACGAACCTCGACAAATACCACTGCATCCCCCTCCAGACCTCATGCGCATAGGCACACTCCAGAAGGAGGTGATCGACAGTCTCGTCCCCCCCGCAGCCACCTCGAAGGCAGCGTGCGGTGGTGCAGAGATTCCGGGCATGCATAAAGGATCTCACTGGCAGAGCCCCTCTCACCACCAGCCAAGCAATGTCCTTGTGCTTGATTGAAAGTTCTGGCAATGAGGCATTCTGCCAAACGACTTTGGCAGTCTGCGTGGGGAACCACACGACGGGATCAACCCTCTCCTTTTCCCAAAGGGTCCCGAGGATACTACGCGCTGACCACTGCCTGACGGCCTTGTGGTCAAAGGTATTTCTTTTCAAAAATTTCTCCACGAAGGACAGGTGGTACGGAACGGTCCAACTACTCGGAGCGTTCCACGGCAACGAGGCCAGGCCCGTCCTTCGCAACACCGGGGACAGGTAGAACCTCAGTAAGTAGTGACACTTGGTGTTTGCGTACCGAGGATCTACACACAGCTTGATGCAACCGCACACAAAGGTAGCCGTCAGGGCGAGGGTGGCGTTCGGTACGTCCTTTCCCCCATTTTCCAGGTCTTTGTACATGGTGTCCCTGCGGACCCGGTCCATCCTCGACCCCCAAATGAAGTGGAAGATGGCCCGGGTGACGGCAGCGGCACAGGTCCAGGGAATGGGCCAGGCCTGCGCCACATACAATAGTACCGAAAGCCCCTCGCACCTGACAACCAGGTTCTTACCCGTGATGAGAGGGACCGGAGCGTCCACCTGCCCAGCTTCTGCTTCAATTTGATGATACGCTCCTCCCAAGTCTTACTGCATGCTCCAGCTCCACCAAACCAAACACCCAGCACCTTCAGGTAGTCTGTCCTGACGGTGAAGGGGATGAAGGAGTGGTCGTCCCAGCTCCCGAAGAACATGACCTCGCTCTTACCCCTATTGACTTTGGCATCTGAGGCCAGTTCAAACTGGCCGCAGATGTCCAATAGTCTACTCACCGACCGACGATCGGCGCAGAAGACGGCGACATCGTCCATGTACAGGGAGGTCTTGACCTGAAGGCCTCCGCTGCCTGGGATAGTCACGCCCTTCAGGCTCACGTCCTTCCTGATGGATGTGGCGAAGGGCTCCACACAGCACACGAACAAGGCAGGAGAGCGCGGGCAGCCCTGCCTGACTCCAGATCTAACAGGAAAACTGTCTGATTCCCACCCGTTGATCGAGACTGCGCTAACGATGTTGGCGTAGTGCAGCCGGATCCAATTGCGGATGCCCTCCCCGAACCCCAATTTGGAGAGGACGTCCCTCATGTAACCATGAGAGACCCTGTCGAAGGCCTTCTCCTGGCCCAGGCTGACGAGGCAGGTGTCCACCCGTCTGTCCTGTACGTAGGCGATCGTATCCCTGATGAGCGCGAGGCTCTCAGCGATCTTCCTGCCCGGCACAGCACAGGTTTGGTCAGGGTGAATCACCGACTCCAGGACAGACCTGACCCGATTGGCTATGACCTTGGCCAGGATTTTGTAGTCCACGTTCAAAAATGAAATGGGACGCCAATTCTTAATTTCTTCCCTCTCCCCCTTCCACTTGTAAATGAGGGTGATGATGCCCATCCTCATGGACTTGAACATTTCTCCTGCCCGAAGCGCACTATCGCACACCTCCAGCAGGTCCTGGCCGACCAGGCCCCACAGAGTGGAATACAGCTCGACCGGTAAGCCGTCGCTTCCGGGAGTCCTATTCCTCTCCAAGGATTTGAGGGCTCTGGTCAGCTCGTCCAGGGATATCGGCCAGTCCAGCCACTCCCTCGTGCCGTCGTCTAAGACCTCCGTGATAGATGACAGGAATGACTCGGAGGCTGTGCTGTCTGTGGGCTTCGTGTCGTACAGTCCGGCTTAGAAGGATCTGCTGATCCTCAAAATGTCGGGCCGAGACGACGTCACCGAGCCATCGTCCTCCTTCAGCCGGCTAAGCACAGAGCTCTCTTTGTGCACCTTCTGAAAGAAGAAACGCGAGCACGTCTCGTCCTGCTCCACGGAGCGGACCCTGGACCGGAAGATTATCCGGGAGGCCTCCGCGGCGAAGAGCAAGGCTTGCTGGCCCCTCACCTCGTGGAGGTCCTCCGTGACATCGACCCCCATCAACTGCAGAAGGAGCAGTTTCTGCACCCTTTTCTGGAGTCGCGACAGCTTTCCCCGCCTCTCTCTTGCCTTCTGAACACCCTTGAGGACAAAGAACCTCTTGATGTTCTCCTTCACCGTCTCCCACCAGTCGCCCGGAGACTCAAAGAGGGGTTTCACGGTTCTCCAACCGGCGTACTCCCTCTTAAGCTCCTCGACGTTCTCTGGGTTCAACAGAGTCGTGTTGAGCTTCCACGTCCCCTTGCCAGCCGGCTGGTCGTCCTGTAAGTGACAGTCGGCCAGCAGGAGGCAGTGGTCAGAGAAGAACACCGGCTTGACACCGGTGGACCTGACCGAGAACATCTGTGACACAAACAGGAAGTTATCCTTGAGCGAATAGACCCGTCTGGCCGCGACCAGGTGTCCCTCCGCTGCACTCCGTCTGCAGGGGCGCTGAAGACATCGAGCGGCTTGGCGTCCTTCACCGTGCCCATCAGGAATCTGGACGTGACGTCCAGTTGACTCCCCCCACCCGCTGTCCCCACGCCGGATCTTCCATCTGCATCGATGATGCACCTTAAGTATCCGCCTAGGATGACCGGCCTGGACGTAGCCAGCAGGGGTGGAAGCCGCTGCAGGACGGCCAACCGCTCACTCCGTACCGCTGGGGCATACACATCGATCAGCCTCAGGGGAGCATTCCTGTAGGTGACGTCAGCCACTAGGAGGCACCCCCCCACCACCTCCTGAACTTGAGAGATGGTGAAGTTGCGCCCCCGCAGCAGAATAGCCAAGCCCGAGGAGCGACAGTCGTTACCCCCCGGCCAGATCAAAGGCCCACAGGTCCAGGCGCCGGACCATTTCCCGTACCTGCCGAGGTGCGGTATCCCGCACTCCTGCAGAAACAGGAGGTCCGCCTTGATGGTGGTCAGGTAGGCCAACGTGGACACAGATCTTGCGGTGGACTTGATGCTGCGCACATTAATGCTCGCAACTCGTACCCCCATTGTGGGCAGTGACCGCAGTACCCTCCCCAAGTCCAAGGTCCAGCCCCTCCATCTGTCCCTTCATGCCCATTGCCCGGGCTAACTGCTGGACGCTCTCCGGGCTCAGGAAACCGTCAGTGCTGCCTTCCGTGTGGCATCCCCCCGTCAGGGGTGCGGAGGCAGGAGCGTCCGGCTCTGGGTCAGGCTGGGGACGTGCTGTTTCCTCCTTCCCACCTGGAAGTTCCTGGGGGCCCTCTGGTGCCCCAGCAGCACTTGACTGGGTGTCGGAGGGAGCCTCAGGACGCCTCCTGTCACCTGGAAGCGGGGTGCTGCTTTCCTTCTCCCTTGAGATCTTTAACTTCTGCTTCGGGTGGGCCCTCTCCGAATCCCCCTCGTCAGAGGAGCTCTTATAGCCCCCCTGTAGCTGCCTCATCCCGCCTGATGGTTGTGGTTCCTGGGCCCGTCGACGGACCTTCCTCCTCGCTTTCCGGACCGTTGTCCACTCCCCTGGGTCGCCTGTCGCCGCCTCCATTGGCTCCGGGTTGTCGGGGGGGAAATCGGAGCCTGCAGGGGCGCTTTGCTGGCCTCGGGCCCATCCTGCGGGGCTGGGCCCTCCTGCACGGCCTGGCCCTCCTGCACATTAGTGGGGTCCTTGCTGGGCCGTGGTGCCTTCCTGTCCTCCGGGGGGGCTGGCCCCGCATTGCCCCTGCCGGTGACCTGGGCGTAGGTGGTCCCCCGCTGCGGGCATGCCCTATAGAGGTGGCCCGCTTCCCCGCAAAGGTTGCAGCTTTTCTCTTGTGGGTAATCCTTTGCAAGGTGTCCCTCCTCCCTGCAGTTCCTGCAGATGGTGGCTTTGCAGTCGGCCGCCACGTGACCTGACCTACCACAGGCATGGCAGACTTTAGGTTGCCCTGCATAGGTCAGGTAGCCCCTGCTCCCGCCGATCGCGAAGCTGGATGGTGGGTGTGCGACATTCCCGTCTGCGCCCATCCTCAGCGTCACCTTGACCTGCCTTTTACTCGTCCAGATGCCAAAGGGGTCCACGATGTCAGTTAGGTCCCCTTCCACCTTCACGTACCTTCCGAGGAAGGTCAGGACATCAACTGCTGGCACATGCGGGTTGTACATGTGTACAGTCACCATACGGCTCCTCTGCGCTGGCATCACAAACAGTGGGACAGCGGTCAATACAGAGAGGGGGCCCTCACCTCCCTTCTCCTTGAAAACCTCCAGGAAGCGCTCGCAAAGCTTGGCACTCCGGAAGGTCACATCGTAAAAGCCTCCTCCGGGGAAATCCTGCAGGCAGTAAATGTCTGCAGCAGCGAACCCACAACAGTCCAACAGGACCCTCTTCACGAAGAAGGTGCGGTCCACAGGTGCACCTTCATCCACCTTCTTTACACAAACACGGATGGTGTTCCGGACCCCCTGACCTGGGGCACGAGCACTTGCCGCAGCCATCGTTGCAGGTTGGCTGCTCCCCTGAACCAGCGTTAGGCCGAAGCCAGCATTAAGATCCACTGGTCGCAAGGGTGCACAGCCAACCCGACGTCCTGCTTTCACCTCCAAGACAGCACTCTCCTCCTCTCGGTCAACAAGAGAGTGGGTCTTATGTTGTTCCAGATATAAGCTGGTTCACTGAGCTTGAAGGTGTGTTCCCAGATGTTTCGTCACCATTCTAGGTAACATCATCAGTGAGCCTCCGATGAAGCGCTGTTATTATGTCCTGCTTTCTATTTATCTGTTTAGGTTTCCTTGGGTTGTTGATGTCATTTCCTGTGTTGGTGATGTCATTTCCTGTTCTTTTTCTCAGAGGATGGTAGATTGGCACCAAATCAAGGTGTTTGTTGATGGAATTCCGGTTGGAATGCCATGCTTCTAGGAATTCTCGTGCGTGTCTCTGTTTGGCTTGTCCTAGGATGGATGTGTTGTCCCAATCAAAGTGGTGTCCTTCCTCATCTGTATGTAAGGATACGAGTGATAGTGGGTAATGTTGTTTTGTCCCTAGCCTGACCCGGAGCCAGACTCTCCTGCCTCCGCACCCCTGATGGGGGGATGCCACCCGGAAGGCAGCACGGACGGTTTCCTGAGCCCGGAGAGCGTCCAGCAGTTAGCCCGGGCAATGGGCATGAAGGTACAGATGGAGGGGCTGGACCTTGGACTTGGGGAGGGTACTGCGGTCACTGCCCACAATGGGGATACGAGTTGCGAGCATTAATGTGCGCAGCGTTAAGTCATCCGCGAGATGTGTGTCCACGTTGGCCTACCTGACCACCATCAAGGCGGACCTGCTGTTTCTGCAGGAGTGCGGATACCGCACCTCGGCAGGCACGGGAAATGGTCCGGCGCCTGGACCTGTGGGCCTTTGATCTGGCCGGGGGGTAACGACTGTCGCTCCTCGGGCCTGGCTATTCTGCTGCGGGGGCGCAACTTCACCATCTCTCAAGTTCAGGAGGTGGTGGTGGGGTGCCTCCTAGTGGCTGACGTCACCTACAGGAACGCTCCCCTGAGGCTGATCGATGTGTATGCCCCAGCGGTACGGAGTGAGCGGTTGGCCGTCCTGCAGCGGCTTCCACCCCTGCTGGCTACGTCCAGGCCGGTCATCCTAGGCGGAGACTTCAACTGCATCATTGACGCAGATGGAAGATCCGGCGTGGGGACAGCGGGTGGGGGGAGTCAACTGGACGTCACGTCCAGATTCCTGATGGGCACGGTGAAGGACGCCGAGCTGCTCGACGACTTCAGCACCCCTGCAGACGGAGCGCAGCAGAGGTACACGTGGTCGCGGCCAGACGGGTCTATCCGCTCAAGGATAGACTTCCTGTTTGTGTCACGGATGTTTTCGGTCAGGTCCACCGGCGTCGAGCCGGTGTTCTTCTCTGACCACTGCCTCCTGCTGGCCGACTGTCACTTACAAGACGACCAGCCGGCCGGCAAGGGGACGTGGAAGCTCAACACGACTCTGTTGACACCAGAGAATGTCGAGGAGCTTAGGAGGGAGTACGCCGGTTGGAGAACCGTGAAACCCCTCTTTGAGTCTCCAGGCGACTGGTGGGAGACGGTGAAGGAGAACATCAAGAGGTTCTTTGTCCTCAAGGGTGTTCAGAAGGCAAGAGAGAGGCGGGGAAAGCTGTCACGACTCCAGAAAAGGGTGCAGAACCTGCTCCTTCTGCAGGTGATGGGGGTTGATGTCACGGAGGACCTCCGCGAGGTGAGGGGCCAGCAAGCCTCGCTCTTCGCCGCGGAGGCCTCCCGGATAATCTTCCGGTTCAGGGTCCGCTCCGTGGAGCAGGACGAGACGTGCTCGCGTTTCTTCTTTCAGAAGGTGCACAAAGAGAGCTCTGTGCTTAGCCGGCTGAAGGAGGACGATGGCTCGGTGACGTCGTCTCGGCCCGACATTTTGAGGATCAGCAGATCCTTCTATGCCGGACTGTACGACACGAAGCCCACAGACAGCACGGCCTCCAAGTCATTCCTGTCGTCTATCACGGAGGTCTTAGACGACAGCACGAGGGAGTGGCTGGACTGGCCGATATCCCTGGACGAGCTGACCAGAGCCCTCAAGTACTTGGAGAGGAATAGGACTCCCGGAAGCGACGGCTTACCGGTCGATCTGTATTCCACTCTGTGGGGCCTGGTCGGCCAGGACCTGCTGGAGGTGTGCGATAGTGCGCTTCGGGCAGGGGAAATGTGCAAGTCAATGAGGAAGGGCATCATCACCCTCATTTACAAGAGGAAGGGGGAGAGGGAAGAAATTAAGAATTGGCGTCCCATTTCACTTTTGAACGTGGACTACAAAATCCTGGCCAAGGTCATAGCCAATCGGGTCAGGTCTGTCCTGGAGTCAGTGATTCACCCTGACCAAACCTGTGCTGTGCCGGGCAGGAAGATCGCTGAGAGCCTCGCGCTCATCAGGGATACGATCGCCTACGTACAGGACAGACGGGTGGACACCTGCCTCGTCAGCCTGGACCAGGAGAAGGCCTTCGACAGGGTCTCTCATGGTTACATGAGGGACATCCTCTCCAAATTGGGGTTCGGGGAGGACATCCGCAATTGGATCCGGCTGCTCTACGCCAACATCGTTAGCGCAGTCTCGATCAACGGGTGGGAATCAGACAGTTTTCCTGTTAGATCTGGAGTCAGGCAGGGCTGCCCGCTCTCTCCTGCCTTGTTTGTGTGCTGTGTGGAGCCCTTCGCCGCCTCCATCAGGAAGGACATGAGCCTAAAGGGCGTGACTATCCCAGGCAGCGGAGGCCTTCAGGTCAAGACCTCCCTGTACATGGACGATGTCGCCGTCTTCTGCACCGATCGTCGGTCGGTGGGTAGACTGTTGGACATCTGCGGCCAGTTTGAACTGGCCGCGGGTGCCAAAGTCAATAGGGGTAAGAGCGAGGTCATGTTCTTCGGGAGCTGGGACGACCGCTCCTTCATCCCCTTCACCGTCAGGACAGACTACCTGAAGGTGCTGGGTGTTTGGTTTGGTGGAGCTGGGGCGTGCACTAAGACTTGGGAGGAGCGTATCTCCAAATTGAAGCAGAAGCTGGGCAGGTGGACGCTCCAGCCCCTCTCCATCGCGGGTAAGAACCTGGTTGTCAGGTGCGAGGGGCTTTCGGTACTGTTGTATGTGGTGCAGGCCTGGCCTATTCCCTGGACCTGCGCCGCTGCGGTCACCCGGGCCATCTTCCACTTCATTTGGGGGTCGAGGATGGAGCGGGTCCGCAGAGACACCATGTACAAAGACCTGGGAAATGGGGGAAAGGGCGTACCGAACGCCACCCTCGCCCTGACGGCTACCTTTGTGTGTGGCTGCATCAAGCTGTGCATAGATCCTCAGTATGCAAACACCAAGTGTCACTACTTACTGAGGTTCTACCTGTCCCCGGTGTTGCGAAGGATGGGCCTGGCCTTGTTGCCGCAGAACGCTCCGAGTAGTTGGACCGTTCCGTACCACCTGTCCTTCGTGGAGAAATTTTTGAAAGGAAACACCTTTGACCACAAGGCCGTCAGGCAGTGGTCAGCACGTAGTATCCTCGAGACCCTTCGGGAAAAGGAGAGGGTGGATCCCGTCGTGTGGTTCCCCATGCAGACTGCCAAAGTCGTTTGGCAGAATGCCTCATCACCAGAACTTTCAAACAAGCACAAGGACATTGCTTGGCTGGCGGTGAGAGGGGCTCTGCCAGTGAGATCCTTTATGCATGCCCGGAATCTCTGCACCACCGCACGCTGCCCTCGGGGTGGCTGCGGGGGGGGGACGAGACTGTCGATCACCTCCTTCTGGAGTGTGCCTATGCGCATGAGGTCTGGAGGGGGATGCAGTGTTATTTGTCGAGGTTCGTCCCGAGCAGCTCCGTGACGCGGGACTCCGTGCTGTACGGGCTGTTTCCGGGGACGCATACCGAGACCAACATCATCTGCGCCTGGAGGACCATCAATGCGGTGAAAGACGCTCTTTGGTCTGCCCGCAACTTGCTGGTCTGCCAGCTGAAAGAACTGACCCCCTGTGTTGCAGGCTGGCGCACTCCAAGGTCCAGGACTACGTGCTGAGGGACGCGCTGAAGCTTGGGGCAGCTGCCGCCAAGGCGCGTTGGGGAAAGACCACAGTATGAAACCCCTCGTCCACCAAAGGAAAAAGAACCCTATCTGGTAATGGGCCCAGCTGGCGCCTTCCCCAACTGGTCAGGGGGCCAACTGGGACTGTGCGGGGTGACGACTGCCGGGGCGGTTTCTTTGCTTTGTTTTTTTTCCCTCTGTTTTGTTTTATCCTTTAGTTGGTGTACGTACCCCCTGGGTAACCCGGAGCGGCTTGCATGACTGGGTAGGTGTATAAATGTTTTATTTTTTGTACATTCTATGAATAAAGTATATTTTTTCAAACAAAAAGGTGACGAAACATCTGAAAACTAACCTTCCAGCTCAGCGAGCAAACTCACATCCAGTAGAAAATCTCTCCATAAAGACTGTTTGTTGTGGACTCATTTGGCTAAGTTAAACTGGACAGCCTATCAATATTCCCATGGAAGTTGAATTTCTGATATTTAAGTGTATCAGCGTGAGCTGATTGTAATCTTAGATAACCTTCTTCACTGACCACTACCATTTAATTACTTTACTAATGATTCTCTGCTTGTAGAGAATTAAATATTGCATTGAATCACATTGTAAGACTGGAATAAATTTAATTCTTGGAGGCAAGTTAGCTTGTTTTTAAAATGAAAATAAAACTTACTGTTTGTTTTTTTAATCCACAGATACTGAAATTCAACTCAGGAAAGATATGGTGTTTTGTCAAAGTTTGGTGGCTACAGTTTGCGCTTTCTCAGAACAGTTATTAGCTGCATTACATCAGATGTATGACACCAACAGCCAATATGAAACTGAGACACAGGAATCCAGTAGAAAATGGTTGGAGCAAATAGCCAATGTAGGGATCCTCTTTAACTTCCAGTCACTGCTGTCTCCTAATCTGGTAAGATGTTCTGATATCACTTCTAATTTATATTATTTATCTGATTGGTGTGACTGATTTAAGATGTATCCAGCTTAGAAGCACCACCTGCAGGTTCAAAAACAAGTACGTTATAAATTGCAGGTACTTTATTTTATTCATTTATGGGATGTGGACATGGCTAGCTGCGTCAGCATTTATTGCCCATCCCTAGTTTCCCTTGAGAAGGTGGTAGTGAGCTGCCTTCTTGAACTGCTGCAGTCCACCTGCTGTAGGTTGAACCCACAATGCTATTAGAGAGGGAATTCCAGGGTTTAGACCCAGTGACGGGAATGAACGGCCATATATTTAGAAGACAGGATGATGGACAGATTGTAACGGAACTTGAAGGTAGTGGTGTTCCCATGTATCTACTGCCCTTGCCCTTCTAGATGGAAGTGGTCGTGGGTTTGGAAGGTGCTGTCTGAGGATCTTCGGTGAAGTGCATCTTGTAGATCGTACACACTGCTGCTACTGAGCTTCGGTGGTGGAGGGAGTGAAAGCTGGTGGATGCAATGTCAATAAAGTGGCTGCTTTGTCCTGATATTGAATGAAAATGGGTGGTGCTTAGATTGTCTCTTCTTGGTGATGGTCATAGCCTGGCATTTGTGTGGAGCAAATGTTAACTGCCATTTGTCAGCCTAAGCCTGAATATTGTCCAGTACTTATTGCATTTGAACATGGACTGCCTCAGTATCTGAGGAGTGACAAATGGTGTTGAACATTGTGGAGTCATTGCTGAACATTCCTACTTCTGACCTTATGATGGAGGGAAGGCCGTCAAAGAAGCAGCTGAAGATGGTTGGACCCTGGACACTCCCCCGAGGACCTTCTATAGAGATGTCCTGAAGCTGAGACGACTGACCTCCTAACAACCACAACTGTCTTCCTTGTGTCCAGTATGACTCCAACCACCAGAGGATTTGCCCCTGATTCCCAATGATTCCAGCTTTGCTAGCACTCCTTGATGTCACACTTGGTGGAAAACAGCCTCAATGTGAAGGGCTGTCATTCTCATCTCAAACTCTGGAATTCAGCTCTTCAGGTATAGTATCAGGACATAATGTACTGGTGAGCAGTGGCTGCCTCACAGGGCCATTGACTTGAGTTCAATTCCACCCTTGGGTAACTGTGGGCAGTTTGCACGTTCTCCCCTGTCTGCATCGATTTTCTTTGGGAGCTCCGGTTTTCTCCCACAGTCCAAAGATTGCAAGTTAGGTGAATTGCCATGCTAAATTGCCTATTGTGTCCAAGGATGTGTTGGTTAGGTGGATTAGCCATGGGCAATGCAGGGTTACAGGGTTAGGGTCAGAGAATGGGTCTAGGTGGAATGCTGTTCAGAGGGTCAGTGTGGACTTGGTGGGCCAAAGGGCCTACATAGACACTGTGGTGATTCCATGATACAGTTATTACAATGTTATTCAATGCAATAATTAATACCCAATAAACAGAGAACTCATAAATTTTAGAAGTTATGAAGTTATAATTTGAATAGTTTAACTGGTAAAAAGAAGAATAAGAAGTCACTGCTTAGAAAAAAGTATATAACCGCAGACACCCACACTGTCCTGGAATTTTGTGGAATAACAAGTTGTAGGATCTCCTATGTCAGATGTTGCTCTGATTTGGAATGTAAAGGAACAGAAGTAGGATATAATGCCCATTGGGAGATAGCAAGAACTGCAGATGCTGGAGTTAGAGATAAGTGTGGAGCTGGAGAAATACAGCAGGTCAGGCAGCATCAGAGGAGCAGGAAAGTGGTCGTTTTGGGTCAAGATCCTTCATCAGAACTGGGGAGGGGAATGGAGCTGAGAAATAGATTGAGGGAGGAGAGGTAGGACTGGGGAAGGTTGGTGGGATAGTGATAGGTGGGTGCAGGTAGGCAGTGGTGGGGATTGGTCATGGGAAGGTTGAGGCAGATAGGAGGGGAAGAGGGTGGACAGGTTGTGTCAGATCAAGGAAGCGGAGATGACCAGGAGGTTTGGAAATGAGATGAGGCCAGGTGTGTGGAGATTTTAAAACTGGTGAATTCCATGTCGAGGCCATTGGGCAGTCGGCTCCCGAGGTGGAATATGAGGTGTTGCTTCTTCAGTTTGCAGGTGGCGTCATTGTGACACTGGTGGAGGCCCAGGATGGACATGTCACCCAGGGATTGGGAGGGGGAGATACAACAGTTGACAACTGCAAGGTGTTGATTATAGCATACAGAACGCAGATACACCGTGAATCAGCTACCGAGTCTGAGCTTAGTCTCACTGATGTAGAGGCAGCCATATCGGGACCAACAGTTATAGTAGATCAGGTTGGAGGACATACAGCTGAACCCTGTCGGATTTGGAAAGTTTGTCTGGGGCGCTGGATGGAGGTGAGAGAGGAGGTGCAGGGGCAGGGGGGTTCTGCTGTATTCTGCCCATTGGACCTGCTCAGCAGTTCAGTTAAATTCTGCTTGGTTTACACCCCAGATCCATTTCTTGCTTTTTTTCAACTTACCTAGATAACCTTACCACTACACATATCTTAATCTGGAAAACTCCAATTGGCTCAATACCTAACCTCATGATACCTATCATATTTATATCTCAACATATGATCTAGTGAGTAAATTACTAAAATAAGAATAGTCAAACAATTCCAAAGCATGCAACATATTGCAATGGAATCATGGTTTCAAAGTAGGAGTTTAGGGTCTGACCCTGACTGCAATAGAATTTGAACCTTCAGGTTTCTTAGAAAACTAAATCTAAAACTGAAATGGAAACTTCAGATTCAAAGCTGATTAAAACCAGACAAAATGATGTCCACCTGTTGTAGCTCAGATTCTCATGGTGCAGTGAAAGTAATTGAGGAAACGTGAATATAAAGGTTGTACCTGGGAGCTGTGATGATAGATAAAAGGTGCTGACACTGCCTCAGTCATTTTGAAAGAATCGATTGACCAGTTCTGGCCAAACTGTGCACTGGGTAGTTCCTGAGGGCCCTGAGCTGCTAAATCAGTGGCTAAGTCCTTAAAGAAATGGAGCGGGCATTCTGACTGAGGAAGTTGAGGACTTTGTCAGGCTTTATGTTTGAAATTAGTGCCATATGTAACCTGAACAAGCTGAAGGGTGAGCAACCAAGAGGTTATCTTTCCCATCTACCATTTTATAAGACCGTAAGACCATAAGACATTAGGGCATTCAGCCCATCGAGTCTGCTCCGTCATTCAAACATGGCTGATTAAATTTCTCGACCCCATTCTCCTGCTTTCTCCCCATAACCCTTGATCCCTTTTGATAATCAAGAACCTATCTATCTCCGTCTTAAATATACTCAGTGACTTTCTTCCACAGCCTTCTGTAGCAGTGAATTCCATAGATTCACCACTCTTTGGCTGAAGAAGTATCTCCTTATCCCCGATCTAAAAGGTCTTCTCGTTATCAAAGGCTGTGCCCGTGGGTCCTCGTCTCACCGTCCAATGGAAGCATCTTTCCAACATCCACTCTATCCAGGCCATTCAGTATTCTGTAAGTTTCAATTTTATGGGATCACAGGTCAAGGATGGACAGGAAGCCTGGGGAGTTTCACTGTCATTTCATCACTCTACTGGAGTCAAACTTCCAGAGTCCACACAATTACAGAATAATATGGATAATCACAAGATGCCATCTGTGGTTCTATACTTTTCCAGAGGCTGCACTATTGAGACAATCAATGGGTAATCTTAGAAATTGATGAATGTCTGTTCCTATTTCTTTTGTTCTTCACCACTGCAACAATCTGGCCAATGTAATATCAGAGCAAATTAAACCACCGACAAAATTAGAATATGATAATTACAGGCTACATTTTCAATGCTGTGTCTTTAGGCATCAGTTTCATGTGGAGCATTGCATGTTGAGGAACAATTATGGCCATGGGTCTCAGGAGAAAAGACTTGAACCACAGGGATTTCTATCATTTCAAATGGAATTGTACATTTCATCAAAACATTTAACAATCTATCAGGAGCTGAAGAATAGCATGGATTGACAAAAACACTGCATGTGGAATGTGAATCACACAGAGTACTCAAAAGTAAAAGCCCATGTGTGAGAATTTTAAAGTAGATACATGCTGACTTTCTTCTCTGGCACTGGGCTGTATTCCTCCCATGCCTGGAATAAATACATTTTCAAAGAATAGAATGATCAGATGGAAAATTGGTGTGCAAAAGGCCACATGAGATGCAAGGACTCCACCTAGTTATGTTAACATTTTTGCAGATTTACTACTAACGTGTATTTCAGATATGTACTCATATGACCTTTAACACTGGTAGAAGTGAATCAAATTCACCACTCTGCTTGTTGTGCTTAAACATTTCCTTTTTCACTTTGCAAGTTATCGATTGATTAAATTGTGCTCTTATTGTACAAATTTACAATTAAGGAAAGGGTTTGCAAAAGAACATTGCCAAAAATATAAGTAAATTAATGCGGTGCTTTTCAGTAAATAATGTGGAGCATCAATGATAGCAGTTTCTGGGGGCAATTCAGGAGGCACAACAGAAATTCATCCCAAGGAAGAAGAAACAGAGTCGGGGAAGATGAGACAACCATGGATGACAAAGGAAGTCAAGAACAGCAGAAAGCTAAAGAGAAAAGCATGTAATGTGGGGAAGATTAATGGAGAGCTAGAGGATTAGGAAGCCTTTAAAAACCAGCAGAGGATAACTAAAAAAGTGATAAGAAGGGAGAAAATGAAACATGAGAGTAAGCTAGTTAATAATATGAAAGAAGATTGCATGAATTTTATTTTAGATTTTAAAAGGTAAGAGAGAGGCAAGAGTGGACATGGAGTATTGGAAGATGAGGCTAAAAAGGTCGTAATGGGGAACAAAGAAATGGCAGAGGAACAGAATAAGTATGATGCATCAGTTTTCACAGCGGAAGACACTAGCAACATAGCAGAATGTCAAGAGAGTCAGGGAGCAGAGGTGAGTGACATGCAAGGTTCATGCCAGATTGAGATTTTTAAACATAGAACTATGAACAGACCATTTATTCTGCTGATAATGAAATGTGAGGCTGGATGAACACAGCAGGCCCAGCAGCATTTCAGGAACACAAAAGCTGACGTTTCGGGCCTAGACCCTTCATCAGAGAGGGGGATGGGGTGAGGGTTCTGGAATAAATAGGGAGAGAGGGGGAGGCGGACTGAGGAAGGAGAGAAAAGAAGATAGGTGGAGAGGAGAGTATAGGTGGGGAGGTAGGGAGGGGAGAGGTCAGTCCAGGGAAGATGGACAGGTCAAAGAGGTGGGATGAGGTTAGTAGGTAGGAAATGGAGGTGCGGCTTGGGGTGAGAGGAAGGGATGGGTGAGAGGAAGAACAGGTTAGGGAGGCAGAGACAGGTTGGACTGGTTTTGGGATGCAGTGGGTGGAGGGGAGGAGCTGGGCTGGTGGTGTGGTGCAGTGGGGGGAGGGGACGAACTGGGCTGGTTTTGGGATGCGGTGGGGGAACGGGAGATTTTGAAGCTGGTGAAGTCCCCATTGATACCATTGGGCTGCAGGGTTCCCAAGCGGAATATGAGTTGCTGTTCCTGCAACCTTCGGGTGGCATCATTGTGGCACTGCAGGAGGCCCATGATGGATGTGTCATCTAAAGAATGGGAGGGGGAGTGGAAATGGTTTACGACTGGGAGGTGCAGTTGTTGATAGCGAACCGAGCGGAGGTGTTCTGCAAAGCGGTCCCCAAGCCTCCGCTTGGTTTCCCCAATGTAGAGGAAGCCACACCGGGTACAGTGGATGCAGTATACCACATTGGCAGATGTGCAGGTGAACCTCTGCTTAATGTGGAAAGTCATCTTGGGGCCTGGGATAGGGGTGAGGGAGGAGGTGTGGGGGCAAGTGTAGCATTTCCTGCGGTTGCAGGGGAAGGTGCTGGGTGTGGTGGGGTTGGAGGGCAGTGTGGAGCGAACAAGGGAGTCACGGAGAGAGTGGTCTCTCCGGAAAGCAGACAGGGGTGGGGATAGAAAATTGTCTTGGGTGGTGGGGTCGGATTGTAGATGGCGGAAGTGTCAGAGGATGATGCGTGGTATCCGGAGGTTGGTGGCGTGGTGTGTGAGAACGAGGGGGATCCTCTTTGGGTGGTTGTGGCGGGGGCGGGGTGTGAGGGATGTGTTGCGGGAAATGCGGGAGACGCGGTCAAGGGTGTTCTCGACCACTGTGGGGGGATAGTTGCGGTCCTTGAAGAACTTGGACATCTGGGATGTGCGGGAGTGGAATGCCTCATCGTGGGAGCAGATGCGGTGGAGGTGGAGGAATTGGGAATAGGGGATGGAATTTTTGCAGGAGGGTGGGTGGGCGGAGGTGTATTCTAGGTAGCTATGTGAGTCGGTGGGCTTGAAATGGACATCAGTTACAAGCTGGTTGCCTGAGATGGAGACTGAGAGATCCAGGAAGGTGAGGGATGTGCTGAAGATGGCCCAGGTGAACTGAAGGTTGGGGTGGAAGGTGTTGGTGAAGTGGATGAACTGTTCGAGCTCCTCTGGGGAGCAAGAAGTGGCGCCGATAGAGTCATCAATGTACCGGAGCAAGAGGTGGGGTTTGGGGCCTGTGTAGGTGCGGAAGAGGGACTGTTCCACGTAACCTACAAAGAGGTAGGCATAGCTGGGCCCATGCGGGTGCCCATGGCCACCACCTTAGTCTGTAGGAAGTGGGAGGAATCGAAAGAGAAGTTGTTGAGGGTGATCACGAGTTCGGCTAGGCGGATGAGGGTGTCGGTGGAGGGGGTCTGGTCGGGCCTGCGGGACAGGAAGAAGCAGAGGGCCTTGAGGCCATCTGCATGCGGAATACAGGTGTAAAGGGACTGGACGTCCATGGTCAAAATGAGATGTTGGGGGTCAGGGAATTGGAAGTCCTGGAGGAGGTGGAGGGTGTGGGTGGTGTCACGGACGTAGGTAGGGAGTCCCTGGACCAAAGAGGAGAAAATGGAGTCCAGATAGGTGGAGATGAGTTTGGTGGGGCAGGAGCAGGCTGAGACGATGGGTCGACCAGGGCAGGCAGGTTTGTGGATTTTGGGAAGGAGATAGAAACGGGCCGTGCGGGGTTGGGGAACAATGAGGTTGGAGGCTGTGGGTGGGAGGTCCCCTGAGGTGATGATGTCATGAATGGTGTTGGAGATGATGGTTTGGTGCTCGGGTGTGGGGTCATGATCGAGGGGGCGGTAGGAGGTGGTGTCGGAGAGTTGGCGTCTGGCCTCGGCGATGTAGAGGTCAGTGCGCCATACTACCACTGCGCCACCCTTGTCTGCGGGTTTGATGATGAGGTTGGGGTTGGAGCAGAGGGCTGCCCATTCTGCGGGGGAGAGGTTGGAGTGGGTGAGAGCGGTGGAGAGGTTGAGGCGGTTAATGTCTCGACGGCAGTTAGAGATGAAGAGGTCGAGGAAAGGTAGGAGGCCTGGGGGTGGTGTCCAGGAGGAGGACTTGTGTTGGAAGCGGTGAAGGGGTCAGTGGAGGGAGGGTTAGGTTCCCGGTTGAAGAAGGAGGCGTGGAGGAGAAGACGGCGGAAAAACTGTTCTATGTCCAATTGTGACTGGTATTCGTTGATGTGTGGTTGTAGGGGGACAAAGGTGAGCCCCTTACTAAGGACTGACCGTTCGTCCTCAGTTAATGGGAGGTCTGGGGGACCCCACAGTGGTCGAGAATGCCCTTGACCGCGTCTCCCGCATTTCCCGCAACACATCCCTCACACCCCGCCCCCGCCACAACCGCCCAAAGAGGATCCTCCTCGTTCTCACACACCACGCCACCAACCTCCGGATACAACGCATCATCCTACGACACTTCCGCCATCTACAATCCGACCCCACCACCCAAAACATTTTTCCATTCCCACCCCTGTCTGCTTTCCGGAGAGACCACTCTCTCCGTGACTCCCTTGTTCGCTCCACACTGCCCTCCTACCCCACCACACCCGGCACCTTCCCCTGCAACCGCAGGAAATGCTACACTTGCCCCCACACCTCCTCCCTCACCCCTATCCCAGTCCCCAAGATGACTTTCCACATTAAGCAGAGGTTCACCTGCACATCTGCCAATGTGGTATACTGCATCCACTGTACCCGGTGTGGCTTCCTCTACATTGGGGAAACCAAGCGGAGGCTTGGAGACCGCTTTGCAGAACACCTCCGCTTGGTTCGCAATAAACAACTGCACCTCCCAGTCGTAAACCATTTCCACTCCCCCTCCCATTCTTTAGATGACATGTCCATCATGGGCCTCCTGCAGTGCCACAGTGATGCCACCCGAAGGTTGCAGGAACAGCAACTCATATTCCGCTTGGGAACCCTGCAGCCCAATGGTATCAATGGGGACTTCACCAGCTTCAAAATCTCCCCTTCCCCCACTGCATCCCAAAACCAGCCCAGTTTGTCCCCTCCCCCCACTGCACCACACCACCAGCCCAGCTCCTCCCCTCCACCCACTGCATCCCAAAACCAGTCCAACCTGTCTCTGCCTCCCTAACCTGTTCTTCCTCTCACCCATCCCTTCCTCCCACCCCAAGCCGCACCTCCATCTCCTACCTACTAACCTCATCCCACCTCCTTGACCTGTCCGTCTTCCCTGGACTGACCTATCCCCTCCCTACCTCCCCACCTATACTCTCCTCTCCACCTATCTTCTCTCTCTATCTTCAGTCCGCCTCCCCCCTCTCTCCCTATTTATTCCAGAACCTCCACCGCATCCCCCTCTCTGATGAAGGGTCTAGGCCCGAAACATCAGCTTTTGTGCTCCTGAGATGCTGCTTGGCCTGCTGTGTTCATCCAGCCTCACATTTCATTTTCTTGGATTCTCCAGCATCTGCAGTTCCCATTATCACATTTATTCTACTGAATTTGCTGTGCTATTCAGTTAATCATCTACCTCAATGCCACTTTCCTGTCCTATCTCCATCTCCATTAGTCTTCAGAATTCTTTTGATTTTTACCTTGAACTTGCTCAATGATTGTGTTTCCTCTGGGTATATAATTTCAAAGGTTCACCACTCTGTGCGTGAAGGAATTCCTCCTCACCTCAAACTTAAATGGCCTACCCCTTTTCCTGAGATTATCATCTCTGGTTTCAGACTCACCAGCTAAGGGAAACGGCTTACCTACATCCACCCTCTTGGAACCAGTAAGAATTAAGATTTTTTTCAATGAGGTTTCTCTTCATTTTTTTGAAACTCTAGGAAATACAGACCCAATCTCTGCTCTTAAACCAATCTTGTCATCTCAAGGATTAATGTGGTGAACGTCCATTGTATTACCTCATGGTGACCAACATTATGCACCTCACATATGGTACTACAGACTTTTCAGGCACGACTGCTGCTTAATGAAGCTGTTCTAACTCAATCTTATTTTACCACACACTTCCAAGTACTCTGCAATCTTATTCTTAAAAATGGACTTTAAAATCTTATCAGTGACCAAGGGCATGCTATCCAGCGTGTAGTTTCCCATCTTCTGCCCCCCTTCCTTTTCAAACAGGGTTGTTAGATTAGCTGTTTTGCAATCCTCTGGCACCCTTCGCGACGCCAGGGATTCATGAAGGATCACATCAATGCCTCTGCAATTGTCTCAGCTATTTCCTTCAGAATCCTGGGGCAGCACGGTGACTCAGTGGTTAGTGCTGCTGCCTCACAGCGCCAGTGACCCAGGTTCAGTTCCATCCTCAGGCGACTGTCTGTGCGGAGTTTGCACATTCTCCCTGTGTCTGTGGAGGATTTCTCTGGGTGCTCTGGTTTCCTCTCACAGTCCAAAGATGTACAGGCTAGGTGGATTAGCCATGATAAATGTGCGATTACAGGTCTGGATGGAATGCTCTTTGGAGGGTTGGTACATGCTTGATGGGTCAAACATCATCCTTCCACACTGTAGATTCTAGTCCATCTGGTCTGTGTTACTTATCCACTTTCTCCTCCCTGATGGCCACGACACTCACCTCTGCCCCTGACTCTCTTGAAGTTCTGGTATGCTGCTAGTGTCTTCCACTGTGGAAACTGATGCAACATACCTGTTCAGTTCCTCTGCCATTTCTTTGTTCCCAATTACTGCTACTCCAGCCTCATCTTCCAATAATCCAATGTCTGCTCTTGCCTCTCTCTTACCTTTTAAAATCTAAAATAAAATTCCTGCAATCTTCTTCTATATTACTAACTAGCTTACTCTCATATTTCATTTTCTCCCCCCTTATTGCTTTCTTAGTTATCCTCTGCTGGTTTTTAAAGTCTTCCTAATCCTCTAGCTCCCCACTAATCTTCACCACATTATATGCTTTTTCTTTTGCCTTTCTGCAGTTCCTCAGTTCCTTTGTCAGCCATGGTTGTCTCATGTTCTCCTTACTGTGTTTCTTCTTCCTTGGGATGAATTTCTGTTGTGCCTCCTGAATTCCCCCAGAAACTCCTATCATTGCTGCTCCACCATCTCCCCTGCCAGGCTTCCCTTCCAGTTGACTCTGGCCAGCTCCTGCCTCAAGTCTATGTAGTTACCTTTTACTAAATTGTAATACTGTTACATCTGATTCCAGTTTCTCCTTCTGAAACTGCAGGGTGAATTTTATCATATTATCATCACTGCCTTCTAGGGGTTCCTTCACCATCTTAATCAAGACTGCCTCATTCCATAACATCAAATCCAGAATTGTATGATTCCTAGTAAACTCCACCACAAGCTGCTCCAAATAAAAATCTCATAGAAATTCCACACATTCCTTTTCTTGTGATCTGCTACCAGCTTGATTTTTCCCTGATGTACACCTGTACACAGAGGCCCTCCATGGTTATTGTAATAGCACCTTCCTTACGTGCTTTTTCCATTTCCTTACTTATTTTCCTCTCCACATCCTGGCTACGGTTACTACTCTACTCCCATCAAGGTCCTTTTCCTTTATGGTTCCTCAACTCTACTCACATAAATTCTAGATCTTCTGTCTCTATGTAGATTTCTTGCTATTGATTTAATTTCATTTCTTTCTAACAAGGGAGCCTATGTCTCCATGATATCTCCAGCATTGAACCTGCCAATTTCAATCTGTGGAACAAGTTCGTTGACCTTGTTCTGTATACTGCATGAATTTATTTACAACATCTTCAGTCCTGCATTGACTGTCCCCCTCTCATAGTTGTCCCCATATCTGCTTTCAAGTTCCCTCTGAGATGAATGTGTAGACTGTCTTCATGGCAAATCAGCTTTTCACAGTAGTTTTCAAATAAAAGTGTGTGTGTGTGTTTTAAATTCTTATAACAGCTCCTTCCCCGAGTACTGATGATCACTGTTAACACTGTGAATTACTCCTGGTGTCTGATTAAGGGAAAAAAAAGGGATGTCGAAGCATCATTAAAGCCTGTAAGATTATGTTACAAAAAAAATGACCCTCCTTCTGTGCACATTTTCCCATTTGCCCCTGTAATTTAACCCCATCATTTTGAATGAACAATTACCTCAATTTAGTGACCTCTTGGATCATTTTCTTTCTGATTATTTGCACTGCACCATTCACTATTCAAAGGAATAGAATTTTGATTTGTAACTGCTTGCATTGTTAGAATGGCAAAGCTTTTACAAATAAGTAGAAAGGAAGATTGTTGCTAAAGTAATTGCTGACCTCTTAGACTGGCACTTAATGTGGTAATTGCAGTGACTTTGAACAAGAATTTTGTGTCAGTCTTAATGGGAGAAGACATAGAAAACTTGTCAAGAATGGCAGAAAATCAAGAGAGTAAAGGAAGGCAAGAATTTAAAACAATCAATGGCTCTGAAGAAATGGCAATGTAGCTCCAATTTGAGATGGATGTGGCTTGGTGGGGATGTTAGAGGTCATGTTGTTCCCATGCATCTGCTGACACTACATTCAAAGCGATTTCATCATGTGGCAGCACAGCCTGTCCCTCTACATGGATCACAATGTTAGCATGCAGGTGCAGAAAGATGGTAAAATTAAGAATGCAAATGTAATATTGGCCTTCATTGCCTGGAGGATGGCCTACCCTTACTACAACCATAAAAAGCCCATTGGTGTGACTACTCCCCAAGTAGTCTATGGTTTTCTATGCCTTGCACAAAGAGTAATATTTTCACATTGAAACAATTCAGAGAGGGTAGACTGGACTGATCCCTGGATGAAAGGTTTTTCCCTGAGTAAATATTGAGCAAGTTAGGCCTATAGCACTGAAGTTGAGAAAAGTGAGAGATGATCTTGTTATATATAAGATTCTGAGGGAGGCTTGACATGTTAGTTTCAGGGAGAATGCTTTGTCTCCTGGGAAAATCTTGGCCAAGGGGGCACTGTTATGAAATAAAGAGGTCTCCTCTTTAATGTAGCAGACCATTATTCTTCTGCATGCTCTTCCACACGGAGTACTGGAGGCCATTGAATCATTCCAGAGTGAAGTGTGGACAGGTTTTTGAGTGGAGTGGAATGTTTTGAAGGACACATAGCAACAGGGAGTTGAAGTCACAATATGATAAGCTGTGGTCTTCTTGAATGCTGGAGCAGGCTTGGTGGCCTGATAAGCCTTAATCTGCTTGTATTCCTTCTGAAGGGTTGTGTTTAGGAATTCCTCTCATTCTCAGAAAGTTGAGTTCCAGATCCATCCAGAACCTAACAGAGGGTGTATGCTTTTGCGAGTTATCTTTAAATATAAAGTCTTTCTTCATGATGGATCACTGCACATAAAAAGAAGATAGTCTTTAGATACTCAAATAATAAAGATAATTTGCATATATCAATTTGCACGTCAATATTATTAGCAATAAATTCATTGAATCCGTACACTAGAGATAGAGGCCATTTGACACATCGAGTCAGCACCAACTCTTCCAAGAAAATCTCAGTCCATACCCTTAGCCTAACCCCATAACCCTATGTTTCCCATAGCTAATCCACCTAGCCTGCACATCCCTAGTCCTACAGATAATTTAGCAATCCACCTAAACTGCATGCCTTTGAACTGTGGGAGGCAACCCATGCAGATATACGCACAGTCACCCATTGAACCTGGGCCCCTGGTGCTATGAGGCAGTAGTGCTAACTACTGAGTCACTGTACTGTTACATTGCTACATATCATATACCTTGATTGCTTTACAGTTACTTGGGAAGATGCAAGTCTGCCAAGATTTCTCAATGATCTATTACATGGATGGTATTCATAAGATGCTATTAAAAAGTTGAAAGTTTATGTGAATACTTTGGCAGAGACAAGTCGTAAATGTGCAAAAAAGGTTGTCAGGCAGCATACTCTAAATTTAGTGGCAATGAATCTTGAAGAATATAATGGAATTGTCAAGAATGAATCTTGAGATGCCAGAGCAAAATACATGTTTGACAAAAAGGCTACAGTAATGTTGAAGTTGTTGAGGTCAAAAACCACTCACATAACCTGATTAACAAAGTACAGGAAATTCTCAGGAGTTGCTTCTGCTCCCTCATCTCATCAAAGCTATGTCATAAAACCCCTTATAACAAGATGTGGTTACTCTAAAACATAACAATGCCTCAGTAAAACTGTAAACCAAATACAGTTGGTGGTCTGATTTTAGCCTTTACAACAACAGGAGGAACAAATTAAATGATTCTTTAGAGTTATACAACAATGAAACAGTCTACCAAGTCTATGCTAACCATTAAACACCAAACTACGCTCATCTCATATACCTACACTTGGCCCATGGCCAGAGATGGTTAGATTCCCTACAGTGTGGAAACAGGCCCTTCGGCCCAACAAGTCCACACCGCCCCTTGAAGCATCCCACCCAGACCCATCCCTCTGTAACTCACACACCCCTATGAACACTATTTAGCATGGCCGATCCATCTAGCCTGCACATCTTTAGACTGTGGGAGGAAACCGGAGCATCCAGAGGAAACCCACGCAGACACTGGGAGGATGTGCAAACTCCACACAGACAGTCACCTGAGGCAGGAATCGAACCCGGGTCCCTGGCGCTGTGAGGCTGCAGTGCTAACCACTGAGCTACCGTGCAATAAATGAGGACTGAGATTAAAAATAACTGAGAGATTCTTTACATTTTACAGGACAGGTTACTATCCGTTTCAATGGCCATGAAGATGATTTCCTATCTTAATAACTGCACCTTATGATTTACATTGGTTTTTTTGACAATATCCTTGTATATTTGATTTTTAAAAATGTCAGAAGTATTGCATTACGAGTAATGCTGCTGTAATTCCTGCAAATATGTTTTGAGCTCTTGAGCTTGTAGACGCCTAACTCCAAGCAACCCCAGTTCCGAAGAATGGTCACTCGACAGGAAACGTTAACTCTGATTTCCCTCTGCAGCTGCTGCCAGACCTGCTCAGTATTTTTTACCATCAATTTTTGCTTTGATTCTGAGCAATGCCAGTTTGAGCGTCTGATTTTTTTTTGTTTGTTTGTTAATGTCTTCTAGATGGATGAGCAGGCTATGTTGGAAGACACTCTGGTTGCATTGTCTGACTTGGAGAAGGTCACGTTCTATCTGCAACAGTCTGAAGAAGAGCTACTAGTAGCAAGTAAGGCATTTTCATCCCAATATGCAACATTAATTACAGTTCTATTGAAATCTTGTCAAAGAGGTCAACTACTGCTCAAATAAGTGACTCATTTGGAGCCATATTATTGAATCATAAACAGTACTTGTATTGGTTTTAAGAGATTCCTTTGCTGAGGTGAAGCCTTAAGGACATACAGTTTTGTTTAAATAATAAATAATCTATTGAATAGATGGGCATATTGTTAGGTGCAGGAGGAGGTCATTCAATCCCATTGAATTTGCTCCACTAATTAATAAGACTACATTTGCTTTGATTCAGGCAGCAACTTCGCTACATCTCTGTGATACCCTCAGCCTCTGTTGTTAGTCAAGAATTTCTCTGCCTCTGCCTTAAAAATTGTTCAATAAGACTGTCTCTGAAATAAATCCACGAAGGCCAGTATCCTGCCACCAAATCGTCCCTTATTTACACGTACACACTATATGACACCGACTCATCTAGCTCGTTCCTAGAGTGCCTCTGTTCGGGATTATGTCCTGAGTGAGGCTATGCAATTGCCTTCACTCAAATAGTGTTCCCCAAGCTCAGTCAGAATGGTGAGGGTGTTCTCTTCCATCATTATATCCTGTAACTTATAAGCTTCACTTGTTGCATTTTCTAATGACAAAGCCAGTTGTGGTGCCTGTTTGAAACCCAGTTGGCCTTCAGCTAGTAGGCACATTTGCACCTGACTCTTGTCACCCCTGAAAGAATTCCATGAAGGCTAGTATCCAATCTTTTATTTGTATGTGTATGATATGACGGCCTCCACTGTTCTCTTGGGAAGAGTGTTCCAAAGACGTACGACCCTCTGCAGTCAAAAATTCACTGAATCTCCATCTTAAAGGGGAGACTGCTTATTTTTAAACTGCGTACAGTGGTTCATTTATGGAAACATCCTTTCAGCATTCCCCCCATCATGTGCTCTCACCATCTGCTGTGTTTAAAAACGATCACCTCTTGTTTTTCTAAATTCTAATGGATTCAGTCGAAATGTCTGTTGACCAAAAATTGATACTGACTTCCTTTGTCTGAATTCAGTAGTATGAGACAATTAACAGCTGAAATGATCGTGAGAAGTTTTAGCCAAACAGGATATGAAGGACTGTTCCTGGGAGGAACAGTGTTATAGTCCCAGTCGTCAGTGTTAGGATAATGTGGCTATCAATAAATTTGCACATGCTTTAAGTTGAGCCTAATGTCTCACAAGAGCCGATCGTGTAACTTAGATGTGTTGTAACTTGCTATTAAATACGCTAGCCCAATCAGTGAGGCTCATTCCTATGAGTGAAATTAAGAAAAAGCCTGAGTCAGCTCAGAAACTCAACACCGTTGATCAATGTGACTGCACTCAATAAGCAGGAAACGTTATAGGTTTCTGAAGAATGTTTGCTGATCCTGAGAAAATATCCAAGACTAATTATTTTGACTTATTTTGATTATTTTAATTACATTGACTCCTCATGACTGAGACATAAGATGATTCAACTGATTTCACAAGTGTAGAAGAATTATTCCATGATCTTCCAAATAAAAACAAATATTTAAACACTGATCATCAGTATCCTTGACACCACAACCATCCCAAGTTAGGGATTAACACTTGATCCAATAGGTTCAGGTGTTCAGAAGAGGCAGTATCAAAACAACAGTTAGCTTTATGTCAAAGATTTAACCTAAAAGTAAGACTCCAAATGTGTCCATGCAAGATTGGAAGAATTACATGAGAGCATACCTCATTAAAATGGCAGATGGAGAGGATTACTTTCAGAGTCACTAATATCTGAGCTGGGAGAATTTGAGATTTCCAACCCAAACAAATAGAGACTTGTTTGGGAGGTGGGGTAAACCTACATTGTTTTACAAAACTATTTTATAAATAATCAAAAATCTAGGAAACCAGTTTGCAGGGTGATGTTACATGAGGCAGTTAATATCTGATTGAGTTATTTGACATCATGAGGTAAGTACTGTCCAACAGCCTATCAGAGACTGTTCCTAGAAAGAGCTAACCCGGGAGCCATATTGCAAGACCAATTGTCAGTGCTAAGATCAATGTAACTAACAGTTATGTTACTTAATTCTAAACTGACCCTGATGGTTCACAAGAGACTGCAATGCAATGTAACTTGTTAGTAAGTGCTAAGTCGTAGACCCGTTCAGTTGATCAAGATTGAGCTCATCTTCTGCCAAAGACTTAGAGTCATCATTCGCCGTTCAGTTTCAGTAACTCAGGCAAGGACTACAGCAGTGCACCATCCAAGGCATCTCAAATGGTTTTCATGATCATGACCACACCATATAGCACGCTGCTGGAAGAGTGGAGTTCATCACTGGGGGAGGCAATGGCCTAGTGTTATAATCACTGGAATGTTAATCATGGCAGATGGTGGAATTTGAAACAAAACCTGGAATTACTCATCTAATGTTGACTGTGAACCCATTGCCAGTTGCCAGGAAAAACCCATCTGGTTCACCTTTAGGGAAGAAAATCTGCCATGCTTACCTGGTCTGGCCTACATGTGACTCCAGACCCACAGCAACTCTCTGTTAACTGCCCTCTGGGCAATTAGGGATGGGCAATAAACGCTGACCTAGCCAGCGACGGCCCCGCCTCCTATAAATTAATTTAAAGAAAGCAAAGAACATTTCCAGCGAAGTACAGCCTCCAATCTCTAAGGCTGTGGCTATTCTGCATCTACTGAGTAGTAACTCTTACATGTCCTGGCAGACTGGGGTTCTGCTGATTGGGTATATTTGTAGAGTGTATAAAATGATACGACTATTTCCATTGTGAATTGAAATGATCAACTCCCCCTGACAATTTTGCCTGTCTGTAAACTGCACTGCTGTAAGTGATTGAGACTGATTTTAATGCCTATCACTTGGCGTGGTGGGGTGGCATGGTGGTTAGCACTGCTGCCTTATAGCACCAGGGTCCCAGGTTCAATTCTACCCTTAGTGTTTGCCGATGCGTGTGTGGGTTTCATAGAATCCCTACAGTGTGGAAACAGGCTTCAGCCCATCAAGTCCACACCAATTTTCAGAGCTTCCCACCCAGATCCACCCCCTAACCCTTTCCCTGTAACTCACCTCTTCTACACATCACTGAATGCTATGGGCAATTTAACATGGCCAATTCACCTAACCTGCACATCTTTGGACTGTGGAAGGAAACCCACGCAGACACAGGGAGAATGTGCAAACTCCACACAGACAGCCACCCAAGAGTGGAATGGAACCCAGGTCCCTGGCACTGTAAGGCAGCAGTGCTAACCACTGAGCCACTGTGCTGCTCTCTGGGTGTTCCGGTTTCCAAAGGTGTGTAGGTAGGTGGATTAGCCAGGAAAATTCAGGGCTGCAGGGATAGAGTAAAAGGGGGGGGGTGGTGAGCCTGGGTGGAATGCTCTTCAGAGGGTCAGTGTGGACCCGATGGGCTGAATGGCCTGCTTCCACAATGAAACTTGTAGCTAACCTATGTTACATTTTGCTGGAAAAATCATCTTATTCTTCTTGGAAGAATTTGCAGCAAAGTCTTCATAAGCCTAGCTTTATGTTACTTGTAGATTTTTTTTACATGGAGTCTGTGAATAGTTTTGGTTTGGTTCACTAAGTAAACAGCTGTATTGCTGTAAAATAAACCACCTGCTGTACACCCCATTCTGCCTAAAGCTCAGTGTTTTATAAAATGCAGCTCATCTGTTGACACTATCCTACTGAAGCCCATTACAAAGCAATACTCAGTGTCATCCTTGAGTGCATTCACAGCCTGTTACTTGTTGATAAACAGTTGTCCCTCAATTTGTGAGTAACGTGAGCTTTAGGGTGAGTCTATTTGTATCGGAACTTCAAATGACAAAACGTGATGCCTTTCAACAGACATGGGAAGGGACTCCCTGAGGTGGTGGGATTCTAAGTGCAGAATCTGCTTCCTTTCCATTCCTTCTTGGTACTGCATGTCATTGTTAAGGAGTTTGGACGTAAATGGTGAAACAGTTTGATGGACGTGTCATTTTGAGAAATTGGTAGCAAGCTCTTTCCCAGTTACTAACACCAATGTTACCATACTTCAAGGAAGATTCATGCTGTTGTAGAAAGGTTTTCTTTATCTTCCCTGGAATGCTGGCCCATGGACAATAGAGAGAACAGGATCTGATGGTATCCAGTCCATTTGGAAGAGGTTTTGCCTGAATGGTTGTGGAGCTGAATTCAAGAACAACACGTCATTTCCGCGATGCACCTCCTATTGAATTCAGAAGGTTCAGCTGAGACATTACTGATCGAAGTTCTCTCGCACTCTTCTGTGTTGCTGATGTATATTTCAGGTCTCAGTGCAGCACAGGAACAGTGGCTATTTATCACTATTCGAAAGTCATTGTGGAACGCAAATCAACCTGTTGGCTTTTTTCACCTTTGTAAACTCCCCTCTCTTGCCTCCTCCATCCACATTTTAAGAAGCTCTGTAACATGAGAAGTATTTGTTGTCAGTAATTGTTTCTTGACAAACAGTTGCTCCAGTCACTTGACAAAGACAGAGCTGGCCCAGCAGGTCCATGTCAGATTTCCTTCTCAAGGTTCACCCTTTGAAAGGGGCAAATTACAAGTTACGGCAAATGCACAACATATTGCTGAGTGTCTCTTTCAGCATATAGTGGAGGCTACAGTGATAAATGAGTTTCTTTTTGACAACATTCAAGGATAAGCCAAGTTTTTTGTATGCAAAAATGAAGAGATGGAGTGTATCTTACAAATCTTATACAGTGACATTGCAGTCATCTGTAAACTGTAGATCATGTATCTTGGTGGAGGTCAGTTTAGGTCTGGCACGAAATGTTAGAGTCCTCTACTTATACAGCAGTTAATATGTTAGTGGACTTTGATGAGGCGAACATCTTTAAGGAGAATAGCCACTGTCAGGTTACAAGCAGGACGTGGGCTCCCACACAACCTTGCTTGACACTGGACCGGATTTTAAAGGCATCTGTTTCAGATCTCCCATTTGCAGGACTGAGCTGAAGTATTGTTGACATCCAAATCATTGGAGCACAATCCTCATGCTTTAATGAGCCAAATGCTTTGGGCAAGTTGATGAATGCAATGAAGCATTCTTGGTGTTGTTTTCAGTATCTTGCTTGGCGTACCTGGTGAAAAAGACTATGTTGGAACTTTTTTTGTAATGTTCTTGACTCCACACTCTGTTTTTGGAAGGATTTCCTTGATCACAGGAGTTTGCAGATTCTTCAGAATGAGCATCAGGATTTTCTCTTCACTTCCCAAACATTTCTGCCCTCATTTGTCTCTGTTAAAATTCCTATATTGTTGTTTGTGACCTGAATGTATCCAGGCAGTTTCACAACAACAGCCAACTCCTGCACCTATTTCTGAGGTTCTTATATTGGAAGCAGTCCATGCTTCCAAATTGGTTTTATTTAATGAATCATGAAAGTGTTGATTTTGAAATTTCTAATCCAAACATAAGAAAATGTTCATTCATTGAAATGAGTACTGATCTTCTGAGTAACCAGCACCTGTTATTAACCAGTTGCTCACAGAAGTAACTAGGAGTAATAAAGTCAAATTATATTCCCGTCTGGGAGGTTTGCCTGCCAAGAAATTCTCAATGTTTGCCTACGTGATGATAATATGTCTAATTTTTTTCAATTTCTTTTATTGCTTTGCAATACTTATTGATGCAATAATTTTTATAAATTGCCTACTCAAGCTATAGATGCAGACTGTTCATTTCATAGAATCATATAGCACAGAACAGGCCCTTTGGCCCATTGAGTCTGTACTGTCAAATACATACCGCAGATTATATTCGTTCCACTTGCCTTGAATGTTATGACATTTCAAGCAGTCATCCAGCTAGGCTTCCTGCCTTAAATACTCTTCCTGGCAGTGTGTACCAGCGCCCCACCACCCCCTGGGTGAAAAGTCTTTAAATCCTCTCTAAACCTACCACCTTTCACTTTAAAATTCTGACATCCCTTCAACTTCAATTTATCGTCCAACTAATGACAACAGCTGCTTTCTATTCACCCTGTCTATACCCATTATAATTTTATACACCATTCCCCGCTCAACCTTCTGTGCTCCAAAGAAAACCACCTGAGCATACCTAGCCTCTGTTTGTTTCTGAAATGCTGCATCCCAGACAACATCTCCTCTGCACCCCCTTCAGTGCAATCACAATCTTTGTCCCTTGTCAAATGAAATGGCAAAACACAAATAACCTGAAAATCTTGTTTCATTTCAGTTGTTTAGAAAACCATAGTGCAAAAGGACATAAGCAGTGAAAGGAATGAAAAATAGTACAATTAAAGGAGTAATGAAACACCAGTAGTGACTGCTGATAATATAAACAGCAACTACTCTGTGCTGTGGTGTGGAAAAGCATCTTTGGAAAAGAAATAAAAATTATTGGAATCTGAATGGAAACTTTTACTTACAACAGTATTCAAACGATATTTTAACCCTGGCGTGGCATGATGGCTCAGTGGTTAGCACTGCTGCCTTACAGTGCCAGTGTTTCCTCCCACAGCCCAGAGATGTGCAGATTGGGTGGATTGGCCATGCTAAATTGCCAACAGTGTCTGAGGAAGGGTCAACCGGACCTGAAACGTTAACTCTGTTTTTTCCTTCACAGATGCTGCCAGACCTGCTGAGCTTTTCTGGCAATTTCTGTTATGTTCCCAGGGATGTGCAGGCTGGGTGGGTTAGTCATGGGGAAATGCAGGGTTCAAGGAATGGGGTAGGCTGCTGTTTGTAAGGGTGGTGTGGACTCGTCAGGCCAAATGGCCTGCTTCCACACTGTAGGGAGTCTATGATTCTATCTGCCTGCTACAAACCATGGTAAAGGTCAAGCAATGAAAATTACCACAAAAACAGAAATAGCTGGAGAAACTCCATAGGTCTCGCAGCATCTGTGGAGACAGAAACAGAGTTAATGTTTCAAGTCCACTGACCTTTTCAGATGTCAAAAACTGCTAGTTGAGTTTGTTCATCTTGAGCCTTGCACTGTTGAGATCTGGATAGTTCACTGCTTGCCAGTTCCCCTTACTGGAGTTAAAACCAAGTTGTACCTTCAAAGTGAGGAAAATATGTTGTATTTTAGTTTATCCATGAAATTCTGACATGGCTAGTGAGGCCAACATTTATGATGCTTCTCTAACCGTCCTTGAAAATGTGGTGGTGAGCTGTTTACTTGAGCTGCTGCTGTTGTTAGGCTAACACCAACAGAGGTGTCAGCAAGGGAATTCCAGAGTTTGGACCCAGCCTCACTGACAATATTGTTGCAAAGAAGGATGGTATGCAGTTTGGAGGGGATCTCGCAGCTGGTCGTGCTCCATATATCTGCTCTCCTTATGCTTCTGGTTAGCAGAATTGCAGGTTTGCAACCTGCTACCAACAGAGCTTTCAGGAGCTGCTGTGGTACAACTTACAGATGGTACACACTGCTGCAGCTGTGCGCCAGTGAGGAAGTTTGTGGAATTGATGCCAGTCAAGCTGGCTGCTTTCTCTTGGATGGTGTCAAGCCTCTTGAATGTTGTTGGGGCTGCACTCATCCAGGCAAGTGGGGAGCATTCCATCAGACATCTGACCTGTGCATTGTTAATGTTGGACAAACTTTGGGGAAACAATTGGGAGAGTTAGTTGCTACAAAATTCCTAGCTACTGGTGATCTGCATTTACTCTTTTTATTTTGCTGTATTTTCTGCAGATAATCCGATCATCTACAAAGTAGAAGGGAATCGACAAGCCTTAAAAGTGTTCTTCCACCTTGAGAGCTACAATTTTGTGCAGCTTCCTCAGAGATTAAAGAGTGGAGGAGGTCTTAAAGTTCACCCAGTACTCTTTACACAAGGTCTTGGATACTTCCCACATATCAAAGTTTAGCAATTTCTGCCTTTTTTCTGGTATAGCTTAGAGTTCCTAAATCTGAGAAATGAACATGTCTTTCCCATTTAGCAATGGAAAGTATGGAAGGATATTACTACACAGACAATGTGTCCGTGGAAGAATTCCAAGCACAGATCAATGCAACATCTCTTGACAATGTAAGACGATACGTGCAAAAGCTCAGGTAAGGACAAGATCATCCTAAATTTTGTGATGAATGTTTCTAGTTGATATGCACTTTTTAATATTTAAAAAAGATCATTTGCAACAGAATAGCTTGCCAAGCCTTTCAGCAGTGAATAAAGAGTGAAAAGCATATTGTGTAACTCTAACTTGCATCATAATACTGATTGTAGCTGTTTTATAAGCTGTTTGTTGACGTATATCAAGGTGATATCATTGTATCATTAATAACAGTTGGCATAGAGGTTACAAGGGGCCACGGGGTAGATGGAGGCACAAGTTGCCATGGAGGCTATGAGGAGCATTGGTGGCTGTGGAGTTGTGTGAGTTTATAAGGGGAACGGATGATGGCTGAGGGCCAAGCAGCCGAAAGGATGAGAACACAGCTGGAACTAGTTCATGGATGAACCGAGGCAGTCCTTTCAAACAGCTCATCTCGGCTACTGTTATAGCTGCCTTCGATCTGTCCGCAGAGGCATGGGACCGGTTCTGAAGAAGGGTCATTGGACATGACATGTTAACTCTTATTTTTCTCTCTCCAAAGATGTTGCCAGCCCTGCTGAGCTTCTCATGAACTTTATGCTTTCATTGGCGCAGGACCAACTCTATTTCACACCCTATCCCTTCTATCCAAAACCTCTTCTGCTCCCCTCCAGGAGAGAAAGTGTTGCCAATTTGGACTCCCTTGCCTGAAATGGGTGCTCCGAGAGGGAAATTCCCCATCTCAAGCTGTCTTCCCTAAGGTACAGAAATATGACCCCATGACTTCATGTTCTGTTACTCTGTAACCAGGATAATCAGCCATTCAGGATCTACCCTATCAGATTTGGACAGTTTTATATTTCTTCAATATTCCAAACTCAAGTGAATTTAGGAACAGCTTTGATGAAGTGTCATCTAGACTCAAAACGTCAGCTCACTTTCTCTTCGTGGATGCTGTCTGACCTGTTGTGATCTCCAGCACTTTTTGTTTTCAAGTGAATTTAGACTGATTCAACTCATTTTTTTCCTCTAGAATCAGCAAATCTGGGGAGGCCTTCTTTGTACTTGCTCCACAGGAAGGATCTTCCTTGAATTGGGAGACCAAAATGTACACAGTACTTTAGATGTGGTCTCAGGGCCCTTTACAATCACAGCAAAAGTCCCTGAGCTCCATGTTCCAACTTAATCACCTTTCTAATTGCTTGCTGTATATTATGTTACTTTTCTATGATTCGTGCATCGAAATTCCTCTGAATACCAACATTTATACATCTAAGCTTTTTAACTAAAAATTCCTGCTTTTCCGCTTTTTCCTACAAATTTGAGTAGTCTAACATTTGTTTTTTCACGTTGTACTGCACCTGGCGTTGCCCATTCACCTCAAGGTGTTTATATCCATCTGCAGTCTTTTGGCATCCATCTCTCGGCTTGCTTTCCCCTCTGGCTTTGAACTGGTGGCAAACCTGAATGTACCTGTGTGGGATTGCTTCGTACAGCTGGTGTAGACTGAGGCAAGCAAAGTGACACCCTTCTCATGACAGCAAGGTTTCACAGGCGGAATTTACTGCAGCCTGGTGTGGCAGGAACCATGGTGACCAGGCCCGGCTAAATTGCAGGAGAGATCGTGTGCCATTCTGCTGTAGCTCTGTCAGCAGCAGATAGCCACCCATGCCAGAAATCAATAATGACCCAAGTACCCCTGATCTCACAGGAGTTTAGTGGGAGCTCAGGGACTCAATGAGAGGAGTTGCTGAGGTTTTCTGACCTTCAGCCTCCTTTTGTGTTTGCTTGTGGCTGAGGTGTATCTGTTGGGGGAGTGGATGGTGGGGAGTGCTGTAAGCCTCTCTCTGTGTTTAATTAAGACACCTGGCATTGGGAAATGTCCCCAAACACTCAAACCTGTCAGACAGTGATGAAAACTGAGGCTCCTCTGCCGTTGTACCACAACTTGCCTTATTTGCCTGAGGCAGTCACGTCTTCTTTTTCTCAACTCCGAACTAACTAACCAACTCTTAAACCATTGACTAACCTAATGAATGAAGCTACCTGCTGAGGCCAAATGTCAAGGCATTTCTTGCCCCAGTGTCTTGCAACCTTGGTCCCCAAGGGCAACCAGGGATGGGCAATAAATGTTGAACAGCCAGCGATGCCCACGTCTCACGAAGAATTAAAAAAACAGTTCAACATGGTGAGGCAGTGGTCTCATGGTGTCATCAATAGTTTATCAATCTAGAGACCATCGGGGTTCTGGGGACCTGGATCCAAATCCCAACAAGGCAAATGGTGGAATTTGAATTCAGTAAAAAACACCTCTGGAATTAAGAGTCAAATGATAGCCATGAACCCATTGTCGATAGTTGGAAAAACCCAGCTGGTACATTAATGTCCTTTATGGAAGGAAACTGCCATCTTTACCTGGTCTGGTCTACAAGGACTCCAGACCCACAGCAATGTGGTTGACTCTTAGATTGCCCTCTGGGTAATTCAAGCTGGGCAATGAATGCTGGCCTATCCAGTCATGAATGAATAAGAGAAAAGGCCTGGCAGCATCTGTGATAAGAAATCAGAGTTAATGTCCAGACACCCTTCCTCAGAACACACATCACATGAATGAATTTTAAAAAAGTCCAACAACTGTGAGCCAAAGTTTCTCAATTACCGATACTGCTCACAGAAGTAGTTGATTGTGATCACATTGCTATCTACAAACCCCCACATGCTGCAAATGTAATACACCTCCTACAAATCAACCTCAAATAAAACAAAGAACTGTGGATATTGGAGGTCCGTTTAAAAAAAACACAGAAATTGGAAGAAAACAGAATGAACATTTCCCTTCCTTCAGCAAATGCTGCCAGACTTGTTGAGTTTATACAGCAGTTTCTGTCTTTGTTACACATTTGTGTCCATTTGTTCCCATTTATGTCATAAATTGAGTTGGTTTATTTTTAGGGTTTTTAGAAGTAATTAATGTAGCTCATTTAAATATTAATGTAGTGAAGTACTTATGGCAGGCTCCTAGTATGCAATGCTCCCAGATGCAGAGATTCACCAAAACGGTATTGTTCTCTAAACGTGCTATCCTGCACCTCACCAGGTTCAGGATGTTAATAAAATCAAAAAGCTCTGGGAACACGTGGGCCAGGCAGCACCTGTAGAGAAACTAAGAAAACATTCCCGGTCACTTCCGTCAGAAGTGGACACTGAATGATGTTGGAAAATCTCTGCTACACAGTTTAGTGATCAGAATTCTTTCTCTTTGGTCCTTCAGTTATCTTAGCCTGTACTTAATTGTAGGTACTTACCTCATACTCTATTTTAAGCTTCTCTTTCTCTGTACTTCACAAAGAGCTCATTCTAATTAAATTCTCATGTTACAATGACTCAGTCAGTGTCCCTCTTACAGTAATTACTCCCTATTCAGCAATCCTGCTGAATCTGGTGAATCTGATGATTAGAATCTGATGAACTGCTGGCTGGTTTGCAGTTTTCAAAGTTCTGAGTTGAATTAAAAATATTGGCCAGAAATTATGATTGGCTCATGGTAGCTTCTGTAGCTTAGTAGATTAGAGTTGTGTGTTGGCATTGTGTGAACTTTCTTTGGATCAAATATCCAACATCAATACCCCTCTGAAAAGACACTTAAAATCAGACAGCTCTGAGGACTCCAACTCACTGAAACTTGGAAGCAGATGTTGGAGGATTTAAAAACTACTAAAACTGCTGGGTACCTGTTAAGTGACTACCCCCGACAATACCACCACTCACCCACCCCCAAAAAAACCTGACAACCCCACATCTTCTGTTTAATGACTACCCCTGTCCTGACCAAACAATCCCCTTAATAACATCCCAACCCAATACTACCACTGAGCTGATACTCTGCTGACCTGACCTCATCGAACGTAACCACAACTCTTCCCATAAAACCACCCTTCACTTCAAACAAATGACAAACTCCACCCTCGACCCAATTCCACCTCCATTCCCTGATCTGTCTCCGTAAGAAGCAAATCCCGTCCACCACACTTCCCAACTGAATTCCTTGATCTATCCTAAACACTCGTTCACTTCCCTGCCATCCTATTCCTCTCACTCTGTTGGCACCCTACATCCTGCCTCTAAATGGGATCAAACCTGCTCACCCACCTGTTATTCTTTGCCTTTAACCAAATGCACTCACTCAGCTGCCTCCTGACCTTACACTTCGCTTACTTACCCAGCTCTTCTCAGTCATAGTATCGGAGACTACAGGACATTTAAACTCCAGAATACTTCACCTGCAGTTGAAAATGTGGATGTAATTTCTGCATTTGGCTCTACTACTCCCTGTGAGCATTCCTGGATTGGTCACTGCTGTTTTGTAACAGGAGGCATCTGAGCAGGAAATTCGGGGGCAGAACTGATCAAGGCGTAAGCGTACATATTTTTGCCCAGTTGGGATAAGAGAGAGGGTTTCGAACCACTGAATGGATCATTCTATCCTCATGTTGATTTTGCTTTTGTGCTCCTCCTCTGCTGCTGTAACCCTGTATGCCTCACTCTGTCTGAACACCCAGTTAACTGTATGTCCTTGTATCTTATGAGCTGCCTGTACTGCTTGCAAAACTAAACTTTTTACCATACTTAGGTACATGTGACAACAATTAATCAAATCAACCCTGATTCAAAAATCTGGACCATTGACACCAAAGACTGGATTTCATAATCAGATGAAATACACCATCTCCCTTATATTTAAACTCCAGAATAACCGATGCATGACCTACACCAGTTATATTTCTTTGCTGATTGTAGATCACCTTCCGCTTTGCAGATAATGAAAATTGTTGAACTTAAACACCCCATGGACAAATAAGTGGTGCAAACCAAGTTGACAAAACTGTTTTAAGTGTAGAATGTTCTTGAATGGTACCCAAAGTTACCCCATTAGATATGAGGCCCCTTAAAACCAAGGTGTCTTGGCAGAACAAGTGTATGGAGGCTGAGGTCAATGTGGGTGGTTTGCATAGCACCAAATATTAGTGGCAAGAGAGCCCAGATACTTAGTTACCTTCATGAGATCCTGGATCCTCCTCTGGCATCCTGCTGTACATCTTGGGCACATTTCACTTCCTACTGTTACTTGCTATTTGTTCAATAAAATCTACACAGTGGCTTCCAGAGCTTCCCAAGTGTTCCTGTAGCTACAATCGGAACCAATTTTTTTTTTAACCTTACAAATGTTTGCAAATTCGCAAGATTAAAAAGTAGTGCTTCAAGGTTTCTGTTAACACTTTCTAGACTTGTTACCTTTTTTGTAAGCTAAGCAGGAATGCCAGTTGCTTAGAGAAAGAGACCTTTTGAGTTTTATTTGCAGTTTTGCAAAAGTTTTCAAGTGTAAGGTGGCTCCTGAAAAGGGGAAAAGATAGTTAGATTTGTTTACACAGTAAGGAGAAGGAGTGAGTGATAGGCCGAGACTGCAGGCACTTTGATAAAACTCAGAAGGGATTATTTGAAACTGAGTATGTTTAAATTAGGTATGTTTAATCCAGGAAAAAGGTAACGGATCTACCAGCCCGGGAGTTGAAGTCAAATTTAGCCCATTAAGTGTTAGACAAAGGAATTTTCTGATGTGACGAAGGATATTTTTGGGTACTGTACAGGGTTTTTGGGATCCATAAAGAAGTTCTTTTTTGTGGTTACTGCAATTATACTTTACCTTTATATTTCAACCTCTTTAGGTTTCAACTATAAGTGAATAGATTGGTTTAGTCTATTTTATCTTCGTTTCTTTTGCTTCAAAACTTCAGTTCTGTTGCTAAAAGAAAGTGACATTATGTTCTTATGTTTTGGTGAGAAGCTACCTCATTCTCAAACCAAACAAAGCAAAATGTGATCTATCAAGCCATATTTCAACCTAGAATCTGTTTTGTCTACTATCATATCCGTTGGGAATCATAAAATTGTTCAAGTTCCTGGAGCACACTCCCCTTGCAAGTGCACTTCTCCCCTAGGAGTGCTGGATGGCAGAATCACCCACAGAAGCCGCCATTATTAACCACTGAGGGATTGTTAAAATGGTTGACTATTGGATTACCAAAATTTACTGGGTGTAATACAGACAGGATGTCTGGAGCTGGAGAAGGTGGAGAACAGACTCATTTTAAACAACTTAAAGGAGTAACTCATTTATTTTATCAATTCTTCCTCGGATTCTTTCTATCATCTGAAAGGCCAGCATTTTATTGCTGATCACTTAGGATAATGGACTTAGTCAGGTCAAAATTAACTTCTCAATTAAGTTCCAAAGTTAAAATGAGCTCAATTTGAAGACTTTACAGACACCACAGAACTTAGCAAAATCAAAATAATTGAATCGGGGATCCTGCTCATGACTAATCGGGTTGGTTGCTGTTGAAGGGTTATCTGTTCTGTGACAAAGGTTAAAGGCATCATTACAAAAGTACCAATTTGTGGCAGGATATGTAACTACAGGGTGGACATTCTGAACTTGCAGTGTACTTTACTTAACTTGATAAACTGTACTCCTGAATTTATCTACTCTGTGTATATGTTTATTTAACATTTTCTGGGAACTGTTTCTAAAGGCTTCACTCTTTCAACAGGGCTTTCTATCTTGTCAAATCAAATTTGCCTCCGAATTCATCCAAAGCAGCTGCAATAGATAAGGTAATTAAGACAAACATGAAAATCTTCATATTTAAACCCAAATTAATTTCATTTATTCCCTGACTGGATTAACATTTGGAAAATTGTTATTAGCTGCAGAAATGTTTAGTTTGTTTTAAAAAGTAGAAGCTAATGTCAAATTTTTAAAGGAAAAAAATACCTTTAATTTCCTTGCACAGTCCAGAAAGTTTTATGCAGTTGTGACCGACTAACTTATGTTCTTCTTCAGCTTACCTTTTATAACTTCTGCCCCAAACCCACACGATGAGACCGTATTGACTTTAGCGTTGTCTTTCTTCTGCTTGTAGTTTATGCGGCCTTTCAATACATTGGATGAACTTCATCGGCTGATGGAATCCTTTATCAGGTCAAAACGTACAGCATCCTGTGCTTATGCAGCCTGCAGTGCCTCTGGTGTTGGCTTAATGTCAGTTTCTTCTGAGCTTTGCAGTCGTTTGGGTGCCTGCCACATCATGATGTGCAATAGCGGAGTTCACCGGTATGAGAGTCTTTTACATCATCAGAAACTTTGTGGTTAACAAAGTCACCTTTTCTTCTGAACCCATGAGATGTAAATTAATATTTCCATTTTCAGAAGCAAATGAAGCTGAGTCGTTTCACTGATTATGCCAGAGTTGTAAACCAGTATTTGAAGCTTCTCAGTATTTGTGTGGCAAATCACGTCATGTGCAATTGGTCATTTAAGAAGAGTAATTGTAGAATGATGGGATCTTGTTTGGTAGAAGTACAAACCTAACTGTGCAACCTCTCCTGACTGGTTTTCTTCTGCCTAAAACCATTTCCATGATTTATTGCTGGAGAAGATGATGGAAATTAGGATAGCATGGGCAGGCTGGGCTTGTTTCACTGGACTTTAGAATGAGTATTGATTTGATTGGAGTATATAAGATTATATGTTTCACTGGGCTTTAGAATGAGTATTGATTTGATTGGAGTATATAAGATTATATGTTTCACTGGGCTTTAGAATGAGTATTGATTTGATTGGAGTATATAAGATTCTGGGTAGTTTTGACAAGATGAACATGTTTTCTTTTGTGAGTATAGACTGGGGACCATTGTAATAAAATTAGGATCGGGCCTCTCTACCTCAGCAGGTGGTGGAAATAGATTCATTGACTATTTTAAGGCAGAGATTCTTGTTAGGCAAGGGAATGAAAGACCTGGACAGCCTACAGTCTTGGGCTGACAAGTGACAAGTAACGTTCACACTACACAAGCACCAGGCAATGGCCATCTTCAGCAAGAGAGAATCGAACCATCACTGTTTGACATTCGATGGCATTCCCATTGCTAAATCTGAACTGGGAACTTTGTGGGATTTACCATCAACCAGAAACTGAACTGGAATAGCTGTATAAAAACTGTAGCTACAGGAGAAGGTCAGACCCTCGGAATCCTGCAGAGGGTAACTGAACTCCTTACTCTCAAAGCCTGTCCACCATCTAAAAGACACAAACCAGGAGTGTGATAAAATACTCCCCACTTGCCTGGATGAATGCAACTCCAACAACACTCAAGAAGCCTGATGCCATCCAGGACATAGCAGCCCACTTGATTGGCACTACATCTGCAAACTTTCACTTCTTCCACCACCAACGCTCAGTAGCAGCAGGGTGTACTATCTACAAGGTGAACTGCAGAAATTCTTCAATGCTGCTTAGACTATACCTTCCAAACACATGACCACCACCATCCAGAAGGACAAGGGAAGCAAAAACATGGGGACACCCCCTCCTATAAGTTCCCTTTCAAGTCACTTGCCATCCTGACTTGGAAATATATCACCGTTGCTTCAGTTCTGAATTCCTTCCCTAATGGCAATGTGGGTGTACCTACATGGACAGTAGGGTTCAAGACAACAGCTGACAACTACCTTCTCAAGGGCATGGGACATAGAAATGAGCAACAAATACTGACTCAGCAACGATGTCGACAACCCATGAAAAATGTTTTTGAAAGAAATGGAAATGTGGAATTCGAAAGTGATTGGTGATGATCTTATTGATAGAGCGGGCTCAACGGGCCAAATGTTTTACTTCTCCTATTTGGGATATTTGTCTGCTATCTAATATGGCCGTAATATGGTGGCGGTGCATCATTTCAGATCACACAGGGGAACTTCTGTTATGACAGCATATATAGTATTGTGGAGCTATGGCTAGTGATAGTAGAGCTTCTACGTCATTTTCATTACATAGTTGACCAGGAATTTCAGTTTATGTTACTGCCAACTGTTGTGTGTTTTGGTAGGATTTACCAATTTATTGGCCAGCTTCCTGCGCAACATGTTCCAGATCTCCCAGGAGCCGAACATGTTGCACTTGTTGTAATGGGCCAGGCTGGAAGCCTTTCCCACGCTGTGCTCGAAAATTTCATTGATGCACGAGTTCATGATGTCCATGGCCTTGGAGGGATGAACCTGCTTCATCACTTTGTAGATGTGGATGGAGTAGCTTCCTTTCCTGGAATTTTTCCTCTTCTTGCTGCTCTTCACTGGCAGTGTGTTCACTGCTTCCTCAGCGCTCTTCTTAGCAACTTGTCCTCTCCTTTCGTCAATTGTGATGACAGTCAACTACATGGTGTGTTCATTTAAAATAGAGATGAATAGATAGAGGGGAGATTTAGTTGAAATGTACATCGTGAGGTGCCTGGATCGAATGGATGAGAAATGACCTATTTGCCTTAGCGGAAAGGTCAGTGACCCACAGGCATGGATTTAAAGTGATTGATGGAAAGGTCAAAGTGGACACAAGGAATAGTGTATTGACACAGAAGCTGATAGGAACCTGGTACTTATGGCCTGAGAGGATAGTGGAGATAGAAACCTTCAACTCATTTACGAAGGGTTTCAGTATGCATCTCACATTTTGTAACCTGCAAGAGAATGGACAAAGGCAAGGAAGAATGTTTAGGCAGCGAGTGATTCATTTATCACCTGCACAGACATGATGGGAAAAGTGATTTCTTTCTGTACAGTAAATTTCCTGTGATTACTTCCACCAAAGTAAAAAAAAATTGTGGGAAAAATCAATTTTGAGGGATAGGAAATTCAGTCAGAAGGATACATATTCATAAAGGACAATCAGTATGGATTTGTCATGAGAAGATTGTGTCTGATTAACCAGTTTTAATTTTCTGAAGCAGTAACAAGGAGAATTGATGAGGACAATGCAGTTGGTGTGGGACTTGAATATTAGCAGACTTTTGGCTAGATCCCACATAGCAGACTGGTTGAGAAAAACAACTGAAAGCCTGTGGGATCAAGGGGAATATAACAAGCTGGATATAAAATTGCCTCAGCAGCAGGAAAAGAAGGGTCATTGTTAATTGCTTTTCTTCTGGCCAGAAGGCCTTTGCCAGTGGAGTTCTGCAGTGTTTAATGATAGTTTCCCTGTTTTTTATCTGTGGTATATGTTACTGATTTGGGGTTAAATTAGGGAGGTATAATCGAAGTTTGCAGGCGACACAAAAATTGACCATGTGGAAGATACAAATGGACGGGCCAGATAGGCAGAAAACTGGCAAATGGTCTTCAGCCCAGAGAAGAATGAAATTGATGAGTTTGGAAATTTCAAACAAAGCAAAAAATCAAACAGTTAATGAGACAATAATGAGATGTGTGAGGAAAGGAAGGGTCCTTGCAACAATTGGTCACAGATCCCTGAAAGTTGCAACACAGCTTGATAAAGGTGGTGAAGAAAGCGTATGGAATGTGCTCCATTATTAACTGCGATATAGAGTACGGGAGCAGGGAGGTCATCCTGCAAGTATAAATCATTAGTTAAACTACAGCTTGAGCACCGGGTAGAGTTCTACTTACTTCATCACAGAAAGGATGCAATTTCAGTAGATCGGGCACAGAAAAGATTTGAGGCCGTTTCCAGAACGTGGAAAAGTGAGAATATGAGGAAAGATTGTTTAGACTGTCCAATTTCTCTGGCCCCTACAGCAACTAATGGAACAGAAAGGGAGCAAGCCATAAAACCATAAGACTTAGAAGCAGAAATTAGGCCATTCAGCCCATTGAGTCTGCTCCACTATTCAATCACGGCAGATAAGTTTCTCAACCCTATTCCACCACTTCTCCCCATAACCCTTGATCACCTTGACAATCAAGAACCTGCCTATCTCTATCATAAATATACTCAAAGACTGGGCCTCCACAGCCTTCTGTGGCAGTGAATCCCATCGATTCACCAGCCTCTGGCTGAAGAAGTTTCTCTTCTCTTTATCACCAATTTAAAAGGTCTTCCCTGCACTCAAAGGCTGTGTCCTCAGGTCCTAGTCTCATACTTATTGGCATATGTGCACCTTTGGAGTGGCTGTGTTTTTGAGCAGCTTATGGTATGTTGGGCTAGGGCTTTCACCTTAGCAGAGAGGTCAGTGACTCACAGGCATGGATTTAAAGTGATTGGTGGAAAGGATAAAGTGGACACAAGGAAAGGTGACCCAGAAGCTGATAGGAATCTGGACACTTACGGCCTGATAATACGGGGATAATAGAGATAGAAACCTTCAACTCATTTACAAGGGGTTTCGGTCTGCACCTCACATGTTGTAGTCTGCAGGGAAATGGACAAAGGCAGGGGAGTGTGTTTAGGCAGTGACTGGTTCATTTATCACTAGCACAGGCACAGCGATTTCTTTATGAACAGTAAATTTCCTACGTTACTTCCACAAAAGTAAAAAAAGTTAATAAAGTTTACTTGGTATTTTAACCAACTCTGCCAGCTATTGATGAAAAGTAGTGTATCGGTTTCTATTGTTTTGACATTAAATGGGTGCCTGAGCAGAGCTGAAAATACCCAATACCTGCCCTCATGTGGGATTAAGAATGCATGCTCAGGAAATAAAAAGCCTTGTCCAAAGGAAGAAGAACTACAGAATTAATTGTTGGTCATATACTTTGTAAACTGAGGATCAGTGATGACATTTACAGGATATTGTTGGTTCATTGTTTACAGGACCACTTTCTGGTGATGAAAAGAGTTGCCATTGGAGTTCCTTGTGACATGAACCTCCTGATGCAGTCTTCGTGAACTGAAAGAACTGCAGATGCTGCAAATCAGGAACAGAAACAGACGTTGCGGAAAAGCTCAGCAGGTCTAGCAGTATCTGTGGAGAAAAATCAGAGTTAATGTTTTGGGTCCAATGACTCAGTTCTGAGGAAGGGTCACGGGACCTGAAATGTTAACTCTGATTTTTTTTTTCTTCACAGGTACTGCCAGACCTGCTGAGCTTTTCCAGCAACTTCTGTTTTTTTTTAAGATTAGATTCTCCACAGTGTGGAAGCAGGTTCTTTGGCCCAACAAGTCCACATCGCCCCTTGGAGCATCCCACCCAGACCCATCCCCTTATAACCCACACACCCCTGAACACTATGGGCAATTTAGCATGGCTGACCCACCTAGCCTGCACATCTTTGGACTGTGGGAGGAAACCAGAGAACCCGAAGGAAACCCACACAGACACAGGGCGAATGTGAAAACTCCACACAGACAGTTACCCGAGGCTGGAATCGAACCGGGGTCCCTGGCGCTGTGAGGCTATAGTGCTAACCACTGAGCCACCGTGCCACCCTTCATGAACCTCGCATTACCCAGGGATGCTTGGTATCTTGGGCAGCAATGGAAGCTGCTGGAGGTGCATTGTGCACAACCTCATCCCAAAAGAAAAGGATGTGAACTCTTCACCTTGTTCCTCCTGCAGTTCCAACCTTCACCTAGGAGCAGTGTTTCACACAACACATGACACCCTGACCATTGAGGAGGTTCTCACTGTGCTTTGCTAAAGAATGTGACCAAATCTATTAAGGCCAATGAAATAGCACTTGTTGCAGTGCTGTTGCACTTCATTGCTTGAAGTTTCTGAAGGGTGTTCGGTTGTGAGTGCCCCTTATTTCTTAGCAGTTACCCCTGAAATCTGCTTGTAAGCCCAAATAGAGCAGAGCTTTGGACTGTTATGAAAGCAACGCATCATTTCAGTTGCATGGAAGTCCAGTGCCCACCTCCAGAAAGACACATTTGTGGTGGCACACCAGCTGCACATTGAGGTAATGGAGGTCCTTACCGTTGATCTGAAATGGTTGTCTGAGGCTCTCTGGGTGCACTCAGTGACGCTCTGCAATGCTGGGTAACCAATCAGAGGCACACATATATTAGCAACCTCTCATTCTCATTGCTGTGCAATCTCAAGTGAAGTTCAAGGAATAACAAATAAGCCATCAGTTACTTGTCTTGTGTGTTTGTGTGCTACTGACTGGGAGAGCATTTTCATGTTGGATTCGTGAAACAAACCAATGGCAAAATAATTTATTATGTGGAACTGCACCACTTGCAGTTTCTGATATATAAAATGTATATTCTAGTATATATACAGACAATATCTATAAACATTTATTTTTTTAATATTCATTTGTGGGATGTGGCCATCACTAGCTGGCCAGCATTTATTGTCCATCCTGAGTTGCCCTTCAGAAGGTGGTGGTGAACTGCCTTCTTGAACTGCTGCAGTCCTTGTGCTGGAGGTTGGCCCACAATGCTATTCAGGAGGGAATTCCAGCATTTTAACCTAGCAACAGTGAAGGAACAGCAGTATATTTCCAAGTTGGGATGGTGAGTGGCTTGTGGATTTGGAAGGTGCTGTCGGAGAATCTTTGGTGAATTTCTGCTAACTATCTTGCTGATAGTACACACTGTTGCTCCTTATCACCGTGCAAGTCATTTACTCAAATAATTCAACCAGATTCATGAAATGTGACTTACTCTTCAAAAATCCATTCTCTTTAGCCAATTAAAATTTATTCCAGACCTTTGTCACATTGTTTCCGATGATAAATTCCAGTAATTTCCCTTCTCTTCACGTTTCACTTACATATTTGCAATTACCTTTTTGTCCCTGCATGTCCTGTTATTGATTTCATGTGGGACCATCTGCCTTCATTTTCATACTTACCAGCAACTATGTCTTTTCTATATCCGTGTGTTTTGCATTCTCCTTGTAACATAGTATTCACTACCACTGAAATCCTAGAACGGGAGTTGTTATTTGTGACTGACATTTTGATGAGACTTGGAGCAATGCAGTGGCAGATTCCTAGTTAAACTTCAAGTGAGCTTTCAGATGCAGTCCTCTTTATTAACCTTGGGCAGCTTACCAACACAAATCATTGATAACAAGTCAGTGTGAACAACAGCAGGATCAAAATGATGTAGCTACATCACTTTGTCCATTTTAAGTCAATTTACTTAATGTGCCATGGTATTTAAGAGAAGCATTTGTTGGCAATAGTTGATTTATATTTCAGTTATCAATTTGATTGCATTATTTTACACGCCATCAGAATACATTGAAAATTAACCTATGTGAGGACACAGGGAAAGATGGAGAAGGAGGTAACCTCAGGTAGTGTGGGAATTGAATCCACACCGTTGGCATTATTCTGTACCACAAGCCAGTTATCAAGCCAGCTGAACTAAAGTAACATGTCTGAGAGCCCAATATGCCCTCAGTACTGCACTGAGTGTTTGCCTTGCTTTGTGTTGTGTGCTCTGTTCCTGAAATGGATCTCGAAACTGTACCTTCCTGACTCGGAGGCATGAGTGCTGCCAACTGAGCCATGACAAACAAGGTTGCTTGAATGGAAGTATAAGTTACTTCTTTCCAAGCACCTCTTATTTTGCACCCATTTGCTTTATTAGGAATTATTGTAACCAAGAATTCCTGATCAATTATTTACAGTGAGTAATCATCCTGTGTTTCATTAAATAATCTTGGTATTTATCAGATTGATTTTAACAATGCAACTGACAGACGCAGAGTTGCAAATGGTGTTGCTGCCAGGATCTTACTATAGACGAGTAATTCAGAAACCTGGGTTGCGGGTCTGGAGACTTGAGGTTAAATCCCATCAGTGAAATTTGAACTCAATCAATTCAGTAGATCTGGAATTTAAAAGCTAGGATCAGTAATAGTCGCCATGAAACAACAGGATTGTTGTAAAGTCCTACTTGGCTCATAATCCTTCCATGCCCTTACTAAATCCATCTTGTCAATGAGATCCCCCTTCCAGCTCATTTAGGGACAGGAAGCATCACTGAACCCAAAAGGTCACCTCTAATTTCACTTCACAGATGCTGCCGGACATGCTGAGCTTTTCCAGCGACTTTTGTTTTTGTTTCTGATTTCCACAGTTCTTTCGGTTTTTATTTAGGAGCGGTGACATCTGGAACTATCAATGCGCTGATTGTTGTGCTGACACTGATTGCTGTGTATGGGACCTTGAATCAGCTACAGTGTGCACTGTGGCACAGCTTAGATGGAATATTGCTGCTGAGCACCTAATGTTATGACCTGATCTGTACCTTAGCTGCCATTTCAGATGCTATTGCTCTATCTTTTATATCTGTCCCATAATCTTTCGGGAAGGTAATGTACCTGGTCTGGTATACATGTCACTGCAGTAAGACTTGCAGCAAAGCAGTTAACACCGCTTTCTGAATTATCCTGACAATCTATTCAGCTACATGCAAGAGGTTGCTCATTACTAACTTCTTAAGGGCAACCACAAACGGGCCAGTGACATTACAGCAAATAACATGTTCAATATTATAGTTGATAAAGACTTTAAAGCTTGGGTTGCTTCAAATGCCAGAGATGTTACAACACAAATCTGGAGCAAGTAGGATTTGAATCTAAACAGAAGTTGCTAGAGAAGCTCAGCAGGTTTGGCGGCATCAGTGAAGAGAAATCAGAGTCCCCAAACCTGAAACATTAACTCTGATTCTCTCCACACATGCTGCAAGACCTGCTGAGCTTTTCCAACAATTTTTGTTTTTGTTCATGATTTAAAGCACCCACAGTTCTTTCAGTTTTTATTCAGGAGTTGAACCTAGACTTGCTGGTCTAGAGGTAAGGACACTACATCTGCACCACACTTGCTTGGTGACTTCAATTAGTAGTGTCACTTCAACTATTACAAATGTAATGCTCCAAAATGGTTCATTCAACTTTAAGTGACTGCAATCAGCATGAATAAAATCAGCCTCATAATGAATAACTGCAGTAGACTTCAAAGCACCACCATTTGTCTCAAGGAAACAGAGGAGCGACCAACTGAATAGCTCTGAAAGCTGATGAGTTGCTTGGTGTTATTGCTCAATAATATTACCAAGTTCTACTTCAGTTCTATCTTCTATACATCATTGGCAAGTTGCACTGGTCATCCATCAATTTTAAACTTTGGCTTGATCCAGCACCAGCTTTGAAAAGCTAACAATGGATTCGTTGAGAGGTAATCATTCTGCAGGAATAGGCTAGGCATCTGGGATGGAAGTGTGGGATGAAAGAGTGAGAATGATGTGATTGGGCGAGCAGGAAAATTTCTCCTCATGGAATGTAGAAAAGCAAGCAGCACTCACCAAGAAGAGGGTCAGGGACAACATCTCAGTTGCCATTGAGCTCACTTACCTTTTCAAAGGCCTAGATTTTTCACTTCATGGAAGGTTATACCTTTTGAAGATTGTGGAGAATTACTTTGCAAAGCTGGCTTGCAGATTTCTCATTTGTTGTTGACTTAATGACAATGTGTTGGGAATTATTTTTCATCACCTCAGCATTATCCAATGTGACATTTAACCTTTTATACGTTAACCAATTGACCTGATGAATACAGAAAATGACAGTGGGGCTCATGAATCGGGGTTGCTTCACGTCTGTGCAAACATTAATGATGAATATGAATCTGGGGAAGTCTTAAGTAAACTTTGTTACAATTTCCATTAAGACTGTGGACTTTAATGGGAAATTTGAACACCCAGTTATTAGTTAAAAAGATCACAACAATATTGCACATTTTAAAGTAAAATAATTTTATTGTTTAATAATTAAGTAAAGCAACTACTTCATACTAATGACTGGCCTGAGGCCATTATTTGATCTGCACATCAGAAAGCACATTGACGCAATACCAGAAATATTTCTAACTAAATTTCTAAACCGAACCTTCCACGTTCTATTGATACTTCAGTCTGTCGGCCTTTGGCTAGTTATCAGGTTTTCACACATCCTAAGTTTCTATTTGCTGTGTTATCCTTGTCCAAAGTTTTGCTGCAGCTTTAGGTAAATCATCTTTCAAGTGGTACGCTTTTACTGTGAGGTTACAGTCCCTTTCTCAAGCTCCAAGCCGGTAAAAGTTTCCAGTCATTTGCCTGTTATGACAAAACCAAAAATTCTAGTTTAAAGAACTGTTTGTGTTTTGTTGAAGGAACTGAGGGTGGTACAAAAGAGACACAGTCCAGGGGTCCAAGCAGATGTTGAACTGATGACTTTTCAAAATCTTGGTGATGGAATGGTGGGTGAGAAAGATCTTAGAAAGCTCTCTCGGATATAGAGGAAACACAGACCCAATGCTACTGCTTTTGAGTGCCCTTTGTCACTTCCTCCATCATGAATCCAGGAATTGGTGTTACCATAGTCGGGTATAAAGGAAATTTTTCACCTAAAAGAGCTTCACTCTCCCCACTGTGATCCACCATATATAACTGTCAGGGTGTAGATATAATTAAAGATGTTTAGACAGTCATTTTCAGTATAGCTTTAGTATAAGAATTTGTAATGGCCATGGCTGTCACAAATTGCAATGACAAGAAATAAAATTTGCTTGACTGAGAGAACACAAGTTCTAGTTGTAAAGTCATTGCATTATTACACGCCTTTTATTAGCAAACAAATAATTGCATCATAGGAGATCAAGTCTGCACTGCCATGTGTTTTTGATGTTGCATTATGGTCTTTTCTTGTGTACTTTTATATTCCTTGAATGTATGTCCAGCACATTTATTAGCAGCAAGCATTTTCTGCTTAATAGACAGTTGTGAACTTCCTACTGATGTGATTGACCTTACAATAGACACTACCCAATAGCTTCCAGCTGGGTCCCTTTCACCAGGTAAAGAGACTAATTAATTTTATGGAGAATCAAGTCCACATCTATCGTACTCAGAAAAGTGATCTGCTGTGTTTATAGGCACTCCATTTCTTTCCATGTCTGATACTTCAGTAAATCCTTTGAATAATTAATGTTTTCTTCACCTTTCAAGGGCTCATGACTTTGCACTTAGAATTGCTTTTGGTAGCTGAATTAGGTACAAAATTAAGTTACATAAAAGAAATTTAATTACTGAGTGTCCGTGTACATATTAATAACTTGAATGAAATGAGAAAATCCTCTTTTGTCAGCACATTGATATTTTACAGGGAATACAGGAAAGATGCCGATGGGTCCCTCCCATTCAATCAGATATCCAAGTATTTGGCTGCAGGCTCCCAAAAGATCAGACCTTTGCCCTGATCAGAATTAAATTGAGCATTTGGTCCTGCTATTAAACTCTCAAAAGTGTAGCTGGCTTGAATCAACATTGAATTGTGCAGTTTGTTCATGAGGTTAATTCCTGGAACGGCAGGATTATCATATGTTGAAAGATTGGAGCAACTAGGCTTGTATACAGAGATAATGGGAACTGCAGATGCTGGAGATTCCAAGATAATAAAATGTGAGGCTGGATGAACACAGCAGGCCAAGCAGCATCTCAGGAGCACAAAAGCTGACGTTTCGGGCCTAGACCCTCTGATGAAGGGTCTAGGCCCGAAACGTCAGCTTTTGTGCTCCTGAGATGCTGCTTGGCCTGCTGTGTTCATCCAGCCTCACATTTTATTATCTAGGCTTGTATACACTTGAGTTTAGAAGGATGCGAGGGGATCTGATTGAGACGTATAAGATTATTAAGGGATTGGACACTCTGGAGGCAGGAAGTATGTTTCCGCTGATGGGTGAGTCCAGAACCAGAGGACACAGTTTAAAAATAAAGGGTAGGCCATTTAGAACAGAGTTGAGGAGAAACTTCTTCACCCAGAGAGTGGTGGATGTATGGAATGCTCTGCCCCAGAAGGCAGTGGAGGCCAACTGTCTGGATGCTTTTAAGAAAGAGATAGATAGAGCTCTTAAAGATAGTGGAATCAAGGGTTATGGGGATAAGGCAGGAACAGGATACTGATGGTGAATGATCAGCCATGATCATAATGAATGGTAGTATTGGCTCGAAGGGCCAAATGGCCTACTCCTGCACCTATTGTCTATTGTCTATTGTGATGAATGCTGAATATAGATGATCACACTGAAGCAGTCAAGTATTTGAAAGCTTGTTAAATTTTCCCACGTAGACCTCAAATGCAGCTTCCTCCACTGGTACTCCATATTAATAAAAATAAACAAATCCCACCAAATACTTTCAAACCTTCTTACCCAGCAGTTTTCTTCACTCCTTCCACTTTAGCTGACCCACTGCCTTTTGAATGTTCTCTGGCACCCTTGTGCCCACTCCACCACAGTGACCTCTCTGTCCCTACTGCCAAGGTGAGCTTTGCTCAGCACACTGCCAGGGTGACCAACTCTGTGGGATAAAGACATAAAAATGTGATAGTAAGTAGTCAACAACATAAATGTGGCCACATTGGAGAGCAGTGGAATTAAATGTAGAAGTAAGCCCTGAAGAATGAAAACTATCAACTCACCAGCTCCCAACCTGCCAGACTCCTTCATTAGCAGCTTCCAAACTTATGACCTCCTCCGCCCAGAAGGACAAAGGCAGCAGGTGCATGGAACATCACCAGCTGCAAACTCCTTTCCATGCTCAATATCATCCTGACTTGGATTGCTGTTCCTTTTACTGCAGCTGGGTCAAATCCTGGAACTTGCTTCCTAACAGCACCTTGCTCACTATTTTTGAGAACCTCACTGCTGAGATCCTGGAACTGAATAGCAACATGACCCAGGACAACCAGGAAGACCTATGTCACACAAGTTAGCTGTAGCTCACAATCTGCAATGATGAGCAACTCAATAGGATGCCGGCAGGAGTAATTGTAGTCCAGGGTGTGGTCCATTTTTTCTAATTCATTCATGGCATGTGGGCGTCGTTGGCTGGGTCAGCATTCATTGCCCATCTCTAGTTTGTCCTTGAGAAGGTGCTGGTGAGCTGCTTCCATGAACTGCTGAAGTCCCTGTGTTTTAGTAGATCTGTAATGTTGTTAGGAAAGGATTCCAGGATTTCTGACTCAGTGATACTGCAGGAACGATCATATGTTTCCAAGTCAGGATGATGAGTGACTTGGAGGGACATTTTCAGTTAGTGGTGACCCCAGTTATCTGCTGCCCTTGTCCTTCTAGATGGAAGTGGTTTTCGCTTTGGAAGGTGCATCAGTGCTTCTGGTGCTATTAACGGTCAGTGGTGAAAGAACTGAATGTTTGTGGATGTGGTACTAGTCAAGTTAGCTGTTTTTCCTGAAATTTGTCAAGTTTCCTGAACGTTGTTGGAGCGGCACTCATCCAGGCAAGTTGGGAGTCTTCAACCACGTTCCTGACTAATGCCTTAGAGATGGTGGGCAGGTTTTTGGGAGTCAGGAAGTGAGCTAATTGTTGCAAGATTCCTATCCTCTGACCTGCTCTTGTATCCACAGCATTTATAATGACTAGTTCAGTTTAGTTTCTATTTAATAAAAACCTCCAGGATATTGATATAAAAGGGACACTATTGAACGTTTAAGGTGAATGGTTAGATTTTTTCTTTCCAAACAGGAACAGTTTTTCTCCCTGTCTACTCCATTCAGTCCGCTCATGATTGCAAAAGACTCTATCAGATCTCCTCTAAGTCTTCTTCTCTCCAAGGCGAACAGCCCCAGCTTCCTCATAGCTGAAGTTATTCATCCCTAGGACCACACTTGTCGATTGCCTGTGCACTATAAAGAAGAAGTTCTCTTCAGCTAATGCCTTTTTTTGGCAGTGAAAGAGAAGTAGATTGGCATAGTATCATGTCGCAAAAGCAGAAATTGCCAGAGAAACTCATCAGGTTTGGCAGCATCTGTGAAGAAAAAGCCGTAGTATCAGTTCTGAAGAAGGATAACTGGACTGGAAACATTAACTAATTTACTCAAGAGAAATCAAACAATCATGGTCCATTTGATGTGGCTGATCTGCGCTGTGGAGGCAAACCTGATGAAAATAATATACAAACTGCACAGGACTAATGAAGAACCATTTTACAAGTATAATGAGACTTGAACTGAAAACTGTAGAACATTCTAAAGACTGCTCTTTTTCCTTACTGTGAACCACAATGTGCAGAACACTCTTTGCACAGGCCCACACTCTGGTTAATTAAATAATTCCTTGTTATTCCTGTTATATTACCCTGTCAGTCAATTTTGAAGTCTTCTCAAAGTATCAGCCACTCCACCCTTCCGACTGACAAACCACAATAACCCCCTACTGCATCCTCCTATGTCTATCTCCATCTCACCTACTCCCCCCACCCCCCCCATTTATTTCTGGGCCCCCCACCAGTCCTGACAAATGGTTTCCGCCTGAAACATTGCCGTTCCTGCTGGTCAGATGCTGTCTGACTGGTTGTGCTTTTCCAGCTCCATATTTATTGACTTGAGCTTCTAGCATCTGCCGTCCTTTCTGTCTCCAAGACACCAACACCTCCAACTGATACTCATATAGTATCTTCAATGCATAACATTCATGAAGGCACTTCACAGGAACAGAAAAGCAACCAAACCTTATGCCTGTGAATTAACCTATCGCAAAGCCATTTAATTAATCTGTTTGATTTCTTATTTATCCCTTAAATGTATTTGTCTAAGTGTCTTTTGTGTGAATGGGGGAGCTGAAAATAAATGGCTCTGGTTTAAATCCTAGATATTACCTTGTTGTTTACTTTTTTCCCTGCTAAAGTTATTGGGTATTTAGTAAATAGTTAAGTCTTTCACAGGAGATACAAAAGTGTTATATGGAATTAATTATCCATGAAGTCCAAAACTGGTTATTCAAAGGTCTGATTAGGAACCATTGGAATAATTAGCTATGAGCTGGGTCTTCAATGACTTACTTTTACTGTGGGTTTATTTGAAAGCACAAGCTTTCGGAGCCTGACTCCTTTCCCAAGTCTTAGTCAGGAGGAGTAAGGATATGAAAGTTTGTGTCTTCTGTCTTCACATAAACCTGTTGGACTATAAGTTGGTGAGTGTGTGAGGACTATAAGTTGGTGTTGTGTGATTATCTACCCCAGTCCAACACCAGCACCTCCACAGCATTTACTTGTACTGGATTGCGATACGGAGGGAAGAAGTCTGATTTGGTTTGGCTGTCTTTCTCTGTGTCATACCAACTTCCATGATATTCCAACCCTCACTTTGTCTTATTGTGGAAAAAAAAATTGAACTACGATGCAAGGTACTTTCTCACTGAACTTTGCTGTGTTTTGTGATTATTTTGCCTTTATTATTATTGATCTGTGGCGATTGCATTTCTGTTTCTTTTTTTCCAATGACCCTTGTGCAAATTCACATAGGGTAAATGAGAATCAAGAGGTAAATGTGTGGTTCAAAGCTTGCCATGAGAAAAATGGATTCATGACGCATTAGCACCAGTACTGGGCATGAGAACTGTGTGTGTAGGGGTGGCATCATTTGAGCCATGCTGTGACCAGTGTCTTGGCAAATTGTATAACAAGTGTTGTAGACAGGGCTTTAAGCTATCTGCAGGGAGGTCAAGAGGTGCTAATCAAATTGTGACAGGAAGGAGCAGAAATATACACAAAAGTGCAGCAGAAGAAAAAGTAATAATGCTTAAAAAGTCAAAACTTAATGGTTCCTTATCAGAATGCATGCAACACTTGGTATACCAGCTCATTGATCTTGTTAAAGGTAAAAATAAATGAATATGACTTGAAAGCAAGTACAGAGACTTGGTTGCAGAGTGACAAGGACTGGGAGCTCCATATTCAAGGGTAATCTATGTTCAAGAAGAATAGATTAAACGGACCATAAACCAATAGGATATAGGAGCAGAATTAGGCCATTTGGCCCATTGATCCTGCTCTACCATTTGATCATGGCTGTTATGTTTCTCCATCTCCTTCTCCTGCCTTCTCCCCATAACCCTTGGTCCCTTTACTAATCAAGAGCCTATCTATCGCTGTCTTAATGACTTGCCTCCACAGTCTCCTGTGGCAATGAACTCTGCAGATTCTCCACTCTCTGGCTGAAGAAATTCCTCCTTCGCTTAGTTGTAAAGAATGACTCCTTCATTCGACAGCTGTGACTTCAGGTCCTACTCTCTCCTACTAGAGGAAACACCTTCACCCTAACCACTCTATCCACCCTGCAGAATATTCTGTACGTTTTAATGAGATCTCCCCATATCTTTTAAAGCTTCATTGAGTACGGACCAGAGTCCTTAACTGCTCCTTATTTAACAAGCTGTTCACCCTTGGGATCATGATTGTAAACTTCCTCTGAACCCCTCTTTACATACAGGGCCCAAAGCTGCTCACAATATTCCAAATGTGGTCTGACCAGAGCTTTATGTAGTCTCTAGTACGTTTCTGCTGTTGTATTCTCACCCTCCTGAAATGAAGAAACCACACACTGATTTTGGACACAGTTCAAAAAGATTCACTAAACTGATTCCTGGGATGAAGGGATTGACTTGCCAAGGACAGTTAAACCGATTAGGCCTTCGTTAGTGTTTAGAAGGACAAGGGATGATTTTATTGAAGAATATAGATTCTGAAAGGTCTTGATTGGGTAGATATCGTGAAGATGTTTCCACTAGTGGAGGTGTTTCAAAGTTAGGGATGTGGTTATAGAAGAAGGGGAGACTCATTTAACACTGAGATGTGAAGGAAATCCTTCTCCCGGAAGGCAGGGATTGTCAGGAATTTTTACCGCCAGAGGGTTGTAGAGTTTAGGCCACTAAAAAATATTGAAAGAAGAAGTGGGTAGCTTTTTTGAAATTTGACTAGACGAGCATACCCGTTCGGGTGATGACAAGAAGCTCTCAAGCACCAACCAACTCAAGGAGCTTCTTTGTACTGCACTACATTGCACTGCTCTCCCACTAACGCCAGCACTAACTCATTCTTAATCAGAACGAATCACTTCTCTTAAACAGATGCAAGCAGCACCCAGCAAACCTTTGCCAGAGTGTGGCCAAGGTCAAAGAACCTCTGTTCGTCCTTTGGGAGAGGAAGCCACAGATCCTCCAGAGGATGCACCAACAAAGTTTGCACCTGCACCCTCCACCAACTCAGAGACTTTCGGCTTGGTAGGATCCCTGTGTAGCTTAATCTCAGAAGCACATTCTGGTGAACTTGTCATTGATACACTTTTGCACATGGTCGAGGTAGGAACAGTCCAGAATCTTTGACACTTAGACAGCTGCTGGAGACCAGATACATTCTCCGCACTGGGCAGAGGACAATCTCGTAGTGTTGGCCATGAATACTTAGTAAAATGCACAGATAAGCACAGGAACAGCAGGTGGGGTAGTCAGAGGTGATCAGTAAGTTGGCTGCTAAGGATCGAGAAGTCTAACCATATTATCAATCCCATGTTGGGTCCAACATGCATGCATCCAGCTTTCTCCATGGATAGGGGGACCATCAGTTTCTACCACATACGTGCACAGACATGCATTCCAATGCTCCTAGCCATTGATGCACAGTGTTAATGGCAAGGCGAGGGGGCAACGGGGAACCTCAACCTACCCCAGTTGCCCTTTCTCCCAGGGCGACAGAGTGGTCTAGACAACATCTGAGCCTGGCTCCCTGGAATAACGATATGCAAGAGGAGGGATGAGGATGAGGCCTTTCATCTTCAAGTTGTCACGTGTTCTTCAATAGCAGGCTGCTTTAATACTGAAGTATATATATCCTGATGTAAATACTGTTGAACTTGTCCTGAAGACTGTCTCCGAGTGGAAGAAAGTTATTTACTCAGTCCTTGTTCTGAGACTAATTTCCTGGATAAATGCATCAGGGCATATAATTCTATAACTCAGTCTAATCCCAATTCAATATTAAAGAAATCAAATGTAAAAGAGCTAATTTAAATATGAACTGAAGAAAAAGCACACGGCTTTTATTCTGTATGGTCTGATAAATCTTTTTGCAAATGTTGTTGGTGCTGCAGAAGATAGCATGCCTTGAGAACGGGAAGCAGGGAGCAAACTCTCTGCTGGTTGGCGTCATGCCCAGCACAAATGAAGAGTGTAGTGGCTTTTGGAAGTCAGTCATCTCAGCTCCAGGACATCTCTACAGGAGTTCCTCAGGGTAGTGTCCTTGGTCCAGCCATCTCCAGCTGCTTCATCAATGACCTTCCCTCCAAAATAAGGTCACAATCTGAGGATGTGCAACCATTGGTGAACATATGTTCAGTGGCATTTCCAAGTGCTCAGATACTGAGGCAGTCCAGGTCCAACTGCAACAAAACCCTGACAGGCTGTGCAACATCAAGTAACATTTACATCACACAAATACCAGGCATTGACCATCTCCAACAAGAAAGAATCTAACTATTATCCCATGACATTCAAAGGTGTGACATTCACTGAATCTCCTACTTTCAACATCCTGGAGGATATTGCTGCCAGAAACTGAACTGGACAAGTCATATAAATACTGTGACTATAAACAGCAGGTCAGAAGCTCGGAATCCTGCAGTGAATAATTCACCTACTGACTCCCCAGAGCCTGTCCACCATTTATCTATGGCGTTTTGGACTGCAGTGGTTCAGAATACAGCCTCCCACCTCCTCCTCACAGATAATCAGGGATGAACAATAAATGCTGGTCCAGCAAGCATTGCCCACATTCCATGAGTGAATAAAACAAAGGGTGCAACATTTAGGGCACACTTGGTTCCAAGATTACTACATCTGATTGTTCAAACATATTAGTTATGAGTAATTTGGTCTAAAATTAAAGGCAGAACAAATACAAGGTATTTAATAGATCATTCAAACAGTTGAAGGATCACTAAAGTGCATTTCAACTTTGCAGGGAGCTGAGAAAGGCTGTGACTCCGTGTCTTATTTTGTTTCTTTTAACTATTGAAAGTAGTTAGATTACTTCGTACTGTTATAACTCAGGAAGAAGTTCAAAGAGTTGGTTGGCAGCTGTGTGTTTGAGTCAGGGCTCCTGGAAAGTTCTGGAAGCTACCTGAGGTGAAGAAGTAATGGTTGCCACTTCGTGTCCAGTACAGCTGAAAGTAAGAATTCAAAAGCTGTTTTTAATTGATATAACTAAACACAGCTAGAGCTCAGGGAAGACTGATAGGCTGTTGTATTTTGCTGAAACTAGCTATTCATGTAAAGTTAGGCTTGTCTTTGAATAAGTACCGGGGCATTGTTTTCAGAATCTAGCCAAATATATACCTAGGAAAGAAGAGAGATTGAATGGGAGCAGTAGCTGAGACAGTACATAAAAGTGCCACGTGTGAGGGAGTTTCGAGGCCCAGATTGGCAAAAATGAAGAATTGTAAACTTTGTGAAATTTAGTGAGGTTTTATGACCCATAGTAATGATTGGAACCAGATCGATCTCATTGACTGTAAGATCCTTGATTGGGGTCACTGACCTGGGCCAATCAGGGAACCCTGGCGACTAATATAAACAAAGGATTCGGAATCTCCTCAGTTCAGGGACTGACTCTGAGTAGGCTGGCTACAGCCAGTGTACTGTGCCCAAGTAAATAAGGGTGACTTGGTGATGGCGTACCAGCCTCTGTGCAGTTATCTCCCCCACTATATCATTAACCCCTGGAGGAAGTTGAAGACGAATCTGTGGGATCTGCCTTCACTACATTTGTTGTCTGATAAGCACTGTGGGATGTTCACTTACAGTCTGTAGCCCATAGTTATCACATGTTAATTCTGGTTGTTAGAATACAAATTGTACACATATTCTAGATTGCATTACTGTTCTAATATTGTATTGTAAAGTTGATTGTCACATTGTCACCCACCTTGACAATCCATCAAAAAATACAGTTTATTCAAGAAGATGTAAGGAGAGTCAGCCTTAAAATTCTAAGACTAAATTCTGCAAAATCTTACAAGTTCTCAACTTTTATACACCCCAGTCACATATCAAATTCTTAATCTGATTCATATAGAACTGTTTGTTCAGCAGATGTACCAGTGTTAGTTTTACTTATTTCCCGCAGTACATACATAAGGCACTTTTTGTATTCACCCAACACCATCATTACTCTTGCTGACGATGTGCCTAGCTATCCTTAACTTTTTCCTGTGTCTGTACATTTGTGATCCTCCAGTGCTGTCCACGTTCTTTTTTTGTAACTAAAAGTACTTCTAACTAAAACTGATTACGCCTCGTTTAACCCTTTCAGTTGTTTGATCAAAATTGTGGAATTTTGCCATTTTGCTCTCTTAGTAAGATCCCTTGATCTCACATGCCATCTTTGTTTTAGATAAATGAGTTACATGTTCCTCACCAGATTGTAAAATAAATTTTGCCATCCAGTCTGGGGCCACAAGAAAGGAACAGATAAAAAAACACCCAGTTCTTTATGCTGTTTTTCCCAATGCTGACAGTCAGAATATGTAGCTATGATATAATACCAACCTAAGAGAATCAAAATGCCAACAATCAAGTGGTTTTGGAGATAAGATTTTATTTAATTGATTCATTTGTGGGATGTGGGTGTCGCTGGCCGGCCCTCATTTATTGTCTGTCACAAAAACAGAAAATGCTGGAAAAGCTCAGCTGGAGTTAACTTTTTGTTCGGATCAAGTGACCCTTCCTTAGAGGGATTCTGAGGGAGGGTCACTTGATCCAAAATGTTAACTCTGATTTCTCTCCACAGATACCACTGGACTTGTTGAGCTTTTCCAACAATTTCTGTTTTTGTTTCTGATTTACAGCATCTGCAGTTTTCCACTTTTTATTTATTGTCTGTCCTGAGTTGTTCTTGAGAAGGTGGTGGTGAGCTGCCTTCGTGAGCCACTGTAGTCCAACTCCTGTGAGTTGGCCCACAATGCCCTTTGGTGGGGAGTTCAGGTGCTGGTTCTTGTACAGTTGTGAAGCACAGTCCCTCCACTATAAGGGTAATAAATGATTTTCACTCATCCTAAATGTGATTGTTTCTCTATGAAAGCAATGCATTCATTTTGTATGTTAGTTTAATTTACAGATGACATAAAAAATTTCATTACATCCCAGTTAACTATAAACAGCTTTATTATGAGATAATTCAGTGATGCTTTATAAACAATCATAGTGTAATCTTGAGACATTTTGAAGGTCATATCTATGAAAATGAAAAATCATGACTGAGTGAAATATTTGCAGCAAAATATGAATAGTTTCTCTGTCAACAGATCCTTTATTAGTATGCGATTAATGTGAAATATTGAAGTAAGATAATCAGTTAATATATACGGTTCTCAGTGCTTGGACATAAATTTGAAGGCAATGTTTGACATAAAGACAAGTAAATTATCTATTCCAGTGAAGTATTTAAAATTTTGTCTTCTGACAGGCTAAGTTAATTACTGCACCTATCTAGCCAATGTCATTCAGTTCACATTGTAGAAAAATACACATCTATCAAGGGGATACCTTTTATGATTAAAAAGTGCAACCAGCACAGAGCTTTGTATAACAGGAATGAATGCTGGAAAGTTATTTGTGAGGCCATTGTGTTTGATTTGTGATTTACATAACACATCCTGTCCATTAAACGTTAAAATTGTACAGACATCAAAAAGACACATTGGTCTTCACAGTTGAATCCAATGCGCTCAGATTACACTAAATCCCGAGTTAATGAAATGTGAGGCTGGATGAACACAGCAGGCCCAGCAGCATCTCAGGAGCACAAAAGCTGACGTTTCGGGCCTAGACCCTTCATCAGAGAGGCTCCTGAGATGCTGCTTGACCTGCTGTGTTCATCCAGCTTCACACTTTATTATCTTGGATTCTCCAGCATCTGCAGTTCCCATTATCTCTGAGACTAAATCCCGAGTTGATTGTTTATCTAGAAGTCCCTTTATTTTCTTCCAATTACCACAAAGTCAGAAATGTTGACTGCAGGCAAGGTAGATAACTTTAAAATTTAAAAACATTTTAATATTTTAACAGTAGCCATAGGCTGTAAGTATTAAAGATGTGTAGTTCACTGTCAAACCAGAATGGGATGTGGCATCTCATCAACTATTTCAATGTGATACAACGTGGGTCTGTTGTAATCTAAAATACATTACATCAGGGTGACTCCTAATCATTTTAAGAATGGCACATGATTTTTTTAGTTGCTAAATCTCCAGCAGGGAAGAAAGGCAGTCAGTTCTGATTATAGGGCTACTGACAAAATGCTGATTGTGGAGGAAATCTGAGAGTTATTCTTCCTTCAGCTCAGAATATGGCAAGTAGACTCAAGTTCTGTAATATCATGCAGTTTGCTTCCATTCTGCAGTAAATTGACAGCGAGTAGGAATGTGTCCTTCCACATGCAAAGTTTAAGTACGTGGGACAATTTAAAAGGTGTTAGAAAAATGCGCGTTGTTTTTGAAAAATGTTGTCTTCTACAACTGCAACATGATGACTGTCTCTTTTAAGCAATATTCAAGTTCTATGCCAATCAGCTAGACAAGACATAACTTTCTGATATCTGGAGTAAGTATTTTCTGTTGAAGGAGGCCTAGCCAGGAATAAGATGACATTGTATTTAGTAAAAGAGAACTGTTTTATCTGTTGAGATCAGAGGTTCGCAGAATCAGATGGACGCTACATGCCATGATTAACTCTGTAATCAAAAATACTGTGGGTCACAGTCTGTCCTGGTTGACTGTACTTATTCTATGAAGAAATTGCACTGAAGGTCTTAGGTTAGTTACCCCCAAGTGGCTCTTTGACCTCAACTGCAAACAAAGGAAATGATACAGCAACATACATGTATCATAATGGATCAACATAGTTCATCATACTATTCAGAAACAGGATAAGAGAGGGGAAGGCTTATGCTAAATCCAGGATAAATGATAAAATTTTCTTCATGAGAACAAGGGGATGAAAAAGTAACAAATTATGAGCTTGAATTAAATTCAAGCTATAAACAAGAAAAATAAATTGAAATTGCAATATGATATCTGAATAATACCAAGTCCAAATTGCTGAGCTTTCAGCGAATGGGTCATGGTAATTTAATGTGCCGTGACTAGGTGTATGCATCATTCTGAGGGGATTTTATCCCCTTTGGTAAGAATTGACTATATCATTAAATTTTCTGGAAGATAAAAATGCTTCGTCCCATCTCTACCATTAGTTCGGTTGAACCATTAGAGAGATAAACTTCCAGTTTCCAATAAAAAGCATTGCATTTAGTCACATGGTGGCTCAAAACCTCAGCATCACTGAGAGACGTGTGCCCCGGCTTTGTGTCTTGCGGTCCCTGTCTAACTATTCCAGACATCCAAAAGTATGTCTCGTCTAATTGATTGTTGTTTTGTGCAGAACTTGCGTATTGCTAAAAAAAGGATATGTTGTCCTGACATTGTCATCCAGTCATTTGGACAGAAGTGTGAGATTTCCAAATTTCAAAGAGGAGGTCAATTTATGCTGGATTAGAAAAGAGGTGCTGATTGATTAGCAGGTAGAGCATGATTGGTTGAGGTATTGCCAAGAAGAATGCACTAGAAAACAAATAATCTCTTGAGGTTTGTAAATTCAAGCCAGTCAACTCTAGGTGAAGCATTGCCCATGGGAATGTGACAGAGAACGTTGTTCTCCAAGCTGTTATTCAGCTGAAAAAGATGAAATGTCTGGGATAACAAAGATCCACTTCACCAGGAGCTCAAACAGTTCATCCACTTCACCAACACCTTCCACCCCAAACTCAAGTTCACTTGGACCATCTCCAACACATCTCTCACCTTCCTGGACCTCTCTGTCTCCATCTAAGGCAACCAACTGGAAACTGATATCCATTTCAAGCCCACCGACTCCCACAGCTACCTAGGATACACCTCCTCCCACCCACCTTCCTGCAAAAATGCCATCCCTTATTCCCAATTCCTTCACCTCCGTCACATCTGCTCCTAGGATGAGGCATTCCACTCCTGTACATCCCAGCTGTCCTCGTTCTTCAAGGACTGCAACTTCCCCCTGCAGTGGTCGAGAACGCCCTCAACCGTGTCTCCCGCATTTCCTGCAACTCATCCCCCTCACCCCATCCCCGCAATAACCACCAAAAGAGAATCCCCCTCGTCCTCGCATATCACCCCACCAACCTCCGGATCCAACGCATCATCCTCCGACACTTCTGCCATCTGCAATCCGACCCCACCACCCAAGACATTTTTCCCTCCCCACCCTTGTCCTCTTTCCAGAGGGATCACTGTCTCTGTGACTCCTTTGTCTGCTCCATACTCCCCTCCAACCCCACCACACCCGGCACCTTCCCCTGCAACCGCAGGAAATGCTACACCTGCCGCCACACCTCCTCCCTCACCCGTATCCCAGGCCCCAAGAAGACTTGCCACATCAAGCAGATGTTCACCTGCACATCTGCCAATGTGGTATACTGTATCCACTGTACCCGTTGTCGCTACCTCTACATTGGGGAAACCAAGTGGAGGCTTGAGGACCGCTTTTCAGAACACCTCTGTTCGGTTCGCAATAAACAACTGCACCTCCCAGTCGCGAACCATTTTAACTGCTCGTCCCATTCCTTATACGACATGTGCATCATGGGCCTCCTGCAGTGCCACAACGATGCCACTCGAAGGTTGCAGAAATAGCAATTCATATTCCGCTTGGGAACCCTGCAGCCCAGTGTTATCAATGTGGATTTCACAAGCTTCAAAATCTCCCCTCCCCCCACTGCATCCCAAAACCAGCCCAGCTCGTCCCCGCCTCCCTAACCTGTTCTTCCTGTCACTATCCCCACCTCAAGCTGCACCTCCATTCCCTACCTACTAACCTCATCCCACCCCCTTGACCTGTCCGTCTTCCCCAGACTGACTTATCCCCTCCCTACCTCCCCACCTACATTCACCTCTACTGGCTCCATCCCCGCCTCTTTAACTTGTCTGTCTCCTCTCCACCTGTCTTCTCCTCTATCCATCTTCGATCCACCTCCTCCTCTCTCCCTATTTATTTCAGAACACTCTCCCCTTCCCCCATTTCTGGCCCGAGACATCAGCTTTTCTGCTCCATAGATGCTGCTTGGCCTGCTGTGTTCATCCAGCTCTACACTTTGTTATCTCAGATTCTCCAGCATCTGCAGTTCCCATTATCCTTGTTTTCACATAGTCTGCTAATACACTTCACTCAATGTTAGCCACAAACAGTCCCCAATAACAACTAGTCACCCTCCTAGCCTGATCATTATCCACTCCCTTGTCTGTCCAACTGTTCTCTCCCTATCGTTCACTCCTTATCACCTCCCCACACTATCTTCTGCATAAACCAACAATTTCCTCGCTATCATCAGTTCGGAGGAAGGGTCACTCCACCCAAACCGTTAACTCTGATTTCTGTCAACAGATGCTGCCAGACCTGCTGAGCTTTTCCAGCGTCTCTAATTTACAGTGCCCGCAGTTCTTTTGGTACTTATCTTAAATTAGTTGCTGGGGACCTTCGACCAGTATATACAGGGCAGGCATATTTAATCAATCAGATTGAAGACTCTGCAGTCATCCATGCAGACTGAAACCTTCTGTTCCTTTTCGACTTTCAGCACATGGAGGGCTGTTTTGTCTCAAAATGCACCTACCATGAGCATTTACGATTCACATGTGACTTGTACTGGATGTCAATTTGATGACGTCATTAGCAAGTTCTCAGGAAACAATCATTGTAAGTATGTAGAAGGAACTGATTGTGCTATTGATCAACATTCAGGCTTTATTTAACATGAACACTTACTTTAGAGCTCAGTACTCCCGCTGATATCATTTCTGAAAGCTGCTCGACTGCACACGTATTTAGCCACAGGAAGGCCTCCCACTGGTGCTAATTGTGGGGAAGTATCATCTACCTTCAGGCTAGTTACTAGACTGATTTATACTGCATATTGCTATGGTTTTACAACTCTTTTGCGGTTTCTGGGGTTATTGCAAAATGTTACAGTCTACGGAGAGTTCAAGGATTCAAGTTCAATCCTGACTTCAAGGATTTTTAACAAATCATCTGCTCTGGACATGGGTGTAGTTGATTGCATTCACCTTGGACTACAACCTGACTTGGAGGCTAAGCAGAGGAAGTGCAGTGCAGGAAATGTTGATGGAAGAGGGAGGAGGAGAAGGATAGGGAGAAATGGCCTCTGGCTGAGAAACTATCATTGTAGAGTGGTCAGGGAGAAATTCTCCAACTCAAACCTTACAAGGGGACATTGGATAAGATGGCTGGCCTTTGGTAAGGACATCCTTACTGAAATCTGTTACTGCTACAGCCATAGCTTCAACCTGACCAGGTGGTGAAAATATCATTGCAAAAGCTGGGAAAGTGACCAGGGTCATGATCTGTTATGCATTTAACTTCTCCCAGGCTAAAACAAGTAGGATCTGCAACATTAACTAATTTGCTATCCGCTGTTGCAAAAGGGAGGTCACTTTGGCTCTGCTTTCAAAGAGCTGAGCATGTTACATTCTCCTCTGCCAGAGACAGACAGTCAGCATAATTTTATACTGGCTGATAGAGATTGTCGGGTTCTACATACTGCAAGATTCCATAAGTGTATGCACATCACTTTCCCAACATTGGATCTTAGATTATGCACTCCAACTAAATGTCCTGCTGGTTTATGACATATCTGTTGTGCTTTCTACATTGCATAAACATACACAAAGGATGGTTAACTCATTCAGTTTTTTTTCTGTTTAAGAATAAACCATATATGTAAAATTTCTGGTAGATTACGTTAGGACTGCTGCAGTCTTCTACTTCATGGTTATACGAGGAATGTGTATTATTTCCTTCCTGGTAACTAGCAGCAGTTCATCATTACCCTCAACATACCCCTTTCTTCTAAATTAAGAATCTACCCTTAACTAATTAATAAAATTGAAGTATTAACAGAACTATTTACATCACATTAAAAGAATACCCATATATTTAAATGGAAAAACAGTCAGTGATATACTAACGAGTCTTTGAAAGGCAATTTGTTTATACAGCCAGACGTGGTTAAGTTGGTTTGAGATAGTCATTGGTTGTTTGTAGGAACATTGTGATTGAATCATGTCTTAGAATATGTTTTACTCGTATAGAATTATGTTTATTGTTCTGGTTCTTCCTTGATTTAGCATCACTTCATTCACAATATCATCCAATAGTTGTTCATATTTGACAGGAACATGGTTCTGGACAGATTGTATTGATTGTGTTTGATTGCTGTTTTTGATCAGATGGCTACTCCATTCATATGATTTGTCCAACATTTAAGCTGGGTAATTTTGCATGCCGGACCTTCATGAGGGAGTGTCACTGGACTTGAAACCTTAACTCTGCTCCCTCCCCACAGATGCTGCCAGACCTGTTGCATTTCTCCAGCAATTTCTGCTCTTGCATCCTTCGCCTTCCCCTGTTTTTCATTAAGAATCTTGTACTCCTGAAAGTGTCAGAAAATGAAGACTGGGAATGTTTGTTTGCTCTCACCTGCCAAACATTAATTCTGCGCACTGCCCTGAACAGTGTTACCCTAAGCTGTAGCATCGAGATGTGAACATTTTGTTTAGTCTACTGATATTGTATAATTAATGAGTTTACAGAATGTAACATTGGTTCTACCTTGCTACTAGACTTGGGATAGTTTGATATTGATGTGAATAACTCTCCACTTTTCACATATTGCCTCAAATGTTTTTCTAGAATGTATTGTGGACTTATAGGTTATGACCTTTCTTTCCATTGTAACCATTTTATCCACGTTATTCTGGCTAAGGGCATTCCGTTTATGTGGCTGACTGAAGTTAGGAATAACATTTGCACATATATGTTTTACTGCATTGCCATTTGAAACTTCCAATCCTGTCAAGGTCTGTGTGGAAAGAATAATATTAGGTCAGGCAAAGAGCTGATAAGATGGTTCTTGGAGTTTGCTGCCTCCACCATTGTCTTTCCAATGCTAAGAGTAGTAACTGTAGCTGTGTTTCATTAGGCTTGCGACCGCTACTCCCATGGTGTCAGCAGTAAATATCTGGAATGGCCATGGTGACTTGTTGCAGCAATATTCAGATGTGATGGTTCCCAGGGACAGAAAATCTCCATGTCATTGAAGGCTGTGAGCTGGGTTAGCCATTGTTTGCCCCAACCAAAGCTATGCGCTTTTTAATATGTGAGGTGGAAGGATGTTATCAGTCACGTCTGCAACAATTTTTGATCACAGCATATATCTCCCATGTTTTTGAGGAGTTAAAAGTGAGTGTTGATAAATGATTCAGGTAGACCAATGCATCCTGCAGTTGACTGTCTGAAATGCCTGCTCATTGCAGTGTGGCTGGTCATGTTATAGGCTTGTTGTTTGTGATATTTAAGCATTTGAATGCTGTGCCTGTCTTGTGCCCCACAGTGGAGAAATAATGTTTTCAACCTAATTCTCTTCTTTAGAACTGTTCTGAGCCTTTCTCTGTACAGGTGCTGCTAGATCTGCTGAGTTTCTCCAGTAATTTCAGCTTTTGTTTCAGGTTTCCAGCATCTGCAGATTTTTGTTTTATTACAATTTTGATTTGATTGATTATTGTCACGTGAACCTAGGTACAGTGGAAAAGTTTTTTTTGTGTGCAGTACAGGCAAATCATACCATACAAACTGCATTGGGGTAATATAATAGAGTGAGCAAAACAGATGTTATGGCTACAGAGATCGAGATCAACACTAAATTTAAAATTTGAGAGGCCCATTGAGAAGTTTAATAGCTGTGAGGAAGAAGCTGTTCTTGAATCTGTTAGTACATGTGTTGAACTTTTGTCATCTTCTGCACAATAGAGGAGGTTGGACGAGATTATAGTCAGTGAGGGAGAGGTCTTTGATTATGATGGCTGTGTTCACAAGGCTGTGAGACACATAGATGGAGACAATGGGATAGAAGATTGTCTTGTGTAATGAAGTGGGTTGTGTTCACAACTCTCTGTAATTTCTTGTGGTCTTGGGCAAAGCAGTTGCCATACCAAGCTGTGACGCAAGAATGATGAAAGCTTTCTATGGTGCATCCAGAAAATTTGGTAAGAATCTTTTGTGACACATTTGTGTCCCATTGTGTCTTGCTGTGATGTTGAGCCATCTGTTCTGACTTCGGCCTCCTTCATTGGTACTTTGCATCCCTTGTAAATGTTGTGGAAAGCTGAATATTTTCTGGCAGTGTGTTTGAGAGCTTCCTGCTTGGCTTACTCTGATTGGTTGAATTGGTTGCTGTGCAAAAGGTGAGACAGCAGAGAGCCTGTAAACTTTGTCAGCCCATATAGATTGCTTCATCATTGCCTTACTGATTTCACAATGCTTCAAAGCTGTAATCTTTGAGTTGGTCCAAACTATAGGTAGAATTGTCAATGAATTCATAGCTTCTATTGGCCATACAGTCTCGGAAATGTTGCAATGATGCCCTTTATCTTTGTAGTGACTCTCATAATGATCATTCACCGATTTTCACAATTAGTGAGGTTATTGGACATTTTTCCAATATTCCATTCAGTTGTCAAGGCTTAACTCCTGTCTTTGACTGCAATATTTAATCAATGCCTCAGCAAAGTTTGTTTGATGGGCCTCCTGGATCTCTGTGAACAGATTACACCGCTTCTCTCGACTTCCTCCACAAGACATCCTATGAAACCTCCAAGAGAAACTTGGACCATGCCCTCTGTCCACTGTTGTGCCATAATTCACTCCTCTTCCTGCACAAATTATCATAGAATCCCTACAGTGTGGAAGCAGGCCATTTGGCCCATCAGGTTCTCACTGACTCTCCAAAGACCATCCCATCCAGAACCATCACCCTACCCTATCCCTGTAACCCAGTATTTCCCATGACCAGTCCACCCAACCTGCACATCCCTGGGTGCTATGGGCAATTTAGTATGGCCAATCCACCCAACCTGCACATCCTTAGAGAGTGGGAGGAAATCACAGCACCTAGAGGAAACCCATACAGACACAAGGAGAATGTATAAACTCCACACAGACAATTGCCTGAGGCTGCAATTGAACTCAGGTCCTTGGTGCTGTGAGGTGACAGAGCTAACCACTGAGCCACCATGCCATCTCTTTCACAACCAGTTCCAGCACCTACTTCAAGCACCTCCCCTTTTAAAGATCACAGTCTAGCTTTACCACTGCAGGCTAGTTTTAAAGTGAAACAAGATGGTGTAGAGCTGGATGAACACAACAGGCCAAGCAGCATCAAAGGAGCAGGAAAGCTGACCTTTCGGGCCTAGAAGGGTCTAGGCCTGAAGTGTCGGCCTTCCTGCTCCTCTGATGCTGCTTGGCCTGCTGTGTTCATCCAGCTCTACACCTTGTTATCTTAGATTCTCCAGCAACTGCAGTCCCTACTATCTCTGAAATAGTTTTAAAGTGATGCTGGGTTTGCACAAACTCAGGTCCCATGCTGAGGTCCAACCATTTGCCAGCATTTTTATCACTGACCTCATGAAGCAATAGTGCCTGTCAGCAAGCAGCAAAAAGGTACTGCTCTTCAGAATCAAAAGGCATAAATCAGTCACACACCACAGTTGCTGCAGCATTTTTAGAGACTATTGAATATTGGTTTTGCTGAGTTATAAATTAGAACCCAGAATTTCGTGCATTGCCAAAACCTGTGCTAAAGCTAAGCAGGAGGAAAAGAAGCTGGGCTTTAGAGAGACAGAAATATAGTAAAAGTAAAAGAGAATTTTAGTTAAGATTTTAAGTTAGATTTTACATTTTCAATAATAAATTGTAATTTGAAGGAGTGAGACTCCACACTTAAAATTAATTTTCAATATCAGACAGTTTGTTCCACACTAATGATCATTGAATGCTGTTACAGGGAAAATTACTTATAATGCTTTATTTGATGCGTTCAATACTCAATTGTTCAATTTTTTGGTGAAAGACCTAATGTCAAACCCCACAGATATTCAAGTGCTGAGTATCTGGGTTGAGATACTGTTATAATGCAACTTCTGAAGAAGCAGACATCTTGGACAGCAGCTTCCTACTGTCCATATACAACTGCAAAAGAGTGGTCACAAGAGGTTGCTGTCTGATTTACTCTTATTCAAAAGTGAGCAGTGAAGCATCATTATTATCTCAATGGAAAATCTAGACCATAGTCTTCATTTAAGGTACTCGCTAGTAAGTACATGTCTGCTAAATGCAATGGACATTCAAGTCAGTTCTTCAGAAGTCCAACAAAATGGTTGACACTCTTCCAGTTGAAGGTGAACATATTCTACACAGTGATTGTGATTTCAGTATGGCAAAGAAATTATTTTAAAAACGAGAAAGAACTCCAAATTCCAGAATACCTTTTTAAGATTGCAATCTCTGAAGAACTGTAGTTTGCTAATATTGTAAAAACATTTCTAACTAATTGTCTGAAAATGCATCAAATGAACCTTTGACTTAATATATCTCTTCTCTTGCAGATGTACACTAAGTGTCACTTTAGAACAAGCAATTGTTCTTGCAAGAAGCCATGGACTACCTCCACGGTACATAATGCAGGCTACTGACATGATGAGGAAACAGGTATACTGAATGAAAAATGTCCTGCTTTTCAAGATATTTTGAAATTCAAAATTTTGCATTGTGTTGGCAGATCACTTATCCCTTCAGACAAAATGTAATGGTTTATCCTAATGAGTTTGAAGAATCTGAGTTGTTTCTTCTTAAATTTGTTCCACAAAAAGCAACGGACTCACCAGCTGAGCCCCCATGTGGGACTTGATTCGGTTCTGTTTACTACCGCACCATTTATCGTATAGTTTCACAACGCCAAGTTGCACATATCAAATTAGCTCTGAGGCTTTCAAACTGTAGTTGGTTGAAGCAATGTATGTTTTAAATATATGAAATTACAGTCGATGATCCTACAATATTGCTGTGGTCCACTTTTTGTAAATTATTATGATTTTGCTCAGTAGAGCAGAATGGAAAATTTGATTTGCTGCCTGCCTCTGAAAGGGCAAAAATTCTCTTGGCAAAATTAACACTTCTGTTCTAGTTATTATGAAAGCAATTGGTTGCATTGGTGAGGAGAAACAGATTGTTACAACTCTGTCACAGATATTTAATATTTAAAGAAAATGTCTGAACACCCAACAATTAATGGGTAGAACTACAGCATGAGATTTCAGGCTTTTATTTTAAAAAAGCTTTATTGTCAACATGAAGAGAAATTAAAGAAAGCAAGCACTGTGATATAGCATTATTTTATATAAACTTGTGCTGTGAACTCACTTCCCTGTCAAGAGTTCTCCTACCTTAAGAAAATCTTGAAAATCAATTCACTTTTTCCCTGCATCGATCACAGTCCTCTGGAATTTATTCTAATTACTCTTCAATGTCTCAGTGGTTCTCCGAGATACAAGATTTCATGGTGGTCCTTCCTTTAGTGTTAGGGAGGTGACTCTCCAAATTTTCTCAAACAACATGGTCTCCAACGTGTAGATAAGGATTAATTGGCAGGTTTGCAGAGTCTCTGGCAATCAATCTAGCCAAATGATCATATTCTGTCACCCCATGCATATGGATCACTGTACTACTGCATGACCTCCTCTTCCAGAAACTTGAGAAAACTGCATGACTTTCATTGATTTGTAGCTTGTTGTATCATTTTTCAGTTTGGTCCAAATAGATTAATGCTGCAGAATAATGTAAGTTCTGAGGTGGCATTGCAGAGAAATAAACAAGAAATATACTAAGGATTAATGTGTGAGGACAATATATTGGAACACTAGAAATATAGGAAGCTGTTCAGTCCATCATATCCATGTGGACTCACAGCTCAGCTAGTCCTGCTTCTCCTCCCATTCACTATCGACCTACAGTGTTTTATCCTGCAGCTCTTTCTCATGGGGAAACAGGATAGGAAGGCTGTGCGAATTAGTCAGCTCAGTTGGCAGGGTGGCTGGTTTATGATGCAGAGTGAAACCAGCAACATAGGCTCAATTCCTGCACTAGGTGAGATTACAATGAAGGACTCTCCTTCTCAACCTCTCCTCTCACCAGAGACATGCTGACTGTCAGGTTAAACCACCATGGGTTGTCTCTTCCTCTAATGGAAGAGCAGCCCTATGGTCTGGTAGGACTGCAGTGATCTTACCTTTCAGGTTTGCACAGCACAAAGAAACATTATGGGAAATGCTGCAAGTGACCTCCTGTGCCTCCACCCTCGATAGCACCCAGTGTCATTCTGAATATCTCAGAGGCATACCTAAAATGTGACCAACAGGAAGCTGACATGACGAACTACAAGGTGAGGCAGTAATGATGAGTGATGGACCTGGGCCAACTGAAAAGAAACCAAAAATGTTCATCTTCCATGTGGAATGAGAAAATGAATTTCTGTTTGAAACTGTTTCCATGTATGTCACAAAAGATATCAAGTAAGTAAAAAGGGTAGTTTGGAAAAGACAGCACACAACGAGGCAGAGATAACAAAGTGTGGAGCTGGATGAACACAGCAAGCCAAGCAGCATCTCAGGAGCACAAAAGCTGACATTTCAGGCCTAGACCCTTCCTAGGCCCAAAACGTCAGCTTTTGTTCTCCTGAGATGCTGCTTGGCCTGCTGCGTTCATCCAACTTCACACTTTGTTATCTTGGATTCTCCAGCATCTGCAGTTCCCATTGTCTCTGAACATGACAAGGCATAGTCAATTGAACGGCAGCTCACCCTTGAGCAACATACTTCAGGTAAAGGAAGTTGATGAGCTTCAGGCCATTTGGAAAACTGATAAGTCATTTTGTTCTAAGCCAGTAGCCAAATGAATTCTTTACTCAGAGAGTAGTAAGGGTGTGGAATGCCTTGCCTGCAACAGTAGTAGACTCGCCAAGTTTAAGGGCATTTAAATGATCATTGGATAAACATATGAATGATAATGGAATAGTGTAGGTTTGATGGGCTTCAGATTGTTTTCACAGGTCGGCGCAACATCGAGGGCCAAAGGGCCTGTACTGCGCTGTAATGTTCTATGTTCTTTGTTCTAGAAGCAATGACTGTGTCCCTATATTCAAAGACTTTAAGAACAAAGAAGAACTTTCTTCAAATATGTCTTTCACTACCTGCAGCAGGACCTGATGGACTATGATTCTTCACATTGCAACTAAATTAGTCTATCTACATGGCCAATACAGCCATGCTGATTGTTAATGTGCACATGGCTATTAAGGATATGATAACTAAAGAGATCTTCTCACCTTTCTGCCCCTTAAAGAGAGAACAGGGGGTGACGATACCTATGATGAATTCAAAAGATGTGCGCTTGAGAAAAACATTCTAATCTGGGAACCGGCTTCCATCACAAATGATGATGCACCAGCCATGCTTGTTGCATTTTTCAGGCAACAAGAAATTATCTTGATTGTACCTCTTTTCAAAATTACTAAATTATAATCCACCATCACATACTTTGCCCTGCATTGTGGTTACTTATAAGGAGCTCGTTGACAACTTAACCTTGCTATTCCTTTTCTGCATCCAAAGTAATGCTACATCCTGAACTCCCGAACCAAGTGCTCTGTACTGCACCAGTGCCATCCTTGGTTAAGGATGCCACGCCTTCACCCTTATCTAACTTCCAATCCTCCTTCAGTGATGTGTATTGTTCAATCTTCAAGTGCTATTCCCTGCCATCATTCAGCTGTGTCTCCATAATGACTATCAAATCATGGGGACAGGAGTAGGCCATTCAGCCCCTTGAGCCTGTTCCACCATGCAATAAGATCACAATTGATCTGTGGCCAACTCCATATACTTGTCTTTGGCCCTATCCCTCAGTACATATGCTTAACATAAATTTATCTATAGCTGATGTACAATTTACAACTGATCTAGCATCTACTGTCATTTATGGTATGGAAGAAAGTTCCAAAACTCTACCACCCTTCATGCGTAGAATTGCTTCTGAACAACTTTCCTGAACAGTCTGGCCCTAATCTCCAATCAGTGGAAATAGATCAACATTCAATCTTCTAAATTATAAAGAGTACAGGCCTAATTTGTATCAGAGATAATGGGAACTGCAGATGCTGGAGAATCCAAGATAATAAAGTGTGAAGCTGGGTGAACACAGCAGGCCAAGCAGCATCTCAGGAGCACAAAAGCTGACGTTTCGGGCCTAGACCCTTCATCAGAGAGGGGGAATGGGGTGAGGGTTCTTGAATAAATAGGGAGAGAGGGGGAGGCGGACCGAAGATGGAGAGAAAAGAAGATAAGTGGAGAGGAGAGTATAGGTGGGGAGGTGATAGGTCAGTCCAGGGAAGACGGACAGGTCAAGGAGGTGGGATGAGGTTAATAGGTAAGAAATGGAGGTGCGGCTTGGGATGGGAGGAAGGGATGGGTGAGAGGAAGAACAGGGTTAGGGAGGCAGAGACAGGCTGGGCTGGTTTTGGGATGCAATGGGGGGAGGGGATGAGCTGGGCTGGTTTTGTGATGCAGTGGGGGGAGGGGAAGAACTGGCCTGGTTTTGGGATGAGGTGGGGGAAGGGGAGATTTTGAAGCTGGTGAAGTCCACATTGATACCATTGGGCTGCAGGGTTCCCAAGCAGAATATAAGTTGCTGTTCCTGCAACCTTCGGGTGGCATCATTGTGGCACTGCAGGAGGCCCATGATAGACATGTCGTCTAAGGAATGGGAGGGGGAGTTGAAATGGTTCATGACTGGGAGGTGCAGTTGTTTATTGTGAACCGAGCGGAGGTGTTCTGCAAAGCGGTCCTCAAGCCTCCGCTTGGTTTCCCCAATGTAGAGGAAGCCACACCGGGTACAGTGGATACAGTATACCACATTGGCAGATGTGCAGGTGAACATCTGCTTAATATGGAAAGTCATGGCTAATTTGTATAATCTCTCTTTATAATTTAACCCCTAAAGTCCAGTGTTATTCTTGTAAATATCTCCAGGGTCAATATATCCTTCTGACGGTGTGGTGCCCAGATTTGCTTACAGTATTCCAAGTGGGATATAATCACGGTTTTGTACAACTGCAGCACAATGTCTGCATCCTTGTACTGCAGCCATCTAGATATAAATGTCAGCATTGCATTCGCTTTATTACTTATTTTCTGCACTTTTTTGTGCTACTTATAAGATCTATATACCTAACTCCCAAAGCTTCTTTGGACATCCACTAACTTCATACCATCTAGAAAGTGCCCCGATCTATCCTTTTTCAGTCCAAAATGGATAATCTTACATTTGCTTCCATCTGCCACAGTTTTGCCCATTCACTTAGTCTGTCAATATCCTTGTGTAATTTCATGCTGTCATCTACACCATCTACAATGATGCCTAACTTTGTGTCATCAGCAAATGTGATTTCTATGCCATTATTCAAGCCTTTAAAGAAATAATGTGGATAATTGAGGCCCTAACACAGATCTTGTGGGACACCCACTGGTCACATCCAGCCAATTTGAGTACCCATCCGTTATCCCCACTTTCACTCACCTGCCACTCAACTAATTTCTCAGCCATGTCAGTAATCTTCCCTCAGTTCCATGGGCGTCTACCTTGGTCAACATTCTGTTACATATGATTATCAAAAGCCTTCTGGAAGTCCATATAAGCTATATCCATGGCAGTTCCCCTGCTGGCTACCTCAGTCACCTCTTGAAAAATTGAATGAGGTTTGTCAGACATGAGCTGCCTGTCATGAATCCATGCTAGCTTTCCCTAATTAATGGAAACTTTTTAAGGTGTTGGTTCCCCCATTATTTTATGTACTTCAACATGCACTATTAATGATTAATTGGTTACAAACGCTATGTATGTTCAGAAACAATAACATTAATTTTGTTTCTTTTTTGTTATCTTTGAAACACTTTCTTTAGTCCTTTGGTGTGTTCTTGGGTTGATTTCCTCCGTCCCTTTGTCATTCTCTGACATTGATTCTCCATTTTACTATTCTGCTCTCCTGACTCATCTTTACCGTCTGATTGGTTACATCCACCTGCACTGGACCCCTCCACCTCATTGGTTAATTTAAAGCCTTCTCTCCTTCCTTAATTATATAATTTGTCAGAACACTGGTCCCAGCATAGTTCAGGTGTACACTGTCTCAAAGATACATCCTCCACTTTTTCCCAATTGTGATACCAATGGCTCACGAACTAGTACTCACATCTCCCACACCAGTTTTTAAGCTATATGTACATTTTACTAATTAGATTCCCAACAGTGTGGAAACAGGCCCTTCGGCCCAACAAGTCCACACCGCCCTTTGCAGCATCCCACCCAGACCCATCCCTCTGTAACTCACACACCCCTGAACATTACGGGCAATTTAGCATGGCCGATCCAACTAGCCTGCACATCTTTGGACTGTGGGAGGAAACCGGAGCACCCGGAGGAAACCCACGCAGACACGGGGAGAATGTGCAAACTCCACACAGACAGTTGCCCGAGGCTGGAATTGAACCCAGGTCCCTGGTGCTGTGCAGCTGCAGTGCTAACCACTGAGCCACCGTGCCGCCCATAATCTTACGGACTATGAGCCAATAGACACTTGGCACAATTACTCTCAAGGCTCTGCTCTTCAATTTGGTGCCCACCACTCATATTTTGTAAGCAGAACCTCTTTCCTCGTCATCAGTACCTACACGGGGACACAACAACTGGATCATTCTCCTACTGCTCCAAGTTCCTGGTCTCGCTTTGAGCATCTGTCCTGAACCCAGGCACCAGGTAGGTGACACAACCTCAGTCTCTTGGTTGCACTGACCAGTGTTATCCTCATCACCATTCTATCACTGCTGTCCTTTTCGCTGCCCCCCACCTCGACCAGCTGAATGATTTACACCATGGTGCCACGGTTAATCGGCTGAGCCACCCTGCAGTACTCACCGCCGTCAGAACAAGCAGAAAGAATCACAAACCTGTTGGACATCTCCATGGTGACATGACACAAATGGCTTGTACTTAGGTGGAAACACAGATTAACAAATGGAAACCATTTGAATGACCTAAATAAGGCCATCTGACATTTTGTGATTCTCACCCTTGTCATTCTGATTTTATTCAGTGAAAACAAGCTGCCTTTTGAATTGTAATTATCTGTGTATTTGCTGGGGTCTTGATAATTCCCAGGACGTTTCTCCCGTCGGGAATTTACATTTTAAATTCTGTGCAAAAATTATGTTGGAAATGATCACTGTGAAAGTGGACAGAATAGGAGGAGCACTGAGTAAAATATCTTGGAAGTATTTTTCAGACAGAGGTGTTTCATGATAAACCTTGCTCTCTACGCCCTCATAAATTCTCTTACATAGCCACTTATTTGTGACCCTTTTTCTCAGATTGTCTCTCTGTAAGTACATTTTACTCCTTGTCTCTTTTCTCCATTCTATATCTGTCTGATAATGAATATGGCAATTGATTTTTTAATACTCAGATCCATTCTTTATGAAATAATGTGAAGTCATCAGCGCTGTTATTGAAATTTCAAGAAATCCTCAGTAAGTAGATTAATAGAAATTCATGATGCCTGTCATCAAGTGACCAATTACTAAGCTTAATTATTAATTATTTCATACTCATAGCCAACTCAAAGACAATGAGTTCTTCCCTAATTACATTATAGGCAATTTAGAATGTGTGTGCCTGGTCTACTGTGGAAACAACATGTTTCGAATGGGTGAGGCATTAACCAGAAATGCTTCGCTCATAATACAACCCACATTTCATTAGCTGGATACCAAAACTATTACGCTGTCAGAAAAAAAAATTATTCAATAATTTTCGGATAACTTATTGAGTAATTCCAAAGAAATCACAGTTATTTTCCTTCACTAAAGCTTAGTTATTTGATAAATTAGCAAGGGCTACAACTTTAACTTGAAAGCAGCATTGTGCTTCTCTAGTTTTTCAAACAGACTCATTTCTCTTAGTTGCTTGCTGTGCAGTGTCTGATTTTTGTGGGCATATCTTAGATTCCCACTCATAGAGTCACAGAGTCATAGAAACAGACCCTCCAGTCAAACCAGTTCTCGCTGACCGTGTTCCCAGACAAAACCAGTCCTGCATTTGGCCCAAATCCCTCCAAACCCTTCCTATTTATGTACTCATCCAAATGTCTTTTAAATGTTGGAACTGTACCTGCACCCAAACATTCTTTGGCAGTTCATTCCACACATGAACTGCAGTCTGGGTAAAAAAGTTGCCCCTCATGTCCTTTATAAATTTTTCTCCTCTCACTTAAAAATATGGCCCCTAGATTTGAACTCCCCACCCTAGGGAAAAGACCCTTGTCATTCATCTTGTCTATGCCCCTCATGATTTTATAAACCTCAGTAAAGTCACCCTTCATCATCTTATGCTGCTGCGGAAAATGTCCCAGTCTTTCTAGTCTATTTTAAAATCTCAAACCCTTCATTCCCTTTAACATCCTGCTAAATCTTTTCTGAACCCTCACCAGTTTAATAATATCCTTCCTATATCAGGTGACCTGAATTGGACACTGTACGCCAGACAAGGTCTCACCAGCATCATTACCTACATCACCTGCTTGATGACTTGTGCCCAGTTATGAAATAAGTAGAACTTATATTTAAGAGAGAGTCGGGACTGCTGATGCTGGAATCAGAGATAACACAGTGTAGAGCCGGAGGAATACAGCAGGCCAGGTGGCACCAGAGGAGTCGGGACCCTTCTTCAGAAATGTGGGGCTGTATTTGTTGGCAAAGACACTGAGGCTGACTACTGTGAGAATAATACCCAAGTTCCAACTACCAAAGCAAATCTTATTCTTCAAGAAGGAAGGCATGTGAATAAGAGGTGGGCAAAGGTAGTATTTCAAAGACTCCCTCAAGGCTTCCGCCAGCAAATGCAACATGGATGTCCATGAATCAACATAGAATCCCTACAGTGTGGAAACAGGCCCTTTGGCCTGACAAGGCCACACCAACCTTTGGAGCATCCCTCCTCAGACCCAACCCCCTCATGTGCACATCGCTGAAGAATATGGCCAATCCATCTAGCCTGCGCATCTTTGGACTGTGGGAGGAAACCGGTGCACCCAGAGGAAACCCTCACAGCCACAGGAAGAATGTGCAAACTCCACACAGACAGTCACCCGAGGGTGGATTCGAACCCAGGTCCCTAGTGCCTTGAGGCAGCAGTGTTAATCACTGAGCCACCGTGCCGCCCAAAGGGGAGTAGAGAATGCGGTATGGGAGACCCTCATTCAAAAGAAACAGATTTGGAGGAAACTCCTGTACGAAGGGACACAATTCTTTGAGAACACCATTGGGAAGAGGAAGTAGGGGAAAGGAACTGGAGAAAGGATTGCCAATGATCTCCAGACCAAGGACCACGTCAACCTCTCAGAAACACCTGCCAAACCTCTGGTCAGATTTGCGGCTGTAGGATTGGGCTCATCAATCACAGAGGACACAGAGAACCCAGGACCAGTAACAGAGAATTTCCTATGAGGACAATCATTCTCGTAAAGCAGAGATTGCCATTACGGTGATTTATCATGGCTGAAAAGTAGGATCAACGTACACATTGAATCTATGAAAAACCTATGGAGTTGTCTTATACGTCAGCTTAAGTTACAGGTGGACATTTCTGATCAACCTTTGCAGACATGTTATGACAAAACTTTGGAGTAGGTGGGACCTAAACCTCGGCCTCCTGGCCCAGAGGAAGGAACACTACTACAACACCGCAAATGCCTCTCTGGGTGAGCTAGATGCCAGCACAAAGATTTGATGGTTTTCTGTAAATTCCAGTTCCCCTTGAGTTGGGAGAAACTACATAAATAGAGGTCATTAATCATAGCAAATAGCAGTATTAAAACATTTATTGATTTAAACCAAGCCTTAAGTTTTGGAAAAATAGATTAGATTTGAAAAGGGTGTAGCACCAAAATACGATGTTAAAATCCTAGATAGTTGTCCTGATATTAAGTGTTTAATAGTTCTGACAAAAGTAGGAGAGAGAGAAATGATTGCGCTTACTATAAACATTTAACTGATTGATTTGGTTACAGTTCCTAAGACTTTGGGGTGGATGTGATCCATTGGATCTTCAAGCAAACAGTTCGGACTTTGTCACGATGTAGCATGGAACAGTAGTATACCCTAAAATGATTATTAATGACAAAAATTATTTTGTTTGTGCCTACTGGCAAATTGGCATATACACCAACTATAGCCAAATGAAAACCAAATTCCAGTGCAATCGTGGAGAAGATGCATTTAATGTCACAATTCATACAGTCCGTACAGTGTGGAAGCAGGCCATTTGGCCCATGCTGGCACTCTGAAGAGCATACCCACCCAATCGCTGTAACTCTGCACTTCCCATGGCTCATCCACCTAACCTGCACATCCCTGGACACTATGGGCAATCCACCCAGCCTGCAGATCTTTGGACTGTGGCAGGAAACTGGAGCACCCAGAGGAAACCCAGGCAGACACTTGGGGATAATGCAAACGCTACATAGGCAGTCACCTGAGGGTGGAATCAAACCCGGGCCCTAAGCACTGAGGCAGCAGTGCTAACCACTGAACCATTGTGCCAATCTTGTTGACAATTGAAACCAGTGATGATTCTAATCAAGTCTGGCAGCATCTGCGAAGTAAAATCAGAGTTAACGTTTTGTATCCAGTGACCCTTCCTCAAAACCTCAATGCTGAAGAAGAGCCATCAGCCCTGAAACGTTAACTCTGATTTTTTTCTTCACAGATACTGCCAGACCTGCTGACCTTTTCCAGCAACTACTGTTTTTGTTCCTGATTTACAGCATCCTCAGTTCTTTTGGTTTTTATGATTCTAATCATCTGTGGAGGTGCAGGTGTTATAGTCCAACAGGTTTATTTGAAATCACAAGCTTTCAGACCACTGCTCGTTTTAATCTGAGCAAACAAAATTGTTACCCTGATCTGAAAAGAATGGTGTAAAATTCATATTTTGATCCTTGGTTGGCTCTTTTTCACAGTTTTATTAAGAAGCAATGTTTCAACTCATGCATAGGTGGGATCATTCTCTCAATCTATGAATTTATCAACAAATTTGGACAACTATGGGTTCCTAATGCTTGTAAAGTTTGAAATAATAGTAAAAAGAATGTTCAATTTACAAATGAACAGTGGATGTTGTAAAAGGGTTAAAAGGATCACTTCAAAGCGCTCTGACCACATTGGGTATACTCAAAGGCAGCCCAGAAGATCAAGAAAACATTTATTTTCTTACAAGTTAGACATGAACATGTAATGATTTTGCATAGAAGAGGAATAGGCCTGTCAGTTTTTCAATTTTATGAAAGATTATTAATGCCATAATGATCTATTTATGGCTATTACAAAGAATACTTTGCTGCAAATAATTAATCATTACTGCAGATACATTGATTACATTTCCGCAAGTACTTTGTATATAATCTTTAGAAAAATGTTTCTTGGCAGGACACTGTAACACATTATTTAATTAAGAATCCCTTTTCATTACTTAATATTAACCAAAGGCAAAGAGTGATGCCAGGTATAGACTCCAGAAATATAAATTGTTGGAGGGCAAGATGAAGCCTTGCTTGTGTCATGAGTACATTTTTAAAAATCATTTTGTTACTCAAATTAACTTTCAATGTCTAGGACATGAAAAATTTGGAAATTTTTTTGATGAAAATGTAATATAGTCATGAATATTTCAATTACTGCTCTCATGATATGTTGAGTACATTACCATAATTAGCTTATTTAATTTGCAAACTTGTGAAAAATCAGGTTAGAACAAAAATATCTCACAATGACATTCATACATTTAAACTGAATGGACTGTTGCTGCTGAATTCAATGTTAATCAGTAACTCTCCATTAGCCCCATGTTTTAAACAAACTAATCAAAATCTTATTTTGTTTAAAATTTTAAAAAATTATCCAGTAAGTTTTTCTGGTTTTATGCGTGCAAATATATAGGAGTTGCAAAAATGAAATTTCTGACAAACCTTTCAAAGCTGACTGTCAATTTTGCTCCTAATATTTTGTCTCTTTATAACCATATATTTGACTGTTATGCTGGGAATGTTAAGTTTCCTTTTACAAAACCATATTGACTGAGATATTCTTGAAAACATTCAAAGCTGTGTGGAAGAACACAAGGATTAGGTGCAGGAGTAGATCATATGGAAAATCAGGCCTGCCGATTGGCTGGTTTATCATACAGCATGATGCTACAATTGAGGGTTCAATTCTTATACGACTGATGTCACCATGAAGACTCCACCTTCTGAGACATGGTTACCCACTGGTTAACCTCAACACCAGCTGTATCCCACTCTAAAGAAAGCACAGGTTAGTGGTCCTCTTGATTAAAGTGACTTGCACTTTAAGACCCTGCTCTCCAATTTAATATGATCATGACTAATCTTGGTCTTCAATACTACTTTCCCAAACAGTCACAGTCTTCCCCCAACTCCCCAAGACACCAAATGTCTGTCTAACCTGACCTTAAATGTATTCAACAATGAAGCATCCAGAACTGTCTGGGATGAGTATTTGCAAAGATTCAGCCCTTCAATTGCAGTAATTTCTCTGATCTCAGTCCTACATCAGCAGTCTGTCAGCCTAAGACTGTGCCCATGTTTGAGATTTCCCAACAAGCAGAAACAAACAATTTCTCAAAACCTGCTCTAGCAAGCCCCTCCAGAATCATGTATGTCTCAATCATATTATTTTCGATCTTTGAAACTTCAGAACATATACACCCAATTTAGTCAGCCTCTTGTCAAGCCTCCTTATCTCATGGATCAAATTAATGAACCTTCTCTCAGCTTGAGGGGGAAATATTTCAAGAGAATCACACCAATTGTACCAGGAAAAGCACACAGCTTGAGTTTTGAACTCCAGTACATTACAAGTGAGATAGTAAGAACTGCTGAGATAAAAGGTATAAGAGCTGGATGAACACAGCAGGCCAAGCAGCATCAGAGGAGCAGGAGAGCTGACGTATCGGGTCTGGACCCTTCTTCAGAAATGGAGAATGGTGTGTTCATCCAGCTCTACACCTTGTTATTTCAGACTCTCCAGCATCGGCAGTTTCCACTTTCTCTGCTAAGAACTGCTAATGTTGGAGTTAGAGATAACACAGTATGAAGGTGGAGGAACACATTGAAGGTGCCAACTTTTGGGTCAAATGCAAAGCCAAGTTTCCATTTGCCTGGTATGGTGGTCTTCATAAACTCAAAAGAATATCTGATGAACAACACTTCTCCCTGCACAAAAAAAAATACATTGTAGGAACTGGAAATCTGAAATAAAAGTTAGAAAACATAAATTCAAAATATAGCTAGCTGCATCTGTGGAGAAATGGAGTTAATATTTCAGACTGATGATCTTTCTACATAATTGGAAAGATGTTAAAAACAGCTAACAGATTTGAAGCAAGAATACAAGCAAAGGAAATGAGTTCTGGACCCTCTGCAAATGTGACCTTGAGCTTATACTCACCTTTGATTTTAATGCTGTGCCCATTTCCACTTTGAGCTCTTCACCATCAGTTTCTGACATGGTTTTTTAGGTAGCTGAACCTTAGCTTGGAAAAACCATCTCATCTTTTAATGACAAACTTATACAGTCTCTCAGACTCAATGTTAAATTTCACAACCTCAGAATGTTTATTCCACCCCACTGTATTAATTTAATTTTTGTGTTCAGAGTTGTACAGCATGGAAAAAGACCCTTCGGTCCAACCAAGGTAACAAAGCGTGGAGCTGGATGAACACAGCAAGCCAAGCAGCATCTTAGGAACACAAAAGCTGACGTTTCGGGCCTGGACCCTTCATCTGATGTTGCTTGGCCTGCTGTGTTCATCCAGCTCCACATTGTGTTATCTCGGATTCTCCAGCATCTGCAGTTCCCATTATCTCTTAGATCCAACCAGTCCATGTTCCCAAACCAAACACAGAAACATAGAAGATATGAGCTGGAGTAAGCCATTCGGCCCTTCAAGCCTGCTTCACTGTTCATAACGATCATGGCTGATCATCCAACTCAGGACCCTAATCCTGCTTTCTCCCCATAACCTTTGATCCCATTTTCCCCAAGTGCTATATCTAGCCACCTCTTGCACAGACTCAATGTTTTGGCATCAACTATTTCCTGTGGCAATGAATTCCACAGGGTCACCACTCTTTGGGTGAAGAAATGTTTCCTCATCTCTGCCCGATATGGTCTACCCCGAATCCTCATTCTGTGACCCCTGATTCTGGAACATCCTCTCTGCATCTACCCTGTCCGGTCCTGTCAGAATTTGGTAAGTCTCAATGGGAACCCCGCTCATTCGTCGAAACTCCAGCGAAAACAATCCCAACCTAATCAATCTGTCCTCATACATCAAACCCGCCATCCCTGGAATCAGCCAGGTAAATCTTCGCTGCACTCCCTCAACAGCAAGAGCATCCTTCCTCAGAAAAGGAGACCAAAACTGCACACAATATTCTAGATGAGGTCTCATCAAGGCCCTGTATAATTGCAACAATACACCCTGCTCCTGTACTTGAAACGTCTCGCAATGAAGGCCAATATCCCATCTGCCTTCATTACTGCCTGCTGCACCTACATGCTTACCTTCAGGGACTGGGGCATAAGGACACCCAGGACTAGTTGCACACTTCCCTCTCCCAATTTACCTGTCCCACTTGCCTGCATTTGGCCCATATCCATCCAAACCTTTCCTATTCATGTACTTATCCAAATGTCTTTTAAATAATGTAATTGCACCTGCATCTATCACTTCCTCTGGCAGTTCATTCCACGTGTGAACCACTCACTGTGTGAAAGAAAATGTTGCCTCTCATGTCTTTTTAAAATCTTCCTCCTTTTGTCTTAAAAATATGCCCCCAGTTTTGAAATCCCAACCCTAGGGAAGGGAACTATTCATCTTATCTATGCCCCTCATGATTTTATATTCATTCCACTTTTGTAAAGGAACCATTGGTGATGATCCTTGATTCAATTTACATTTCTGCATCCATTTTTTATTGGTTTCTTTACTAGTTTCTCCATAATCTCCATTTGACTTGCAAAACCAACGTTTTACTCATTCATACTCTCTGCTTTTTCAATGTCCCAGCCCATCATCAGAGATATTCTCCCTTTGTTCTTGCCTTCTCTCTTTCCTTTTCCTGCCCCTGTACTCAATTTAAACTTATTAATCTCCAACCTTTTCCAGCTCTGAATCTGAATTCACTTTTTATCTACCAATGCTGCTAGGTCATGTTTTCTGTTTCTTGTTAAGCTCTTTCTGTGCCAAGGCCAGCATTCTCAAACTGTGTCAGAAACAAACAAACTGCTCATTTATTTCATTATTGTCATTGTAATCTTATTCTCTGAAAAGTATCTGTCATGTTTTGGCAATGGTCATTGCATATAAAAGTAATTAATTGCAGGTTAAGGGCTTTCAAATGTTTATGACATTTATGATAAAGTGGATTCACATGAATATGTTCTTTCTTTTGACACATTAACATTCAGCAGTGTATCCTCTTCAAAGTAAAGTTACAATTTCCCTGTTGGAATAAGTTGATGTCCAATGAGCTCTATGCTGCAGAACCTACATGTCATGAATGAGTAACAAATTTGACGAGGCATTTTTATTATTGCAGTTTCTTCCAAGTTATGCATTAAAATAATTGGATTAGCTTTACTGTCAATGAGAAAGTGTTTGCCTTATTTCAGGGAGCAAGAGTGCAGAACTCAGCTAAGAATCTTGGAGTGAGGGACCGAACACCACAGTCAGCCCCAAGGTAACTGCTTTACATAACTAATGTAATGAAATGTCATATTAGTGTGTTCTCTATTCCTGTCTGACAACTGCAGCCTTTAAGCTAGAACATATGCTTGCTGAGATGACATGGTGTGAAGCTAGATGAACACAGCAAGCCAAGCAGCTCCAGGGCAGCAGGAAAGTTGACATTTCGGGTTAAGAACCTTCTTCACAAAAATTTTTCTGAAGAAGGGTCTCGACCTGAAACGTCAATTTTCCTGCTCCTCTGATGCTGCTTGGCCTGCTGTGTTCGTCCAGCTTCACACCGTGTTATCTCAGATTCTCTAGCATCGTCAGTTCTTACTATCTCTGTGACAATATGCTTACTGTCTGATTGTGATATGTACCATTTGTCACACACTTATTGACATAACTGTGAGTAAATGGGCACTATTAGTTTGATTAGCATCCCAGTGCAGAGTGATTCTGATATTGCACTTGTGACTCTCACCTTAGGACTTTAAATCTCATGCAAACTTCAGAATAATTACTGAAGCCTTGGACCATGTGCTAATGTCCCTTTGGAAGGAAACGTAACATTTATCTATGATTTGGCCCATACATATCATCAGTACAATACCATGTTGTTGGTAGAGTGCCCTGAAGTGGCACGACTAGACAGTTTGTAATAAAATGTTTTTAAAGTTCATTTGCAGGACAGAGCATCACTGGGAAGTTTAGTACTTATTGCCCTCAGGAGCTGCCTTCTTGAACCACTATAGTGATCATCTGTAGTTATGCAGAGCTGGTGGGAAAGGAGGATACAACAACTGTCAAGGTGATATAGATCCAAGTCAGGATTGTGTGTAGCTTGGCCGGGAGCTTCCCCTTGATCTTTTTAAGTCAGTGAGGTTAGTTGCGTGGAAGATGAGTTGCTGCACTGCCTCTTGTAGATGGTACCCACTGCTGTTATTGTCCATCAATGGTGGAGTGTTGAAGATGTAAGATTGGTGGATGTGGTGCCAATCAAGCAGGCTACTTGTTCCAGATAGCATCAAGCTCTGTCCGTTGTGGAGGTGGAGGTGGAGAGAATTCTAATATGTTACCAATTTCTGCTCCATAGACAATGGATATGCTTTGGGTACATTCCTAGGCTCCAAGCTGATCTTGTAGCCGCAACATTAATTGACTAGCACTTCAGCTTTTGGTCAATGGCAATTTACCCAGATGTTGATAGTGCAAGATTCAGCATCGCCGTGCCATTGAATGTCATGGGGAAATGATTAACTTTTCTTTCGTTGGAGATGGCTATTGATGCTGTGCAGCACGAATAGTAACTCCCATTTATCAGCCTTGGCCTGCTTCCAGTTTTGGTAGGGCTCCTTGATATCACACTCAGTTGATTGAGGCCATGATGTCAAGGGCTTTCACTCTCCCCTCACCTCTGGAATGCAGTTCTTTTGACTATATTTGCATCAAGTCTGTAATGAGGTCAGAGCATGCAATCTACACACAAACTGTGCGTCAGTGAGTGATCAGGTTCATCCTGAGAAAATAACCCTTGTTAGTACTGTTGCTGATCCCTTCCAGCACTTTGCCGTGATCAAGAGTACACTACTAGAGCTGAATTGGCCATGTCGAATTTATCCTGCTTTCTGTGGATAGGACACCCCTGGACAAGTTTCCACATTGCCAGTGAGATGCCAATGTTATAGTAGTCCTGGAACAGCTTAGCTACCGATATGGCTAGCCTGGAGCACAAGTCTTCAGTGCTGTTGCTGGAATATGGACAGGGCCCATAGCCTTTGCAACATCCAGTGTCTTCTGCCAATTCTTGATATCACACAGAGTGAATCAAATCTTGGAATTTAATATGTATCAAAAGAACTGATTCCCACAATATCTCCAGGGGAAAAATAAATTCTAAACCTCAAATGTTTACTTTAGAATTTAGTTTTTCATAGAACCACACTCGTTATGGTGGAGAAGGAGACTTCCAATCCTACCATGCCTAAATGAATAATATGATTTAGTGCCAATTCCCTGCACATACATCCTATTCAAATAATCAGCTAGTGCCCTCTTGAATATCTCACTGAATCTGTCTAGACCACACTTTCAGTTATTATATTCTACACCCTAATGACATGCTGCGTGAATTTTTTTAAGCTCATCTTTCAATTGCTTCATTTGCAAATGACCTTACATCCTTTTGTTCTCCATCCACTTTATGAGTGGGAACATTTTCTCTCCCCCAGACATCTCATGATGTGCAAAATTATGTCAGATCTCCTCTCAGCTTTCTCTCCTCCAAGGAGAACAGTTTTAACTTCTTCAATGTATCTTTATAACTGCGTTTTCTCAACCCTGGAACCATTCTTGTAAATCTCTCTTGACTCTTCCCCCAAATACTTTCACATCCTTCTTGAAATGCGGCACGGAAAATGTACACAGTGACCCAGCTGAGGTCTTGTACAAGTTCAGCACTAACTCCTTGCTGTTGTACTCTATGCTCTGATTAATAAGACCTATGATACTATATGCTTTATTAACTGGTCTCACCACCTGTCCTATGACCTTCAATGACTTACACACATATGAACCCACATCTCTCTGCTTTTGCATCCTTTAATATGTACTGTCTGTTCATGTTTTTTTCCATTAAAATGTATCCCCTCACATTTCTCCATAATGACTTTGCTTTTGCCATTTATTTGCCCATTGACCAGCTTACCATTGTCCTTTTGAACATCTGCACCCATTCTGGCATGGTTTCCAAAACTTCTAAATGTGGCATTGTCCCTAACTTTTGAAAATGTTCCACGTACGCCAAGGTTTAGATCATTTATACATATCAGGAAAAGCAACCATCTCAATACAGTCTCCTGGGGAACTCCACAACAAACCTTCCTCCAGTCTGAAAAGTATCCATAATCCATTATTCTTAGTCTCATATCACTCAGCCAATTTTTTATTCATGTTGCTGCTGCCTGTTTTATTCCCCAAGTTCTAACTTTGCTCACAAGTCTGTTGCAAATCATTAATCAAATGCCTTTTAGCAGTCCATGTACATTGTATCACAGCAGCCCTAACCCTCACAGTTATCTCTTTCCAGTAAGTTAATTGACCACAATATTCCCATGAGAATCCATTTTTCCAGGTTACAGTACCTTGAATTTATTTTGCAGAGAAGTGCAGATGCATTAGTTATCATGGCATCATGACTCTTTTTAGGTTGCTGTGCTGCTACATGTCCATTTAGAGGAGCAGGAACATTGTTAGACACCAGGCTGAAAAACATTGATTCACCGACCCTCTCTACAATGCGTCTTTGCCAATTTTGTCGTTGCCCTTTAATTCCATGGCTTTAACTTTAATGATGAGTCCATTATGTGGTACTTGGAGAAATCCCCTTTGAAATACCATGTGGACAACACCACCTACATTCATAGAATCCATTTTGTGTGGAAGCAGGTCACTCGGCCCATCATGTCCACACCACCTCTCCAAAGGGCATTACACTACCTTATCCCTGTAAGCCCACATTTCCCATTGCTAATCCACCGAGCCTGCACATCTCTAGATGCAATGGGCAATTCAGCATGACCAATCCATCTAACCTGCATATCTTTGGGCTGAGAGAGGGAACCATTACTGATTGGAAACCAGGGAACCCAGAGGAATCCCACGCAGACAATGTGTAAACTCCACACAGACAGTCGCCCGAGGGTAGAGTCAAACCTGGGTCCCTGGCGCTGAGAGTCAGCAGTGCTAACCACTGAGCGCTGTGCCACCCAATTGATTCTGTCTATTACTTTGTTATTGAACTTCAAGATCTCAGCCTTTTAATATTATACAACTTTCCAAAATGGAGAATAGATTGGGTAACCAATAGGAAACCTATCAGACCCACCCATCTATTAAAGCAATGGGTTGCAGAGTTCTTTGGAGCTAAACAGAAAATTCCCAGCACCCAGTGACCAATCTGCATCTCCCGTCTTATCAATGAACATAATGAATGATTAATCATCAATACTCCCCTAAAATACTGATGACCTATCCACAAAATCGATTTCCATCTGTTAGAGGTTAAAATTCAAATTTATGCCAACAATCAGGAATGGGGTTCCCAGTGTATACTATAATTAAAGGTAAAGGCACTATAGTCTTACCAGAGAATAGGGTTGATCTCTCATTAGAGAGAGATGACTGGTGGTGGTTTAACATGAGGGTCACCATGCCTCAGATGAGGGGAGGGATTGAGCAGAGTCCTTCAGGCCAGCGAGTTGCTCAGCCTGCATAGGAATTGAGCCTACACTGTTAACATCACTCTGAACCGGAAATAAACTGACCCCTTATTTCATTGTTATACTGTCATTACCGGCCCACCTCTCCAGAATAGGTTACATTGATACACTGAGACCCTTGTTATTTAAAACACTTTGCAGTGGTCTCAGTCCAGATTTCTTACATTTACAACTGACCTTCTCTCACTTGCAAGGGGATGATAGAAATCCCCCATTAGTTCTGTTTTATATCATATAAGCTTGAACTGCGTTGGCTGTTTATTGCCAACATCAATGAGAGAAGATCATATAAACTTCTTTCTTTTCAGGGCAGTAACAAAACATGTTGAGAGTGCAGTTCATATTCATCAAACATGAACATGAATCAACAGCTGGAAGGATGACATGGTATATTCCAGTGAAATAGCTCATATATTTGGGCAGGTGGTGGCCTAATGGTATTATTGCTGGACAGTTAATCTGGGGACTTGGGTTCAAATCCAACAGTAGAAACTGGTTGAATTTGAATTCAATAAAAATCTGGAATTAAGAGTCTAATGATGACCATTGATCCACTTTTGAGGAAGAACCCATCTGACCAATAACAGAGTAAATTGATGCAGATGGCTAAAGATTCTTAAACAGCATTTTTGACCACAACCACTTCCATCTCAAAGCACAAAGGCAGCGGATACATGGGAACATCATCCTGTGAAAGCTCCCTCCCAAGCCACCTACCATCCTGACTTGGAAAATATCGCCATTCCTTCACTGTCACTGGGCTAAAATCCTGGAAGTTCCTCCTTAAGGGTATTGTGGATGGGCTGATAGCACATGGTCTGCAGCAGTTCCAGCTTACCACATTTTCAAGGGCAATTGGGGACGGGCACGAAATGCTCGTCTAGCAGTTTATGCCATGATCCCACAAGTGAAGAGAAAAAAAAGAGACATGAGAGCAAAGATGGAAAGTGATTCACCTGGAGCATTTGCACTAATACAGGCCTGTGTCTGTGTTATAAAATTCTATCTCATATGATGGTGTAATACAGCAATTACTCAGACCTAGATTTTCCATCTAGGATGAGGAATTGAATGACAGGAGACTTTTTGATTCCATACAGCGTAGGAAACAAGCACCGAATACAATTTTTCAGTATCAGACACTTTTTAATAGAGGTTGCACTGAACACCCCATCATGGATGGAGACTGAATGGCTGCCCCTTTGAATAGCTCTTAAAAATATAAAGAGCCATTCCATCCTCAGTGGAAATGTTTCTAAATCAGGATCTTTGTTTTACAAAATGAATTGTGAAATGATAATTCTTCCAGTATTAATGAAAGAAGAGTTTGTTTTAAAATTAATTAGAATATGTAGGAGTTTAATTAGTGCAAGCCATGATTTATTTTTGACAATAACGAATGCACGAATAATCAATGTTTTACATATTCCAAACTTAAAACATTCCCCCTGTTTTAAAATGATGGGAAGAGGGGTTTTCATGCCTTTTAGACAGCACATCCAAATGCAATAATCCTAATGCAATATTTCACAACACAATTTTTCAGTAAGGATTAAAAATGTAATGATACTATGACTTTGTATTGTCTTCTTTTTTTATGAAGAAAGGTTGAAACAGAGGTATTGGGCAGTCTGCTCAAAGCCAATAAAGTGAAAATCTTGTGAGGCCTTAAGTTTATAAGTTGTAACGATAGAAGCAGCCTGAATGGGTGAGGCCAAGCTGCCAGAGAAGCAGGATTTTTAGTTTTAGCTTTCTGCAGTCGCTGGGGTTTTGAAGCCAGTTGTGGAAGCACTTACTCCTCTCTCTATTACAGCTAAAAGCTGGGGTTCTCTTCCTGCTGCTAGAATTGCATGTGAAACAATTTTCTTTTGCCAAGGTGTGTTTATGGGATGTTACTATTTTGGAACAGTTCATTAGAGGTAGTTTATATGTGTATTATGTTGTTAAGCACTTCAGTAGAGTTATAGTTAAGCCAATTCTTTTTTTGAAATCTGCATTTTAACTGTAGTGTAAAAATAAAGTGTGTTTTGCTTAAAGGTGAGTAGTTTGGCCAAAGACATTGCATCTGGATGCAACGCCTTACAGTTACCTTTACAATTAGAAGAAGTTAGGGTCTTAGCTAATTTAGTGTATTTTGAGGACGCTTGGTCTGGTCCATAACAGAAGCCCAGTTTGATAATTTGTATTACATCTGTCAGTTGCTTTCTTTCATTTGATACTTAACCGACTGAATGGTAATCACACACTGGTATTTCAATTTCTGGATGGGAATATTTCACCTCAGCAGAGGCCTTACATTGAAATGGTTCGTGATTTAATCAATGATGCCCTGTACACTCTTCATGGCATGATCTCCTCAGCCACGCATGTATGACTGTTATCAAGTTATTTACAAATTTTCAATACTACCAGTTTGACACATGAAGTCACGAATGAGTAAAGATTTCCTGTCCTAGGTAGACTGACACCTTCGTTTTTGGTCCCCATCACCATCATGCATTGTATTAATACTGATTGCATTCCCCTCCCGATTGCTAATTTGGTTGAAACAAACCTGTGATGTGTGTGGACTTTCAGAAGATGTCTGACTCAGTATCACACAACAGGCCTGAGAGGAAAGTTATAGGTCATGGAATAAAAGGGCCAGTGGCAATGTGGATACAAAATTGCACGACTGATGGGCAACAGATAACGACCAATCGACATTTTCAGGAAGGAGGAGTTACCCAGATGTCAGTATTGGGTCCCTTGCTTTCCCTGACTATATATTAATGATTTGCATCTTGCTATGCAGGGTTCAACTGCAATGTTTACAGATGATACAAACTGGGAAAAATTGTAAACTGTGAGGAGGACATTTAGAACATGAACAGAACATTAATAAATGGATGGTGTGGTGGGGAAGGGTGTGGTGAGGTTGGTGGTTGATGTTTACAATGGTCAAAAACAATGTGCAAACATATGGGGAAAACACAGGAGATTGGCACTAGTGTTCTGACACAGAGACAGACAAATGAATCAAATCAACCTCTCTGTCTCTATATTCACAACACAATAAAATGACTGTACTCACTGACTGTCAAAATGGATTCCAATGGCTCTTAACCAGATGTTTTTGTGTAACCGCTGCCACTTTGTGAATAATCAATGTTAGCCACCAGCTTTATAGCTCAATCAAAAGAGTCAACAATTTACTAATTTGAAATATGGTAATTTCAGCAGAGCTATGTTAAACAACAAGTTAATTTAATTAATGTCTGAGATTTAAATCTAATCCTCTAATTTCAGTTTCCTCTCTCACACAAAGACACACAAACTGACAGGCAAACAGACACAATTAAAAAGGATAATTAGAATGGTAAACAAATGAGATGTAACTGGCCAATTTATTTATGCAGCCTCCACGATCCGTAACATCACCGGCATTTGGGATTTTTCTTGCTTAGGTTCTGATGACAGTTGTGCATAACTTCCAGTAGACCCCAAGAAGTATTAATGTAACTTCTTATAACAGAGATTCTATTCTCTGAACTTTCAACAGCCAATATTGGGAGGTTAGGCAGGGAACTTTTAAATTTTCATGCTACAGCATCAATAGCCAAATTCCTTCTCTTGGAAACACCCAGTTCCAAGCAGTTTGAAGACCTTCGGGCTCTCCCCCTGTTTGATCATCATGTTCTCTTCCAAACTTGCTGGAATCAGTTCCCAGGTCCTGATCTCTGACAGACAGACATCTGCTATCTGGTTAAGCAAATTGCCACTCCAGGGCTGAAAGTTAGATCAAGCACCAGCCTGCAATTAACTTTTAGGCCTAGCATCAAAAATAAGTAACCACTTGATTGTTCTCCTTCTTTAACACAAACTGCTGCTCACAATCCAAAGGTCACCTTTCAGCTCCCTGCTCCGACCCAAAGATTGATAAAGAGAGAATAAAGAAAAACCAGCAAAGGTTCTCGCACTAGGCAATGATGCTCATTCAAAGAACGAGAGTGAGAATGGGCCGAATGGCCTCCTTCCGTGATTCTGTCAGCAGTTACCAATTCCTGCTATATTCATATGCCAGGCAATCAGTATGCTTTTCTCATGTAACATATACTGTTGCTACTTCTCTAAAGGTGTGAAGAAAAGCTTCAAGCTCGTATTCCTTTTTGGCAGTTTTAAAGTGTTGTCCTATCAAGCAGTTATTTTAATTAGTTAATCTATAAATTTCAAGTAATGCTTAGCTCTCTAGTACTGCTTTAAACAACTGCCTGCATTTAAAGTGATAAAATCTTTAAAACTCACAAATCAATCACCTACGTTCTCACTCAATTAAAGACTTGAACACTCACCAGTTACTGGCGGCTGTAAGCGATAAAAAGCAGCATCTCTTTACATTGAAATATTAGCACTGCATAGCACTCATACACAGGCCTTGTCATACTCTGCGATGGTAAAATCTGTCTCCATTTCTAGAATTTTCTAACTAGCCTGTTCATGGACATGCTATGCCTCTGGAGCAGGTGTGGCTTGAACCCAGGCCTCCTGGTTCAGAGGTAGAGGCACCACCACTCCACTACAAGAACCTCACTGTGTCTATATTTTTATAGACATTTTCTAATCAACCCATTACAGATGTTACAACACATCTCTGGAGCAGGTAGGACTTGAACCCAGGACTTTTGGGTCAGAGGTAGGGACACTACAAGAGCCCCTCTTACCATGCTTACATTTATAGAGAGTTGGTGACTTCCAATCAAATGAAAACCTCCAGTGACAGTGATTAATACCTGGTCACTTTCAATTGATTGACAGGTAACTAGCATTGTCAGACAATTTCTGCTTACTGAGTTCCTTAACTAGCCTGAAATTTTAAAGTTCTGAACTAGAGTCTTCCAACTAAATTATAGCTCATGAAAAACCTACCAGAAAGATTCCCACCTGCACCACTTACCCAAGTTACTGCTTCACACCCAGATTTGCTCACACAGAAGGTGAGCAAGTGGCAGGATCAGAAAATGATGTGGAGGTGTTGGGTTAGGCTGGATAAAGTCAAAAATCACATGACACCAGGTTATAGTCCTACAGGCTTATTTGAAATCACAAGATTTCAGAGTGCAGCCCCTTCATCAGGTGCACCCAATGAAAGAAGAGAAAAGTAGAATTTTTTTGAAAGGTGGGAAATTTAAAAATGTTCATGTTCAAAGAAACCTGGGTGTGATTGAATAAGGAAGACTGCAAGTTACCAGGCAGGTATGGCAAGCAATTAGGAAGACAAATAGCATTTGGCCTTTATTGCAGGGGGACTGGAATATAGCAATGAGGAAATCTTGCTACAATTTGGTGAGACAGCACCTGGAGAACTGTGATAACAAGGTGTAGAGCTGGATGAACACAGCAGGCCAAGCAGCATCAGAGGAGCAGGAAGGCTGACATTTTGGGCCTAGACCCTCCTTCAGAAACAGAGAAGGGGAAGGGAGTTCTGAAATAAATAGGGAGAGAAGGAGAGGCGGATAGAAGATGAATAGAGGAGAAGATAGGTGGAGAGGAGACAGGTTAAAAAAGTGGGGATGGAGCCAGTACCGGTGAGTGTAGGTGGGGAGGGAGGGAGGGAGGGACGGGATAGGTCAAGGGGGCGGGATGAAGTTAGTGGGTAGGAGATGGGGGTGGGGCTTGGGGTGGGAGGAAGGACAGGTTAGGGAGGCAGGGACAGGATTCGCTGGTTTTGGGATGCGGTATGGGGAGGGGAGATTTTGAAGCTTGTGATTCTCCAGCATCTGCAGTTCCTGCTACCTCTGCTACACCTGGAGTACCGTGTCCAGTTTTGGCCTCTGTATTTAAAGATAGATTTTCTTGCGCAGAAGTTGTACAGCTAAGGTTCACAAGATTAGTTCCTCAGATGAGAGGATTGTCCTGAAATGATAGATTGAGGATATTTGACTTCTCTCTCTAGAGTTTAGGAGAATGAAAGATGATCTCATTGAAAAATACTTCAACCTGAAGAGCATGAACAGCTTAGGTACTCTCAGCTTGTTTTCCCCTGGCTGGCGACTCGCAAGGACAAAGTCTCAGTTAAGGAATTAATCATTTGAGAGTGAGATTTAGATAAATTTGTTCTTCAAGGTTTGTGAAGCATTGAAATTCTCTACCCTAAAGGGTATGGATGTTAGATTGTTCAATATATTTAAGGTTGTGAGAGTGGTTTTTGTGATCAAAGGAATCAAGGCATGTGGGGAGTGGGAGAAAAGTGGGGTGAAGTGGAACAATGTTGAGTGACCCTGTGCTCTATTACTGGATCTGTTTTCTATGTTCTTATTTTCAAGCCAACTTTCAGTCACTACTTGTCCCTTTCCCAATATGTACTGATCTCCATTAATTTTTTCTCTTGCATTTATGAGGTTACAGTAGTTAAGCCCATACTGATGACAAATATTGTAAATCAACAGCTGCAACTAATATACGTGGCATTCATGCAGTGGGCCCAGCAGCAAAAAGATGGTCCCCGACGTGTGGTGACTCCTGCATTGGGGGGCAGTGGCAAAGCAGTGGAGGTCTCCCTTAAGATTAGGTGTTGGCATGGACTGGGTCAGAAAGAGTGATATTCCGAAGTTTTTACTCCTTTGATTTTCTAATTTATTCCTATGACCTATAATGCTGGACTATTTATTTCACTAACAAAGTTGCTGGAAAAGCTCAGCAAGTCTGGCAGCATCTGTGAAGGAAAGAACAGAATTAATGTTTCAGGTCCAGTGACCCTTCCTCAGAACTGGAGCTGAAATGTTAGCGAGATAATAGGAACTGCCGATGCTGGAGAATCTGAGATAACACGGTGCGAAGCTGGATGAACACAGCAGGCCACACGGCATCAGAGGAGCAGGATAGTTTGACATTTCAGGTCGGGACCCTTTTTCTGAAGAAGGGTCCCACCATGAAACGTCAAACTTTCCCGCTCCTCTGATGCTACTTGGCCCGCTGTGTTCATCCAGCTTCACACCGTGTTATCTCAGATTCTCCAGCATCGGCAGTTCCTACTATCTCGCTAACATTTCAGCTCCAGTTCTGAGGAAGGGTCACTGGACCTGAAACATTAATTCTGTTCTTTCCTTCACAGATGCTGCCAGACTTGCTGAGCATTTCCAGCAACTTCTGTTTTTGTTCCTGATTACAGCACCTGCAGTTCTTTTGGTTTTTATTTATTTCATTACTTTTCTAATTTCTTTTGTTTCTTAAGAATTTTATCTTAAATCTCTGTACCTAGTTTTTGTACCTCGAAGATGGTAGTGACTGTAGGCTTATCACTGCGCACATTTGAGTGCACGTGACAATAAAGCTAAATTCAATTAACTCAATTCAATTTAATATACTGTGTAAAACAGCTATGCACTGAGTTTCACAGAAGTCAGTTTAATTGTGTCTCTTCAATTTAGTTTCAACTACTTTATTTCAAAATTACTGGTTTCTTTGTCAAACAGACATGGTAAATGAAAGGTGATGTGACTCATGTAGTTGTGGGAGTAACTTAGAGCATCTGTGGACACTATTTCATTCCCTTGTGTACTCCTTTAAATACATAACTCAACACTCAAGAATCTATTACACTTCTTAGTATTTCATTTTAGTTCAAATGAAGGCTGCTTACATGAAAATATATTAAATCTTTTTAAAAATGGGCCTCCCTTTGTAACTTCTAGTAACGTCTCTTTAATTGACTGTGTTGTGAGCAAGGGTCAAGGAATTCGATGAGAATAATGACAGTCAGACATCTGTTAGGCTGTCGGGCAAAATAATAGGAAGTTTGTTAATTTTCCAAGAGCTCATTTATTTTCATGGCCTACGTAAGTTGCATTTTCCACAATAATATTTACATGAAACAAATATTCACTGATGTTCATTAGTTTTAAATCCAATAATATAGTTTACAAAGCTTGTTAGTAATATAATATAGTAAAGTACACTGAGCTATTTACTGTTGGCAAACCTTTCAGTGATATAGTTATTGTTATTTCATTTTAATATTCCATTGTGAATGCTTAACAAACCTGATAATTGCATATGCATTTTGTCCACTCAATCTCATATCTACCATGTGTTTCTGCTAGATTGTACAAACTATGTCAGCCACCCCCTGATGGAGATGCATGAAGATTCCTGCTAGCATTTAACCCTGGGATATCTTGTGGCAGTCTCTTCAATAACAACTGAAACAGCATTTCTGTTGCTGACAGCAGAATATTCCTGGTTTGTTCACAAGGTGTTTGAAGTGCTGGTAAAATGAAGTGTTTGCCTTTATGAACTACACCAATATAAACCTTGACCACTGACACAACTGGAATTTGTTTTTTTTTGTTACATTGAATGGATTCAAGCTAGGGTTGCTGTTTATAAAATTAATTAAAAATTAATGTAAATTTATGAAGCATAATATTTAATTAACTATGAATTTAAGAAGTTACTCTCAATTATTACAAATATTTAATCTTTACTTCTTACATTATTAAAGTATAATTTGTTGATACTATTTTGTAAATTTGAATTGCTCACTATTTAAGATGATATCCTACATTTTTGCTGACTGTTATCATATATAGGCACATTTACAAATGCATATCACAGTAAGAAGATGCCCTAAGCAGTTTACTATTAAGAGCATACAACAAAACTGTAATATAACCAAGGAGTTGAGACAATATTTTATATAGCACAAACATTGTTAAATCTTGCTGTACTAAGGCTGTGACTGTATTATAACCTTTCATGCATTCGCCATCATATGTTGTTTTGTATATGCTATAAAGTTTGATTTGTCTTTACCACAATAAATGATTTCTGCCTTGCTGTTTCCTCCTTTGTGTATGGAATCTTCAATGGCAGTATTTGTGATGTGTGATAGGAAAGAGGCAAAGTAAAAATGGCATCAGTATCTCAGCATAATACAGATCTTGATATAATTTTTATTGGACGTTAAACAGAGAAAAGATGGACATCTTTTCATACACCTATAATGATATAAATTTTATATGTGAATGTAATTAAAGCAGACTCTCCTTATGCCTTTTCTTTAGATTATATTGAGTAAGCATTTACATTTGTATAAATAACAGAAATATTGGATAATATTTTTTCAGTACTTTTATTCACATATAACAAGCATATGCAAACACACGATGAATGTCTTATTAATATTAAGTTTCTTGATCATGTGCTCAAACTGTTTTGCCCTCCTGTTCGGAAAGAACGCTTTAATACTTTGCAATAAGACAATACTCTGAACTGAATAGCTAACCAGACAAGCTGAGAAACAAAGTGTGAAGCTGGATGATTGGGACGGCATGCTGGCTCAGTGATTAGCACTGCTGCCTCACAGCACCAGGAACCTGGGTTCAATTCAACCCTTGGGTGACTGTGTGAAGTTTGTACATTGTCCCTGTATCTGTGTGAGTTTCCTCCGGGCGCTCCAGTTCTCTCTCACCGTTCAAAGATGTACAGGTTGGTTGATTAGCTTTGGGAAATGCAGGGTTACAGGGTAAGGGTTGGGTCTGGATGGGATGCTCTCTGGAGCGTTGGTGTGGACTCTATGGGCCCAATGCTTGCTTCCACATTTCTACTATGAATGGCCTGCTTCCACACTGTAGGGAGTCTATGATTCTACCAATATACGCACACAAACGTAGAAGCACAGAGACTCAAATAATCTGATAATATATCCTGATGTTCAGTCAAACCCATTGCCAATTTCCAAATCAGTGAATGTTCAAAATGTTTGATTCATCAAGTCTGCGTTCCATTAGTGATAAGTTTTCTGCAAGAGCCGACCAGTTCAATCCAGTTCCTGTTCATTTCCAAAATTGTCCAACAATATTTAAGCAAATGCCAATACACAATTTTATGTTCCACTGAGATATTCTTCATTCTATGGAAATTATTGTTATAAATAAACTATATTTCCCCTCAGGTATGAGTGAGTCACCTGAGTGATCGTGTGTAACTCATCACACGCTATATCATATTATCTTACTTAAACCATCTATGTACTTTACCTTTCACTCTTAAACATTTTGTTCTTCATGGGATTTATGGAATCACAAAGGGAAGGTTTAATGCCATAAATAGAATTAATTGAATATCTTCAGATCTTTTTAACTCTAGTTTAGTTTCTGCAAGATATTCTATCTCCTACAAGGAAGACAGAACCTGCACAAAACCTTTCCTGGTGTTTTTTAAAAATTAATTCATGGGATGGGGGCATCACTGTCCAGGCAAGAATTTACTGCCCGTCCCTAATTGCCCAAAGGGTAGCTAAGAGTCAACTGTATTGCTGTGGGTCTGGAGTCACATGTAGGCCAGACCAGGTAAGGATGGCAGTTTCCTTCCTGAAAGGGTATCAGTGAACCAGATGGGTTTTTCCCCAGCAATCAACAATGGTTTCATGGTCATCATTGGACTGTTAATACCACTTTTTTTTTACTGAGTTCAAATTTCACTGTCTATGAGGTGCAGGATTTGAACCCAGGTCCCCAGTCCATTATCTCTGTCTCTGGAGTAACTGTCCAACAGTGATACCACTAATCCATTGTCTCCCCACAATGACTAGGTGTTAGGAAGTTTACAGATGGGCCATGAGAAGGTACTTTTTGTTTTGCATGAAAAGAATAATCATTAGTTGGTACTTCCTTGTGACTGGAGCCTTCTCATTTTTTGTTTGTATCATTTGTTGGGTCTGAAGTGTTTGTGGAACAGCATATGGTTTTGTTTTCTTTGAATATGTGAAGGGGCACATTTTGTTTGGGTGCAATGGCCCAAGTCATTGCACATGAAGCTGCCCGTTGATTTCTTTGGGAGGAAATCTGATTTTTCTCTGTACTCCTGACCCCGGCACCATTTTCCTTTGTCCGTTTTCCACTTCAGGAGTGTGCAAAATGCAAATGCATCAAAACCTCCCCATCTTAAATGGTATGGAGGATAAAATCAGATTTCCTGACAACACAACATTTTCATCAAATGGAGGGTTTTGGAAGTCCACGAAAAGAATGTCAGGTTTGAGAGTTCCTGGAGAATATGAAAGGTCTGAAAGGAGTCAAACGTTCCGAAAGGTAAGTGCAATGTTTTCACATCTTCAAATGTCATATTTTTAAGTGTTGTACTTTAATTTAGATGCATTTTCATGCAGTGATTTATCATAGAGATGCTTATGAAGATATGTTGGCATTTGTATAACTGCATTCACAATTCACAGTTCTTGATTAAAAAGTGCAAAAATAAAATGTCCTCTGCTGCCATATATTTGTGCTCTGATTTAATCGGACTGGCAAATCTGACTTCCTTTCTTTAAAAAAGTATCAATGCAAAGAATGGTCTGCACCCATTCCCCTCCCATGAATTGAAAAGCATTCTGCTTAGATTTCTGTGCTGTCAGTGCGGCTGGAAACACTTGTTACGAGAGTTGCCCTATTGTGAATGCTCGGTTAGGCTTCAGATTTTACAGCTCAGCAGGTTGTTTTACGGACTCTAAAACTGAGCCTAGAATAACATTTATTATCAATGTGATTTTACTAGATTAAATTAGAATATCTATGGCATGGACAAGTTGGACAGAAGGAACTGTTTCCATGCTGCACAGCCCTATCACTTTCTGGCTTATTTGTTTACAGACCTAATAGGCACTTAAAGGATTCCAACTTTTCATTTTTCTGCCCCTCGGATCTTTCAATTCTGAGTTAATGACAGTGAATTTGAATTCAGGGTCTTCTTAGATGATTAAGAGTTTAACAGTTTTCCAATTCCCATTGATATTGAATGGCTTGTGAGAACTGTACATTGCATTTTAGGTGAGTGACTTTGAAGGAGATATGTGGGCATAGGAACCTAGGAACAGGAGTAGGCCATTCTGCCCATATATTCAAACACTTCAATGCATTTCATCCACACTATCCCCATAACCCCTTTTACCACCAGTAATCAGAAATTGATCAATCAATCTCTACTTCACACAGACTCAAAGACTGAGATTCCACAGCCCTCTGGGGTAGACAATACCAAATGTTTGCAACCCTCCAATAATTTTTTGTCATATTGTAAATGGATCCCCCTGGATCTAGTCTCCCAAGCAGGGAAAACATCTGATTTGCATCTACCCTGTTTGTACTTTAAGTATTTTGCAGGTTTCAATGAGATCATCTGTCATTCCTCAAAACTCTAGCGAATATAGGCCAAATTTTCCCAATCTCTCTTCGCAAGACAGTCTCACCATTCTGGGAAGAAGTCTGATGAAACTTCATGGCACCTGCTCTATGGCAACAATATCTTTCTTGGAATAGAGACCAAAACTGCACACAGCACTCCAGGTCTGACCATTTCTTATGCAATTGAAACAAAAGACTTCACTACTCCTTTACTCAAATTCTCTTAAAATAAAGGTTAACATTCCATAAGCGTTCCTAATAGATTGCTACATCTGCATGTTAGCCTTTAGTGGATTATTGACCAGGACACCTAAGTCTGTTTGTATATCTACACTTTTCAACTGCTTCCCATTTAAGAAATACTCTACACATCTGTTTCTTCGATTGAAATGGACATCACATTTTTCCATGTTATATTCCATCTGCCACGTTCTTGCCCATTCACTAAGCTTCTTCAAATCCTGCTAAACTTGCTTTACATCTTCCTCACAATGCAGATTCTTCTTTAGCTTTGTTTCATCTGCATATGTGGAAATATTATTTTTGGCCACCACACCCAAATGGTTTATTTATATAATGAACCGCTGTGACCCAGATCCACTCAGTACGCCACTTATCAAAGCCTGCCAATGTGAGAATGACCTGTTTTATTCGTACTTTCTTTTATGCCTGTAAGCCAATTCTTAACTTATGCTAGTACATTGCCACCCAGCTCATGTAGTTTAATTTTGCTGACCACCCTCCTATGGGGACCTTATCAAAAGCCTTCTGAAAACCTAAATGTACTACACCCTTCAAATCCTCTTTGTAAATTTTGTAAGTAAAATCCTCCAAAAGCTTGAAGTTCATCACTATTTGTAGTGACTGTAACAAAGATGCATGATCTCTTCCAGGCAAATAATATTGAGGCAGATGAAAAACAATGAGTAATTCTCCTGACAGCTTCTGGACTCTCAGCTTTTTTGATTATTCAGAGCCTAACATTCCTTGAGGCACCAGATACTAAATCTTTTCAAGGGTTGACGGATTTAGTTAAGGAATTTTATGACTCTAAGCCTCCTCTTATTCTGAAATGCTATCAGTTTTACTCAGCAATTCAAAAAGCAGGGGAATCCATATCAGGACTGTTGACTTGGTTAAGATAATTGGCAGAGGCAAGTGATTCTGGTTTAACCCTGACTGAGATGCTGAGAGGCCTTTTGGTGTGTGGGGTTGATGACATAACCATGCAAAAGCACCAGTTAGCTGAAGCCCAACTGGACTTCAAACAAACACAATAACTGTCTTTAACATTGGAAAATGCAGCAAGTGGAGCATATGAGTTACAGGGTATTCCAATGGAAGTGGACACTCTTACCAGGTCGAATGAGTTTGGGGAACACCACTTGAATTCAGTCAATTATGGAGCCTCACTCAGGACATATCCTGAATAGAGGAACTTTAGATCAGCGCACAGCAAAACACAAAGACAAAGCCAACCCTCAGCGAAACAGATAAAGTTTTCTTCTTGATCTGAGCTGGCAGGCCTCTGCAGCTGCTGCTAGTATGTGGACATGGGACATTCAAAGAATCCCACTGGACCTGAATTGAATAAAAGAACTCACAGGTTGTTATCCAGGAGAGTGCACACTATGGAAAGTTCACCTACATCTGGTTTGGAACAGTTAAATCTATGCCCTCTACTTCTTGACCCTTTTACGCATGGGAACATTTTTTCACAATCTACTCTATCCAGCCCCCTCATGATTTTGAAAATGTTGACTAGATCTCCTCTTCTCACCAAGGAGAACAGTCCCAATCTATTGTCCTGACTGAAGTTTCTCATCCTTAGAATCATTCTTGTAAATTCCCCACATTGTCTCTAATGTCTTCCTATTCTGCACGGCCCGAAACTGTACACAATGCTCAAGCTGACACCTAACGAGTGTCTTGCACAATTTCAACATTACCTCCTCGCTCTTGTAGTTTAATCCCTTATTAATAAAGCCAAGGGCACTGTATTCTGCACTCTCTGCTGCCCTCCTGCAATCACCTGTGCCCAGTCACAGGTCCATTTGACCCTGCAACCCCTTCAGAATTATATATTTTATTTAGTATTGTCAGTTCATGTTTTTTCTACCAAAATCAACCTCTCATCTTAGAACTTTGTTTGCCACCTTCCTGCCTTCTCCACCAACTTGTCTACGTCCTTACGAAGTTCTAAACTGTCCTCTTCACTCCTACATTTTGTGTCATCCAAAAACTTTGAAATTGTCCTCTGGACACCAAAATGTAGATCTAAATCATCACTAAAGATAAGGAAATGCAAAATTCCCAATGCTAACTCCTGGGGAGCTCCTCGACAAAGCTGCCTTCCACCTGAAAATATCCATTCACTACTACTTCTCTGTTTCTTGTCACTCAGTTGAATTTGTTTCCATGATCCTTTCATTCCACCTATAATTCCACCGATCTCACAAGTCTGTTATGTGATCTTGTATCTAACACCTTTTAGAATTTCAATTTGGATAAACGTGACATTGCACTTTGGTAAAATAAACAGTGTAAGTTCTGTCCTTGTTCATGATAGGGGCTTGGGTAGTGTTGTTGAACAGAGGCTGAGAGGTTCAGGTATATAATTCTTTGAAAGTTGCATCACAGGTAGACAGGGTGGTTAAGAAGGAGTTTAGCACGCTTGCCTTCATTGTTCACTCCATTGAGTATAGGAGTTGGGACATCATGTTGAGGTTGTGTAGAACATTGATGAGACCACTTTTGGAGTAATTATGCGTAATCTGGTCTTTTGCTATAGGAAGGATATTATTAAATTGGAAAAGGTTTAGAAAAGATTTGACCAGGATGTTGCCTGAACTGGAAGGTTTGAGTTATAAAGAGAGGTTGGATAGGCTGGGTCTCTTTTCACTGGAGCATATGAGGTTGAGGGTGACCTTCTAGAGGTTTATAAAATAATGAGGAGTATAGATAAGGTGAGTAGCAAAGGTCTTTTCACAAGGGTGGGTGAGTTCAAAACTAGACGGCATCTTTTTAAGGTGAGAGGAGGAAGATTTAAAAGGGACCTAAGGGGCAACTTTTTCACACAGTGAGTGGTTCATGTGTGGAATGAACTGCCAGAAGAAGTGGTTGATGTAGGTACAGTTACAACATTCAAAAGACATTTAGACAGGTTCAGGGATGGGAAAGGTTGAGAGGGATATGGGCCAAATGCAGGCAAATGGGACTAGTTTAGCTTGGGAAACTTGGTTGGCATGGATAATCTGTGCAAATCTGTGATTCTATGAACACCACATCACAGCATTGCTCTCATTAAGCTTTTCTGTTACATTTTCAAGACCTCCAGCAAGATAGATAAATATAGTACCCCTTCAGAATTCCATTCTTACTCTCCCTAATCAACCCACCTTTTCCATGTGCCTATTTATTCTATTTGAATAATGGTTTCTAGAAGCTTCCCCACTGCTAAAGTTAAACTGACTGGTCTGTACTTGTAGTCTCTGTTCTGAATTCTTAAATCGACATCAAGTTGGAGAAAAGATGAAAGAAGCAAATAATAATTTATGTTACATATTTAGAGGGAATGCCCAATGGATTAGATTTTATACTCCTTCTCTTGCCAAATACAAAAAAACCCTGCAGTGTTGAAGGCAGAGAGGTTGTAAATCCATGCTTTCTTACCTCCTTTTAGAATCATAGAATCCCTACATTGGGGAAATAGGCCATTGAGCCCATTGAGTTCACACTGGTCCTCCTACCCTATTCCTGTAACCCTGCATTTCCCATGGCTAATCCACCTAGCCTGCACGACGGGGCAATAAAGCATAGCCAATCCACCTCACCTGCACATCTCTGGTCCGTGAGAGGAAACCGGAGCAACTGGAGGAAATCCACACAGACGTGGGGAGAATGTGCAAACCCGACAGAGTGACCCAGGGCTGGAAAAGGACCCAGATCCCTGGCGCTGTGAGGCAGCAGTGCTAACTACTGAACCACCGTGCCATCTCAACAGCTAACCCTCACCAACTCACCCTGCCCCACTCCGTCAGCACTGAAGCCCTCAAATGGCTAACTGATGGGAAATTGAAAGGACCATCCATTCGTGCTTCTATTTTATCCAATGGTCTGGGGGAGGTACACTGCAGATGGTAGCCTGACGGCTTCAGTTGGTATTTGGTAAGGTGGGCAGATTCCTTTGTGAATCCTGTAGACTCATTAGATGTCTCTCAGTTCCCTTGACAGGGCCTGCTAGCCAAGTTCTTGTGGAGGGAGGGAGAGAGAGACAGAGAGACAGAGAGAGCATGCAAGCCTTTCAGATCCTGATGTTATGAATCCATTTTCTTTTTGCCTCTCCGCACTGCCAAGAAAGCTACTAAAATATGGTTTGTTTGCATATTATCTAATCTGGTTCCATTGTCATCCCAAACTGAATATTCTGCAGGAGTAATCTGTTGCTGGGCCCTGGAATCCCTCCCTAAGGGCATTATGGGCCAATCTACATCAAATAGACTGCAGCAATTCAAGAAGGCAGCTCACCACCTGCTTCTCAAGGGGCAATTAGGGATGGGCAATAAATGCTGGTGCAGCCAAGAACCCCCACATCTCACAAATGAATAAAATAAAAGGCAACCTTGGTACTGACTTAGCTGTTGGCTTTCACATTCTTTGCATGAAATGATAATTTCAATGCAGCTGATTGAGTCAGTTCTGTATAGAACCTAGAACCTAGAACAATACAGCGCAGAACAGGCCCTTTGGCCCTCAATGTTGCGCCGACCTGTGAGCTAATCTAAGCCCATGCCCCTACACTATCCCATCATCATCCATATTGCTTATCCAAGGACTGTTTAAATGCCCCTAATGTGGCTGAGTTAACTACATTGGCAGGCAGGGCATTCCACGCCCTTACCACTCTCTGAACAAAGAACCTGCCTCTGACATCTGTCTTAAATCTATCACCCCTCAATTTGTAGCTATGCCCCCTTGCACAAGCTGAGATCATCATCCTTGGAAAAAGACCCTCACTGTCCACCCTATCTAATCCTCTGATCATCTTGTCTGTCTCTACTATATCCCCTCTTAGCCTTCTTCTCTCCAATGAGAACAGACCCAAGTCCCTCAGCCTTTCTTCATAGAGCCTGCACTCCAGACCAGGCAACATCCTAGTAAATCTCCTCTGCACCTTTTCCAATGCTTCCACATCCTTCCTGTAATGAAGCGACCAGAACCGCACGCGATATTCCAGGTGAGGCTGCACTAGAGTTTTGTACAGTTGCGGAATGACATCACGACTGCGGAACGCAATCCCTCTGCCAATAAAACCTAGCATACCGTAGGCCTTCTTAACAGCACTATCAACCTGGGTGGCAACTTTCAGGGATCTATGTACATGGACACCAAGATCCCTCTGCACATCCACACTAGCAAGAATCTTTCCATTGACCCAGTATTCTGCCTTCCTATTATTCTTCCCAAAGTGAATCACCTCACATTTATCCGCATTGAACTCCATTTGCCACCTTTCAGCCCAATTCTGCAGTTTATCCAAGTCTCCCTGCAACCTGTAACATTCTTCCACACTGTCCACCACTCCACCGACTTTGGTGTCATCTGCAAACTTATTAACCCATCCACCTATGCCTGCGTCCAAGTCGTTTATAAAAATGACAAACAACAGTGGTCCCAAAACAGATCCTTGAGGCACACCACTAGTAACTGGACTCCAGGCTGAATATTTTTCATCACCCACCACTCGTTGCCTTCTTACAGAAAGCCAGTTTCTAATCCAAACTGCTAAATCTCCCTCAATCCCATGCTTCCCTATTTTCTCCAATAGCCTACCATGTGGAACCTTATCAAAGGCTTTACTGAAGTCCATGTACATCACGTCAACTGCCCTACCCTCATCTCCATGCTTGGTCACCTTCTCAAAAAACTCAATGGGGTTTGTGAGACACGACCTGCCCTTGACGAATCCATGTTGACTACCTCCAATCAAATTGTTGGTTGCTAGATGATTATAAATCCTATCTCTTATAATCCTTTCCAAAACTTTTCCTACAACAGACGTAAGGCTCACAGGTCTATAATTACCTGGGTCATCTCTACTGCCCGTCTTCAACAAGGGCACAACATTTGCAATCCTTCAGTCCTTTGGTACTAAGCCTATAGACAACGAAGACTCAAAGATCAAGGCCAAGGTCTCCACCACCTCCTCCCTAGCTTCCCACAGAGTCATCGGAAAAATCCTATCTGGCCCAGGGGATTTATCTACCTCCACACCTTCTAGAATTGATAATACCTCCTCCTTACTAACCCCAATCCTTTCAATTCTAGTAGCCCATAACTCAGTCTTCTCCTCTACAATAGTCTCCTTTTCCTGAGTGAATACAGATGAGAAATATTCATTTAGTACCTCTCCAATCTCCACAGGGTCCACACACAACTTCCCACTACTGTCTTTGACTGGCCCTATTCCTACCCTAGTCATCCTCTTATTCCTCACATACCTATCGAAAGCTTAGGGTTCTCCTTTATTCTACCGCTAATGTCTGCTCATGTCCACTCCTTGCTCTTCTTAACTCTCTCTTTAAATCTACCTCGCAAATCTGTAACTCTCCATTGCCTCATCTGAACCATCTTGTCTCATCGTCACATAAGCCTCCCTCTTCCGCTAAACTCGAGATACAATTTCTTTAGTAAGCCACGGTTCCCTTACCTCATCGCTTCCTCCCTGCCTGGCAGGGACATACCTGTCAAGGACACGCAATAGCTCCACATTTCGATTGTCCCCATCCCCTGCATTTTGCTAAACCTGGACTAAATCCATGGTCAGGGGATCACAGCAGCTATTTTAAATTGCAGATTATCAACTGTCAATTTTTCACTGCTTGGCATCCGATACTTCTAACTGCTGTCGCTTTTTTGCCACCCAAGGTTTGGAATGATGGTTGTACATAGAAGGAACCTTTATTTCATAGTGCAGCCTTCCTTTTATCTTGGCTTGTCACAGTCCCCTTAGTACTGATTTGATTGGTGCTCTTTATCGGATTTACTCCACCAGTTATATACATGGTCGCGTGGTGAAGTCATTCCTCTTTATTTTCACAGCACACACGACTACGGTCTAGTGCACAGTTTTGCTTCTATCTCAGTCTCCATCTCAATCTGACTGCTCAGCTTATGTCATTATTATATTATCTGTTATATGACTGACTAATTTAAAATAATTTATTACTCCGAAGGCTCTTGTGAGACAGTGAGGCTCCTGAGCCAGAGCTCCTCCGCTCCGACTGTTTTTGCTTCTCGCTGTTTTCTAAGTTGACTTTTAGTTTTTTTTTCTCTCTACTTACATTCTGAAGGGAGCTCGGTCTTGGAGGCAGCAGCACAGTGGGGTCAGGTAGGGGTCCATAGTGGCATCAGTGTAGGACTCTGGTGGTCTGGCCGTTGACACAAGACAGAGCGCGGAGGCATGGGGATAGGAGGGCCAAGCCCAGTCCGTGAGAGAAATCGAGCCCAGCTTCGGACAGAGATCGAACTCTCGTTGGGTATGCCCAGCATGGAGCAACTGAAGGCCTATGGCTAAAGAAAGGCTGTAATTTGGAACTTTTAACTTTATTTCTTATCTACTACTTTGTTCTGACAAGAACTGGAATTTAGAACTTTTAACTATTTCTTTATTTTTCTATTCTTTACCTAAGATTTTGTATCTAGGTACCTTATGCCTGAGACTGTGCTGTGAGTGGCGATATTGTACATGTTTCACTGTATTTCTGCATCTCCGAACTTGAGTACACGTGATAATAAAACATAATACAAATTCAAATTCATAGGCAGGACCTTAACAGTCCCCGTGGAGGACTGCGGACTTGCAGTAGGAGGGAAGTAACCATCTGATTTCCATCACGGAGGCATTGAGAATGCACACAGAGTGATCTATCTAGGCCAGGATTTCTTGTCCATACCTGATTGCCCTTGAGAAGGTGGTGGTGAACTAGCTTCTTAAATTGCTGCAATTCTTGGGTATAGGAATTCCCAGAGTGTTGTTAAGGAAGGAGTTTTAGAATTTTGATCCAGTAGCAATGAAGGACAAACAGGATAGTTCTGAGCCAGGGTGTGTATGACATTGGAGGGAGACTTCCAGGTGGTGGTGTTCCCATGTATCTGCTGCACTTATCCTTCTGAGGCTTTGAGCGTGAAAGGTGTTGGGAGAGGGACATTGGCGAACTACCACGGTGCATTTGTAAATGATACACACTGTTATCACTGTTCTTTGGTGACAGAGGGAGTGAGTGTAGGAAGTTGTACTGTGGTGCCAATCAGACGTGTTCTTGGAGCTGTGCTCATCCAGGCCATCACACTTCTGACTTATGCCTTGTTGATTGTGTCAGACTGAAGGTATGGCTGGTAAGGATGGGGAATATTAGACGAATAAAGATATTGAGGTAGTGGTCACGAATAAAAAAAGACTCATATTAGATATTGCCAACTGGGATCAAATGAATTCCTTGAAGAGTATAAAGGGTGTGGGAGAACAGAGAGACCCAGGTGTTCAGGTACATTTTACTTTGAAATTTGTGCAATGGGTAGAAAGGGTGGTTAAGAAGGCAGTTAGCACTTTAGCCTTCATTGCTTAGACTTTTTGAGTAGAGGAGTTGGGGTGTCATGTTGAAGTTGTACGGGATGGTGGTTAGGCCTCTTCTGGAGTACTGGGTGCAGTTCTGACTGCCATGCTATAGAAAGGACGTTATTAAACTGAAGAGGATTCACAAAAGGTTTATTAGGATGTTGTTCGGAATGGAGTATTTGAGTTATAAAAATAAGCTGGATAGACTGGGACTTTTTCACTGGAGTGTCACAGCTTGAGGGGTGAATCCCTACAATTAGCATTCTAGGGCTTATCATTGACCAGAAACTGAAATGGACTAGCCACAAGAAGACTGATGAAGAGTCAGCAGACTGGAAACACTAACACTGTTTTTCTCTCCTAGATGACACCAAACCTGCTGAGCTTCTCCAGCAATTTCTGCTTTCATTTCTATGGCTACAAGAGCAGCTCTGAGGTAGGAATTCTAGTCAGTATAAAAAAAGTGATTTCACATATTACGGCTATACAATCAGATATACACTCTTTGGACATTTGAGACATTTTCTGAAAGTAGTTAATATTTTCCATTTTCATCTCAGTTACAACACTGCAACCAGTTCTGTTCTGCATTTGTCGCTGAAGATTAAAATTTAGATCATGGCTATTAAATCACTGTTTTTGACATAGCTCAAGTACAGGAATGAGGATGTCTTGTTGCAATTATACAGGGCATTGGTAAGGCCATGCCTGGAATATTGTGTGCAGTGTCGGTCTCCTTATCTGAGGAAGGATGCTCTTGCTATAGACAGCGTGCAGCGAGGGTTTACCACATCGATTCTTCGGATAGCAGGACTAATGTCTGAGGAGAAGTTGAGTTGATTAGGATTGTATTCCCTGGACTTTAGAAGAATAAGCCAGATCTCATAGAAATTTATAAAATTTGACCAGAGCTAGATAAGTTAGACACAGGAAGGATGTTGGGGGAGTTCAGAACCAGGGATTATAATTTAAAGATAAGGGGAAAACCTTTTACAATTGAGGAGAAATTTCTCCACTAGAGAGTGGTGAGCCTGTGGTATTCACTACCACAAAAAGTGGCTAAGGTCAAAACATTGTATGTTTTCATGAAGGAGGTGCACATAGCTCTTGTGGTTTAAGGGATTAACGGACATGGGGTGAGGGTGGGATTAAGGTATTAAACTCAATGATCAGCCATGATCATATCGAATGGAGGAACAGGCTAGAGGGGGTCAAATAGCCTAATCCTGCTACTATTTTCTATGTTTCTAAAGCTCCAACACCTCTGAACCTTGGCTTTTTTCCTGAAACTGCAGACCAAAATCACCATCCTCATTATCATCAGCCCTAATCCTTTACAGAGTTTTCCCTGTGAGAACTACCGCCAATAAACTATTATAATGAAGTAATTGATATTAAAAAGTACCATAAAGTTAAAATTAAAGATTTTACGGATTTTGTTTGTGAAACTCTACGCGAAGTTAGCACCACTGTGGTGGTCGGGACCAATTGCTCAGCGAAGTAAGAAACTGCAGATAATCCGTGCGGAACGGGGATTAGCCAGTTTTCCCCCACATATTTTTAAAACTGTTGTCAATTTTTCCTTTTCACTTCAATATTTTTACTGAGAAATCATGTGTATGATGCAGTTTAGAGGTAATTAATGTCACCGATAGGGGCGGGCAACACATACAATTTAATGAAAGCAGTTCGAAAATAAATGTGACGGATTGTTCACTTCTCTAGTACCCAGTTTGCCCTGCATGTGGATTTTTTTTTCCATTCACTTCAGAGCGAGGGAGCGGGCACAGCGGCGGCGCTGTTTGTATTGCGGCCAGTGGACACATTCAGGAGGCGGGTCTGCCTTATTCTCAGCGTGGGATCAGATTGGGGCGGGGGTGGGGGGAGAGAAAGGGCCAGGAAGGAATGGGGAGGAGATTGGCCAGTGAAAGCTGTCTGTGGATTTACCAGGTCCCTGGCCAACGGGCGAGATGCCCTGTCTCCATTGTCTGAAACCTGTCGCCAGGGTGTAATCGAGAGACGCAACGCCCCTGTGTTTGCTAGGAAACAGCAAGTAACAACTTAAGGCTGTGAGTGTGTGTTTGTGTGTTCGAGAGAGGGACCGCTCCTCGGCTGCCTCTAACTTCAACACCATCACATCATTAGCAGACCACAAAGTCTATCCTCTGCAAGTTACATTCCAGGAACATCAGCTGTCCAGAAAGTTATCTCTTCTCCCCTTCTTGACAATTTCGTTTGCTACAAATCAAAAAAAAATTGTTGCACCGAGACAGGAGGCTTTTTTTTATTGATGGCGTCTCAGCAATCTCGGATTCAAACCTACCTGGAGAAAAACAAGATCGGTTCTCTGTTCGAGGTGAGACTGTTTTCGAATCAAATCTGAAATGGCACATGAGAGAGCGGGGGAACAGAGCTGACAGCTGGAGTTTACTAGAGGTATCAAATTTTAAAAAAAAGGTAACGAAATAAGTGAAACCAGTGAGGACTGTTGGAGCTCTTTCCATACAAGATGTAACGGATTCCCAAGGGAATCTTTATTAGGAAATAGTTGATGTGTTGAAATGAGGTGCACTGTCTCGCAAAGTACCTTTCTGGTGACACCATACCAGGGGACTGTTTCGACTGGTGGTTTTTTTTAATTTGTAGAACCTGGCTTGGAAACTGGTCATGGTTCTTTTACGGGTTGTGACATTTTAAAATAACTCATGGTGAATACATCGTGCAGCGGTTAAGTTTCTCTCTCCCTCCCCCAGGCTGTCATGTTAAACTTCCGAAAGGAACTGATGCAAAATTCGCTTTCCACATAGGTCAGGTGTAAATTTGCTGTCTGGTCAAGTGTTAGACACCTCAGCAGGACTGAGACTGGAATTCTGAGTAAAACCAGTGGCTCTCCTTTTTTTACAAGTTGCTATTATTTCTCGACAATCAACTATCTTTTCGACTCCCGTGGTTTTCATTTGTGCTTTAAAAAAAACCCTCAATGAATCATTTCTAAAACAAAATTGTAACCAACCTGATCAGTAATGTTATGTCACGCCTCCGGACGGAGTGGGCCTCCTGGTCTAGAGACACTACCACGGCGCCCTTCATTTTTTGTTTTAAGCATGAATATAACAGGTAACGTGTGTACCTGAAGCCAGCACTAATACAGTGAAGGATGTGGCTGTGTGTAAGCGCACACGCGTGCTTCAGCAGCGGCACCGCTCTGGGCTGGCACACACTCTTAAAGGGACACTGCTATGCTGAAATAACTGCACGGTTGTTTCTTCGGGCTTGCCATTGCACAACCTGCCAGAGTGGACTGTTCTCCAAAGCCGAATGTCATCCCAATGAAATGAAAACGCATACCTTTGACAAAAGGTTTGCCAGACGTTTCTGAATGAAAACGACGTCCTTTAATCTCCATGCATCCGGCTGTATTCGAGAGTATTTTCAGAATGGCAGAATGTCGAGGAAAAAGTTACAGCACAGTGTGAACGTGCTATTTTATTAATGAAAACGTTCAGACACGGTCATTTGTAGAAGCGATGAAGCGAAACTGCCATTAAAAATATTGAATCCCATAGTGACCTCTCTCCCTTGCTTCTACTTTCTTCTCAGATTTTTTTAATCTCTCCAAGTTAATTTATATTAGTAACGAAAATAGGTTTTACTGAAATCAGAGATAATGGGAACTGCAGATGCTGGAGAATCCAAGATAACAAAGTGTGAGGCTGGATGAACACAGCAGGCCAAGCAGCATCTCAGGAGCACAAAAGCTGACGTTTCGGGCCTAGACCCTTCATCAGAGGTGCTGCTTGGCCTGCTGTGTTCATCCAGCTTCACACTTGGTTATCTTAGGTTTTACTTAAAGTTACTCAATATCGCCCTTTTTCCTTGTTGAATGATTGAATCCCTACAGTGTCGAAGCAGGCCATTTGGCCCTCGAGGCCACACCAACCTCCAAAGAGCAACACACCCAGACCCACCTCATCCTTGTACTCTCACATTTCCCCATGGTAAATCCACCTAGCCTGCACATCTCTGGACACTATGTACAATTTAGTATGGGTAACCTGCACATCTTTGGAACGTGGGGAGAAACTGGAGCACTTGGAGGAAACCCACGCAGACACGGGGAGAATGTGCAAACTCCACACAGATATTCACCCCAAGGGTGTAATCGAATCAGGGTCCCTGGTGCTGTGAGGCAGCAGTGCTGACCGCTGAGCCAGCATGCCACCCACAGCCTGAGCTTTTTTAAGGAATAGATTTTCATGTATTGTGGAACTGAAACAAAAATGTGGGAGTTAGAGGTTGAAATTGTTAATTGTCTAATTTTCAGTTTTATAGCTCAATAAATTTGAAAAGCAATTTTAGTTTTTGGGAATTGAATGATTGCATATTTTTGGAAATGATGGCAAGACAATCAATATTATAAAATTGTATACAATTATGAGTGAAGAGAGTACAATAAAAATGTAGACATATTGCCCTCTGGAAAAGATTGAAATATGCTTTGCTTGCTCATGAATCAATGATCAAATTTTTGTGTCTGCAGCAATGTTCTGTGCTTTATTACAAAGAGCCTTTGTTGTGCCTTCTACAATGTTGGGGTCACTGGTAAATAACATACACACACACACACACACACACACACACACACACACACACACACACAGTTAATCATAATCAATCATAGTCACAATAAAAGTGAACTTCTAGTTAATGTGCAGTTGCACATTGTATCAAAGTAATGTCATCTACAGTGATGGAGAAAAACAAGCAGTAAAATAAGTGGCTGCATCCCTGCTTCTTTGATCTGTCTGGCTCCCCTCCACCCATCTTCTCCTTTATCCATCTTCTATCCACCTCCCCCTCTCTCCCTATTTATTTCAGAATCCCCTTCCCCTCCCCCATTTCTGACGAAGGGTCTCGACCCGAAACATCAGCTTTCCTGCTTCTCTGATGCTGCTTGGCCTGCTGTGTTCATCCAGCTCTACACCATGTTATCTCAGATTCTCCAGCATCGGCAGTTCTTGCTATCTATCATCAATATATCGTTGTTTGCTATGTTCTGCTTAAACTGCTCGCAAAAGAAAACTTTTCACTGTGAGTAGTTACATATGACTACAATAAATCAAAGCAAATTACCATTTCACAGAAACTTCCCTTTTTTCTTTTAAGTGTAATTAATTCCAAGCTTGTTTGAATTGCATTTACTTTAGAGTTACCCATCAGCTTTTCAGGTAAATGCCCCCATATTTCTACATTTTAAAGTTTAATTCCTAAAGTATGAAATCATGAAACACCAAATCATGAAGCACGCTTTTGCAACAATATTGTGAAAATGCATTGCGGGACCACGACTCAGCTTTTGAAGTAGTTTTAAAAGCTGAATAAATTTTCTATATTATGTTGTGGTTTAAATAGTACTTTATTTTAGCAGAAGCCTTTTGGGCTCAGCCATTCTCACTAAAAAATATTTATTTTCTGGTCAATTACTGCTTGCAATGCTTTGCAATTTCCAAATTGGTTGTTTTATTTGCCTGTAAAAGGCAAGGGTTGTACTTCGGGGCAAATTATTGGTTGTAAAATGCTTGGAGACTCAATTAAAAAAAAGATTTCTTGCCAATCTTAACGGTAAACATGCTAGTGAAAATGCTGGAGAAACTCAACAGATCTGACAGCATCTGCAAACAGAGAAAAAGAGTTAACATTTGAGTCCACTGACCCTTTCTCTGAACATTCTAAAGAACAATCACTGAACTCAAAACATTAACTCTTTCTGCCAGACCTGCTCATTTTCTCCAGCAACTTCTGCTTTTGTTTCAGATTTACAGCATCCACAGTTCTGCCTTTACTTCTCACAAAACAAAGCTTTCCACTGAATGTAGTTACACGTGACTACAATAAATCTAAGAAAATTACTATTTTACAGAAACTTCAATTTTTGAACGTAATTAATTCTTGTGAGTGTAATTAATTCTAAGCTTGTTTGAATTATATTTACTTTAAAGGTAAATGCCCCCAATTTCTGCTTTCATTTCAGATCTTCAGCATCTGAAGTTCTTTGTGCTATCCATCTGCACTGATCTGGTTTATCATTCATAATATTAATCGATAAACATGAAAACATTAACATTATATTAAAACAACTAGAAATATAACCATTCGGATAACATTTCATGAAACAAAATTCACAAGTTAAACGACTGCTTTCGCCACTCTCCAAAAACTCTTCTTTACTACTTTAAAACTTTAAATTTCTACGGTGCTGAATATATATTTGTAATGTTTCAAATATATTCATCATGATGATAGGCAGAAGGAAACCAGTAAAACTTGAAAAATGAATGTATTGCATTTTCTGAAGAAGTGTCCAGACCCGAAATGTCAGCATTCCTGCCCTCTGATGCTGCTTGGCCTGCTGTGTTCTTCGAGCTCTACACCTTGTTATCTCATACAGGTCATTGGGTGCTTGGACATGGCCAGGCATACAGAGTTATAGCTGCACAAGCGGTGCACGCAACAAGATCAATGTTAGCAAGACCAACATTACCTGAAGTTAGAGAGGTCCATTCGGCACCCTTATAACGGCAGGGAAGATTCTTGAACCTGTTGGTGCATGTGTTCATGTTTCTGTATCTTCCGCCTGGCAGAAGAGGTTGCAGGAGAGCATTATTGGGCTAGGAGGGGTCTTTGATGCTGTTGGCAGCCCTTCTGTGGCAACATAGAAGTGTAAATGGAGTCTATGGATGGGTGTTTGGCTTCTGTGATGCTCCGGGCTATGCACACAACCTTCTGTAGTTTCTTACAGTCCTGCACAGAGCAGTTGCTGTACAAAACTATTATGCACCCAGACAGAATGCTTTCTGTGGCGCATTTGTAAAAGTTGGTGAGGGTAGTAAAGGGTAGAGCTGCAAAAGTAGTAAACTATAGAAGGTCTTCCATTTTAATTTATAAAAGACAGAAGGTTTGCCCTTTCTCAACAGACTATTTAAATGATGTATATTCAGTCAGATAAAAAGAAGCTCTAAACAGCTTTGCAAATGTGAATTATCTTTTTGGACCCAGGAAATCTGTCATAAACTCAATTAATAATGTATATTATTCATACAGGTAACCAAATCAAAGAGGAGCATGAAAGATAAAATAATTAAATTACATTCATTTATGAGCACAGCACATTGCCACTCTCTATCTCCTGGACATTGCAGAAAGTTCCTTTGGTGAATTTATCTACGTTCGGTGTGATGATGCAGTAGCTTTAAGAGGTTATATCTTATGAAAGACAGATTGAATGAAAGGTTAGTTCTGGCTGGTTAAGACCACTTCAATAAACAGTTTGGAAGGCCTTAAGTTGTTTAATTGAACAGCTTGAATGGGTGTGGACAGCTCTCACAGATCAGGAGTTTTGCGTTTTGGTTTTTCATTAGCAGCAGAAGCTATCGGGGTCTCAACAGAGTTGGAAGCTTCAGTCAGTGTGCCCTGGCTGCTACTCTCTCTGAATTTTCTCTTGATTTGTTTTCCCTCTTTGATTGGAGAACTGCATGTGAAAATCTGTGTTTGAATTTTCCTTTTATGTCAAGGGGTGTTTTTATGGGATGTTACTACATTGGAACAGTTAATTAGCAATGGGCACCTAATCTATTATTGTGTTAAGTTTCCAACAGAGTTAAGTTATTCTAAATTCCTCTTTCTTTGGTTTATTTTAACTGCAGTGTTTACATAAATTGTGTTTGACTTACGGCAAGTGGTTTGGCTAGCCGCATTGCATCTGGAATATGCACTTCATATTTGCCTTTAAGAAAGAGGAAGAATTTAAGGTTTTGGCTACCTTCTTAAAATATATTGAAGGAGTCTGCTCTGGTCCATAGCGTTGTTTGCCGACAGAAGCAACCAGTTCAGTTTTTGAGGCAAAAATATCTAATGCATTTGCAGCTTTAACCTAGAGGGTAGCCTCCAGTTCACTGAGTTGGGAGAGCCAAAAAGAAACAAATGTTGGTCAGGCATGCATTTCAAGTGGAGAAAATACTAATTTTGCCTGCCACTGCATACTGCCAGTAAGATTGCAGTGGAGTAGAACACTCTAGCTGGAACTCATCTGCTCTGCCTGTTCTTTTCCTTCTTTTTCTTTGTTTTCTCCCTCTCTCCTCCCTTCTTATTGTTCTCTCAGCCTCAGACAAGCAGCCCCGACCTCCAAGGTGGATCGGAGGAGACACCAGTGGCCACCAGAGGACACCAGTGAGCAGTGACCCAGAGCGGGAGTAGGGGTATTGGAATGGTGTGGACCACGGCAGCAGCAAACAGTCAGACCACATAGAAGCTTCCTGTGTCAGTCTGCTGCAGAGGGCCTTTGGAGGGACTGTGATGTTTGTCGTTTTAACTTTGCTTCTTTCTTTTTCTGACTTATGGTTACACTGCGTATAGCTGTAAGATAACGTTTGTATCTGTGACTAAGAAATGTACCGAGGTACCTTTGTACCTAAGATGGCAGTGTGAGTGCCAACTTACAGACTTTTCACTGTATTCATTTGAGTACATGTGACAATAAAACTAATCCAATTCAACAAATGCAAGTGAGGTTTGAGCAGGGTTTGGAATTTGAGGGGAAAGGAAGCTGAAATAGTTCATCTAGCTTTCAGCTAGTGGAAGAAATGCTCAGTGCTCCTCACAGAGTCTTCTGGCAGAAAGCAGACTGCGTTAGCTTGGAAAACGGTAGGAGAGCATTGGATATTGCCAGTAACATGAACAAGGAGCTGTAGCATCTATACCTGAGCTCTGGAAACAAAAAAAGGTTGCATTATTAAATTGATAATGGAAGGACACCCACAGAATCTTACCTCTGAGAATAATTGGAGCACAATGGCACAATGAAAGTGACTTCCCCAAAACTTGGACATGTTTTGGTAGTTCCCTAAAGAACTCAATGCGCCTTCAAGGTTTGGTTAGGTAAGGGGATACTTGGGGAGAGATTTTGTGAACTAACAATTAGAACTAACAATTAGGGCGGCATGGTGGCTCAGTGGTTAGCACTGCAGCCTAACAGTGCCAAGGATCCAGGTTCCAGGTGGAGTTTGCACATTCTCCCTGTGTCTATGTGGGTTTCCTCTGAGTGCTCTGGCTTCCTCCCACAGTCCAAAGATGTGCAGGTTAGGTGGATCGGCCATGCTAAATTGCCCATAGTGTCAGGGGTGTGTGGGTTATAGGGGGATGGGTCTGTGTGGGATGCTTCATGGGGCGGTGTGGACTTGTTGGGCCAAAGGGCCTGTTTCCACACTGTAGGTAATCTAATCGAATCTAAAACTGTGTTAATGGTACAGGTCTATAGAAATTGTAATGGTAAGGTAGATGCTTGCTTTCTTTAAATTGTTTTTATATAGAGCATAGATTTTTTAATGATGTGAAATCTTGTGATGTAGTCCTTTCATTTAACTCCTTAGTGCTTGCATTTCCTGTTAAAACTTCAATGGCCTGTAACAGAATCAAAACAGTATCGTTGTTTTTCCTTTCCACAGTAGACTATCTATTATATTTAAAATAAGCATATTTTATAAAGCTGCTAATCATCCAAACAAAAGTCTGTGATTTCCCTTTAGATGTACGTTTTACAATCTGTGGTTGAAAAGGTTTACACTTGAACAATAATCAATAATATTTAAAAGAATGTTTTTACTGGGGTTATCATCTTGGGGTCAAAGGATTTTCTGATTGTTGTATAAGTGTTTTCACAATAGAAATACCAGAGATTTCCTTGAACTTGGATCGATCTGTTTCTATGTAGATGGCATGTTATGCAATTTTACGGCGTTTACTGTGAAAATCATGGGAAACCACATGTTTGCTATTTCCTGTTGGCCTTTAGTGTGATCGGACAATTGACCACCAATCTCAGGTGTTTAATGCGATACAATAGCTTTTATAGGCCTTTTCTTGTAAAGCACAATTTGAATATGTCTGTAATGAAAGGAAATATACCTTGGCACTTATCAGACACAATAATGCTTGGTATGGTGCTGATCACTCAAGGGAAAGAAATCACCATAATGTGCATCACAGGTCGACAGGATGGCCCAGAAGGCATTTCGTGCACTTGCCTTCATTGCTGAGACCTTTTGAGTATACTTTGAGGTTGCACAGGATGACAGTGAAGCCTGTTTTGGAGTAAGGTGTGCAATTCCGGTCACCCTGTTGGAGAGGGTTTGGAAAAGAACTATCAGGATGTTCCAAGAATGAAAGCTTTGATTTATAAAAGTGGTCTGGATAGGCTGGGACTTCTTTCACTGGATGTGGGAGATTGAGGGGTGACCTCATAGAGGTTGACAAAATCATGAGGGGCATAGATAAAGTGAATGGCAAAGATCTTTTCCCTCGGGTGGATGAGTTCAGAAGTAGAGGGCATAGATTTAAGATGAGAAAGATTTAAAAAGGACATGAGAGGCCAACTTTTCTTTTACATAGAGTGGTTAGTGTGTGGAATGAGCTGCCAGAGAAAGTGGTGGATGCAGATACAGATACAACATTTGAAAGACGTTTGGATAGATACGTGAATAGGAAAGGTTTGGAGGGATATGGGCCAATTGCAAGCAAATCGAACTAGTATAGTTTGGAAACATGATCGGTGTGGACTAGTTGGACCAAGGGGTCTGTTTCCATGCTGTATGACACCCCCCCCCCCCCCCCCCCCCCGCCCACCACCACCATTGTAAGGTTCTGTCTAGAATCTTTGGTCTCTAATATTTCTCAAGGAAAGGTTCCATCCTTCTAACCCTTTCATTTGGTGATTAACCGATAAACAGTTCTGTTATTCTGGTTGGCAAAGCAACATCTGTTGTTGTTTAAATATCTTCAGCAATACAGAGTAGGTGCCTTTTTTTGTTGTGTCCAAATGCTAAGGCTCATTCTGGGTTAGAGCCTCTTTCTCCATCAGCATGGCGCATGATATTTGTCTCTGTATCGAATTAGTGGAATTCTCTCTTTCCACTCCTCCATTTTACTTTAAAGTAAACAGTTCGAGCTAACTTTTAAGAATGTTGGCTTTTTAAGATGGATATGAATTGAAGAACATAAACCTGGCTTCCCAAGGATTGAAAATGTTATCCCTGACATGCCACGATTTTGCCTTCAGGCTGCCCCTCGATAGATTACTCAATAGAGTTAATGAGTGCCCCTTTTTTTCTGATAAACTGTTCAAACTCTTTTTTGTTTTCCCTAAGGTTGTCAGGACCTCTCCCGACTGATGCTTTTATGAGGAAATGCAATTCCTTATCCATCCTTATTTCTCCCTCTTAGTATATTTCATAAAAGCTTAACATTTCACACTTTTATAATCTTCAGTAGGATAGAGCTTCACTTCTGCCATAACCACCAATTTTTTTTCTATCACCTGGAAAATCTACTGTTCTCTGGCTGCACTTATCCTGAAGGCACTTAATTGGATCTGACAATTCTCAGCCGTAGTGGAAAATACAGTGTAAATAATTTAACAACAGAATTAGCTGATAATTTAGGGGGCTCAGTGCTTGACTATTAATCCAGATTCCCAGATAATGTTCTAGGGACGCGAGTTTGAATCCCACCACTTCAGATTTGGTGGGGTTTCAATTCTGATGGTGACCAAGAATCCACTGACTATTTGTTTGGAAAACCCATCCGGCTCATTGATGTCCTTTAGGGAAGGAAACTGCCATCCTTACCTGGTCTGGCCTACATGTGACTCCAGACACACAGCTATGTCTAAGCTGTCCTCTGGGTAATTAGGGATGGGCAATAAATGCCAGCCCAGCCACCAATGCCCACATTCCCTGAACAAATTTCAAAAAAGTTGGCTAGATAGCTGCTTTTCAATACAGAGCGATGCCAACAAGGGGGGGGGGGGGGTCCAATTCCTGCAGTGACTGAACTCACCGTAAATACCCTACTCTCTTGACCTGGCTCCTTACCTGAGGTGCAGTGGTCTACAGATTAAATCACCAACATTCATCCCTTTTCTCATGAGATAGCAGCCTTTCTGGAACTGTAAACGAAAAGTGAGAGTCACCAATCAAGATGCAGCCACCAAAATATTTTCTTGATCTCTAGTTTTGAGCTAATTTGTAGCTGGTATAAAGCTGAAACATTTTATCTTCAAATGAGGGGTACTGATGCTAAGAAATCCAATATCCTAGGGAGATATAAAGTAGAGGTCATTACACCCTGTATGAATCTTGCGGAGATGATCAAGTTGAGCTGAACTTGATGCAATTCTGACTGGGAGATTTAGTCCCAATAGGAGTTGAAGGGTACTGCTCAAAGTCATTCAATGGAAAAGAAATCTCACTGTCAGCAAAATCATTCTGAGGAATTTAATACAGGCGGATATTTGAACATGGAACTTTAAACTCATTTTCATTGTATTTAAGAAATTTTACTTGTATTATGTAATATTTTCTACCTTCTGGTAAGCCAGCATTTTATAGAAGGTGGGATTGAATGCTCTGCTACTGGAAGGGCTAAGTAGGAAATACATCCATGGTGATATCAGTAGCTTCACTACTATTTAATTCTTGGAAAGAGGGTTTAATTGCTGGAGCCAAAGCTTAAGCTGTATACTGGGGTGGATTCCTTGCCTTGAAAAGCTGTCAGCCAATTAGCTTGGCATCAACTGCAGCAGTGGCCAAGACTCAGACAATGAGGGCCTCCAATTCTGAATTGTGGAGTCTGAGACCAGGTAAATATGGGGGGCATCAGAAGGAGTTGGTGCGGCCTCGTGGAGGGGACATTTGGGAGTTGGCAGATGGCTATGTCGGGGAGCAGCAGCCAGGGGCAGCCCTTGCTGAGAGCAACACCTGATGTGGAAAGGGAACTTTTTAAAGAAAGAATCCATCATTCCTGCCCAAAGCCCAAACAGAGTGATTTGCCCAGATGTCCAGCCCTGCAAATTTGAGGCTAGGTGCCAGGCAGCTCTTGAGGGAAGTGGAGTAATTGTGGGTGGTCCCACATTAGACCTTGCTGATGACAGGTCAGGGCTGGGTTGGAGGGCGGCGAATTTGCTATTGAAAAACCCTCTGGACTGTGGCCCTGGCTACATAAGATAAAGCTTGTCAAGAGTGATAGTGTCCCATTAGCCGTCCTGTCCTGGTCACGTGTTGTTTAAGGTGCACGTTTTGTAATTCTTGTAGCTAACACTTAATTCCCACTTCACCATGGAATTCAGTCATTTTATTGTAAGTTTTTTGGAGTTGTTTTGAAGCCCCTATTGACAAACAGGAGATCCAGTGAAAGAACTGACTTAGATTTCCAGAATACTTCTTACTCAGTCCAATACAAGGCTGATTAGAAAAGTTAAAGCAAAGGAGGTTATCTCAAGTCAGGCATTAATGATTGGCTGACACACAGACAACAGGAAGAAATTATTCATTCTCACATTGGCAAGCTGCAACCAGTGGGGAACTGCAACGATCTGGACTTGGACTCCAGATGGTCACAAAAGACATCAATTCTTTTGGGATGGAACAAAAACAATAATTCTGAAGCTCTGGATTATGCAAGGTTGGGTGCAGAATGTGTGTCATGAGGAAAATGTAAACTGCCATCATGAAGTTTTAAGAAGTACGCGGCAGATGGAGTACAAAGTAGAAAGATTTAGAACACAGAACATAGAACAGTACAGCGCAGAACAGGCCCTTCGGCCCTCGATGTTGCGCCGACCTGTGAACTAATCTAAGCCCATCCCCCTACACTAACCCATCATCATCCATGTGCTTATCCAAGGACTGTTTAAATGCCCCTAATGTGGTTGACTTAACTACATTGATGACACAACAAATCTCCAGAAATCCCATACCATTCTCAGAATAAATCTAAAATTTAACTAATGTCTATGTATTTCCCCTTAACACAAAATGGGAATGTAAATATATGCTGATTTCACAGCTCCCATTCTCTTTCAAAATAAAATCTGAGCAAAAGCACAAACCTTCAAACACTTTCCATCTCACCTGTATCAACTTTTCCTCTGGGATAACAAGATTAGGTTAATTTGAGATTTGAGGTTATCCGCTTTGGAATGTGGAACAGAAATGCAGAGTGCTTTTTAAATGGTAAGAAGTTGGAAAGTATAGACGTACAAAAGAACCTCCATGTCCTCATTGAAGGCTAATGTGCAGCTGCTGCAAGCCATTAGGAAAGCGAATGGAATGTTAGTCTATAACATGAATGGTGATGTCTAACTTCCGTATGAAAGTTTGGTGACTGGGTGTATTGTGTGGAGTGGAGTTTTCGTCACTTTTTCTTAAGGAATATTATGGCCATGAGGGAGTGCGACAAAGGTTCATTTGTTCCCAGGCTGGTGAGACTGCCCTATCAAGGGAAATTGGGCAAGCTGGGCCTATATTTCCTAGAGCTTTGATGAATGATCATTGATCCCATTGAAACTTGCAAAATACTTGAAGGAGTGGATAGGGTAGATCCAGGTAGGAAGTTTTCTGTGTTTGGGAAGACTGGAAATTAAGGAGGTACCATTTAGAACCCTTTTTTATCCACTCAGAGCAGCGTGAACTGTTGGAATTTGATAGCATCTATCCATCTTTACCTAATTTCCTGTTTATTTTGAATGAAATGTTTCATTTCCACACTGGTTGAGGTTACAATGAAGGACAGTCTTCTCAACATCTCCCCTCACCTGATGTGAACCAGTCGTCTCTCTCTCATGGGAGAGTCGCGCTGTGGCCCAGTTGCACTACAATGACTTAATGCCCCTCAATTGTCAGGACCCAATCCAGGTCATAGAGCAGCCAAATGTCTGTATTAACTATTTGATTTGTTTATTTATTTACTTTAATATGTTATCAATTCTATTACTTCGTGAATGCTCTGCACATTCAGATAGAGTTTTTATTTTCATCTCTTTGTTACATCTAGTCTGTTTTTGTTTGGTGTATTCCATCTTGTTTTCTCTCTGCCACTTCCTGCCATTCTCTGACCCTCTTTTCCTGTGTTCCTGTTTTCCCCTTTTGGTCCAACAGTATTGCCCCCAATTGACCCAGTCCTGGTCCCAGTGCCCCTGGAATTAAACCCACACAAGTCTTTGAGGCACACATTAATGTCTCCAATTTGATAGCTTTTTTAAAAAAATGTTAGCGCCTAGCTCCTTGGGCAGGTGGTAGGGCTGGGTGAGTGGTGCAGGAATGGTGACTCAGTGGTTAGCACAGCTACTTCAACCACCAGGGACCTGGGTTTGATTCCTGCCTCGGACAACTGTCTGTGAGGAGCTTGCACATTCACCCCGTGTCTGCGTGGGTTTTCTTCCACAGTCCAAAGATGTGCAGGTTAAGATGGATTGGACATGCTAAATTGCCCATAGTGTCCAGCTAGATTGATCATTGGAAATGTGGGGTTATAGGGATAGGGTGGGGGTCTGCGTCTGGGTGGGATGCTCTTTGGAGGATCGGTGCAGATTCGATGGGCTGAATGGTCTGCTTCCACGCTGTAGGGATTCTATGATTCCCACCACACCCTCCATTCAGAACCACATCCTAGTCGTACAGTTGTCCTAGATACCCACATGGACCATGACCACTGGATTCTTCCCCTCCCACCACACGTTCCTTTCCAGCATTTCTAAACCTTGGCGCCAGGCAGAGTTTAGTGTCCATCCCTCTCATGATACTATCATAAATTAGTGCTGCATTCCTTATTGTTCCACCCTTTTGAATGGCCTCCAGTACCACAGTGCCATGGTCAATTTACTCTTCCACTGTGTTATACTTACTTGCATCCAAACAAGATGAGAGAACCTCTAACCTATTGGACAATTGCAGAGGCTGATACTCCTGCACTCTGGGCCTCTTAACCTGTCTCACTCCTAATCATAGCCTCCTGTCCCTAACCAAATAGGAAGACCTATCCCATGTGTTACGTCTGCCTCCTTTGCTTCCAAAGAAGGATCTTTAGAAGGATCCAAAACATCAACTCTGTGTCTGTCACCAGAGACACTGCCAGACTCTGCTGAGTTTTTCTAATGATTTCTGACTTTGATGTGATAACAAAAATGATGGAGATCAGAGCAGGCCAGGAAGCATCGATTGATGCTGCCTGACCTGCTGTGGTCTCCAGCACTTTTTGTTTTCAGTACAGATTCTGGCATCTGCATAATTTGCTTCTACATTCTGTTTCTGTTCCTCAGATGTTAACAAGGGCAACTTTGAACTGTTGGATTGGTCTGTCTAGGTTAATGCTGGGTAGACCATTACTTCCAATTTATTTCTGGGCTTTGTAGCAGTTAGATACTAAGATCTAATTTATCAGTGGCTTTCAGTTTAGCGGGCAGCTGACAGTGAATCATGTTGCTGTAGCTTTGGAGTCACATGTGGGTCAGACCCGGTCAAAGGAGCAGATTTCCTTCCCCAGTGATCCAGCCTTTAGTGAATAATTTTGATAATCTCAGGAAATCAGTGCTTAAAAATGGAATACTATAGCTCAGGCTAGTCTTCATCTTCAATTTTGTTACAAAACATCAGTATGGAGTATAAAAGCACCCTTGGAAATGGGGTAAATTCCCAGCAATAACTGAAGTTTCTGGAAAGCTGTTAATTTACTTGAAAGTAGTACACTTTTACATCAAATTCGTCGATCATAGTTGTCTTTTCCCTGGGATAGGGGATTTCAAGACCACGGGCCATGTTTTTAAGGTGGGAGGAGAGAGGTTTTGAAAAGATATGAGGGGCAAATTTTTCACACAGAGACATCCACATGGAATGAACTTCTTGAGGAAGTTCCGCATGTGAGTACACTTACAGCATTTAAAAAGCACTTGGATAAGTACATGAGTAGGAAATGTTTCGAGGGAAATGGACCAGGAGCAAGCAGGTGGGACTAGTTTAGTTTTGGGATGATGCTCAGCATGGATTGGTGGAACTGTTTCCTAGCTGTATGACTCTATGCTGTATGACTATCACTCGTGGGAGAGTTTCATTTTTGAACATAATAAGAAAATGGTTCATGAATGTTTCAGGAAAAGCCCTCAACTAGTAGAGGATTGATTTCAGTTCCACATTTTCTTGGAAAAATGCTATCCAACCCCAACCTGATCTTCCTTAGGCTGTGAGTGTGTGTATGCAGTAAATGTTAGTTTGCTAATGTGATTAAAATGGATAATTTGATTCAGCCAGATAGAATACAGCTCTTCTAATTATTTCCTTCACATATGGATTCCTACAGTGATACAGAAAAGGCAAATGTCTGTCATGTGTTTGCTCATTCAATTGACAGCCTGCCCGATTATTCAATGCATTTCTCTCCATTGCCTGAAGCTCTTTATTTGATGTTAAATCACTTGAATTTCTCTCTTCACGAAAACATTTATGAAGCTGCTAGACATCACTCTTCATTAAGTTCCAGGTTCTTTCTCAGACATTCTAAGGTTGCATTCTAAGTGGCTATTCACTTCTTTTTTAAAATAAATCTTCGAATTTACCAGCACAATGCTTTCCAGGTTTCGTGTGTTTTTTTAAAAAATACTTATAAAGTGATCTTGAATTGGAATGATACATTTCCATATCACGTTACGTTAACAATACAAAACAAAAGCATTCAGAGCTTTTACATTCGAAATAAATTCAATAAACAATGTTTGTGGCATTCATATTCCAAAATAGTATTCCTGATTGTGTGAAACAAGTAACTGCAGATGCTGGAGATCTGAAACAAGCAAAAGCAGAAATTGCTGGGAGAATATGTTTCACGGTACAGAGTTGATGGGTCACAGCTGTACTGTACGATATTATGAAACTCAGCTAGTCTGGCCCTGCACTGGGCTTAAACAGCTAACTCTGCCTTCTCGTGAACAGATGCTGCCAGACCTGATGAGTTTCTCCAACAGTTTTTCTATCCCTGATTTATGATGCCAATCAATTGGCAGATGCAGGCCACAAAATTGCAGTGTTGAATGTTGCAATGTGTAAGTTGTTTGGGGTAAAAGAAGCAAAACTGCTGACAAGGTTACACAGTGTAAATTCTATCATTATTCAGATGCTAAAGCTCATTCCTGAACAACTGAAAGCCATAATAATGCACAATTGTGAAAGCCACATTGTTTTTCCTGGTGTTGCACTAGCCGACCATTTATCATTTTCTGTATTTCTTTGTTTTACAACACTGTTCTGCAAACGTTAATCAACTGCAATTTTTTTTTTACCATGTGCTGCTGCATTGCAAGTTACAGCCAAAATTGATAGTGCCAAAACTCACTCTCTGTTCTAAACTTCTGAATTAATTGTAAGTGGGAGGACAATTCTGAGGAACCACAAATCTATTTGCCAGATGTTGATTTCAGAACATCAATTCAACTTTTATCAAGAATGTTCCATTTCACTCCTGTCTTCTGCGCTTTCCCTCTGCAATAAATCATCACCCTCTGACATTTGCATGATCACCTTAGTCCCATCGCAAACCACATTTGACACAAATTTGTTATATCTGCTTTACACATGCAGATGATGTCAATACAGAAGCAATGCAATGGCATTATTTCACAGAAACTGAAAGACAACCTGTGCTGTATATTTTCCTAATAATGCCCACACAAACTAATTTTTAAATGTTTGTGAACGTACTTGATTTGGAAATAAGTATTCAATCTGAAGTGCAAGCATTTAAAAAAAACATTTATTTTTAGTTTATTAAAATGCAATGTAATTGGAGTGCAAAATATAGAGCTGAACACCCCTCTCCATGTCCTTTATCCAGCCCCACACCCAGGCTCTGTCGTAACCTCAACAACAAAAACCGAAGTTGCTGGAAAAGCTCAGCAGATCTAGCAGCATCTGTGAAGGACAAAAACAGAGTTAACGTTTTGCCTCCGGTGACCCTTGCTCCTTCCATAATGCAGGCTGCTTTCAGCATAGCCAACCCATTTTCATAAGAACATGCTTTTCTTCCTTCCTGACTTACATTAGCCATCTCTTTATCTGTTTAAACTTTCTTCCTTCCTGCTTCTATGTCTGTGCTTCTTTGTCTCCGTCTCTCTGGGCTGTGTCCCCACCTGCCCACTCGCTTGTTCCAAAACACAGCCTCCCTGCATCAGCATATGTACCACATTGCCAGCTACTGTCAGTTTTGAAGGAGGGCCATTTGACTGAGCGTGTTAACTCTCTTTCTCTCTCCACTGATGCTACCAAACCTGCCGAGTTTCCGTAGCAATTTCTGTTTTCGTTACAAAATAAATTGAACAGTCCCAGTCTCAAAGTAGGTAGCCACATGCTAATCCTGTTGTAACTCTCCGCAGTCCACAATACATTTGAACACACTCTCTTGCAGTGAGTGTAGGATGGTACAAATCTGCTTTCTACGGATATCAGGAACGTCTGGTAAAAATATACAGGTTCACATCTGAAAACTAGAAATGGTCTCTCACTTTCACAATGTGTTGCCACATGTCTGAAACCTGACTACTTTTTGGAGGTTTTATATAATTTAAACATGGTGTTGTAAGGCATCCTTTTCCATAACAGCCAGCCATAGGATGACTATGGAAGTGCATAGTTCCAATGTTTGGTTCTTTCTAAGTCTCTTGGTAATCTGACAAGTATACACAGCCACGGAATATTAATCCCCAATTATATTTCTTCAAAATTTGCACTGATATACTTGAATGTGTAAATGTTGAATGACGTTTTAGATCTGAATGGGAATATTGAGACAAAATCAAAAGGAAAGGTGGAAAGTTTGATGTTCAAAACTTGAACAACGCTGGAAAACCCAAGTGTGAAGATCATGAACTGATCATGATACAGGCAAGAAGCTCAGCTTTATGCTGCCCACACATCATTGATTTCTCCTTGCAGAAAGCACTAACAGGGTCCATCGGCTGCATGTATGGGCAGGGCTCAAAGACAAGCCTAGTACTACACAAAGCGAGCATGTGCATCTTAAAGTGGAGGTGACTGGAACATGCCCAGAAGGAGGAAATTATTCTGTACTCATAGAAAGGGTCCCAAGGGTCTAGGCCCGAAACGTCAGTTTTTGTGCTCCTGAGATGCTGCTTGGCCTGCTGTGTTCATCCAGCTTCACACTTTGTTATCTTGGATTCTCCAGCATCTGCAGTTCCCATTATCTCTGATACAATCAGTAATACAGTGGGGTTGTGTATTCAGTGTACAGTTTAGGACAAAGTCAGAAGTCACATGACACCAGGTTATAGTCCAACAGGTTTGTTTGAAACCCCAAGCTTTGGGAGCTGCGCCAGTCTACCCAGTCCAATGCCTGCAACATAGCTTTTGATACATTGTAGTTTTTGAATGATGTGAAAAGAAAAGTCATTCAGATTATGCTGAAGCAATAGTGCCTTACATTGGTAAAAGACATGCATAATAGTTTAGAATGGTGATACGGCTGAGTAAGTACATGCGTACTACTGCCTGAAGGCATAATGAGGGCTAGAAACATAGAAAATTTCAATAGTAAAAAGAGTCTTTTTAATCCAATATCATCCTTTTTAAACAAAATTCATTCAGTTTGACATCATTTCCTTTAATCCCTTTCTCCAGAAGTGTATTGTTGTTTGAGAGTCAGTCTAAGAAAGTTTCTGCAAGTGGTTTTCTGCAATTTAATGTGTTTAAATTAATTCAATCTCCCTGACACAGGGTGAATGGGCAAACTCCACACAGACAGTCATCCAGGGCTAGAATCGAACTTGGGTCCCTGGTGCTGTGTGGCAGCCATGATACTACTCCACCATGCCACCAATCAATGATAATAAAGTGTGAAGCTGGATGAACACAGCAGGCCAACCAGCATCTCAGGAGCACAAAAGCTGACGATGAAGCGTCTAGGCCCGAAACGTCAGCTTTTGTGCTCCTGAGATGCTGCTTGGCCTGCTGTGTTCATCCAGCTTCACACTTTATTATCTTGGATTCTCCAGCATCTGCAGTTCCCAGTATCTCTGATGCCACCAATCAAGCTGTTTTCTAAGTTTCAGAGCGAGAACAGTTCAGATTATTTTTTAAATTGTATGTTTTTGTGTTGGATCCCATGTGTGGGTGCCAATGTAAGACAGATGCTGCAGGGTTTAATTCAGATCTCCTGGAGTGTGAAATGTAAATATTTCCAAGCAATTCTTACAAGTGCTCATTTAAGAACTTGATGTGCGATTATTAGTTATAAATTACATATTTCAAAATATTAAAGTGCTGCAAATGATTAAATTGAGTATTACATAATTCTCATGGTTTCTAACTAAAATAATTATAGTTCAATAAATCTAAGGGCCATAAGTAGAACAATCACTTGGTTTCAAGAGAGAGTGGGTCAGACATCAGAGGATATTAAGACAATTAGGAACATTATGTCAGCTCAGCACTCAGTAATCAATTGTAAGATATGCTTCTTTAGGATAAAGAAATGCGTGGTCTGTTTTCATTTATATATGCAGATTTACTGAATTCTAACAGCAGAGATTTTAAGCTGAAATTGAATATATACGATCAACAAAGTTAATGTGATTTCCAGTTCTGAAGAAGGGCCTCTGGATCCAAAACATTTACTTTGATTTCTTTCCACCGCTGCTGCCAGACCTGTTCAGCTTTCCTAGCCATTTCTGTTTTAGTTTCTGATTTCCGGCATTCGCAGCACTTTCAGGTTTTTTGCAATTTTTTGCACCACCAAGGAAATGCATCACTGCCTAGGCCAGGATTTATAACTCATCCTAATTGCTCTGGTGATGGTGGGCTGTCTTCTTGGACTGCTGCAGTGCTTGTGCTATAGGAACACCCAAAGTGCTGTTAGGAAGGGAGTTTCAGAATTTTACCCCAGCAATAGTGAAGGAAAGGCGATTATAGTTCCAAGTCAGGATAATGTGTAGCTTGGAGCAGAACTTGTAAATGGTGATGTTGCTCTTGTCCTTTGAGGTGGAGGCTATGGGCTTGAAAGGTGTTGTCTACAGAAACTTGGTATGATACTGCAATGCACCTTATAAATGGTACACATTGCTGCCACCATGCATCAGTGGTGCAGGGAGCGAATGTTGAAAATGGCGAATGTGGTTCCAATCAAGCGAGCTGCTTTTCCTTGGATGGTGTCAAGCTTCTTGAATGTTGTTGGAGCTCGTCCAGGCAAGTGGGAGATATTCCTTCATGTTCCTGACTTGTGCCTTATGGATGATGGACTTCCATAGGGAACACAGGAAGTGAGTTAGTCACCACAGATGTTCTAACCTCTGACCTGCTCTTGTATCCATAGTATGTGTAATGCTGGTCCAGTTTCAATTCAGTATGTGGAGCTGTAGGACAAAGCTCTTAAAATTCAGTTCAAAAGTCATGGACAAAACTGGAATTTTTTTGCATAATAAAATTAATATTTCCTAATGCAATCTGCAATAACTGCCTGGTCCATGGTATGCCCCAGGATGTTGATGGTGGGGAGTTCAGCAGTGGTAATGCCATTGAACGCTGAGGAGTAATGGTTAGATTCTCTCTCCCTGTCTCTCTCTCTCTCTCTTGATGAAGATGGTTGTTGCTTGATGCTTGTGTGGCATGAAAGCTATCTGCTGCTTGTCAGCTGAAGAGTGCATAAAACAGCAGGAAAACCAGCAGCTTGTTTTGGAACAAATGGCAATGCGTGAGTTTTTAGTTATTAAAAAGTATCTTTACATTCTGGCTCAAGGAGATTGCCTGCATGTCAGCGTTAGTGTTGGTCTGTAATTTTCCTTCCACTAGCTCATCTGAGGCACATGCTTCAGAGGGATCTGCAAACATATAAAGCAAACAGCTTCTTCAATTCTTCTGAACCTCATTGTGCTCAAGAGATATTCTCCAATCAATCTATTTGATGGTATCATAGCATACGACTGGAACAGGTGGGACTTGGATGCTTCCCTCCTGATACAGAGATAGGTACACTGCCGCAGCCACAAGAACCCTCATTATGCTCAACTTCAAGAAATGTCTCTCATCTGCATGTCAGTAACTGTTAGCAACATACAATAAATAAAGGAACCCTCTTGAATCAGATGGGAGGTGGATTAATTTTGGAAATCGGGGCAGTTTGTTTTCAGTGAGATCCACATGCATGTTTAGGGACCTACTGGCAGCACACACTGTATGCTCCGGAATCCTGTGTGCAATAGTAGTGTCCCTGTCTCTGAGCCAGGTCCACTTGCTCCAGAAGTGTGTAATGTCTGAACAGGACAATAAGAATATACCTACACCACTGGTGTATAGCCCGGTCAATGCTGCAGGTACAGTAGAAGAGGCCTAAAAAATGGTGAGCTTAAAATTGTTTGTGGAGCTCGGTGCATGAGTTGTGATGTGTTGCTTCAAATGGGGTGGCACAGTGGCTCAGTGATTAGCACTGCTGCCTCACAGCACCAGGGACCCAGGTTCAATTCCACCCTTGGGCTGTATGGCGTTTGCACGTTCTCCCCATGCCTGTGTGGGCTTTCTCCAGGTGCTCTGGTTTCCTCCCACATTCAAAGAAATACAGGCTAGATGGATTGACCGTGCTAAATTGCCTGTGGTGGCCTGGGTAGGGATGCTCTGAGGGTTGGTGTGGACTTGTTGGGCTGAAGGGCCTGCTCCCACACTGTAGGGATTCTATAAGGAACTTTTCCTTTTCTCTGATGCTACTCTTGAATGAGAGGAGGACAAAGAAAATTTCAAGGCTCCCTGAAGGCTTCCCCCAAGAAATGCAGGATAGATGTCAATATGGGGGAGACCCTTGTTCAGAAGAAATTGACTTGGAGGAAGGACCCGTGTGAAAGGGCACTTTTCTTTGAAGGAGGAATGGCATGATCTCAAGGCCAAGGATCACTTCCATTACGTGGAAGCACCAACCCAGTATATGGTTGCAGATATGGCTCTCAGATCAGGCTCATCAGCCACTTGAGGACCAACAGAACCCAGGACCAGTGACATGGAATTTCCGAGGTAGACAATCAAGCTCATTAGCGAGTGATTCTATAGTTGTGTATTATACGCACGTGAGCCTTGACTTGGTACTGGCCTACTATTTGTGTCAAAAACTAATTTGTATGAGCATCAGTATCCTGATGGAGACTAGAGCATGACCTCTAAGTAATGAGGAAGGTATCAGAAGAGTAACATTTGGTACCCAATTTTTTTTGACCCAACTCCAGTGGACGCTGTATTTAGCACATTAGCCTTGAGGGCGATGAGGAAAGCAACATGAAATTGCCTCAACTATTCGCTTCCTAGTAAGTAACTTGCATAATCTTGTGAGATTTCATTTGGAACCAGACCGCTGCAGAAATTAATAAAGGGATTCTTTGCAGATTTATGACTTTTAAAAAAAATCATTTGTGGGAAATATCATGTTCTGCTGAAAGCAAATGTTTCCAGACTATCTAAGCTGAAACAAGTTTTGGCCATTGCTTTATTGAATTACTAGGAAATGTAATCCAATTAATTAAATCACATCTGATAGCCAAGTGCAAACCATAGTGTAGAACTCAGCTAATGGATGTAATCAATTCCCACACATTATTTATCAGAATTTTTAAAATTCCAGGGGTCATTCTAATAATTGGCATTTTCCTGTACAATATTTTTAAAAATCCCTGACATGACACATATTACTTACTAAGCGGACAATGAAAAGATGTACATAAGCTGTTGAGTTAATTGAATATTCTCTTTTGCTTGTAGAATGTCACCAGGAATCTGGAGACAAAAAAAATGTCTGTCATTTTATAATGCCACTGAATTATTAAATAGCGATGGGTTCATGGCATGAAAACCATTGATCCAGTTGAATGATAAGAATAAAAGTGCTAACTTTTTTGTTCCATCATTAAAAGAGGTTAGAGTATCAAGTTGGGGTTTAACAGAAGGCTTAAGTCAATTAGTTCAATTTAGAATACTGTGTTCAATTTTGGGCCCCACACCTCTGGAAGGACATACTGGCACTGGAGCATGTCCAGCGGAGATTCACACGGATGATCCCTGGAATGATAGGCCTAACATACAACGAACGACTGAGGATCCTGGGATTGTATTTATAGGAGTTTAGAAGATTGAGGGGAGATCTAATAGAAACTTACAAAATAATGCATGGCTTAGAAAGGGTGGACACTGGAATGTTGTTTTCGTTAGGTGGGGAGACTAGGACCTGTGGGCATAGCCTTAGAATTAGAGGGCATCAATTTAGAATGGAAATGAAGAGACATTTCTTCAGCCAGAGAGTGGTGGGCCTGTGGAATTCATTGCCACGGAGAGCACTGTGTGGTCAGAAGCATCCTGAGCTTTACTTGGCTCACCAATACCTGAATTAAAAACCGAGCTGATCAAATAGCAGCCTCATTCGCCTTCCCACCTGATGTTATGATGTTCCATTTGTCACATCTCTGCATAGTCATTTCACCAAACAATGTTAATTTATTATCTACTAATGTTCCCTTACCTCCCTACCCATCTTTCTACCACAGGTACTGCCTATGTGAGGTTGTTGTGGGATTCAACTTTCATCCTTGTTGCCAAGCTACATTAGCCATTGGTCCTCATGGGAGTGTGTTCTTGCTAATGAAGTGTTGTCATTTCCCTCTTGGTAGTTAGATGGTCAATGTTGAGGGGTTCCAAGCATCATTGGACGCTCCACCAGTGGGTTTGTTGGCAGCAGCTACCTCCATTGTATAGAAGATTGTTGGATACATGATTGTTTTCGAACCATCCCAATCTTCCAAAGACAATTTGGTTTGGTTAGAACTCTCAAAGTTGGGAGCTCTGCCTTTTTGTGAGGACAGTGTCATGTGCGATTTTTGTCCCTCCCAAAATATACCAATAACGTGCCCTGGGCTGCAGAACTGCAAACTATTAAGATAATAAAATGTGAGGCTGGATGAACACAGCAGGCCAAGCAGCATCTCAGGAGCACAAAAGCTGACGTTTCGGGCCTAGACCCTTCATCAGAGAGGGGGATGGGGGGAGGGAACTGGAATAAATAGGGAGAGAGGGGGAGGCGGACCGAAGATGGAGAGTAAAGAAGATAGGTGGAGAAGGTGTGGGTGGGGAGGTAGGGAGGGGATAGGTCAGTCCAGGGAAGACGGACAGGTCAAGGAGGTGGGATGAGGTTAGTAGGTAGCTGGGGGTGCGGCTTGGGGTGGGAGGAAGGGATGGGTGAGAGGAAGAACCGGTTAGGGAGGCAGAGACAGGTTGGACTGGTTTTGGGATGCAGTGGGTGGGGGGGAAGAGCTGGGCTGGTTGTGTGGTGCAGTGGGGGGAGGGGATGAACTGGGCTGGTTTAGGGATGCAGTGGGGGAAGGGGAGATTTTGAAACTGGTGAAGTCCACATTGATACCATATGGCTGCAGGGTTCCCAGGCGGAATATGAGTTGCTGTTCCTGCAACCTTCGGGTGGCATCATTGTGGCAGTGCAGGAGGCCCATGATGGACATGTCATCAAGAGAATGGGAGGGGGAGTGGAAATGGTTTGCGACTGGGAGGTGCAGTTGTTTGTTGCGAACTGAGCGGAGGTGTTCTGCAAAGCGGTCCCCAAGCCTCCGCTTGGTTTCCCCAAACTATTAAGCTGCTTTTCCTGCTAAGCCATCCATAATTTCACAACAATGCAGCAAGATGCTGGGAATGTAAGAACAAATTGATGGTTTATAAAGTCCAAGTGTCAATTTGGTGTTGTCCCATTTGAATTTCACAAGTTGGGCAATGGTAGTAATTGCTTTCTGTACTTGTGTATCAAGCTCTATATCAAGCGACTGATTGTCTTACATACACGCCCAAAATAGCAGAATTTGCTGATCACTTGCATTAGGGTGCTACTTTATGTGATCAGGAATATTTAAATACAATGCTTTGGCCCACGACCACGATTGTCTTGATGCTTAAAGTCCAATTTATCTTTCACCATTATTATTTAGATTTGCAAAAACCCAATGTTTCTTCCAAGAATTACACAGTTGCTTTTGTAGTGAGATCAGGAAATGATAGAGAATCTGACTTCAGAGTAGAAAACACAGCATTCCAGGAATTGTGGAATAGCTATTCGTGAATGAAGTGAGGAGCTTAAAGTGAGCACTTTCACTGGGAGAAAAAATACAAGGAAAACAAGACTAAACACTCCCTGGACCCTCATTCAATCAGGATGCAATGCAAAGAAATTTCTTCACACATTATTTCTTGAACCTCTTGCCTGCAGACAGCAGTGATGGCTATATCATTGTGTATCTCCAAGCTTGAATGTATTCAGATTTTTGATTGATTACTAAGTCTAGGCAGAATAGTGGAGTCAAGGCCATAATCTGATCAGGCATGATTTTTGTCCTAAGTGGCAAAGTAGCTGAAATCAGAAAAAAAAAATTCCAGTCAGAAAATAGCGTGCACCTTTAAATCTCCAGCAGCTTAAAAGAACACAAAGCTTGTCGATTTTCTGTGCAAATATCAGTCAGCAGTAAAAACTGCAGGAGTCATAGCAGCTCCACACCTGCCTCTAAATCAGCTGGAAACTGTAAAGAACATTGCTTTTCCTCACAGCTTTTTCAATCTGTCACTAAAGCTGCATAGAGAAAAATTCTAATTGTAATCCTGAAATATAGCAGTCGATATTGGATACCTGATGTGAGTTAAGTCCTTCCGCAGAAGGGTAAAAAATTTTCTAGTTTTATCAGGGAAATTCTGAGGAGCTAAAAAAGACTTTAAACAATATATTATTTTAGTGAATGCATACTGCTACAATTGTTTAAAATATTGGGAAAAGCCATGAAACAAATCTTTGTGAACAAAAAATTGTGAAAATTGTAGATACATTGATTAATCAATGTAAGAAAAGCTTTCATTTACTCTTAGAGTCACTGAGATGTACAGCATGGAAACAGACCCTTCGGTCCAACTTGTCTAGGCTGACCAGATATCTTAAATTAATCTAGTTCCATTTGTCAGCATTTGGCTCATATCCCTCTAAACCCTTCCTATTCATGTAGCCATCCAGGTGCCTTTAAATGTTATAATTTTACCATCTTCTACCTTTTCCTCTGGCAGCTCATTCCATACATGCACCGTCCTCTTCAGGAAAAACCTTGTCCCTTAGGCCCCTTTTAAATCCTTCTCCTCTCAACTTAAACGTATGCCTTCTAGTTTTTGACTCCCCTGCCCCGGGGAAAAGACCTTGGCTATTCACCCTATCTATGCCCCTCATGATTTGATAAACCTCTATAAGGTTGCCCCTTAGCCTCCAATACTCTGGGAAAATAGTCCAACTTATTCAGCCTCTCTCTATAGTTCAAACTCGCCAACCCTGGTAACATCCTTGTGAATCTTTTTAGAACCCTTTTCAAGTTTCACAACATCCTTTCTATTGCAGGCAGACCAGAATTGAACGTAGTTTCCAAAAGTGCCTAACTAATTGTCCTGTACAGCCACAACATGACCACCTAAATCCTAAACTCAATGCACTGATCAATAACGTCAAGCGTGCCAAACACCTCCTTCACTATCCTGTCTACCTGGGACTCTACTTTCCTGGAACCATGAACCTGCACTCCAATGTCTCTTTTTATACAATAGCACTCCCCAGGACCTCACCATTAAGTGTACAAGTCCCGCCCTGATTTGCCTTCCCAAAATGCAGCACTCTACATTTATCTAAATTAAACTCCATCTCCCACTCCTCAGTCCATTGGCCCATTTGATCAAAATCCTGTTGTACTCTGAGGTAACCTTCTTTGCTGTCCACTACGCCCCCAATTGTGGTGTCATCTGCAAGCTTACTAACCACATCTAAGATAACAAAGTGTGGAGCTGGAGGAACACAGCAGGCCAGGCAGCATCAGAAGAGCAGGAAAACTGACATTTCGGGACGGGATCCTTCTTCAGAAACGGGCCATTTCTGAAAAAGGGTCCCGACCCGAAGCATCAGTTTTCCTGCTCTTCTGATGCTGCCTGGCCTGCTGTGTTCCTCCAGCTCCACAGTCTGTTATCTCTGACTCCAACACCTGCACTTCTTGCTACCTTACTACCCACAATTTCTTTGTTCATATCCAAACATTTATATCAGTGACAAAAGCAGTGGACTCAGCGCTGATCGTAGTGGCACAACACACTGCTGGTCACAGATCTCCAATCCGAAAAGTAACCCTCCACCACCATCCTCTGTCTTCTACCTTTGAGTAGTCCTATTTCCAAATGGCTAGTTCTCCCTGTATTCCATGTGATCTAACCTTGCTAACCAGCATACAATGAGGACCCTTGTTGAACACCTTACTGAAGTCCATATACATCATGTCCATTGCTCTGCCCTCATCAATCCTCTTTCTTACTTCTTCAAAATACTCAAGTTAGTGATACACGATTTCCCACGCAAAAGTCATATTGACAATCTCTGATCAGTCCTTGCCTTTCCAAATACATGTAAATCCTGTCCCTCAGGATTCCCTCTATCAACTTGCTCACCACCGATGCCAGGCTCACCGGTCTAGAGTTCCTCGGTTTTTCTTTACCATCTTTCTTAAATAGTGGCACCATGTTTGCCAACCTCCAGTCTTCTGGTACCTCACCTGTGGCTATCGTTGAGACAAGTACCACAATGATGGGCCCAGCAATCTCTCCCCTCACTTCCCACGGAGTTCTAGGGTTCCCCTGACCAGGTCCCAGGAACTAATCCACCTTTATATGTTTTAAGACATCCAGCACCTCCTCCTCTGTAATATGGACGTTTTTCAAGATGTCACTATTTATTTCCCCACGTTCTTTATTTTCTATAGCCTTCTCCACTGTAAACACCGATACAACATGAGCATTCTGCATCTCCCCCATCTCCTGCTGTTCCACACATAGGTGGCCCTACTCTCTCCCCAGTGATTCTTTTGTCCTTGGTGTATTTGCAGAATTCCTTTGAATTGTTCTTTAACCCTATTTGCTAAAGCTGTCTCACATCTCTATTTTGCCCTCCTGATTTCCCTCTTAGGTATACTCTTAATACCTTTGTACTCTTCTAGGGATTCACTCGATCTCTGCTGTCTATACCTGACATTAGCTTCCTTCTTTCTTTTGCCCATTATCTCAATTTCTCTAGTCATCCAGCATTCCCTACACTTCCCAGCTTGGTCTTTTCAAGGCAAGTGGGCATTGCTGGCCAGGGCAGCATTTATCCCTAATTACCCAGAGGCAAGTTAAGAGTTCAATTCTGCTCTCTCTGCTTTCAGAAAGATGTGAAATTTAAAAAGTTGCGGAAAAGATTTATTTTTCCATTGGAGGATTCGAACGATGGGCAGAAACTGAATAGGCTGGGGCTATTTTCCTTGGTGCTAATAAAACCATGAAGGGCATAAATAGGGTGAATAGCCAAGGTCTTTTCCCCATGGTGGAGGAATCCAAAACTAGAGGGTCTAAGTTTAAGCTAAAGGGGAAAGATTTGAAAAGGGACCTAAAGATCAACTTTTCCACACAGAGGGTGGTGCATATATGGAACAAGTTGCCAGAGGAAGCTGTGGAGACTGGTACAATGACAACATTTTAAAAACATCAGGATAGGTATATGCATAGGAAGGGTTCAGCAGCATGTGTGCCAAATGCTGGCAACTGGGACTAGATTAATTTAGGATATCTGATTGCCATCGAAGAGTTGGACTGAAGAGTCTGTTTCTATGCTGTACATCTCTATGACTATATATTTGCTATGCAGAAGAGTATTTCAGTTTTGAAGGGCAAATAATTTTATTGTTCAAATGAAATTGTTTCTAAGATGTGAGATCAATGAGAAGCCAGTGTTTTCAACACTAAACAGTGCAAAAATAACAGGAGACTCTCAATACAGTCAATTTAGCTGGTTAGAAAAAGCAGTACTAAAATAGCTCAGTCAGCCTTATTGTCCGTAATGAAACCTGATAAGACAATGATGGGATCAAAAAAAAATTAAATGAGTATGGAAGACTGTCACGCAAAGTTATTTTCTAAGGGTCGTAAGGAGGAGAATTTTTTTCTGAAGCATAACTATTTTCTCTAACCTGGGATCAAATCTCAGGACCCCACAAGGGAAGCAAACTGTCAAATGTGACATCAATGATAGAGGATATCATCAGTGAATAGCATTTGGGAGGTCGGTCACCTGTCAAGATTCCAGGAAACTGTACCTGAATTTTTCATTCTTAAACTTCAGACTTTCAAACCAACCAATTCATTGATCATTTTAGAAAACCAGAGACTTCTGGGGAGGCAGAAAATAGATTAACCCACATGCTGCAATTTTTCTAAAATGGTAATGGATTTAAAAGCTTTAGCAAGATATCGTACAAGGAAGTTAGTACCTGAAGCTTTTTACTCATAACTCCAGATACTCTAGGCATATCAGGATACAAAGTGAGGATCCAACCATTGCCCTAAATAGATTCTGCTTCTTGTTCTGTATTTTCTAGGATCATACAGCTCTAAAGCACAGAAACAGAGTCTCTGGTTTAACACATCCATGCCGACCAGATATCCCAAATTAATCTAGCCCAGTTTGCCAGCATTTGGCCCATATCCCTCTAAACTCTTCCTATTACTATACTCATCCAGATGCCTTTTAAATGTTTGAATTACACCAGTCTCCACCACTTCCTCTGGCAGCTCAATCCATTCACATACCACCCTCTGTGTGAAAAAAAAATGCACCTTAGGTTCCTTTTAAATCTTTCCCTTCTCACCTTAATACTTGTTACCAATGTTTGGCCTATCTGTTGAGCACAAAAGCTGACGTTTCGGGCCTAGAAAGGGTCTAGGCCCGAAACGTCAGCTTTTGTGCTCCTAAGATGCTGCTTGGCCTGCTGTGTTCATCCAGCTCCACACTTTGTTATCTTGGAGTCTCCAGCGTCTGCAGTTCCCATTATCTTTGGCCTATCTATTGTTCACCAAGTTTGACCTATTTTGTGCCTATGATATCATGTGAACATTCTTCCCCACATGACAGTGACAGCTGAGATTAATATCAACAAGATTGTTGGAGGAGAATCTATCCAAAATTGCCCAGAACAAGTCTAACATTATAAGATGGTGACAGTAATGAGGCCTTTGCCAAGTCTAAGAGTGAATATATATGATGCTACTAAAGTGGTAATGCCATTAGACCAGTAATCCAGAGACCAATGCAATAGGGACATGGGATCAAACCCCACCATGGCAGCTCATGGAATTTAAACTCCATGATGAAATCTGGGAGATAAAGCTAATCTCAGTAATGGTGACCCCACCCATCACCATTGACTATTGTAAAACCCCATCTGGTTGACTAATACCTGTTAAAGAAGGAAATCTGCCATCCTTGCCCAGTGGTTTGCCCTACAGTCTAACTTCAGACTCACAACAATATAGTTGACTCCGAAATGGCCCAGCAAGTAATTTGATTCAAAGGTGACGAGGGATCAGCAAAAGGTTCTGGCCATCATAGCAGTGTCTGTATCCCAGGAATGAATAAATGTTGAGGGTATCTTGTCAGAAAAGATACATATGTTGGTGAAAACTGTGTGTTTTTCAGCCTTTGTAGGTGCTAAGAAGGTGGGATGGTCATGCCTATAAGCTGAGTGCAATCAGACAGCTGTTCCTAACCCTCAATATTGTTGAAGTGCTCCATGGAATATACCCAGGTTATGTTTACCTCACCCTCTCCCTTCACCCAGGACTACTAACTGACTTTCCTGCTCATCTTCATCTCAATAAATAGCAGAGAGTAGTAAGGGAATGGAACGCTTTGCCTGCAACGGTAGTAGATTCGCCAACTTTAGGTACATTTAAGTCGTCATTGGACAAGCCTATGGATGTACATGGAATAGTGTAGGTTAGATGGGCTTCAGATCGGTATGACAGGTCGGCACAACATCGAGGGCTGAAGGGCCTGTACTGTGCTGTAATGTTCTATGTTCTATTGGCTCCACACCTTCACCACCTGCATTATGACTTCCAGACAGACAACTCTGAAACCTGATGGAGCCCTTCCTACTCTTGTTTCTGTTTCTAGCATAAGGTTCCTTTCCAATTCTGTAGAAATCTTACTGTCCCCACTGTGAAGGCCGCTGTTAGCATGTAACTAGCATGTTAATGTGTATGACTGACTCATCATCCTTCATTGCACTGTCATCCAAACTGGCAGATTCCCTTTGGGAAGATTGAGCTGGAAGGTTCATTCCTGCAGTGTCTGTACTTCCAACATCAAAGTGAACCCAGCATGTGTGCAGGTCTAGGGAAGCAATATGTGAGCAGTTAACTCTTTCTTTCTTCACAGATGTTCCCTGACCAAAGGCTTTCCAACAGTTTCTTTTAATGTTAAGCACATAGTTGTTTAATCTGTATAGGACAAGACTTCTTCCTAAACCACCATTTCCTTGAGGATTCTGTTGGTTGATCTCATGCCTTCTCATCTCATTTCTGCTTTTCCTCACATTGGACTAGATGGCTAGAGCATGGTTCAGAATAGAACTCACATAATGGGGTTGATATCACTTCTGGCTGTTGAGGTCTTGGGATGTCGCTTCGTTCTCTTCCCCTGAGTGCAGAAGAGACTGAATCATCAGTGGTAAAAGGCTGTGAATGTAATGGCTCAGAAGGGAGCATCAGCGGGCAATGAGCCTGGGACCTTTGGACAGAGCACATCTGAATGAATGAATGACAGGTCAGCAAAGATCATACATTATGTACAGCAATGGACCACAGATCATTGACTTTCAGAAACCCATTCATATACCAGACTGTTTTGTTCATCAACAAATCACTTTTACTGCAGCTAAACATAAATTCAAAGCTGCTGTCTGGCGTTTTGGTTTTTGGATGAATGTTCAGGTGCTCGAGTGACTGCAGCAAAAGATATTAGCGATGCCTTCCCTCTCATTCAGGAAGCAGAAATCCAGTCACCTTTCTGGCAGCAGGCTTTACCAGGTTTGCTTAGAAGCTGGCTGTGTGTGACAAATCTTTGACAGCCTCACGAGAGAAGCAGGGACTGCTCACACTGTGCAAGTGATTGCTGTCACTGAAGACTATTTTGGGAGAGTGGATTTGGGAGCAATCTATCCTCCAGGGTCTAGGTCCGAAACGTCAGCTTTTGTGCTTGTGAGATGCTGCTTGGCCTGCTATGTTCATTCAGCTCCACACTTTGTTATCTTGGATTCTCCAGCATCTGCAGTTCCCATTATCTCCTTTTCTGTATCTTGCCTCGAGTTCCAAATACAAAAATATAAAAGAGTGCTTGGATGGGCTTAGGTGGTCCAGAATAATACCAAGAGTGCCCAGTTTCCATTCTGGCTCCAATAGCAGCCAAATGTAAAGTTTAAAATTTCGCCATATAAGCCTGCTCCACTACTGAATGAGGTCATGGCTGCTCAGTTTGTGTTTTGACTTTAATGTTGCCAATGACAAGCTTTGATATCATTCCCCATCCACCTCTAAATTAAAAAAAATTCAATGGCCCTGCTCCCAACTTCAGTCTGAGGCAGAGAGTTCGAAATTTGCTCAATCACCTCGGAGAAAAAAGAATTCTCCTCCTCTCTGTCTCAAAAGAGTCAGCCCAATTCTTAAAATAGTGGCCCCTAATGCTGGACTCACCAATGAGAAAACATTCTTTCAATGTACACTGTAATGGTTGTAACATAGCCAAATGGACCTCATGGAACATGACTTCCCTGATTGGACCAGATGAATAGCCCCAATCAGGGAGCCTGGGCTAACAGATATAGACAGGAGTGTCAGAGTGTCTGCTCGCTCTGAGAACTGGCTTTGAGGGAGCTGGACCAGTGTCAGGGACTCTCCACACGTAAATATTGGATGAGATTGTGATGGGATACTGGCCTCAGTGGAGTTATTTCATCCTACTTGTCAGTAGCTTTCAGAATCTTTTAAAACTTTATCACATCATTTCTTACTCTTCCAAACTTCAGGGAAGACAAACGGCGTCCGGCCAATCTTTCTTTCCAAGATAATGCCTTCATTCCATCTTGTAAATCACCTCGTAATCACTTCCAACATATTTACATCCTTCCTTGAATGAAGAGAGCATTTTGCCATCAAGATGTGATCTCCCTAATATCCTGAATAACAGAGGTATATTATCCTTACACTAGTATTCAACTCCCCTTATTAAAAAGGCCGGTATCCAATTAGCTGACTTGATCACTTGCTGTGTCTGCATACTAGCCTTTTGTGATTTGTGAGCTAGAACACACAGATCCACGTGCACTGTTGAAGTCTGCAGTCATTTTCTTTCTGAGTAATAGTCTGCTTTTTATTTTAAATTCCGCAAGCCAAAGCGAGAAATTTCACCTTTCCCATAATAAATGCTCGACTTGTCAGATTTTTTTGCACACTCATTTTTTTCTTTGGTTTACATTCTTGTTTTGTCATCTTCGGACCATTCTTTCCAACCTGTCTTTGTGTCATCTGCAAACTTGGCCACCATGCCTTCCATTCCCTCAGATATCTGACTGGTATAAATTGTAACAAGTTGAGTGCCCAGCACAGAAGCCTGCAGGACCTCCCTGTCACATTCTGCCGATCTGGAAAAAACCCATCTGTAAATATTTTAATTTACAGCCAACCAATCTTTTATTAATCAAAGTTATTACCCCAATGCCATGAGTTCCTTTTTTGTGCAATAACCTTTCGTATGGCACCGTTTTAAATGCCTTCTGGACATTCAAGTACAGTACATCAGGTTCAAGTGTTATCCACATCGCATGTTATTCCTCCAAGGAATTCCATTAAATTGGTTCAATATGGTTTCCCTTTGACAAAACTATACTGATTCCTCCTAATTATCTTGAGTTTTTCCAAATGCCCAGCTATAACCTTCTTTACTGATCGATTCTACACATGACAGAGATGAAACTGCTTTATAGTTTCCTTGAATAGAGGCATTATATTTGTTACTTTCCAGTCAAATGGGGTCTTTCCAGTATTAAATGAATTTTGGAAAATGAACCAGTGCATCAACCATCTCATTAGGCTGCTTCTTTTAATGCCTGATGATGAAATCTAGCAGGGCTTAGAGGTTTATTAACCCACAGTACCATAACTTTCCAAATGATTCCACTCAGCTAATGATTATAATTTCACAAAGTGCTTCGTTTCCCTCAACCTCCTGATACTGGGAAGGTCCTTCTATCTTCTATAGTCAAGGCAGAAGCAAATCATTTAGACATTCTGTCATTTCTTTATTACTTGCTATTAACTCTTCGTTTAGCCAGGTTTCAGCATTGCTAATCCATTATGTATCCATTTGTGGTCCCAATCCCTTTTTGCCCAGGTTCCAAGTAGGCAACATGATCTGGTTACTGGCATTTTCCTTTGTATGATTGCCACTGGAATGTGCAGCCCAATTTATTCATCAGACTGGAATCACCCTTACGAACTGAGGTAACACGCTTTGAACTCATGGGTTATTATTCTACCCATATCATTAGTTCAGAAATGTAGGGGTTACAGGAATAGGGTAGGGGAGAGGGTCTAGGTGAGATGGCTCTACATGTTTTGTATAAAGTGTTTGTTTACTGTAGGCTCCTACCAGGGTTAACAATTATCAGGTTCCTTTCAACAACTAAGTCTTATTGGTCAAAAGTGTTTTATTGTTACCAAACTGAATCTGTGCCAAGAGAACTCCATTTTTCCTTTGCCCTGTATATGCCTGTGTGTGTATTTTGGGCTTTTTGACAAATACTTAAAACTCTCAGATTACAAACTACCGTGTTAACTACTGTTGCATCACCATCAAATAGGGTCAACTCCAGACCCTCGGAAATTTCATAGCATGAAGTCAAACATGGGCAAGGAAACTTCCTGCTGATGATCACACAGTGCTGATGAATCAGGGTGCTCTATGTTGAGCATTGCTTTGAGGAAGTATTGAGTGGCTGGTGCACTGAATGTAATGTAGCCGAGAGGCTTGAATGCCCATAACAAAAGTGGGTCATCAGCAGCGCTAGTGACCGAGCTGGTAAAGCCTGAAACAACATGGTCGCTAGACCGGAACTGTGCATCATTGGTGACAGGACTCAACAAGAACCAAAAAAAGTCTTGACTTCATTCTCACCAATTTTTCTGTCACAGATCCATCTGTTAATGACAGTATGGGTGAGGGTGATCCTCATGGAGATGAAGTCCTCTCCTCACATTGAGGAAGTCCTCTAAAGCCCCAGGATCAGAGAGGGAAATCTTCAGCTAATACTATTTCACTACAGGTTGTACGAGGTAATGGCCGGAGCTACCGGACACTGCAAGGGCTATGGGCCCTGATAATCTCCTGGCAATAGCACTGAAGACTTGTGGTCCAGAAACTGCAGCTGCCCTAGCCAAGCGATAATGCTGCTATCTATTTGAAACTGTGGAAAATTGCCCAGCTATGTCCTGTACACAAAATGCAGGACAAGTCCAACCCAGCCAGTCACTACCCTGTGAATCTACACCCTATCATCAGTAAAGTGATGGGATGTGTCATCAACAGTGCTATCAAGCAGCACCTGCTCAGCAATAGCCTGCTCAGTGATGCCCAGTTTGGGTTCTACCAGGGCCACTCAGCTCCAGACATCATTACAGCCTTGGTTCAAACATGGATAAAAGAGCTCAATTCCAGAGGCTAAGGGAGATTCACTATCATTTACATCAATAACATGTTTAACAGGGAAGGTGATGGTCTAGTGGAATTGGAATGTTAATCTAGAGATGCAAATAACATTCTGGGGACCTGGATTTGAATCCTGCCATGGCAGATGGTGGAATTTGAATTCAATAAATAGCTGGAATTAAGAACCTAATGATGACTATGTTGATTGTTGGGAAATACCCATCTGGTTCACTAATGTCCTTGAGGGAAGAAAACTGTCATCCTCACCTGGTCTGGCCAACATGTGACTCCAGACCCCAACAATGTGGTTGACTCTTAACTAGGGATGGGCAAGAAATGCTGCCTGGTCAGTGACACCCTCATCCTGTGAATGAATTAATAAAACGAAGTGTAGTGTAAAGGAACACGAGCAAGACAACAGTTGGTGGGCATCAAAAGGAAAAGATCCTGATTGGCTAGTTGGAGGAAGATGGTTGTGTCGGTTGGGGATTAGTCATCTCATCTCCAAGACATCTCTGGAGGTGTTTGTCAGACTAATGTCTTAGGTCCAACCGTCTTCAACTGCTTCAATGGCCTTCCCTGCATTGGAAGGTTAGAAGTGGGAATGTGCAATGTTCACCACTTACATTAGATTTGTATTACTTTTTACATTAGGTTAGATTCCCTACAGTGTGAAAACAGGCTCTTCAGCCCAACAAGTCCACACCGCCCCTTGAAGCATCCCACCCAGATCCATCCCCCCATAACCCACATACCCCTGAACACACACTACAGGCAATTTAGCATGGCCAATCCCCCTAACCTGCACATCTTTGGACTGTGGGAGGAAACCGGAGCACCCGGAGAAAACCCACGCAGACACAGGGAGAACGTGTAAACTCCACACAGACAGTCACCCGAGGCGGGAATCGAACGCGGGTCCCTGGCGCTGTGAGGCTGCAGTGCTAACCACTGAGCCACCGTGCGGCCATTAGCACGTGTGACTCTTCAGATAATGAAACCGCCCACGATCCAAATACAGCAAGACCTGAACAATATCCAGATTGGCGTTGACAAGTGGCAAATAATATTTGTGCCACAAAAATACCAGACCATGAATATCTCCAACGAAAGAAGCAAATCACCATCTATAGCATTCCAATTGCTGCATCCCCCAGTGTTAAAATCCTGGGCAGGGTTGCCATTGATCATTAACTGAATGAGACAGATCATATAAATACTGCATATAGATACCCTAGGAGTAGGTCAGAGGTTAGGAATCCAGCTGTGAGAAGCTCAACTGCCTTTCATAAGCCTGACCACCATCTACAAGACACAAGTCAGGAGTGTGATGGAATACTTCCTGTTTGCCTCGATGGGTGCAGCCCCAACAACACTCAAGAAGCTTAACACCATCCAGAACAAAGCAGTCCACTTGACTGGCACGACATTCATGCCCTGCATCAATATTCAGTAGCAACAGTGTACACCAGGCAATGGATCTAGGGCAGGAACAATGGTTTGAATGGTCTCCCTCTGCCGTTTTAACAGTTATGTAATTATGTGAAAACCAAACCATAATCACCATTAATGCAGGACTGCAGCAGTTCAAGGAATCTGTCAACAAAAAACAATTTTAATAAGCTGAACAATGGTGATAAATGCCAGTGTTACCCACACTCCAGGAACACATTTAAAAAGTAACTATTTACAGTTCAGCAGATATAGCTGTCTGCACATATCACATTCCATGCAACATAGGGCGGCACGGTGGCTCAGTGGTTAGCACTGCAGCTTCACAGCGCCAGGGACCCGGGTTCGATTCCCGCCTCGGACGACTGTGTGGAGTTTGCACATTCTCCCTGTGCCTGTGTGGGTTTCCTCCGCGTGCTCCGGTTTCCTCCCACAGTCCAAAGATGTGCAGTTTAGGTGGATTGGCCATGCTAAATTGCTCGTAGTGTTCAGGGTTGTATGGGTTATAGGGGGATGGGCCTGGGTGGGATGCTTCAAGGGGCAGTGTGGACTTGTTGGGCCAAAGGGCCTGTTTCCACACTGTAGGGCATCTAATCGAATCTAATATTAGGACTGTCACTATTGTGAGTGGCGTTTGAACACCAAGCCTTGCAAAACATTGTTCCTCTTTGTCAGCAACAATTCTGCAAAAAAAAATAAAAACAATACTTGGAGATTGTAAGGTAATTTCATACCTCCAAACTATAGATTAAATATCTTGGCTTCAAAATGAAATTTAACAACTTGTGGCTGCAATAAATATGCCTGATTCCGTTATGAAATTCAGAGAAATTCGAGAAATGTAAATGCCAATTGACAGAAACTAATTGAGCATCTCATATGTATCGCAGAAGTGATGAGCGTCAGAGAGAAACACAATTACAAGGTAAGTCTATACCATTTATTGTTTGCTCTGGGATATTTCAAAATTTTCACTATGGTATTCATAAACAAAATGTATTGAAATATTTTCAAGAACTGATGTGAATATAAAAGGAAGGGTTAGTAAGTTTGCAATTAACACCAAAACTAGTGGTGTAATGGACAGCGAAGAAGGTGACCTTAAAGTACAATGAAACCTTGAACAAATGGGCCAATGGGCTGAGGAGTGGCAGATGCAGTTTAATTTAGATAAACGTGAGGTGCTGCATTTTGGGAAGGCAAATCAGAGCAGGACTTATGCACTTAATGGTAAGCTTTTATTAATAGAGGGATCGAGTTCCGGAACCAAGAGGTTATGGTGAAGCTGTACAAAACTCTGGTGCGACCGCACTTGGGGTATTGTGGACGGTTCTGGTCACCGCATTATAAGAAGGATGTGGAAGCTTTGGAAAGGGTGCAGAGGAGATTTACTAGGATGTTGCCTGGTATGGAGGGAAAGTCTTACAAGGAAATGCTGAGGGACTTGAGGCTGTTTTCATTAGAGAGAAGAAGGTTGAGAGGTGACTTAATTGAAACATATAAAATAATCAGAGGGTTAGATAAGGTGGATCGGGAGAGCCTTTTTCCTAGGATAGTGACGGCGAGCACGAGGGGGCATAGCTTTAAACTGAGGGGTGAAAGATATAGGACAGATGTCAGAGGTAGTTTCTTTACTCAGAGTAGTAAGGGAATGGAACGCTTTGCCTGCAACAGTTGTAGATTCGCCAACTTTAGGTACATTTAAGTTGTCATTGGACAAGCCTATGGATGTACATGGAATAGTGTAGGTTAGATGGGTTTGAGATCAGTTTGACAGGTCAGCACAACATCGAGGGCCGAAGGGCTTATACTGAGCTGTAATGTTCTATGTTCTATGTCCTGGGGAGTGTTGCCAAACAAAGAGACTGTGGAGTGCAGTTTCATTGTTCCTTGAAGGTGGAGTCACAGGTGGACAGGTAGTGGAGAAGATTTTTGGTATGCTTGCCTTTATTGATCAGTGGATTGAATATGGGAGTTGGAGGGTCATGTTGCAGCTGTACAGGACATTGGTCACTCCACTTTTGGAATATTGCATTCAATTCTGCTCTCCCTGCTACAGGAAAGATGTTGTTAAACTTGAAAGGGTTTGAAAAAGATTTACAGGGATATTGCTGACGTTGAAGGGTTTGAGCTGAATAGGCTAGGACTATTTTCCTCAAAGGCTGAAGGGTGACCTTACAGAGGTTTATTAAATCATAGAGCATGGATAGGGTGAACAGCCAAGGTCTTTTCCCCAGGGTAGGGGAGTCCTAAACTAGAGGGAATAGGTTGAAGGTGAGAGGGGAAAGATATAAATGGACCTAAGTTGAAATGTTTTCACACAGAGGGTGGTATGTGCATGGAATGAACTGTCAGAGGAAATGTTGGAGGCTGTTACAATTCTAACATTTAAAGGGCACCTTGATGGCTACATGAATAGGAAAGGTTTAGAGGGACATGGGCCAAATGCTGGCGAATGGGATTACATTAATTTAGGAATCTGGTCAGCATGGGCGAGTTGGACTAAAAGAGTCTGTTTCCATGCTCTTTATCTTTATGGCTCTATAACGATAGTGTATTTCAAAGAACAAAGCATTTTATTATATTAGAGTTAAGAAATGCTTTGTTTTGCCAGTTTCTGTGACTCAACTTTGGAACTACATAGAATTAATAACTAACAGAGAGCTACACCATTAGCTTTGTGTGAATTCACTACCTGCTGAATGATGCCACAAGATCATAAAGAATTCTTGAATTATACAGCGAGCTGCTGGACTTCAGAGAGAGTTCCCCTTGTTAACTACCAGCTTGCTAACTCTTTGTGACTGTGAAGAATTGCCACTTGAGTAAGATTCTTGAGGCATCTAATGCTCAAAGGCCAGTCCTAATTCAGCATGAGTTCCTCCATTTGGCAGAGGAGAGAAGGGAATTGTAAAATAGAAGTAAGGGAGAAGCATACAGGAACCCACCAGAGATCATTTTCTCAAAAAATATTCTGCTGCAGTAATGCGCTGGTGACAAGGTTGCAAATAAACTAAAGTACAATTCAGCAAAGCTAATGTAGGCTCAAAGTGATTTTCTGTATATCCTATTAAAAACTCAGAGTATAAAGTGATAAATAATATGAGTGAATATATTTTTGGAAAGTGCCAGAAAAACAATCAAACATATCGCATTTGCTCATTATCCCATCTATTTTGTGAAATTTGTAAAAGGCATACTGATCATTTGCACTGTCGTTTGGTGTGTGCATCCCATAATAAAATCATTTCAGCTTCTATTACATGAAGTGAAAAATGCTTTTGAAATTGCAAAGCAGCAAAGAGCATCAAGTTTTCTGATCCTTTATTTCTGTGATTTTCTCAGAAGCAGTCACTTCTATGTGAGAAAGGAAGGAATATTTTGAACTGTCTTTCTAAAGAATAGTAGCTTTAACGCTCACCTGAGGTTTTATTGTTTTCTTTCATTTTTCTGCTTTTGTGAATCCGACTGTCCCTGGCTAGGCCAGATTTACTGCCCAACCCTAAATGTCCCTGGTAAATTGTTAATGAGTGACCTCCTTGAACTGTTGTAGTCCATATAAAGTTTTGTTATGGAGGCAGGTCCGGATTTTTGAAAAAGAACAGGAAGAAACAAAAGAATAGTTCAAAATCGATATGACGTGAGATTTGGAGGGGATCTTGCAATTGGTGGTGCTCGCATGCAACATCTGCCCTTATCCTTCTTGCTGTAAGGGTTGAGGGTTTGGAAGGTTGTAAGGAACTGTTCTGAAGAAGGTTCACTGAAACATTAACTCTGCCTTCTCCCCGCAGATGCTGCCAGACCTGCTGAGTTTTTCCAGCAATTTCAGTTTTTGTTCCTGACTTCCAGCATCCGCAGCACTTTGTTTCTTGTTGCCAATACTGTGTGGACGCAGTTTAAAACCCCACCATGGTGCTAGCAATAGGATATACATTCAATGAATAAATCTGGAATTGAACGCTAGTCTGTGATCGTGACCAGGAAGCAATCGTTTGTTGTAAAAGAGAATCCCACAGTGTTTCACTTGTAACTGGCAATATCTACCTGCTCAGATCTATGTGACTGCAGGCCACAGTGATGTGGTTGACTCTTAACTGCTGTTTGTAATGGCTTGGCAAAACACTCTCAGTTCAAGAGCATTTCAGGGTGAGCAACAAATGCTGGCCAAATAAGTTACCCACATTCAATGAAACAATTAGAGAAGGAGATAATGCATGTTCAGTAAAGACTGAAATGGGTGACCACGAAGCAGAGTAGAGAGAGGCAGGGAGGGCAGGGGTGGCCTGCTGCTGTCCCATGTACAGTTTTGGATAATTCTCAGGATATCAGCGGGTGCAATTCCATTGCACCCTGGGTTGCTCTGGTTCACAATGGATGAGAAAGAAGTATGGTTATAGTGTTATAGGCGTAGGAGATTCAGTAGTAAGAAGGACAGACCCTCGGATAGTATGTAGCTTTTCTGGTGCCAGGGTCAATGATTTCTTGGAATAGTTACAGGGTATTCTGAAGCAGGAGAGTGAAGCAGAGTTGTGATACCTGTCAGAGCCAATGACACTGGTTTTAAAAAGGGGAATGAAGTTCTACTGGCAGAATGTAGCATGTTAGGACATAAATCTAAAATGCCAGACTTGAAAGGTAATCTCAGGATTCACACCAGTGCCACATGCTTGAGAATATGAGCTAACAATAGGATGGCTCAGATGAACACATGACTGGAGATAAGGTGTAGAAGGGAAGAAATTCCACTCCTGGGACATTGGGACTAGTTCTGAGAGGGGTGGGACAGCTACAAATTGGAATGAAAGAGTCTGAGCAGAACCAACACCAATGTGTTTGTTTAGGGGAGGGTATGTGTGGTAGTGTTGTTGGGGAGGGTTTAAACTAGAATGACATGGGGATGGGAACCTAAGTATGAAGTCAGAGGAGTGAGAAACAACAAAAAAAAATCAACAAGTAAAAAATAAGAAGCAAAAGCAAAAGGCAGAGAAAACAAGGGCAAAAGAGCAAATAGGGCTATAATGTAAAATAAAGCTAAGACAACTAACAAAGTGAAAAAGACAAGTCTAAAGGCTTTGTATCTTAATGCGCAGAATGTTTGCTAATCATCCATCTTCCTGAAGCACAAATAGATATAAACAGTTATGATACTTGAGATTACAGATGTGGAGGTGCCAATGTTGGACTAGGGTGAGCAAGGTCAGAAATCAGACAATACCAGGGTATAATCCGACAGGCCTATTTGAAATCACAACATATTGGAGCGTTGCCCCTTTGTCAGGTGAGGTGAGAGGGAGGCACACAGGACATAGAGTTTACAGGCAGAGAGAACAATGGGCAAGAGATCAAAAGACCATACAAATGATGTGAGTGGGTCCCTGCAGGTGATCAAGAGTGTCAGTGTGTGTAAAGTGTCAACGTCTGAATAACAAGTGAAGGGCTGGCCTATAATCTGATTAAATAGGGCAGAGAGATAATTGCAAAAAATGAAAAATAAAGTGGTGCTGGAGACAAACCAAATGACTGGAGTAACATGATGGGTATAAGAGTTACATGCCAAAAGTCGAACCAAAGTAATAAGTAATTCCAAACTGTAAAAACTAATTAAGATAGTGAGATCATAACAATTTATCAAGGTGATGGTGTCAAAACAGGACAGTAAGAGCGATTTTACAGATACAGAACAGTATGGTGGGGGGACACGTGTAGCGTGACATGAACCCAAGATCATGGTTGAGGCTGTCTTCATGGGTACGGAACTTGGCTATCGGTTTCTGCTTGGTGATTCTGCATTGTTGTGTATCTTGAAGACCGCCTTGGAGGACGCTTACCCGAAGCTTGGAGGCTCCTTTCAGGTCTTCAGGGAAGCACCCTCCAGGCGGCCTTTGAAATACACAACATGTTGCACTAGATGTAGCCCCACCATACAGTTCTGTATCTGTAAAATCTTCCTTATGTCCTGTTTTAACACCATCACCTTGATAAATTGTTATGATCTCCGTACCCTAATTAGTATGTAAAGTTTTGAATTACTTATTACTTTGGTTAGGCCCTCGGTATGTGACTCTTATATCGATCATGTTATTCCAGCCATCTCTTTTCCTTCCCTCAGTCTCACATGGTCTGTCAGTTTTGGACACTCCTAAGCAAGACTGGCTCTCTGCTGGGGAGAAGCAGATAATCATCACCAAAGACCCCTCCGACTCTGGTAATAATCTCTTCCAAATGCTTCCCTCAGGCAGAAGATACGCAGCAGGTTCAACAGCAGCTTCTTCCCCGCTGATATTAGACTGCTGAATGGACCCTTCGAATTTCAAATGTAATGTTGATCTTGCTTTTGTACACCTCTGTAGCAGTTAGTGAACAAGAAGCTTCTTTGCAGGAACAACAATTACAGAGCCCACTGCTATGGTAGTTGGTAAAAGAGGAAGGTTCTAGCAGTTGGAGAGACTCATGGACAATGTGATAGGGTGCTATTCAGACATCTTTCTGTCAAGAGATGTCAGATGTGTCCTCCAGCCTATACTATGAATAGCCAAAACAAAAAATGATCAGGGGAACCTGAATTAGGCTGACTAGGTTGATAGCCACAGATAAGTTTACATAACCTTATAGGACCTGGAAATCCTTTTATAGCAGAATGCCTGTGGATGTGCAAATTCTTCAGCTGTTGGAAAATTTGTTCAATCAAAATCTTCTTTTATGCAATCACCCTGGTAAAATACACATGTTCTACTGGTAGACTGCTCTTTCAAATTAGTTTTTAAAATAGTCCTTTGAATTATTGTACCAGAAAACAGCACTTCTTTTAAAGAAAGCGGGCCCAGCACCGATTACAATCTACATGCCTATGTAGTTTGTTATCTAGACAGAAACTGTGACCACTGAGAAAAGCTACCTCCACAAAATTAGGTCACTGGAAATTCATAAAATCGTTCAAAATGCTGAATGAGAACACTGAATGAACCAAAATAGAATTTTATTGCTATTTGCCCAGAATGATTAGAAAAATTTCAGCTAATTTTTCAGGATTGTTCGTGCCTAGTGCTTAAGATCTGGACACATTTCAATTTTGAAGAATTTTTGTTTTCAAAAACAAATCAAAATCAAGACTACTTGAATATAGGGATCTGGATGAAAAGCAGGTATATGGAATTGAGCCATAAACCAGCCATGATCTCACTGAATGACAGAACAGGCTTGAAGGGCTGAATGGAGTATTCCTGTCCCTGTGCTGAAAAAAGAAACATTTTAATGAGTGTTTTGTTTCGTAGTTATCAGGACATTCACAAGAATAAAAATGTTAAAGGAGAACAACATTTTACACTCTCAAAGGAGTGCTGATTGGTTGATAAGTGGACAATGATTTATAAAGCTAGAGAATGGACTACTTAAATGCAGTCTGACAGTTAACTGTCAAACTTTGTTTAAATTTAAACCAGGCAGATTGATGCTGATCAGTGAAGGCTTTACCCTAAGAAATCAACCAGAAAACGTGGAAACATTGTGACCTAGTGGCATTAATGTCGGCTATTAATCTAGAGAGCGGGTACTTGTTCTGGGAATCTGGGTTCAAATCCTGTCATGGCAGGAGTAGGATTTTGAATTCATCAAAAATCCAGAGTTAGGCATTTCATGAAGCCATTGCCAATTGTCAGGAGAGGGGGGAAAGTCCCATCTGGTTCACTAATATCTCTGAGGGAAGGAAACGGTCATCTTTACCCAGTTTGGTATACTGGCCGAAAACGATCTCAAATACTGATGAGGGATTGGCTTTAAACGATGACTTAATGGTGATGCTTACATCCTGTGAATAATGAATGAAAAAAAATTGTTAAATTTAAACAAGCACAACATATATCCATGATTTTCGGTATGCAAAGAATACAGTCAATAAATGTGAAGCTGAAAAAGCACAATAGGTCAGACAGTATCCGAGGAGCAGGAAAGTCAATGTTTCAGAGCGAAACCCTTTGTCAGGACTGGGGAGGGGAGCCCAGAAATAAATTGGGGGGAGCGGTGGAGCTGGGAAGGGTAGGTGACATGGAGACAGGGGGATGCAGGTAGAGGATTACGGTGGTTGGACAGTGGAAAGGTGAGTAGGAAGCTGGACAGGTTGGGGGAGTAGAAATTTTGAAACTGGTGAAGTCAATATTTGGATTAACAAAGTGTAGAGCTGGTTGAACACAGCAGGCCAAGCAGCATCTTAGGAGCTGAAAAGCTGACGTTGCAGGCCAAGACCCTTCATCAGAAATGGGGGATGGGTGGAGGGTTCTGAAATAAATAGGGAGAGAGGGGGAGGCGGATCGAAGATGGATAGAGGAGAAGATAGGTGGAGGGGAGTCAGACAAGTTAAAGAGGTGGGGATGGAGCTAGTAGAGGTGAGTGTAGGTAGGGAGGTAGGGAGAAGATAGGTCAGTCCAGGGAGGATGGACAGGTCTAGGGGGCGGGATGAGGTTAGTAGGTAGGAAATGGGGGTGTGGCTAGAGGTGGGAGGAGGGGATAGGTGAGAGGAAGAACAGGTTAGGGAGGCGGGACAAGTTAGGCTGGTTTTGGGATAGAGTTGGGAGAAGGGAGATTTTGAAGCTGGTGAAATGCACATTGATACCATTGGGCTGCAGTGTTCCCAAGTGGAATATGAGTTGCTGTTCCTGCAACCTTCAGCTGGCATCATTGTGGCACTGCAGGAGGCCAAGGATGGACATGTTGTCTAAGGAATGGGGAGCTGAAATGGCTCGCGACTGGGAGGTGCAGTTGTTTATTGCGAACTGAGCGGAGGTGTTCTGCAAAGTGGGCCCCAAGCCTCCATTTGGTTTCCCTGATGTAGGGGAGACCACAACGGGTACAGCAGACGTCAAATTCACCAACACCTTCCATCCCAACCTCAAGTTCACCGGGACTACCTCTAACACCGCCTTCCTGAATCTCTCTGCCTCCATCTCGAGTAATAACCAAGAAACCGACATCCATTTCAAGCCGCCCGACTCCCACAGCTACCTAGAATACACCTCCTTCCACCCACCCTCCTGCAAAAATTCCATCCCCTATTCCCAATTCCTTCACCTTCGCCACATCTGCTCCCAGGATGAAGCATTCCACTCCTGCACATCTCAGATGTCCTCAATTTCAAGGACTGCAACGTTCCCTCCCACCACAGTGGTCGAGAACGCCCTCGACCGTATGTCCTGCATTTCCCACAACTGATCCCTCACACCCCGTCCCAGCAATAACCACCAAAAGAGATTCCCCCTCATCCTCACATACCACCCCACCAACCTCCGGATCCAACGCATCATCCTCTGACAATTCCGCCATCTGCAATCCGACCCCACCACCAAAAACATTTTTCCCTCCCCACCCTTGTCTGCTTTCCGGTGGGACCACTCTCTCCGTGACACCCTTGTCTGCTCCACATTCCCCTCCAGCCCCCCCACACCTGCCACTTTTCTCCTGTAACCGCAGGAAGTGCTACACCTGCACCTCCACCTCCTCCCTCACCCCCATCCCAGGCCCCAAGATGACTTTCCATATCAAGCAGCGGTTCACCTGCACACCTGCCAATGTGGTATACTGCATCCACTGTACCCGTTGTGGCTTCCTGTACATTGGGGAAACCAAGCGGAGGCTTGGAGGCCGCTTTGCAGAACACCTCCGCTCAGTTCGCAATAAACAACTGCACCTCCCAGTCGCGTATCAATGTGGATTTCACCAGCTTCAAAATCTGCCCTCCCCCCACTGCATCCCAAAACCAGCCCAACTTGTCCCCGCCTCCCTAACCTGTTCTTCCCCTCACCTCTAGCTGCAAACCCATCTCCTACCTACTAACGTCATCCCGCCCCCTTGACCTCCCTGGACTGACCTATCCCCTCCCTACCTCCCCACCTACACTCACCTCTACTGACTCCTTAACTCCCTTACTCTCCGCCTCTTTAACTTGTCTGTCTCCTCTCCACCTATCTTCTCCTCTATCCATCTTTGATCCACCTCCCCTCTCTCCCTATTTATTTCAGAACCCTCTCCCCTCCCCCATTTCTGATGAAAGGTCTAGGTCTGAAACGTCAGCTTTTCTGCTCCTAAGATGCTGCTTGGCGTGCTGTGGTCATCCAGCTCCACACTTTACTATCTCGGATTCTTCAGCATCTGCAGTTCCTATTATCTCAATTTTCAGATTACTGGGCTGTAAGCTCCCAAATCAAAATGAGAACCTGTTCCTCCAGTTTCTGATTGGCCTCACTCTCTAACAGTGGAGGAGGCTGAGGATGGACATGTTACTGGGAGAGGTAAAGTGGGTGGTACCCAGAAGGTCATGTTGGCTGGTGTGTGCAGAGTACAGAAGTTCCACAAACCGGTCCCCGAGTCTGTGTTAGGTCTCCCCTACGTAGAGGAGACCACATCGGGAGCAACAGGTACAGTAGATCAGGTTAGACGAGGTGCTGGTGAATCTCTCCCGAATGTGGAAGGATTATCTGGGGCCTCGGATGGAAGTGAGAGAGGAGGTGTAAGGGCAGGTGTAGCATCTCCTGGGGTTTCAGGGAAAGGTATCAGGTGTAGTGGAGGGGTTGTTGGGGAGTGTCGAGCTGATGAGGGAGTCGCGGAGTGAAGGTCCCTGCAGAAAGCAGACAGATGTGGGGAGGGAAATATCTTTTTGGTGGTGGAGTCTGATTGTATGCAGTTGAAATGTAAGAGGATAATGCTTTGTGTTTGGAGGTTGGCGGTGTGGATGTGAGGACCAAGGGGGCATATCCTTATGGCTGTTAGGGGGGTGCGGTTTGAGGGCAGAAGCACAGGAAATGGGGGAATGTAGTTGAGGGCATCCTAATTTACAGAGAAGGGGAAACTCTGGTCCCTAAAGTAGGAGGATATCTGGGATGTCCCAGATTGAACACCTCAACCTGGGAGCAGATGTGGCAGTGACAGAGGAATTATGACTATGGGATAGAATTTTCGCAAGTGGCTAGGCGAGAGGAGGTGTAGTCGAGGTAACTGTGGGGGTCAGTGGGTTTGAAATGGAAATCAATGATGAGTGGGTTACCAGAGATGGAGACAGATAGGTCTAGGAAGGGGAGGGACGTGTCAGAAATGGACCAGGTGAAAGGTGACGCAGTGGAAGATGTTGGTGAAGTTGATGAACGGTTCGAGTTACTCGCGGGAGCGCGAGGCAGCACCGATACAGTTATCAACATGGTGGAGAAAGAGGTGAGGGATGGTGCAGGTGTAGTTATTGAGGAGGGAAGTGGTAGAAATCAAAGGAAAAATATTAGGATGAGGACCAGTTCCGTCAAAGGGATGAGCGTGTTGGTGGAAGGGGACTGGGTGGGCCTACGGGACAGGAAGAAGCGGAGGGTTTGAGGCCCACTGTGTGAGGGATACAGGTGTACTCTAGTTTCCAGCGTCTACAATGAATAGACTGTGTTTCTTAATATATGTAGCTTTAAATGTGTATAAGCATACATACTGAAATCCCAACTGGAAATCGTAGATTTATTGTCAGTGTTTTCCTTTGCATGCTCAGAACTAGTTTGCAAATGCTGTCCAGTCAGGGACTGTGCCTCATTCGGACAGTGTTGTTTGCAGTTACTTAACAACCAAATGGTTGCTATTACACTGGTCTTCTAGGTAAACCGTTGCCAATTTGGGGCTGACAGCTCTCTCAGATATTGGGACAGATAACCAAATTTTTCCCTTTGGTTGCCAAGCTGAGCACTCTGCAAGGGGGATTGTAGGTGGGGGTACTGGAAGCAAGGATAGAAATCTGCTGCATGTCTTTTGGAAGGAGGACACCAATTGGACGGGATTGGTTTTATTGTAACATGTAACGAAATACGGTAAAAAGCTATGTTTATGAGCGATACGTGCTGATCAAGCAAACAAAGATGTACAGATCAAAAAAGACGAGGCATACAGGTTACATTACAGGTTATATCGGTGACTAGAGTCCATTCATCTGGCTGATAATGGCTGGGAAGAAGCTGTCCTTAAACCTGCTCATGTATGTGTTCAGGGTTCTGTATCTTCTGCCTGATGGAAGAGATTTTCTGAGATCATTACCAGGGTGTGATGAATCTTTGATGACGTTGGCAGTGAGCTGTGTAAATGGAGTCCATAGGTGGAAGGTTGGCTTCTATGCACAACACCGTCTGTAGTTTCGTATGTTCCTGGGCAGAGCAGTTGCCGTACCAGGCCATTATGCACCTGGACAGTTTGCTTTCAGTGGTGCATCTGTGGAAGTTGATGAGGAACCTTAGCGACATGCCTCATTTCCTGAGCCGCCTGAGAAAGAAGAGATGTTGTTGTGCCTTCTTGACTGTCACATTTACGTGAAGAGTCCAGGGCGGGTCATCGGTTATCGTCAGTCCAGGGAATTTGATGCTCTTTGCGCTCTCAACCTCAGTTCCATTAATGTAGATGGGGGTGTGTTCTCCTCCTTTCTTTCTGAAGCCAATGATCAGTTCTTTCGTTTTGCTGACGTTGAGAGGCAGTTTGTTTTCATTGCACCAAATCACCAAGCCCTCTATCTCCCTTCTGTATTTTGACTCGTCATTGTTAGATATCTGTCCCACTATGGTGGTGTTGTCAGCAAATTTGTAGATGACGTTTGTTTGGAATTTGACAACACGGTTTTAGGTGCACAGGGAGTACAGTAGGCGGCTGAGGACCCATCCTTGTGGGGGAGTCCAGCGTTGAGTGCTATTGTGCAGGAGGTGCAGTTACCTATCCTCACTGATTACAGTCTGTGGGTCAGGAAGCTGAGGATCTCGTTGTAGAGGACAGACCTGAGACCAAAGTCACTCAGTTTTGAGATCAGTCTGGAGGGGACAATGGTGTTGAAGGCGGAGCTGTAGTCAATGAGCAGGGGTCTGCTGTAGTTGTCTTTGTTGTCCCGACGTTTCAGGGTTGAGTGCAGGGCAAAGGGAAATGGCATCTGCTATAGATCTGTTATGTCAGTAGGCAAATTGCAGGGGATCAGGATGGGCTCGGAGATTGAAGTCGATGTGGACCATAACCATCCTGTTGAGTCACTTCATGATTATTGAAGTCAGAGCAACAGAGCCTGTGAAGAAAGGATTTCTCTGCACCCTGTCTTCCTGTGCAGGAAACAAAACCTGCTGGTATGGCAGCTAGACAGTGGACATTACTGCCTGCTGGATGTACCAACCCTCCATCTTGAAACCCATCCGTGATAGATGCAACAACTTTAAACCATGTGTTACAAATGATCAGTACACACTGAAAAATACTTTAAGGCCAATGAAGGTTTTTTTTTCTTTTTGTGTATATCACTGACTAGGCCAGCATTCACTCTCTGTCTCATTTTGCTGAGGGGACAGTTGAGAGTCAACCTCATTTGCTATGGGTCTGGAGTCTCATGTTGGCCAGACGGGGTAAGGATTTCTTTTCCTTTATTCATTCATGGGCTGAGGGTGTCACTGGCTAGGCAGCATTTATTGCCCATCCCCAGTTAAGAGTCAACCACATTGCTGTGGGACTGGAGTCACATGGAGGTCAGACCTATATACGACTCTAGTGAACCAGATGGCTTCCCTCTCCACATTGACAACAAATCCATAATCATCATTAGATTCATATCTCCAGATATTTTAATGAATTCAAATTCCACGATCTGCTGTAGCAGAATTCGAACCCCTGTCCCTGGAACATTATCTGGGTCTCTGGATTAACAGTCTAGCAATAATACCACTAGGCCATTGCCTCCCCATCGGAAGGTTGGCAGGCTTCCTTCCTCAAAGAAGACAAATGAACCAGATGGGTGTTTGTAACATTCAATTGTCGTTGCTATGAGATTAGCTTTTAAATTCAAAACTTATATTGAATTGATATTTCACCATTTGTGATGGTGGTATTTGAACCTTTATCCTCAGGACGCGAGCAGGGTTTATAGATTACTAGTGCAACGATGTTACTACAGTGCCACCACCTCCTTCCCCTTGGGCAAGCCATGAAGTCAGTTATAAAAGGTATCTTTCTCCATTGACCTCAAACTATATATATGTGTGTGTGTGTACATATATACATGGCCATTTTGTAATTCATTTTTAAGGAAGTTCACCCTCTGTAACCTAAAATTGGAAAAAAAACCTCACTCCAGACATTCCCGTTATTCACTTTAAGTTGTTATTTGCAATATTATTGTGGTGTAAAATCTGTTTCTATTACCCTGTGTGGAAGGTAATAATGTTTCATCTTTCCTGTCAGAATTATGCATTAGATTATGGTTTGAGACTGTAACTTTGAATTTAAGAAAATGAAGGGAATCATTAAGACCTGCCTGACAGTCAGCCTGGGTGTTTTTTTATATATTGTTAGAGATCAAAGGAAAGCTGAGGCTATTTTCCTGAAGCAAGTACTTATACTTGGAGACAATTTTAACAGACTTGAGTTTTACAATGTGTGGTCTCCCAACATGTCAGAAGTGTTGCAGGGAATGGGTTGTGAACAAATGTGATATAAAGTACACCTTTTTATCTCAGATGAAACAGTAGGATCAAAGGTTAGCATTCCTATCTGTGTGTATGCACTTGTGTATCTCGTTCCCATTGGAAAAAAATGGTAGAATCAGCAGTTTTTGAGATGTGGTCACAAGCTTCTCTACAAATGAACAAATATTGGACACTGACAGCAGAAATTCCATGTGGTCAGTAGGGAGTAAAGACTACTTGATTTTGCAAACTGCTATAGCGAACTGTCGGAGGGATAGTTAGTCACCAGTTAAAGAAATTAATCCTGAAGCCTTCTTTACTTTCGTGGAGATTAGCCTGGTATAACATACAAATTCTATTTATAACTGTTTTTAAAAAAAGCTCAGAGATAGTAAGAACTGCAGATGCTGGAGTCAGAGATAACAAGGTGTAGAGCTGGAGGAACACAGCAGGCCAGGCAGCATCAGAAGAGCAGGAAAACGGATGTTTTGGGTCAAATTCTGAAGAAGGGTCCTGACCCGAAACATCAGCTTTCCTGCTCTTCTGATGCTGTGTTCCTCCAACTGCACACTATGTTATTTCAAAAAAACAACCTGTTCAAACATGGCAAGTAGGACTCAAACCTAGAAAGTCTAGGTTAGACATATGGGCACTATCACAGTGGCACAGATGTCCCCTATTTTCACTTTGTCGTAATAGACTTACCATTTCAAATTAATTGTGGCTAAAGCTTTGCCCATTTCACAGTCTTGCTAGTACCATTGTAGTTTCCTACAGTACTCAGTTATTTAGCATACCTCCGAGTGTAGTAACATCTACAAATATGGACATTACTGTAAAATATATTGGTCTGTGTCTTTCATTGATGCATACATGAATGGAGGAGGCCCAAGAACAGAACCCTGTGAAAAAATGCCAGGAGATTCTAAAGACTTTGAAAAACTATGTACAGCTCCTACCCTCTGATTCCTTCCTGCTACAACTTGTCATCCTATTTCATCCTATCCAAACAAATGGGATTTTATACCCTTGCTTTTTTCTCCAGTAGTGTCAAGTGTGAACATTGTTTCAAAGACTTACTGAATGTCCATATACACAGCAGCCACTGCATTTTCCCCGTCTATCTTTCATTTCATCCAAGAACTCTTATCAGATTTGCTGAGAACTCCTTTCTGAATTCCATGTTGTTTACTTCTAATTATTATCTGTCCCTTTTGTTAATACTTTTAGCTTGAAGTGTTGTTGTGGGTAAATTACCAAAAGTTACCTCGAATTCAGCTGCTTATTGAGAAGTCTCACGGACAATCATACACTGAAACAATGATTTAAACTTCATTGCATGTAGCATTCAAAATAAAACCCCTCGAATAGCCAAGTTAACCCTCTCAACCCAACTTGGCTTTTCCATGATTAATGGTGGAATTTAGCTAAGATTCTAACTAACTGTGTCTGTTTCTGGATGTGTCTGGCGTTCAGTCCTTTTGCGGTGTTGCTCTTTGAAGTTTTGTTGCTGACTTGTTGTGGTGTTGGATCCTTGTATAATTTTCTCTCTTTCAAGTTTGTGATGTGACTTTATTGTTGTCCTTTAGATCCTTTCATCCCCAACATTAATTACTTTCCTGGAGACCTCAACTCTGTAGCTTGCCTTCTTAGCAGAAGTAGCTCCCCTGTTCCCTGTTACATTTGAGGTTAGCTGTCTGTTTAAAATACAGATTTTCCCGCAATTAACCCCTTTATTTCAGGACATTCCTTCTGCCGGCAGTCTTAATTGTCCATTTGTCATGAAGCACCAAATTATCAAGTCGTGTTATCTCCTCTCTCTGAGGAAACAGCAAATCTATGTTGCTTCAACTTCTTTCCAAGGACGGCTAATGAGCAAATTGCTTTTAATTTCTTTATAAAAGCTTCTCCCTGTCCCTTTCATCTCGAGAAATAGTTTATTCCAGACAGTTATTCTGATTCTTTCAATCTATGAAGTTACTAAAGTTCTGAAATTTACATTGTCACATTACGCATTCTAAAATGTCTCCAACCACAGATATTAAAAATGTGTCTGTTAATACTTAGGTTAGATATTACACCTGTCATTAAGAATAAGTTTTACACTAACTACTCACCAGTTCTGCAGAAATAATGCTCTCATTAGAATTGTGAATTCTAATGTCTTGGTTCTCTGCTGTTTGCTGTCATCTGCTACATAATTCAATTCCTTGTGTAATATTTTCAACTTATGTTTTCATTTTCTCTTAAGTTGGGGTTGGGTTGACCTAGGCCAGTGTCACTGTCCTGCCTGCTTCATATGGAAAGGTGATAGTGGCCTGTTTTCCTTAACCTTGTGGCAGAAGTCGCTCCATCACAATACTGAGTTGGACCTTCTAGGTATTAATTAATCACTATTTATTCCTGTCTAATATTATTTGCCCCTTTTGAAGCAAGTCCCTGGAGAATATATGCTTTGAGTCAAACGGTCTTCAATAAAATAATTTTCTTTCACACACAAAATATTGAGAGTATCCCTGTAAATCCCTGAAAAGCTTCAACTTAATAGAAAAATGTGGAGCACATTTTTAAATAAATAAAACTGAGCCTGTGTTTTATACTTTCGATCACTTGCAATCTTTTAAAAATAACATGTTGCTATGTTTCTTCTTGCTGCTCCCTGGTGGAGCTCAGTGGAAAATATTCTTTGATCGCTCCTCACATCTGTGCAGGTAGATTTTCAACAGAAAACGTTGAATTGGGATGACTGAGGTGACCAATGGAATATCAGCAAGGCAACTGTCAATCAGTTGCTGCAAATCATTTGTGGCCTGGTCAGCATCCACAAAGAAGGATGGAAACTTAATTTGCCCAAAATGAAAAGAGAAGCTATTGGCTATATTTTTGTTCCATTGTCCTGATTCCAAAGCTCGTTAGGAGCCTGGAGATGCCAGGCAATCACTTGCAGGTGATTGTCCAGGAGGAGGCCAATTAAGTCGGGGCGGCACAGTGGCTCAGTGGTTAGCACTGCAGCCTCACAGCGCCAGGGACCCGGGTTCGATTCCCACCTCGGACGACTGTGTGGAGTTTGCACATTCTCCCCGTGCCTGTGTGGGTTTCCTCCGCGTGCTCCGGTTTCCTCCCACAGTCCAAAGATGTGCAGTTTAGGTGGATTGGCCATGCTAAATTGCTCGTAGTGTTCAGGGTTGTATGGGTTATAGGGGGATGGGCCTGGGTGGGATGCTTCAAGGGGCAGTGTGGACTTGTTGGGCCAAAGGGCCTGTTTCCACACTGTAGGGAATCTAATCAAAGTGGCTACCTCCAGGAGCTATATCCATTGAGAATGGCGACTCTGTGAGATTGAGGGTCTACAAGAGATCCTCAAGCCCTGAAAGACCACCTTTGCCATCATCAGGGGTGCCTATAAGAATGGCAGTTTCCTCTGAAGCCCTTTGCAAAACTTCACAGCACACAAACACCATGACCGTGTAGCTATTATAGATTATCATAGTGGAGCAGTGATTGCAGCTTTAGCATTTTTTTGACTGTGATGGATGGAATGGTGTGATTTCAATCTGTTTCTGGACAATGTTCACTCCTAGACTTTACAAGGGCCTGCATTCCAACTAAAAATTGCAAACATTTCTAGCAGTGTAATCTTGGTTGCCCTTTTTCATTTTGCCTAATTAAAGCGGGGTGGCATAGTGGCTCGGTGATTGGCACTGCTCCCTCACAGTGCCAGGGAACCAGTCTCGGGTGACTGTGTGAAGTCTGCGCATTCTCCCCGTGTCTGTGTGGGTTTCTTCCAGGTGCTCCTGTTTCCTCCCACAGTCCAAAGATGTGCACATTAGGTGGATTGGCCATCGTAAGTTGCTCATGGTATCCAGGAATGTGCAGGTTAGGTGGATTAGCCATGGAAAATGCAGGGTTACAGGGATAGAGTAGAGTGTGGGGCCTGCGTGGGATGCTCTTTGGGCTATCGGTATGAACTCAATGGGTCTGCTTCCACACTGAAGGGATTCTAATTAGCTACCTGCTTTTTGGACCCTTATATTTTGAGAGTTGTACAGCAATATGAAAATTATTAAAAGTTGACATAGTCTGAGAGGACCATAGGGCAGTGCTGTCATTAAAGAGAGACCACTCCTTAACCTGGGGTTCACTCTGCCTCAGATGAGGGGAGAGGTTGAGAAGGAGAGCCCTTCATGGTAACCTCAGTTGGTGTTGGAACTGAACCCATGTGGTTGGAGTCACTCTGCATTGCAAACTATCCATCCAACCAACTGAGCTAACTAAACAAAAACATGAGCATTACTTGGACAAAGTCGGATGGACTGTAGGCATTCATAAAATGTAAATTTCAGTACAAATAATCAGAGGCAAAAAAAGGTGTTAATAAAGCACCAAATTAGAAATAAAATTAAAATAAAACCTATATCTATATACATTTGCCTTTCAAAGGAATAAGGAGAATGAAAAATTGTGTTCTCTTCACAGATCATAATTTCAATCATTTCTAAAGTGAGTTAAGATACAGTATGCTTGAAAATTTCACTACAATGCTTCAGTGAGATTTAAATGTTACACGTAGTTCACTTTTCGCATGACTAACTTTATACTGAATTGATCACTGTTGACTTTATAGGATTTCAGAACAAACAGGATTTATAGTGCCACTGATCCTCTGATTCATTGCAAATTTCTGGAAAATTTTTAACACACACATTCCAGCTTCAAAACTGCCTCATCAGTTTTTGGTGCTTATACTGTTGTACTGAAATTGAGCCTGATTGGGGTATATATTTCTCAACTTTTTTTCTAACCCCTGCAGACCAATATTTTATCATTTTTTTCTCTCTGTTTCTCTGGAAGATACATCATATACCTTGCAGTTGCTGGTTTTGCATTCTTTATCATTCTCTCATGTGGGATGTTGTCAGAGGTTTTTCTGAAATCCATGTAAATGACATGAACTGTATGACCCTCAGCTGCACACCTGGCCCGCTCTGAGACTGGGCTGAATTTTAACAAAAATAGGTGATGTGTCAATTTTGGTGAGTTTTGTGAAGGGTTTCTGTCTGTGAGCCTCAGCAAGATTTCTTGCACTGTTTTTTAAAACTCATCTGATTACCATATGCATCATGCCTGTACTAGCATCTTGCTCATCCTGTCCATAAGACCATGAGACCTAGGAGCACAATTAGGCCATTTGACCCATCACATGCAGTCCACCATTTGTTCATGGCTGATATGTCTCTCAACACCATTCTCCTGCCTTCTCCCCATAACCCTTGATCCCTTTACCAATCAATAACCTATCTGTCTCTGTCTGAAAAGCATTCAGTGACTGGTATCCACAGCTTTCTGTGGCAATGAGTTCCACAGATTCCCTGTGCTCTGGCTGAAGAAATTTCTCCTCATCTCAGTTATAAAGAGACATCCATTCACTCTGAGGCTATGTGCTAGAGTCCTATTCTTTCCTACTGGTTGAAACATATTTCCTATCATCCCTCTCACCATAGACAGAAGTATTCAGCATATCTAGGATGTTTCCAGGTCCCTGGAGCGTGTATCGTGTTTTTGTTAAAGGCCAGCCATACCCCTTCAAGCTTTGCCAGCTGGAATCACGCTTCACCATGCCCATAGTGGGAGGGGAACCAAACAGAAATGCTTCTTGGGGCATGGCTGACACTTAGTTATAAATTTAAGTGCAAATTTATAAATGAATTGGTTTTTAAGAACACACATACTACCCATCCTTAGTGTCATGCCATTTTAGAACTCTGACCAATGGAGTGCCCCTCTTTCCCTGCAATATCAAGTGTGGCCAACAGTTTGACCAGACTAACTGTCACACTGTACTGCCATGCCCCCACTCCCTGGCCACTATCAAAGGAGCCAGAGTCTCTCCTACTGGTAGAGGCATCTTTCCTATCATCTCTCTCACCAGAGGCGCAAGTATTTACCAATGCTGGGATGACTCTTCAGAACCTATACCAAACAATACTACCCCCATAATGGTTCTCTGTACCCTCCACGCTAATCCAAGGCACTCCCTGGGCCATTCACATGCTGTTGCCTCTGTATAAAACTAAAGAATCCATCATGATGATTCCATGTTTAGAGAAAGCCTAACAAAAGCCTAGTCATCCCTCCAAAACTTTTGACTTTTGTAAAACTCCTTGCAATTCAGTCCTATAAAAATGTTAATATTTCAGATCTTTAAAGTTTTAATGTGAAAAATATAAGCTGTTGACGCTTTTATTTTGTGTTTAAAAATTTACATGTAATACGCAGAATAAATTGTAAAGAAAGATTAGTCATTTTCCTTTAGGTGCAACTGTCTCAACAGGCTAATAAATGCCTGGATTCTATGCTAATAATGCACTACGAGCTTTGGCAAAAGGGATGAGGACTTTTCAAAAACAGCTTTAAGCTAGCATAAGTTCAATAGAAATTGTCCTTTCTGTTTTGTTTTTCAATTTCTAGATCCTGTTTCTCCAATGAAGAAAATATATTTATAATGTCATTGGAAATACTGATTAAAGAATAGAATGTCACCATTTGAAGAAAATCATTCACCTGCCTTTTCAAAGAAGTCAGTGAATGGTTACCATAAGGAGACTAATCTTTAGCTGATCTTTGCTCTTCATGGATCAGGTGCACTGAGGATTAGTGTACTTCCCTAACGGTGACTGAACTGGGCTCACATCTTTCTGAACAGACCAGGCACCAAGAAGACATTCTGTGGCTCAGGGGTGAACTGGATAATGGAGATAAACATTAAACTTTTTGGACTTGTTCATATGCCTTCACTTGCGTACAATCATAAAATGTTCACTATGACTTTGAGTAGTCAGGACTGGCACAGCTAATAGTACTCATCATTGCTATTGGATGAATAGAGCAGCAGCAAACACAACGAACAGTCTAACAGCTAAATGTGAATAACTGACCTTTCCACTTTGCTATCAGCTTCATGAAAATTACATCCTGCACTTAACCTCTCAATTTGCTTTCAGAAACCCTATTTTTGTGAATTAATTATCCATGAAGCTTGTCACAAAGTCTTATCCCTAAGCCCTTAAGAAGTCATTCAATTTAGTGACGTGTTATTACCTTATTTCTTTATTTTTCTACTTATTCTATGAAGGTCTGCAAAGCTTAACTTTTAGATTCTGTGTCTTTTACTGCTTTGTACCTGAGTTTTTTGTAAGCAGGTACCTTTGTTCCTAAGATGGCGCAGGGTGTGGCAACATTAGACATTTTTCACTGTGTCCTTATACTTCTGTACATTAGAACACATGACAATAAAATCCAAATCTAAAATCTAATCCTAGAATGGTTACATCAAAAAAACAAACAGGACAATCAGACAGTGAAGTCTATTCTGACTCACTGCTGGAGCACTTTGTCAAATTCCACTCCCATGACCTTACCCCAGTAACAGTACATACTTCTCTCTCTTTTGCTGCTTGTCTAATTCCAAAACCACAATTAAATCTGCTCGCACCACACTCTCAGGCAGTGCATCCCAGGTCTTATCCACACTTATAAACATTTAAAAATAAGTGTTTTCTTATGTCACCTTTTAGTTCTTTTGTCATTCACCTTAAATTGGTGCCACCTGTTTCACGACAGTACCAGTGCTGGGACACAGGTCTAATTATCAATTCTGTCAAAACCGCCCATGAGTTTGAACATGTCTTAGACAAAGGTTGAGAAGAGATTCGATAGGTGACAAACTCAACTTCTTCAATTTACCCTTATAATTGAACTCCCACGTTCCTGAAACAGTCCCAAACCTAAAGAATAGCCTGTGAAACAAACTAGTACCAAAACCAGCTGTATTGTCAAACCTAAGATAACAAAGTGTGAAGCTGTGCTCCTGAGATACTGCTGGGCCAGCTGTGTCAATCCAGCTTCACACTTTGTTATCTTGGATTCTCCAGCATCTGCAGTTCCCATTATTTCTGTATTGTCAAACCTTCAAGTTCTTAACTCTTTGAAATGTTTTTGAATGCCAAACTTTCAATTTTACGTTTTCCTATTTTAGTGATAGAAGAGCACAGTATATTTTAAGCGCAACACAACTGGAATAAATTGATTATTTGCAAACATTTGACCTGATCACAATAATAGCCACTTGTGTCGAACTTATCAGGCTGTCATCTGTCCAACACTGACTCAACAATGACACTTCTGGTCAGTTATGAAACTACAGCAAAGTGGCACATTTAGCAGTATTAATAACGATGATGATGAAACTGCCTTCTATAAAATTAATAATAAACATCATGAAAGCAAAAGTTGCCAAAAGATTTCATTAAAATTATGTCAATCCAGAGGAGAATAGGAAATATAAAGAAAAAAAAAGCTTTATCTGCAGAACAACAGTGCTCTTGAAAAAGCAATCTGATGTATCAACTGTGCCCAGACACGACCCACTGAAGATTTCATTGTGAGTAGATGTTATGGCCTGGCACTTATTGACAAAGTATACTTTAGGGGAATAAATTGCTAACCTGGGTTGAATGTTGATGATTAATGTATGTTATACTTCAGAATTATGAACTCGGCAATAGAATAGATGATTAACAATTCATTGACACTTTTTCTGGATCCCATTCTATAAACATAACTTGATGCACAATTCAGTTAAAGAACATTATTAATTTCCTTGCCTGTTATATTCTGGAAGGTCGTGATTTTATTTTTCTAGTATTTCTGGCAATTCTTGGGTGACTTTGAAAGATCAGGGCAAGTTATTGATATGCTTGCATTTTTCATTCCATTTGTAAACTTCTCCGTTAGGTTACTTAGTGGGAAGTCATCAGAGCTCTCACAGTAAAGGGAGTGAGGTATTTCCTATTTCAATAGCTTAAACAACAAGTTAAAGTTTTATTCAAGAATTTAGCATTTCTATTGATTAAAATATGAAAACTTGGATGAAGACAAAGAACATAAATCTAATCTCATCTTGTCAACTTAGGCACAAAAGTACCTCAGACCCAGAAAAGACAAGTGCTTATGATATGCTTGTTTCTTTGGCCTTGAAGGAAGTTTGTGGGAGGTTTGTTATGTTAGGGCTTTGGGACCCTGGAACAGTGTTGTGTTGATATTTGGGAGGCGCACATCACTAAATACCACAATGTGGGCAGCGCTAGAACATTCTAAAATGAGACCATCCTGAGAACACATTCATATGAACACACAAAGAAGATAGATTAGTTTTTACCTCATGAAACTATGGTCAGTGCCTGATATATTTATTACCTGTAGCAGTATTTATTAAAAATATGCAATAAATTTTGTTACTTTGAAGTCTCAGCCTGTAGACAGTTCTTGATTTTGTCTATCTGACTGGTCTATCTCGAACCTGGTCCCCATGTGACATCGAATCACACGATAAAAGAGTTAGCACTTAGTTTCTATTGATGTGCACAGTGGCTAGCACTGCTGCCTCACCGCGTGCAGGACCTGAGTTCGATTCCACCATTGGGCAACTGTCTGTGTGGAATTTACACATTCTCCCTGTGGCTGTGTGGGTTTCTTCTCACAGTCCAGAGATGCGCAGGTTAGATAGATTGGCCATGCTAAATTGCCAGTAGTGTCCAGGGATATGTAGGTGAGGTGGTTTGGCCATGGGAGGTGCAGGAGTGGGTCTGGGTGGGGTGCTGTTTAGACGGTCAATGTGGGCTTCGAGGGCTGATTCGCCTCTTTACACACTGTAGGGATTCTGTGATTCCTTATGGTAACCTTAGCCAGTGTGAGAAATGAACCTACACTATTAGCATTATTCTGCATGCATACCAGCCATCTAGTCATCTCAGCTAACTGACCCCTGCATAAATTGCATGCATATAACAGATTTAAAGAATTTCATTTGATTTTTGGGATCTCTTCCCACAGTTCAGGTCAGTGTGTAGTGAAAACTGAAAACCAATGGTTTCAATTATGTTTAAAACTGATTAGATGGAATTGAAGTGCCCTTAGGATGAACTTGACCCAAATTGCAGTCATATTCAGCTTTTCAAGTATGCTATCATGAACAGGGAGGGAGAAAATGTGTAAGTATTGTAGCAATAGTAACAAGGTCAACCATCTGGACCTTATAGGATGTGAGTTACCTGATTGAGGCTGTTAATCTGATCCAATCAGGGAGTCCTGATAGAGGAACAAAAGCAAAGTTGCTGGAAAAGCTCAGCGGGTCTGGCAGCATCTGTGTGGGCATAAAAACAGAGTTAACATTTTGGGTCCGGTGACCCTTCCTCGTAACTCCTTCACAGATGCTGAGTTTTTTCAGCAACTTTGTTTTTGTTCTTTATTTAGATCATCCACAGTTCTTTCGGTTTTTATTTTTAGCTGATGGAGACACTGATACTCTGGTGCCTGACTCTGTATGAGGCAGTACTATAGTCAAGGATTGTTTATGTGTAAATAAAGGGCGACTTGGTGATGGGATACTGGCCTCTGTGGAGTTATTTCAAGTCTAATGTTTATATTTTTAAGTGAACTTGAAACCTCAAGTCAACTGTTAATGCATATAATTTTGTCTTTTTGTTTAAATGTTTGTTGATAACAATGTTAAAGGACCTAAAATTACCTCCCTAACAGTATTGTGTGTCAATCCACAGCACATGAACTGCAGTGGCTCAAGAAGGCAGGTCATCACTATATTCTCAATGGCAACTAAGGGTGGGCAATAAATGCTGCCCCAGCCAGGAAACAACCAGAACCCCTGAGGGACTTTTAAAAAATTAGTTTGCAAGAGTTGATGAGCCTTGGGCAGGTAAACAGGTTTGAGTTGCCTCAGTTGGAGTGACTCTGTTCGTGTTACTTAATCTCCCTCACAAGATTCCCAGTGACAAAATTGGCTGGATATATGATTTATATAAACAGTAATTCTAACATCATTATACCAATAGAGAGTACAAGGTGTAGAGCTGGATGAACACAGCAGGCCAAGCAGCATCAGAGGAGCAGAAAGGCTGACGTTTCCAGCCTAGACACATCTTCAGACCTTCTTCTGAAGAAGGGTCCCGGCCCGAAATGTCAGCTTTCCTGCTCCTCTGATGCTGCTCGGCCTGCTGTGTTCATCCAGCTCTACACCTTGTTATCTCAGATTCTCCAGCATCTGTAGTTCCCACTATCTCTGAAACAATCGTTATACTAATGATGGGCCAGAGAAAGAGATTTTAAATGTTCATAATTCTGACAATATTTTAAATGAGTAGTGATAGTGGCAAATTGATTTGTTTCAACATATTTTACAGAAAAACTAAATGCAATTGCTGTATATGAGAATGCTTTCTGAATATTATAAATTAATGTAAAAAATCACACAGACAATGATATTGATTTTAGTTACTGACAGTATGATAACTTCATTCTGATTTATAATATTTCATAATTTCTACTTTTACTGCTTTTTAAATAATTCAGAATTGTGTAACTGTATGCATTTCTTTGAACTACATGTAAAAATGTGGATTTTGTCCTTGGAGGGTCAGTGCTGTAGACCCTTCAAAGTCAGAATCTGTCATGTCAGCACACTATACTGTTTAAAAAAAAACATGACTCCAGGGAGTAATTCAAATCTTTCCTGGCTATTTTGCTGTAGCTTAATGTGAATAAAGTGTACATAGGTCACAGTGGCATTATTTCCAAAATTAATGTAGCTGCCCTTTTGTGAAATAGTTTTGAATGAGGGAAGTGAAAGGTGAAGCTGTTGATGTTTGAAATTGGAATGTGATTTACTGCTATCAGCAGCAATATCAACAGAGCTTCTCAGTCTGAATGAAACACTGACATGGAGTCATGCAGCACAGAAACAGACCCTTTGGTCCAACCAGTCCATGCCAAACGTTATTTCCTGCTAAATTAGTCCAACCTGCCTGCTCCTAATGTGCCCCCTGGTCTTCAAGTTGCCCATCCTAGGAAGAAGTTACCAACTACTAACTCTGTGTGTATCCACCATTTCATAAACTTCTTTAAAGCACATCAGATACCTTTTTTTTTGCAGTGTAAAAGCCTACTTTTAATTCATATTAACATATCATCTAAATGAGAGAGCTGAAATTACATACTAAAAGAAACAGCTGTGTGTTTGAAAGCAGAGAAAAACCTAAAACCCAATGGGTGCATTTTCCACTTACTGCCAACCTGCACTGAAATTATACCCACAGCAGAGGGCTGACTCATGCCAAGCATGAAACATGGCAGGTCAGCATTGGGTCACAGTAGGACCAAGGTTGGAAGGGGTCACCTTTACAGATCCCTCCCACCCCTTCCTTCATTCCATCAGAATCACAAGCCCCTCTTCTAAACTCTTGGCCTCTTGATCTGAGAAAGGGACAGCCATCTCACCTTGAAGCACTCCCAGCAATGGGCAGCCATTGGAATTTAGGATCATGGGTAATTTCCCTCCCCAGCCAAAGTTTTAGCCCCAGTGCACCATAACATCCAGACCAAAGTATTGTAACAGACAATACTTTTGGATTAAATGGTTGAAACATTTAGATAAAGTGAAATATGTTATCACTAACACTTCTGAAAGCAATGAGGTGTATTTCCATGTGTTTGGAACAGAGGAAACTGGTAAATGCTGCACAGCAGATGCAGAAGAATAGTTGCAGCATGTCTCGAAACGTCATTTGATTTATTGCAACAAAAGCCCACTGCACTCAAGATTCATTATGTTAATTGGTTTCAAACCTTCATCATTTAAATATAAGCTGATGTGTCTTCAATACAAAGAGATTTTGTCAATTAGCAAGTGAACTTGAAATTTCTTGAGGACATCTGATGTGTAAGGCATATAGAGGGCTTTAACTCACTCTACCTTGTGGAAACCAGGCAATGCCTGAGTTAAAATCAGAGCGTTGGACCTGGTGTTAGTTATTTGGCACAATGCTGTCTTCATTCTACATGTACAATGGCAGCTGAAGCAGCTGCCTAATTCAGGTGCGAATCTCATGAACATATTTAATTCAGGATTTTACTATCCACATGGGGTACTCTGAAGAAATGTTTATGTGCTACTGGGCAAACTGCCTACTGTGCTCACCTTAAACAGTAAGGTTTACCGACCCTGAACAGTAGGGTCTCAGAATTAACTGCGGTGGAAACATTATTTTTGTGGATCTTTCGTCAGAACTCCGAAAAAACGCACTCAAACACAACCTCTGCTTTCTCTTTCCACACGTGCTGCCAGACCTGCTGAATTTCTCCTGCAATTTCACTTCTTGTTTCTGGTGGAGCAGTTAGTATTGAGGATACTTCAGAAGCCAGGATTTGAGGCGAATGGAAATCTTGGAAGCTGTAGGTTGGAGATGGGGAGGGGACAAGTCCATGGAGGGAATTGTAATTGGAATGCAAATTTGAAAATCAAAGTTTTATTAATCAAGACAAAAGTCACATGACACCAGTTTCTTGTTCTATTTAAAATTACTAACTACTTCCACTTCTGATGAAAGGTTACACTGTTGAACGACTATCACATTTTTCTTTTCAGAAGCTGCCTGTTCTGCTGAATATTTCCTACATTCTTTGTTTTTATTCGTTCTGTATAAATATTGATGACATTATTCAGCAGTAGCTAATGTCAAGCAAGTAAGGAGCAATACCAGCTGAGCTTGTATTATGAGTGGCATAATTAATGGTAAAAAGTATGTCACACTAGTTACAAACATGCTGTGCCATTGTTTGATGCAGATGTTGTCTAAAAAGTTGCAGTTGAGCTGGTACAATTTTTTTCTATTACAGTGTAGAAAATAATTGATTTAGGGAAATGCTATAAGCCGAAGGTTCTCAGATAGTTCTGTACTGCATCATGGCTCAGTGGTTATCCCTGCTGTCTGACAGTGCCAGGGACCCAGATTTGATTCCAGCCTGTGGTGACTGTCTGTGCAGAGTTTGTGCATTCTCCCTCTGCCTGTGTGGGTTTGCACTGGTTTCCTCCCAGAGCCCAAAGATGTGCAGGTTAGGTGGATTGGCCTTGCTCAATTGCCCCGTAGTGTCCAGGGAAATGTATTTTGGGTGGAGTAGACATGGAAAGTGTAGGTTTACAGGGTTGGGGTCTACACGGGATACTGTTTGGGTGGGGGTGTGGACTCAATGTGCCTAAAGGCCTGTACCCGCACTGTAAGGATTCTATGATTCTCAGCCAGGTTTATGTTCTGTAAATCATAACCATCTTAAAAAGCCACATATTCAATGATATGATGAATTGATATGATTACCCTATATACTTATATTTAGGGGAGGTGATGGCCTAGTGGTATTATTGCTGGACTGTTAATCCAGAGACCCAGGTAGTGTTTTGGGGACCCGGGTTCAAATCATGCCATGGCAGATGTTGTATTCAATACAATCTGGAACGAAGAATCTAATGATGACTGTGAATCCATTGTCAATTGTTGTGGAAAAACCCATCTGGTTCATTAATGTCCTTTACGGAAGGAAACTGCCAACCTCACCTGGTCTGGCCTACATGTGACTCCAGACTCATAGCAACATGGTTCACAAACCCACCAACACACTAAAACAGCAACTAATGAACTTAAAAGACCCTATACAGACAACAAACAAAACGAACATCATCTACAAAATACCTTGCAAGAACTGTGACAAACATTACATTGGACAAACAGGCAGAAAGCTAGCCACCAGGATACATGAACATCAACTAGCCACAAAACGACATGACCCACTATCACTCGTATCCTTACACACAGATGAGGAAGGACACCACTTTGATTGGGACAACTCATCCATCCTAGGACAGGCCAAACAGAGACACGCACAAGAATTCCGAGAAGGATGGCATTCCAACCGGAACTCCATCAACAAACACATTGATTTGGAGCCAATCAACCATCCCCTGAGAAAAAGAACAGGAAATGACATCACCAATGCAGGAAATGACATCACCAACCCAAGGAAACCTAACCAGATAAATAGAAAGCGGGACATAACACCAGCGCTTCGTCGGAGGCTCACTGATGATGTTACCTAGAATGGTGACGAAACGTCTGAAAACTAACCTTCCAGCTCAGCTAGCAAACTCACATCCAGAACCTCAACCTGAGCTACAAACCTTCTCAAAACTCGCTAACATGGTTCACTCTCAGCTGCCCTCTGGGTGATTAAGGATGGTTAATAAATGCTGGCCTAGCCCACATCCCATGAACAATTAAAAAAACAATCCTCTATTTTGGGAGGTGATGCTTTCCATGAGAGTGTATTTTGGGGAAGATAAACCGAAGTTTCTCTGCCGAAGTCAAACACTGGAATTATTTTTTTGTTAGTTCCATATCAGGACATTCTTGCCAATATTTGGAGATATGCTCCTTGCTCTGTGCAGCAGGAAGTACGGCCCAGTAGTTTCTGTCCCACTGCTTTCTCCTGCCAGCTCTGAATTCCGAGGGACAATATGGCCGTTCACGTGGAGTGACTGTAAGAATGGCACTCAGTCCATGTAGCCACTGGGCTCAGCTGTAGAATTGGGCTCCTGCCTTATTTTCTAGGCCTAGAAGGTTTGCATTAAACTTGTCCAATTTCTTTCCGCTCTAAAAAAAAACCCAGTGAGAACTGCGGGTGCTGTAAATCAGAAATAAAAGCAGAAGGTGCTGGAAAAGCTCAGCAGGTCTGACAGGATCTATGAAGAGAAATCAGTGTTGACGTTTCGGGTCTGGTGACCCTTCCTCATAACTGTCCTGAGGAAGAGTCACCAAACCCAAAATGTTAACTCTGATTTCTCTCCACAGATCCCTTTCCGTTTTTTGTTTCTTCTTGCTGTTGCTTGGAGTAGGAAATGAGCCACGTTGACAAAGAACAAAAAACAGAAATTTGCTGGAGAAACCCAGCAGGTCTGGAAGCACCTCTGGAGAGAGAAAGCAGAGTTAACATTTTGAGCCCAGTCATTCTCAAAACTGAGAGTTCTCAGACAGATCTTCAGCATCCACAGTTCATTGATTTATTACTGTGTTGAGCAAGACTGTTTTAATTCTGGCACAGTGAGCAGCCAATAGCAGAGTTTCTCACTGGCTCTCAAGCTCCCACACTATGTGCTCATGGACCTATTCAAAATTAATATTTACCTTAAAACAAATGGAGAATCAGGACTGATTTTGAATCAGAATGGAGTTTGGAGGTCAATTGAACTTTTCTCTTACTCTGTGTGGAACACTAGGACCAGGAAATGAGCCCGCATGATGCTAAAATATAAAGGGTATTAAAACACAAAAGTTTGGGTAGTTTACGTGAAGATATTAAAAAGCAGCAGACCTTTCCAAAAGCTAAAAGAAAGTATTTTCATCAACCTGTTTAGATTTGCTATCACACACACTTCTAGAAAAACTGGGACTTGAGCTTGTATCTCCTGTGCCAGGGAATAGGGACATGACAACAATGCCACAACAGGGCCCTAAATTTACAGCAGCACATTTGTAACAGATTTGCTGATGTCTTGGCTCTGGAGTGGAATTTCAAAGTAAGCGTGATGATGTGGAGGTGCCGGTGTTAGACTGGGGTGGACAAGGTCAGAAGTCAGACAGCACCATGTTATAGTCCAACAGGTTTATTTGAAATCACAGGCTTTCAAAGTGTTGCCCCTTGGTCAGGTGAAGTGAGAGAGACACACAGGCACAGAATTTAGAGGCAGAGAGATCAATGAGCAGAGAGATCAAAAGGTCATACAAATGGTGTGAGTGGAGTGCTGAATAATAATCATGCAGGTGATCAAGAGTGTCAGTCAGTGTGAGTAAAGTGTCAACATCTGCATAACAAATGACGGAATGAGGTATAATCTGATTAAATCGGGCAGAGAGATAATTACAAAAAATTAAAAATAAGGCGGTGCTGGAGACAAACCAAATGACTGAAATAATATGGTTGGTATAAGAGTCACATGCTGAGGGTCTAACCAAAGTAATAAATAATTCAGAACTATACAAATTAGTTAAGGTAGAGAGATTACAACAATTTATCAAGATGATGATGTTAAAACAGGACAGTAAGGAAGATTTTACAGATACAGAACAGTATGGTGGGGCTACATGTAGTGCAACATGAACCAAAGATCACAGTTAAAGCAGTCTTCACAGGTACGGAACTTGGCTATCAGCTTCTGCTCGGCAATTCTGTGTTGTTGTGTAACTCAAAGGCTGCCTTGGAGGACACTTACCTGAATATTGGAGGCTAAATGTCCTTGACTACTGAAGTGTTCCCAAACTGAGAGGGAATGTTCCTGTTTGGTGATTGTTACGCAGTGTCCATTCATCCATTACCATAGCGTCTGCATGGTCTCACCAACATACTGTGCCTCAGCCTGTGAGGTAGACAATATTGGCCGACTCACATGAGCATGTACTGTACATACAGTACACACGTGGTGTTCCCACGTGTGATGGTAGCGTCCATGTCGATGATCTGACATGTCTTCCAGCAGTTGCCATGGCAGGGTTGTGTAAGAAAGTAAGGATAAGAGTGAGGCCACCCCCACCCTATCACAGCGATATTTACATGGGTGTAGGTCAAACACTGTTATATGTTGATGGCCCAGCCATTAGAGACAACTTGTGTGTTGAGTGGAACGCAGATGCTGTTGCTCTGTGACTGAAATCATGTTTCTGAGAACAGACAAAGAATCAGAAATACACTTTGGACAGCAACATGTAGAAAGAGGGTTCCAGACCAGCAAAGAACGAAAGGCCATACTAAAATCCATGCTGAGGCAGAAAATTCAGATGGCCATTTACTCATCTACTTCAAGAGTCAAAACAGACTTTTACTGCAGGGGTTTGACTGCACCTTTATTAGAATAAAGACAGAGGGAAAGAGAAATCTGCTGGAAAAATATAATGTGCGGCAAATATGTCTTTGTAAACTTACAAAATCAGTGGACCAAGAAGCGAACCTCAGATCTGCAAACTTTGAGGTCTTAGTCTCAAAATAGACAAGTATAATAACAAATTCCTGGGCTTGTAAGACCTTGGTGCAAGCTATCTTGTGTGACACTGTATGACTGTATGTGTGGATCCTATTGCATTTGCATTTCTTTTGTTGACTAATAAATACTTATCCTTTTTAAAATTCTATAGAGAAAACCTGGGATCGTCTGTTCCTTTAGATTTAGAGCAGTGGGGATTAAAACTTTTCTTTCAAAATACATGGGTCTTCAATCAGATGGGAGGTGTAAAAAGGGGAAAGATTTCCACTGTCTCAAAAGAATTCCGGATGCTAGAAATCAGAAACAAAAACCGAAATTGGTGGAAAAGCTCAGCAGGTCTGGCAGCATCTGTTGGGAGAGAAGCAGAGTTAACGTTTCAGGGCCAGTAACCCTTCCTCAGTCCTGATTTCTCTCCACGAATGCTGCCAGACTTACTGAGCTCTTGCAGCAATTTCTGTTTTAATTCCAACATCTCCCCTGTCTATACGAGACTGCGATCTTGTGTCTTTGATTTGAGACATTACATAATGACCACTTGTTTGATTTGATTTGATTTATTGTAGTCATGTATACCTAAGTGCAGTGAAAAGCTTTGTTTTGTGAGCAGTGCAGGAAAACATAGCGAATAAGGACATACAGATCATAGGGTGATTGAACAGAGTGAGGCACACAAGGTTATAGCTGCACAGGAGGTGCACAAAACATGATCAACATTATTTTGAAGTTAGAGAGGTCCATTCAGCAGTCTAATAACGGTAGGGAAGAAGCTGTTCTCGAACCTGTTGGTTTGTGTGTTCAAGGTTCTCTGTCTTCTGCCTGACGGAAGATGTCGGAAGAGATCGTTACTGGGTGGGAGGGGTCTATGATGATGTTGCTAGCCTTTCTGCAGCAAAGAGAAGTGTAGGACATAATTGAGCACTGAAAAAAAAATCAGTCAGCAAGTTTGTTTGTGATGACTCTGTGTTAAATACTTATGGCCATAATCCAGTTCATAAGCATTTCCAGAAAAAGGTGAGGTAATGTGAAATGCATTAAATCCATTACCTGTTCAGTAACCAAAAGCTGTTGTCAAATGGCGAGCAGTAAATGCAAGGCTGAAAGCAAGAAAATGCAAGATGGTTATTCTTCTCCCTAGTCATTTTAATATTGATGCATTAATAGCGTGGAACCAGAAACTGATAAGATAATGTTAAATGGATGAAGAAATTGCCATGCAGAAAATGAATTTGAGTTCCTTATAGAAAAAAAGAGAATGAGAAATGCAAAACAAGGAAGAGATCAAGCAATTTAAACTAGAAAGGGAAAAACTCCATGTGAATATTACAGATACCACAGGCAATTCAAATCCTCATTCTAATTCAGAGCAAAGCTTTCACTGTCTAAAAGAGTCATGACTAGTGCCTTTCTTATTTGACAAAATTGTTAATTGCGTCAATGGCCAAAAGAGGTTCTTGACCCTCATTTTGCAAGACCAATTAGCAGCAAGTCCATGAAGCTTATTCCATATCAGCAGACAGCTGTGAAGATTATGAAAAAAATTAAAATTATCAGTCTAAACAAATATGAGTTAACATCTCAGTCAAAAACTCAGGGCTACTGAAAACAGAAACTTGTTCAAATCTTTTGATCGTCAGCTTTTGTGCTCCTGAGATGCTGCTGGGCCTGCTGTGTTCATTCAGCCTCACATTTTATTATCTTGGATTCTCCAGCATCTGCAGTTCCCATTATCACTTGTTCAAATCTACTTTGAGTTTGAACATTAAACAGGTGACATGGTGTGAAACTGGAAGAACACAGCAGGCCACGCAGCATCAGAGGAGCAGGAAGGCTTGACGTTTCGGGTCGGGACCCTTAAGAAGTGTCAAGCTTCCCTGCTCCTCTGATACTGTTTGGCCTGCTGTGTTCATCCAGCTTCACACCTTGTTATCTCAGATTCTCCAGCATCCGCAGTTCCTGCTATCTCTATTAAGCAGGTGACTTTTGATCTCCAGTGAGATATCTGAAGGTTATTTTTTGTATTTGTCCATTGCATTTGTTATTAAAGGACTGGACAAGTTTTTATTGCCCTACCTCCCTAATTGATTAGTGGGTGGTCACCCATATTACTGTGGGTCTGGATTCATACATAAGATTGGCCTATAAAGGCCAGAAGTGAACAAGGTGGGTTTTTAAGGTAATTCACAGCGGTGACACAGTTAGCCTTAGGCCAGCTCTTTATATTTCCAGATATTTATTGAATTCAAATTTTACCATGTGCTAAGGTGGGATTTGAACTTGTGTCCCCAGAATATTGACCTGGTGCTCTGGCTAAAACAAGAAGACGCTTCATTACTTTACCTGCAAGGTCCTTAATTTCCTGAATTTCTTTTGCAGAGGAATTCTTCCCTGTTGAAGCAGGTAGTTTCCCTATAACATAACCTGAAGGATCATTTGTCTTCTATGAAGTTCCTTTCATAGAATATGACTGTTCTGGTGAAGCATGTCTTATCCTTTATTGCAATATTCCTGGATTTCTGAACCAGAAACTAGTTCTTGCTTGTAGGCAGCATTGTAGCTGAGTGGTTAGCACTGTTACCTCACAGTGCTGGGGCCTTGGGTTTGACTACAGCCCTCGGGTGACTGTCTGTGTTGAGTTGGTGCATTCTCCCCTTATCTGCATAGTTTTCCTCCTACACTCCAATGATATGCAAGTTAGATTGATTAGCCATAGGAAATGCAGGATGAAATGGATGGGGTGAGTCTAGGTGGGATGCTCCTCAGAGGGTTGGTGTGGACTCGATTTGTGGGCCAAGTGGCATGCTTCCACATTGTAAGGATTCTGTATCCTGAATTTGTGGAGGTTGTTTATCCCAATTCCAAATTAGCTCCCATGGTGTCCTGTTAAATCTATGAGAACAATTTTCTGTACTGTCAATCTGTAGATTTGTCTGTTTTGAAAGGTACAAATGCTCTACTTCAACTCTTTATTGATCCTCTGTGTTGCCTGACTGGTGACCCTAACATGTTCACATCCTCAGTCATACCACTTGGGGATTGCTGCTGCTCTACCACTGCTACTGGTAAATCTTTCTTGGGAAATGAAGAATTGACATTTTCCTTTTGAACTCAGCTTATCATCTGGATTTTCTCCATGGATGTTAGAAGTGTTTCCACTTCTGAAAATCCTGTATAACCACAGAATTCACAATGACTTATAAGATATTCAGCAAACACACCACTTGCTCAGCCTGGCTCTACTTGTGATACCTAAGAGTTTCTCAGGACATCATATTGAATAGGAATCAGGAATAATTAATCTTCCATCATCCACTGGTAAGTCATTTATGACTGTAAAATGCTGTTGGTTCTCAAATAACACATTCTCAGAAATCTCTCAATAGATTTGGTTTGGCTTATTCTCCAACACAATAACAGTAAGTGCTCGCACATTCCATTCCTCTTCTTGTTGAATTTGCTTAACCCTATTTTATTTGCTGGTTGCCAGTACTTCTTGCCATATCCCTGATATGCTATCATAGCTAACCCAGTAGATTCTTTCTATGTTTTGGATTTTGTCAGGAGTTTAGGCAACTCAATAGTTGCCCCTTAATCAATTGGACAACAGTAAATGGTCCCTGGATCAGTTGTTCATCGACTTACTTCTCTTTGTTTGAATGGTTTTCTTTGATCTATTTACCTGTTGTAACTTGTTGAACACCTTCTGTTACCACAAGGATAGTGAGGTCTAGACATGTGTGTAGTATCAAAAGTATGAAGTGACTCTCTCACTCTTTACTTGTAACTTATGTTTAGTGCTGGGCCATGTGATTTCACCTTTGTAGCATGGAACTTCTGTTTGTTCAGCTGAGTTATTCCATCTGACAAGACAATAACACTCCTGCTGTACCAAGCTTATAGTCAATGAGATGTCCACTGACATAAGCAGGTTCTGTCAAACTCAAGTCATTTTAATCACCAATTTCTAGCAGCCATGCGCTGGACATTTTTATAATACTGGTAGCTCTGTCACATCAACTTCTTTCTGATTCTTCCTGGTGTCTGCTTCCAGCACATTTTGAATAGCTTCCTCTGAAGTCTGATCTTCTTTGGACTGTGATAACTCTGACGAAGTGTCATCATTAATTCTAACAACATTTCTGCCTCAAATGAACTCTGATTTCAAAGCTCCATTGTTGCAGTTTTCCATTAAACTGGTGAGATCATTCATTAAGTTACTTATGAATTCACCTGGAATGTTTCAGTGAAGTCATGCTATTAGAAGAATTTTTTTTTTCTCAGGTTAACGTAATTATCAATTATTATAGACGCTGCAGAACTCCTTCAAAATTATCAGTAACAAAAATGGAAGTTGCTGGGAAAGCTCAGCAGGTGTGTCAACATCTGTGCAGAGAAATCAGAGGTAACGTTTCAGGTTGAACGGCCTGTCCTTTAAAATGAAATTATCTGTTTTCCCTTTTTTTTTGACAATTTACAGTGTTATCAACTGTAGGTTCTGTTAAATACAACAGTATATTTTTAACTAGTGAACATGCCTGCTATATCTTAGGAACTGTTTTCTCCAAGATGCTCAATCCTATTTTTAAAACTTATCTTTGCCATTGAAGTTTTCAGATATTACTATTTTACCTGGTGCATTTTCCTAAAATTATAGTCTTGGATTAAATAAATAAATGTAAATTATTAATACTGTGGAAATTATAACCTTAAAGTATTGTTTGAGATCTGACCCACTATGGTGGTGTTATCAGCAAACTTGAAAATGGAGTTGGTGTGGAATGTGGCCACACAGTTGTGAATGCACCAGGAGCATAGCGAAGGGCTGAGTGCACAGCCTTGCGAGGCACCAGTGTTGAGAATTATTGTGGAGGAGGTGATGTCACCTATCCTTATTGATTGCAATCTGCCAGCACGAAGGCAAGGATCCAGTTGCAGGCAGAGGAGCAGAGTCCTGGGCCTCAGAGTTTGAGATGCGTTTTTTTGGAATTATGGTGTTCAAGGCAGAGCTAAAGTCAATAATTTGGAGAGGTGTCCTTGTTATCCAGGTGTTCCAGGGATGAGTGCAGGGCCAGGGAGATGATGTCTGCCAAGGATTTATTGTAATGATACATGAATTGTAGCGGATCAAGGCAGTCTGGGAGGCTGGAGTTTATGTGGGCCATTACCAGTCCCTCAAAGCACTTCATAATAACGGATGTCAGAGCCACTGGGTGGTAATCATTGAGGCGTGCTGCCTGATTTACCTTTGGCACCAGGATGATAGTGGTTGCCTTGAAGAAGGTAGGAACCTCACATCACAGTAAGGAGAGGTTTAAAGCCCAAGGCTTTAGCCTGACATGCTGTTTCTCACTTGTTGGCCTTTCACTGAGTTCCTGCTGATTGCTTGCAACTGCTCACTGTCTTTGTGAGAGGTTCTTAAAGCTGCAAAGTCCTTAATGTTGTAAACTCCTTCAGTTTTCTAGAAAATGCTTCTCCTGGGCCCAGTGGGCTTTTCTCACTCATGTATCTTGGTGTTTTCAGCAACTATGGACAACACTGATCATATTTGGTATTTGTGGGCGCTACCTCTCATCATCTTTCCATTGACTGGGTCTAGGGATCTAAATGCTTTATGATGGTCGAGGATTGACATCTGCTGACTCTTACCAAGAGCAGTCTCTTGTCTTCATTTGCATCTAATCACTCACATGCAATAAGATGCATGTTCCATTAATCTATTAGACATTGTTACTGAGACTGAGGAAACCTATGAATATTGCTCTGCATTGCATGAGATCCTGAGAAATCATCTTCCCTCCTATAATTAGCAGGCCATCATCAGATCAGGTATGGCTTTATGCTATCTCCAACATTATCTCTTTACAGCCATTACCTTATTTATAAACACTTCCCTAATAATGTCCAGTGGTGCAGAAAGGGCAGAACATGGGAGAGTTTTAGACAATGTGGCGTGGTGACTGAGAAATAAAACTGAGAGCACAAGAAATTCTCCTGACTTTAAGAAAGAAGGTGCAGATTGGAGGAATGATGATGGAGACCCTTGTGTTTTCACTGCAGCAACTTGAAAGCTGACTGCTGGAAGTTGAAGAGGAAGCTGGTCAGTTTTATTGAGGTTCGCAAGGCCTGACAAGGACAGGGTGCCTTAAGAGGTGACATGATAGACCTTGACCACAGTGATTGACACCACCAGGAACACCCCTACATTGAACTTCTGCATTAAAAGAATGTTTGTACAAGTTGTGACATGCTGCATAGTTTATGGAAAGATTTTTTAGATAACCCAAAAATTACACCCTGTATTATGTGTATTGCACTTTTCTTGGGCCATGCATCTTTTATTTAAATTATAAATTAAATTATAATTTAAATATGATAAAATGGATTGATCTGTGTTGGAAGAAATCAATGATGAGTATTTATATTATGATATATTTGTAATATTTGTAATATGGGAGACACTTTGAAAGAACAAACATTCTGTCACACTTTTCTCATAATATGCAGAATGACTAACCCAGTGGTGTTCTATGTATATATCCAAGCATACAAGATGCGTCAAGATCAATTCAGCCTGTAGTAAGATGCAGTCAGCAGAATGAATTGGATGTAGCAGTGTCAAAATCTGATCTGCAGATGCTGTCTAAGACCCCCACCTGTGTTATTATAGCCCTAGAGACTGAATTTGGAAATTTATGGCAGATTATGAGATGTATTCATGGTCATCTTAGTAATGAAAGCATGTCAGTGCACCCAGGTGGAATGGAAATATACATTTCTGATCTGATCTTCTTAGAGGTAGAACACAGAACAATATTATCTGCTGAATTGTCCGCGATTAGTAGACCTGCCATTGGTGAGACACATTTTTGAACAATTGCTCAGTCATCGGAGTCAGAGAGAGAGCGCTGAGTGTACAGATTTGATAAGAACTTGGTTATTGATTCTGTGCCCAGTTTTGGGTCACCCTACTTTAGGAATTATATCAGGATGTTCTAACCTGTTGGACCATGAAAGGGATATCCGCTAAGATAACAATCAGGGTTGAGAAACTTGACTTTTATATCAACTAACTAAAGCAACTGGACTCCTACTATTTAAAGGTTAAGAAATCATTTGTTCAAAGCTGAGGCCACCTGACGAAGGAGCAGCGCTCCAAAAGCTTGTGGTCTCAGATAAATCTTTGAAACGGAAGACAATAGTGATAGTAAAGATTAACTTTTAGAATAAGTGGATGACCTATGTACAAGGAACACTTGATAAAGCTGGAGAAAGAGGATTGGAATCAAATAAGTGGCTATTTCATTTGGAATGCCAGCTGATAACCTTTTGGTTGCCATGTTGCATGACATCAAAAGGATGTCTTTGATTTTGGCAATCAGTCAGGTACTTACTGATAGTAAAGGACAGAGATATTTGTGTACCTTGTAGACCATAGGACCATAAGAAATAGGAACAGGAGTGAGCCATTCATTAGGATCATGGTTGATCCGACATTCCTCGTGTCCATTTTCCTGTGCTTTCCTCATAACCCTTGATCAAGGATCTATCGAACTCAGCTTTAATCAAACACTGTGCTCCTGGAGCTATTCGGTGAAGTGGAACTCCATCAACAAACACATTGAACTGGACCCGGTATAGAAACCACTGAAAAACAGAGCCAGAAGTGATACCAACCACCTGAGCAAACCGAGGCATAAAAATAACAAGCAGGACAGAACAGCAACATTTCACTGAAGGCTCACTGACCATGTTGCCTTGCCGGGCGATGAAACGTTTACAACCAAACCCACTGGCTCAGTGATAATGGGAACTGCAGATGCTGGAGAATCCAAGACAACAAAATGTGAGGCTGGATGAACACAGCAGGCCAAGCAGCATCTCAGGAGCACAAAAGCTGACGTTTCGGGCCTAGACCCTTCATCAGAGAGGGGGATGGGGTGAGAGTTCTGGAATAAATAGGGAGAGAGGGGGAGGCGGACCGAAGATGGAGAGAAAAAAAGATAGGTGGAGAGAGTATAGGTGGGGAGGTAGGGAGGGGAAAGGTCAGTCCAGGGAAGACGGACAGGTCAAGGAGGTGGGATGAGGTTAGTAGGTAGATGGGGGTGCGGCTTGGGGTGTGAGGAAGGGATGGGTGAGAGGAAGAACAGGTTAGGGAGGTGGAGACAGGTTTGACTGGTTTTGGGATGCAGTGGGTGGAGTGGAGGAGCTGGGCTGGTTGTGTGGTGCAGTGGGGGGAGGGGACGAACTGGGCTGGTTTAGGGATGCAGTAGGGGAAGGGGAGATTTTGAAACTGGTGAAGTCCACATTGATACCATTAGGCTACAGGGTTCCCAAGCGGAATATGAGTTGCTGTTCCTGCAACCTTCGGGTGGCATCATTGTGGCACTACAGGAGGCCCATGATGGACATGTCATCTAAAGAATGGGAGGGGGAGTGGAAATGGTTTGCGACTGGGAGGTGCAGTAGTTTGTTGCAAACTGAGCGGAGGTGTTCTGCAAAGCGGTCTCCAAGCCTCCGCTTGGTTTCCCCAATGTAGAGGAAGCCACACCGGGTACAGTGGATGCAGTATACCACATTGGCAGATGTGCAGGTGAACCTCTGCTTAATGTGGAATGTCATCTTGGGGCCTGGGATAGGGGTGAGGGGGGAGGTGTGGGGGCAAGTGGAGCATTTCCTGCGGTTGCAGGGGAAGGTGCCGGGTGTGGTGGGGTTGGAGGGCAGTGTGGAGCGAACAAGGGAGTCACGGAGAGAGTGGTCTCTCCGGAAAGCAGACAGGGGTGGGGATGGAAAAATGTCTTGGGTGGTGGGGTCGGATTGTAGATGGCGGAAGTGTCGGAGGATGATGCGTTGTATCCGGAGGTTGGTGGGGTGGTGTGTGAGAACGAGGGGGATCCTCTTTGGGCAGTTGTGGCGGGGTGGGGTGTGAGAGACGTGTTGCGGGAAATACGGGAGACGTGGTCGAGGGTGTTCGGGAGACGCGGTCGAGGGAGTCGAGAACACCCTCGACCGCGTCTCCCGTATTTCCCGCAACACATCTCTCACACCCCACCCCGCCACAACCGCCCAAAGAGGATCCCCCTCGTTCTCACACACCACCCCACCAACCTCCGGATACAACGCATCATCCTCCGACACTTCCGCCATCTACAATCCGACCTCACCACCCAAGACATTTTTCCATCCCCACCCCTGTCTGCTTTCCGGAGAGACCACTCTCTCCGTGACTCCCTTGTTCGCTCCACACTGCCCTCCAACCCCACCACACCCGGCACCTTCCCCTGCAACCGCAGGAAATGCTCCACTTGCCCCCACACCTCCCCCCTCACCCCTATCCCAGGCCCCAAGATGACATTCCACATTAAGCAGAGGTTCACCTGCACATCTGCCAATGTGGTATACTGCATCCACTGTACCCGGTGTGGCTTCCTCTACATTGGGGAAACCAAGCGGAGGCTTGGAGACCGCTTTGCAGAACACCTCCGCTCAGTTTGCAACAAACTACTGCACCTCCCAGTCGCAAACCATTTCCACTCCCCCTCCCATTCTTTAGATGACATGTCCATCATGGGCCTCCTGCAGTGCCACAATGATGCCACCCGAAGGTTGCAGGAACAGCAACTCATATTCCGCTTGGGAACCCTGCAGCCTAATGGTATCAATGTGGACTTCACCAGTTTCAAAATCTCCCCTTCCCCAACTGCATCCCTAAACCAGCCCAGTTCGTCCCCTCCCCCCACTGCACCACACAACCAGCCCAGCTCCTCCACTCCACCCACTGCATCCCAAAACCAGTCCAACCTGTCTCCGCCTCCCTAACCGGTTCTTCCTCTCACCCATCCCTTCCTCCCACCCCAAGCCGCACCCCCAGCTACCTACTAACCTCATCCCACCTCCTTGACCTGTCCGTCTTCCCTGGACTGACCTATCCCCTCCCTACCTCCCCACCTATACTCTCTCCACCTATCTTTTTTTCTCTCCATCTTCGGTCCGCCTCCCCCTCTCTCCCTATTTATTCCAGAACTCTCACCCCATCCCCCTCTCTGATGAAGGGTCTAGGCCCGAAACGTCAGCTTTTGTGCTCCTGAGATGCTGCTTGGCCTGCTGTGTTCATCCATCCTCACATTTTGTTGCCACTGGCTCAGTGAGCATGTCTACAATCTCATTCATGGTCACCATTAGACTTTTAATTCCTGTCTTTTTTACTGAATTAAAATGCCAACATTTGCCATATGGGATTTGAACCAAGATCCCCAGAACATTACCTGGCTCTCTAGATTAAGAGCCCAGCAATAATACCACAAGGCCATACTTCCTCAGATTAATATAACAGTGATTAATATAACACTGTCTATCAAAAGTCTCAATGAGATATTTGCTATTGCTCATGAAAGCACTTCACATAATTTTATAGCTTCATAAATGTTGCTGTTTATACCTACATAACTGTGCTGAGAAATCTGTCATAATTTACCATACATCACCTCTTATGTCATCTCTTTTATATCATCCTCACAAACCATTGTAGCTTGAATGCAACTCCAGTGACATCCACTGTCCAACAGTGACATGCCCAGTGTCATCCACTAACCAATAGTGACATGCCCAATGACATCCACTATCCAAGAGTGACATGCCCAATGACATCCACTATCCAAGAGTGACATGCCCAATGACATCCACTATCCTACCGTGACATGCCCAATGACATCCACTATCCTACTGTGACATGTCCAATGACATCCACTGTCCTACTGTGAATGTCCAATGACATCCACTATCCTACAGTGACATGTCCAATGACATTCATTATCCTACCATGACATGCACAAGACATCCACTATCCTACAATGCCAATGTTGATGCCACCTTCTACTGCTTTCCAGTTCTTCGAACAAAAAACATCCCTAACGCTTTCCAGCAATGATCAAATACCCAAAGTACTGGCATTTTCATTTCTGGATGTCACTTCCATTAGTCCTTTTTGCTGTTATAGTATGATCATAAGATGTAGGAGCCGAAGATGGCCACTTGGTTGAGTCTGCTGCACCATTCAGTGAGATCATAGTTAGCCTGATAACTGTCAGCTTCACTTTCCTGCACGTCCCTGGACACAATAGGGCAATTTGGCATGGCCAATCCACCTAACCTGCGCATCTTTGGGCTGTGGGAGGAAACTGGAGGGCCTGGTGCTGTGAAGCAGCAGTGTTAACCACTGAGCTACTTTGCAGCCCATTGTAGACATTGCACAGATTCCTTTCCTTGGGATCCACTACCAACCGGAATTTTCACAGCCTACCTTCATATTGAAACTCCCCATCATTGTTATATGCCTTTTCTGCCTCCTGATTTATTTCCTGCCCCACATCTTGCTACTGCTGGGGGGACTGTATATAAATCCCATCAGGGTTTTTTTTCCTTTGTGGTTCCTCAACTCTACCCACACAGATTGCACACCTTTTGAGCACAGTGTTCCAACAAAACTCAGTGTAACCTTATTTTCGGCTTAGGGACTTCACAGCTTCTAAGACTCAGTATTGAGTTCCATGACTTCAGGGAATGATCTATGTACTCCATTTTTCTTACACCTTCCACCCTCCCCACACTGTGTCTTGTTGGCCTTGTTCTCAACAGAGCAGAGCCATTTCCTCCTTTTGACATCTGATATTTACCGCTGTTTTGCTTCTCTATCTCACATTCACCACCAATATCTGCCTTTGTCTTTTGCTCTGGACGCCTCATAACCTGCCTCCTCCCCTTCGTCAACAGTATAAAAAGTCATCTCCTTTCAGTTTGGAACAAGAGCCATACTAGGCTCAATGTTTACTCTATTTCTTTCTCTCGCAATCCTGCCAGACCTGCTGAGTTTCTCTGGTGTATCTTTTTTATGTAGTTTTCCAGCAGCTACGGTAGTTAGCTTTTATAATAATCTTACATCTTCAGTGTCAATGTCGCATTTCAACAATGCATCCTTTAAATTTTGGGAATGAAGATAATTGAATACTTTTTCCTAGTCTTGGAAACATAGGTAAATTCATTCAAGGCTAAGGGCCAAGTTATGTATTTGTCTTTTTTTAACCAACATGGACATGATGGGCTGAAGGATCTTTTTCTGTGCTGTAGACCTCCATAGAACATAGAACATAGAACATTACAGCGCAGTATAGGCCCTTTGGCCCTCGATGTTGCGCAGACCTGTCAAAACCAATCTGAAGCCCATGTAACCTATACTATTCCATTATCATCCATTTGTTTGTCCAATGACCACTTAAATGCCCTTAAAGTTGGCGAGTCTACTACTGTTGCAGGCAGGGCCTTCCATGCCCTTACTACTCTCTCAGTAAAGAACCTACCTCTGACATCTCTCCTACATCTATCTCGCATCAATTTAAAGCTATGTCTCCTCGTGCTAGCCATCACCATCCAAGGAAAAAGGCTCTCACTGTCCACCCTGTCTAATCCTCTGATCATCTTGTATGTCTCTATTAAGTCACCTCTTAACCACCTTCTCTCTAGCGAAAACAGCCTCAAGTCCCTCAGCCTTTCCTCGTAAGACCTTCCCTCCATACCAGGCAACATCCTGGTACATCTCCTCTACACCCTTTCCAATGCTTCCACATCCTTCCTGTAATGCGGCGACCAGAACTGTATGCAATACTCCAAGTGTGGCTGCACCAGAGTTTTGTACAGCTGCAACATGGCCTCATGGCTCCGAAACTCAATCCCTCTACCAATAAAACCTAACATGCCATACGCCTTCTTAACAACTCTATCAACATGTCACTGTGATTATAAATATTCCTGTTTACTTCTAGATATTTATCAAAGATTGTCTTTGGCTTAACATCCCCTCTCATTCCAACTCCCAAGTTTACATCCAGACTCTGTTTTATCAATCCTCGCTTCAATATGTTCTCAATTGCATCACAATAACTCTCCGGATCACTTTGAGATGACTCGGTAAGCATACGGTTCTAAAATGATTGCTTTAGCTTTCTTCAATAACAACAAATAATCAATGCCTCAAATTACTTGGCATGTATGCCTTGAATGAATAAATGAATGGCTTTTCTCAAAAATACCTTCTGATCAAAACCTTCATCTGAAAATACAATGTATGCTTGCTTAATGCGTTGGTAGTTGCATGAACTCCATTAGCAATTTAATATGCTTTACTGTCAATTGCTTTAGGGCTTTTTTTATTTGTTGTTCTTTGTTTGTTTGTGTAGCTTGTAGTCAGTTACCTCATATAAGGAAATGACTTCTTAATCCAAGAATGTGAGGGAATTTATGTAACATTAAACCAATACAAGAGGCTTCCATAATTTTGTTTACACCACATAATACTTAAATTACTTTCTCCTGTATTTTTGTCTTCCTGTATTGATGGATTCTTCTTCCATACTTTCTCCAAATCCATTCCATTCAATTACTTTTGAACAGAGAAACAAGTTATTGAAGGTACTCACAATTTATTTTTAAGTATTTGGTTTTTATACAGTCCAAATATTTGCTTTAGACGGTTTCCAATGAGTGCCAGCATGAAGAGGAAAGGTTTTATTTTCGTCATCTCTACAAATAAATCCATTTCTGTTTATTGCTGCCTCTTACAGGGTGAAGTCTGTCATCCTTTGTTTTCAGCCGAGGATGAGCTGCGTTCTGTTAGAAATTAATCTGTCCATTGTTGACTTTACATCCAAATCTCTTTTGTGCTGTTGCTTACCACTGGGCTTGACTTTACGACTCCCTCCACACTGGTGCCCTGGGAGGCAGTCAGACATGTAAATCTCTGCTCGTGGAATTCCCACTATATTTTTTCCTGTCCCTGGGATCTTCCACACAATATTACTAGGGCCGACTAACACAGACACGAGGCAGGATCTTCCAGATAGTCAATTGCTGCTGTTGTCTATAAAAAGCACACAGGATATTGCAGCAGTCCTGACTGAAGTATTTTATGGCCCTTAGCAGCTAGTACACCAACTTACTTTCAACTGAATGTAGTCTCAAGATTGAGTAGTGCCTTCTTGAAGATGCTCCTCCAGACTACATGGGGGTGGGGGGACTCTCTGTGTCCCCAGAACAGTAGGAGGATGAAGAGTCAACGATTCGTCCAGGTTTTAGCTTGAAACATTGACTTTCCCGCTCCTCTGGTGCTGTCTAACTTGCTGTGCTTGTCCAGCTCCACATTTATTGACTCTGGCTTCCAGCATCTGCAGTCCTTGCTGTCTCCTAGTAGGAGAATAGAGGTTGCAGAGGATCATGCCCATAGTCCATCATGCCAATACCTGGTGCCTTGGCTGCAGGGCTGAAATAGGACACCACTACCTCTGGCAAAGTTGATACAGCTCATAACCGGAAGCATGAAATGTGACTGAAGGTGAAAAGAGAAAAGATAGGAGGAGGTGCTGACCTTGAGAGTGGAAGTGCATGGCCATCAGCATTAACTGTCAGACACATGTTCATTTCTCAATGCGGGCCACAGGTATACCAGAGGTAACTCTTGCACAGCCAACGATGATTGGACATTTGCAGAAGGCACCACGCTGGACAGTCATAGACAGCATGGAAACAGCTGCCGTGGCCCAACTTGTCCATGCCAACCAGCTTTCCTAAACTGAATGAGATCCATTTGCCTGCATTTTGCCCATATCCCTCTAAACCTTTCCTGTTCATATACCTGTCCAAATGTCTTTTAAATGTCGTAATTGTACCAGTCTCAACCACTTTCTCTGGCAGCTCCTTCTATACACGTACCACCCCCAACATGAAAACGTTGCCCCTTAGGTCCCTTTTAAATATTTCCCTTTTTGCCTTAAACCTATAGTTTTGGACTCCCCTAACCTGAGGAAAAGACCTTCACTATTCATCTTGTCTATGCCCCTCATGCTTTTATAGATCTCTATCAGCTCACCCCTCAGCCTCTTATGTCCATTGCATAACATTTTACAGGATTTTTGCCTGTTATTGACCTTGATTTTTTCTGCACAGCAAGGAGGTTGTTTTTCTAACAGTTCATGGGATGTTGGCATCACTGGCTAGACCAGCATTTATTGCCCATCCATAATTGCTCTGGAAAAAGTGGTAGTGAGCCGACTAGGATTTCTACTGTCTTCAGGACACCCACTGGGCTGTTAAGAAAGGATGTCCAGTATTTTGACCCAGCGACAGTGAAGGAATTTTAATTATAATTCTGAAACAGGATAACGTATAACTTGCCAAGTGATGGTATTTCTGTGCGTCAGCTTCTGTTGTCCTCTGAGGTAATAGTGGATACAGATTTGGAATGGAGTCAGCTGCTCCTAAAATATTGTGTCCAGATGTTGGATAACTGTCATTGGAATAATGTGTGCCTGAGGGAGAAAAGAGTTCACAATACAAGAGAAATGTAGAGAATTTAAGGCAGTGTGCCGTATAAGGCCATCCATTGTGAGAGGTTCTCGGCCCTGTATCTAAGGAAGTATGTGTTGGCATTGGCAGGGTTCTAGAGGAGGTTTACAAGGCTGATCCTAGGGGTGAAGGGTTTGTCATGTGAGGAACAGTTGAGGACATTCTAGGTCTGTACTCGATGGAATTTAGGAGGATGATGGGGGAGTTCTGATTGAAATTTATAAAATACTGAGAGGTCTGGATAGAGTGGATATGGAGACAATTTTTCTACTCGTAGGAAAGATCAGGATCCAGGGGCACAGCCTGAGAGTGAAGGGATGACCCTATAGAGCTGAGATGAGGAGGAATTTCTTCAGCAGAGGAAGGTGAACCAGTGGAGCTCATTGCCACAGAAAGCTGTGGAATTGTATTTAAGACAGAGATAGGTTATTGATTAGTAAGGGGATCAAGGGTAAGGGGAGAAGGGGCAGGAAAATGAGACTGAAAATCACGTCAGTCATTTCTGAAGGGTGGAGCAGACTCAGTGGGCTGAATGGCCTAATTCTGCTTCCATTTTTTATGGAGATAGAAGTGCTGGAGCTCGTTGGACTGGAGGCAGGGTTAACATGGAAAGATGTGTGTGGAGTCAAGGAGGAGGATGACGTGTGCTTCTCATCGTTTGATTAGTACAAATCATTGTGTGCACAGCTCATATCTTGCTCCAGGTACTGTGGAACCAGTAACACATTCTAGAAAATGTACTGCTCCCCCATCATCCCCACCTCACCTGCAGGTTATAGACAAGAGCAACCAGCCAATCAGTCCGAAGGACTGACACTTCACATCATCTCATTGGAGAAGCAGGAGACCATAGAGTGTCCTGTCTGCTCATCTCCTCCCATCCTCCACCAGAGGGCATGTGAAGGTGAATATTCTCTGATAACTTACACATAAGAGAATCTCTGAGAAGGCTATATTGCATTTTAAGATAAAATATCAGTTTAGCCCAAATGTGTCATGCGATGCTAAACAAGTTGAAGCTTGTGCCAGAAACAGCTGCTTGGAGGATTATTGCAGCAATGATTCCCACTGAATCAGCCTGCTTACTCTTATTAAAGAAGTTACATTGCATTTCAGACTGGATGTAGCTTGGAGCAGAATCAAGACAGTCGGGTTCTTTAAGTAGTAAATAGTCCAAACTTATTCAAGCAAGGATACAATTATTGTTAAGGACGTTTTTAAAATGTACAACTGCGACTAACTACCCAGGTGTTGGTGCTGAGCTGGGGTCGACAATATCAGAAGCCACATGACACCTGGTTATAGTCCAACAGATTTATTTGAAATTACAACCTTCACTTAAAGCTTGAAGGACCAGGGCTCTGAAAACTTGTAATTTCAAATAAACCTGTTGGACTATAACTTGGTGTTGTAAGGGACTTCTGACAATGTCAAGATGCATATCTTCAACTGGTAGACAGTCTAGTGGACTTTAGCAATAGGAAACAGCACTATGGATATTAGGACAATAGGATAATAGCACAACAGGAAACTGTTCCATTCAAACAGAGCTTTTTTGCTTGCTTTCTTGAATGAGGATAGAAAATGGAGAAAGCAAATGATTATGTCTAAATCCATTGCACGCACACGTGATTGAAAACTCTTGTAAATGCAGAGTTTGTTCATTAAAAATGTACCATTCATTCATTTAGTGTGGACATGTAAAGATGGTGATGACACATTTGCTTAAGGAAAGCTTGCATTTTCTTTTGGCGCAACTTGAAAAAAAACCTGAGCTGGGTAGTGTTGTGTGGAGGACTGAATGGCATTGTATTAAGATATTAAATTCCAGAATGGTGCACGGGACTTGGGGTGGCCATGAGGATAAATAGCTAAGATGCAAAGGGTAAATAAAACTATAATTGCAGTGGGGTTTTGTTTCACTTTTTTTTTGCTAGTTTGCGGGAAAGAACATACCGGAAAATTGTTGAAATGGTATATTCTGTACTACAAAACAGCAAAGAAGCGTGAAACCCAAAGACCATTTTGAGTCTGCACAAGTGTGGGGCTGGGTGGTGTGATGGTGTCCTTTGTCATGCATTGTGTTTCTAATCTTCTGTGTAGCTGCTAGTGAGTTGTTTGCTTTCAATCTGTGGTACTGCACGAGAGGTGATTGTGGATTGTTTACTGCTTTAATCATCGTAGTGATTTGAGGCCCCAAATAGCTGCATTACGTGATAACAGTTGTAATCAATCCTCAATATAAGCACAACGATTGATTTCCAGTAGCATTACTATGACTTAACAATCGATCCACATGATTAAAACAGCAACCTCCTGCACTAACTACTGCTGGGGGAGCCAAAAATAATTGGAGGATTTGCTTAACAAATTTAGCTGTTATTTTCTTTGCTTTTAAAGTTGAATCTTGCAGCTTAATTGTAGTAAACTGCTGGCACAGAATGGGATGAATAATTCAATGATTTTGCCAGTATTGATTTTCCATACCTTGTTCTGCTGAATGCAATGAGTCAACCGCATCGTGTGGGACTGGATTCATGAGGGGTAGACCAAATTAGTTTTCTCCCTTTAAAGGTATTCAGTGAACTGTAGCGATTGTAATGAGATCAGTCAGCTGAATGTCATAGAGTATGAGTTCTGCTTTTGGGGCTGTTGATCTGATCCAATCAGAGAGTCCTGGCTGACAGAAAAGGATGAGTGTCAGGGATATTGAGCCTCCTGGATGCCTGACTCAATGAGAAGCAGTGCTATTGTCAAAGGTTATGCATTTGTTAACTAAGGGTGATTGGGATGCCAACTTCCAAAGAGTTAATTCATGAACCTATTGCAGGACTGCAGGAAGGATAGCAGAAGTATATCATGTCCAGTTTCCGGGAGACCTTTAACTACAGAACAATATCCCCACATACCTGTCCCATTCAACACCTCCACTATTCATGGGTATTAGGTTAGTAAATGTGTGACTACCTATTGACGCAGGATACACCATTAATAGCAGAATTTCTAAAGCCTGTTTTGTGAATTATTTTCACATGCTGCAAAACCTTTTTTTCAAAAAACTACTTTGGCCTGTTGGAGAGATTAGCCACTAAGGGGATTTATAAACCAACTGTCTATTGAGACTGGTTTATATTTGAGAAACTAACAACACATGGGTAGCAAACCTCTTGCATAAGAATCTGCCTCTTAATTGATGAGGAAGTAGAATCAAGATAAGTGGGTATTTTAAACATGGATTACACCCTAAAAGTGGAGATGTTGTGAAATGATAATATGAAAGTAGCACTGTTCAATACAGTCAGGGCATGTGCACTTGGCTGGGGCTGAACTACAGATTAAGACCTGCCACTTGGCTCCTCTTCATAATCCCTAATAATTATAGAATCACTACAGTACAGAAAGACGTCCTTCAGCCCATCATCCAACCCTCTGAAGAGCATCCCATCCAAACCCAGTCCCTTACCCTATCCCTGCATTCCCCATGACTAACCCACCTCACCTGCACATCCTGGGACGATTACCTGGAGGAAACCTGTGCAGATACAGGGAGAATATGCAAACCCCAGGCGGACTGTTGCCTGAGGGTGTAATTGAACCCAGGTCCCTGGTGCTGTGGAGCAGCAGTGCTACCCATTGGACTACCATGCCACCCTGTATTTGTAATAATTGATTGATTGTTGTCACATGTGCCGAGATACAATGAAAAGGGCTGTTTTGTAAGCTGTACAGGCAGATCGTACCATACAAAGTACATCTGAGTAGCTGAACAGAGCACAGATGAAGGGTCTAGGCCCGAAACATCAGCTTTTGTGCTCCTGAGATGCTACTTGGCCTGCTGTGTTCATCCAGCTTCACAATGTTATCTTGGATTCTCCAGCATCTGCAGTTCCCATTATCACAGAGCACAGAATATAGTGTTATAGGTGCAGAGAAGGTGCAGAGAGAGAGAGAGATCAGAATTAATATTTGAGAGGTGCATTCAAAAATCTGATAACAGTGGGGAAGAAGTTGTTCTTAAACCTGTTTTGGCATAAGAACATAAGAATGTAAGAATTAGGAGCAGGAGTAGGCCATCCGGCCCTTCGAGCCTGCCGTGCCATTTAATAAGATCATGGCTAATCTTTTTGAGACTCAGCTCCAGCTACCCACCCACTCACCATAACCCTTAATTCCTTTACTGTTCAAAAATTTATCTAGCCTTGCCTTAAAAACATTCAGCAAGGTAGCTTCAACTGCTTCACTGGGCAGGGAATTCCACAGTTTCACAACCCTTTGGGTGAAGAAGTTCCTCCTGACCTCAGTCCTACATCTGCTTCCCTATATTTTGAGGTGATGGCCTCTAGTCCTCATTTCACCTGCGAGCGGAAGCAACCTCCCTGCCTCCACCTTATCTATTCCCTTCATAATTTTATATGTTTCTACAAGATCTCCCCTCATTCTTCTGAATTCCAATGAGTATAATCCCAGTCTACTCAGTCTCTCCTCATATCCCAACCCTTTCAACTCTGGTATCAACTGAGTGAATCTCCTCTGCACCCCCTCCAGTGCTAGTATATCTCTTCTCAAGTAAGGAGACCAAAACTGCACACAGTACTCCAGCTGTGACCTCACCAGGACCCTATACAGCTGCAGCATAGCCTCCTTGTTTTTAGACTCCATCCCTCGAGAATTGGCAGACAAAATTCCATTTGCCTTTTTAATTACCTGCTGCACCTGCAATCCTACTTTTAGGCTTCATGCACAAGGACACCAATGTCCCTCTGCACAGCAGTGTGCTGCAATTTTTTACCATTTAAAATATAGTACATTTTGCTGTTATTCCTACCAAAATGGATGACCTCACACATATCAACATTGTACTCCATCTGCCAGACCTTTGCCCACTCACTTAGACTATCTATATCCCTCTGCAGACTTTCAGTGTCTTCTGCACAGTTTGCTCTTTCAGTGTCATCTGCAAATTTTGACGAACCACACTTAGTCCCCAACTCCAAATAACCTGTATAAATTGTAAACAACACTGATCCCTGAGGCACACCACTAGCCACTGACCGCCAACCAGAAAAACACCCACTTACCCCTACTCTTTGCTTTCTACTGGTCAACCGATCCTCTATCCATGCTAATACATTACCTGTAATACCGTGCAACTTTATCTTATGTAGCAGCCTTTGGTGTGGCATCTTGTCAAATGCCTTCTGGAAATCCAGATATGCCACATCCATAGGTTTCCCATTGTCCACCATGCAAGTAATGTCCTCAAAGAATTCCATCAAATTAGTCAAACATGACTTACCTTTGATGAACCCAAGCTGCGTGATCCCAATGGGACAATTTATATCCAGATGTCTTGCTATTTCTTCCTTAATGATAGATTCAAGCATTTTCCTCACTACTGAATTTAAGCTAACTGGCCTATAGTTACCAGAGATAATGGGAACTGCAGATGCTGGAGAATCCAAGATAACAAAGTGTGGGGCTGGATGAACAGAGCAGGCCAAGCAGCATCTTAGGAACTCAAAAGCTGACGTTTCAGGCCTAGACCCTTCATCAGAAAGGGGGATGGGGAGAGCGTTCTGAAATAAATAGGGAGAGAGGGGGAGGCAGACTGAAGATGGATAGGGGAGAAGATAGGTGGAGAGGAGAGTATGGGTGGGGAGGTGGGGAGGGGATAGGTCAGTTCGAGGAGGACGGGCAGGTCAAGGAGGCAGGATGAGGTTAGTGGGTAGGAAATGGAGGTACGACGTGAAGTGGAAGGAGGGGATAGGTGAGATGAAGAACAGGTTAGGGAGGCAGGGACGAGCTGGGCTGGTTTTGGGCTGCTGTGGGGGGGAGGGGAGATTTTGAAGCTGGTGAAATCCATATTGATACCTATAGTTAACAAAGTGTGAAGCTGGATGAACACTGCAGACCAAGGAACATCTCAGGAGTGCAAAAGCTGACGTTTTGGGCCTAGACCCTTCATCAGAGAGGGGGAAGGGGAGGGGGTTCTGAAATAAATAGGGAGAGAGGGGGAGGCGGACTGAAGATGGATAGAGGAGAAGATAGGTGGAGAGGAGAGTATAGGTGGGGAGGTGGGGAGGGGATAGGTCAGCCCGGGAGGACGGACAGGTCAAGGAGGTGGGATGAGTTTAGTAGGTAGGAAATGGAGGTGCGGCTTGAGATGGGGGGAGGGGATAGGTGAGAGGAAGAACGGTTTAGGGAGGCGGGGATGAGCTGGACTGGTTTTGGGATGCAGTGGGGGGAGGGGAGATTTTGAAGATTGTGAAGTCCACATTGATACCATTGGGCTGCAGGGTTCCTAAGCAGAATATGAGTTATTGTTCCTGCAACCTTCAGGTGGCATCATTGTGGCACTGCAGGAGGCCCATGATGGACATGTCGTCTAAGGAATGGGAGGGGAAGTTAAAATGGTTCGCGACTGGGAGGTGCGGTTGTTTATTGCGAACCGAGCGTAAGTGTTGTGCAAAGCGGTCCCCAAGCCTCCGCTTAGTTTCTCCAATGTAGAGGAAGCCACACTGGGTACAGTGGATGCAGTATACCACATTGGCAGATGTGCAGGTGAACCTCTGCTTAATATGGAAGGTCATCTTGGGGCCTGGGATGGGGGTGAGGGAGGAGGTGTGGGGGCAAGTGTAGCATTTCCTGCGGTTGCAGGGGAAGGTGCCGGGAGTGGTGAGGTTGGAGGGGAGTGTGGGGAGTTCGCAATAAACAACCGCACCTCCCAGTCTGTCCTTCCGAACAGTTTGATACCCCTGGATATTTAACTCCCAGTCATCACCATCCTGTAACCATGTCTCTGTAATGGCTGCTAAATCATACGCATTTAACATGATTTGCTCCGTCAACTCATCCACCTTGTTTTGAATGCTCCAAGCATATGCCCTTAAGCCATTTTTAGCACCTTCTTTTTGGGCCCTATTACCTCTATTACTAACAGCACTTGAGTTCTCCTTCCCTTTAACGTTTTTCCTAATTTTCAATGGAGTTGAAGCTTCCTCGTCACCTGCTAACCTGCTGCTTTGCCTCACATTAATTGTTATTCTCCATCTACACTCACTTCTCCCTTCCCCCCTACTTACTAGTTTAAAGTCCTATTAACCATCCTATTTACCCTTTTCGCCAGAACACTGGACTCGGCCCTGTTCGGGTGGAGTCCATCCCAACAACATAGATCCCTCCTGCCCCAGAACTGATGCCAGTGCCCCATGAAAAGGAAACCCTCTTTCCCACACCACTCTTTTAGCCACGTGTTTACTTCCCTGATCCTCACCTCCCTGTGCCAATTTGCACGTGGCTTGGGCAGCAATCCAGAGATTATGACCCTTGAAGGCCTGTTTTTTAATTTTGTTCCTAGCTTTTCATAATCCCGAAACAGGTCTTCTTTCCTAGTCCTGCCTATGTTGTTGGTGCCCACGTGGACCATAAGAACTGGATCCTCCCCTTCCCTCTCTAGTATCCTCTCAAGCTGGTCAGAGATGTCTCGCACCCTGTCACCAGGAAGGCAACACACCACGCGGGATTCTCTATCCTGCTTGCAAAGGACACTGTCTATCCCCCTGATGATGGAATCCCCTACAACTACAATCTGTCTTTTTGCTCCTCACTCTTGAATGGCCCCCTGACCATGGTGCCATGGTCAGTTGACTCATCATTCCTGCAACCCTGTTCCTCATCCACGCAGGGAGCAAGTGCCTCATACCTGTGGGACAATGTCAAGGGCTGCAGCTCCTGTGTTCCTGTCTGCAGGGTCCCTCTACCTGCCTCACTCGCAGTCACGCACTGCTGTCCCTGCCACCGATCGAATTAACATTAGTTAACCTACCAGGTGTGGCTGCCTGGTAGGATCCAGGTATTTCTCCCCCTCCCGGATGTGCCGCAGTGTTTGGAGTTCGGATTCCAGCTCGTCAACTTTGAGCCTGAGCTCCTCAAGCAGCCAACACTTGCTGCAGATGTGGTCACTGCCGTTCTCAATGGGATTGTCTAGCTCCCACATCATACAGCTACAACACATTACCTGGCCTGCCATCTCTACTTCGTTAATTATTTAAAATTAATTAGTTTTACTTTAGTTTCGCAGTGTTCACTGCACCAGTAAGTTTACTCCGTTACATACTCAAACAGACTCCGGCTTTGCCTTCCGACCCGCTCTGAGAGGATTTGGTGGCTAGGTGACCACCCCGAAAGATAACAAAGAGATGAGGGAAACAACGCAGAAAGCTTACCTGCTCACCACACCATGCATGCAGTGTCTCAGGTATTAGTTAACTCCCAAATTTATTGGGTGGAACCTTACCTTCCCAGGCTGCCCTCGTGCTTCCTCCCGGACTCCTGCTGCTGAAACAACTGAAATGCCGCAGTCATGTCCGGGGGAGAGTGTTGCTGTATTATCATGTCCTCAAACTTTTATGTCTTCTGCCAGATGGAAGAGGGTGAACGAGGGGTCTTTGATTATGTTGGTTGCTTTCCTGAGGCAGCAGGATGTGTAGATAGAGTCAATGGATGGGAGGCTGGTTTACATGATAGACTGAACTGGGTTCACGATTCTCTGTAGTTTCTTGTGGTCTTGGGAAGCGTTGTTGCAAAATAGTATGTTTCATATTAATAATGAATTCCATACCAATGTATCTTGTACATACTTGCCATTGAACAGTAAGGTACGTTGTGTTTAAAACAGGGCCTACCTCTTGTTAGATTAGCAAGTGATTCTCTCTACTACATTAGACTCTGTGGCTCTCTGCTGAAAAGAATAATGATTGGGGCAGGTCTATCCAACAACATTCTGAGCAGTGGTAAAGATTCATATAACAACAGACTCCATTCACCAGCATGAACAAGGCAGATAATGGTTAGAGACCTGATGATTTCTTCAGTCACAACATTGAGGAGGATAGTGGTGTGGGAAAGTCAGCCGTTAGAAGGGATGAATCTTCAAAAACCTGACACATAAGGATCTCATGGCTAGATTCAACACTGTAGACCCTACAATCAATAATAAACAGCATTTCAGACCTGGGCAGAGATGTGTTTGGAGTCGTTGAAACTTCTTGTAGCTGGAATATCAGTGACTCCAAGTTAGATTGCGTCAAGTTTTGACCGTTGGCAGAAGTGACCTGAATTGAGTTTGTTCAAAGAGTGAAGGAGATCAGAGACTCCATGAAAAAAGTTGAGACCCCTGGTGAAAACTCTAAAACAGCACAGTTTACAGGTTGGTAGTAAGGAGTACTTGAACTCTTAAGTAACGCATGAGAGCCTGATATAGGAGTAGGGCAGACAGACACCAGGTCCACTAACAGTTGTTGGCAACACTGCGGAACAAGGAAACCTCACAGGCACAAGCAGTGCCCAGGTGTAAAAATAATATTTTATCCATAAAAAGAATGTCACTTTTAGAAAAAAACTCAAAGAGGTGCAGGCTAGGTGGATTGGCCATGCTAAATTGCCCATAGTGCCCAGAGATGTTTGAGTTAGGTGGGTTAGACATGACAAAAATGCAGGGGCAGGGGAATGGATCTGGATGGATGCTCTTCAGAGGGGCGATGTGGGCTTGTTGAGCCGAATGGCCTGTTTCCACATTGTAGGGATTCTATTCTATAGATCACAGTCATGGGGAAAGAAGTCATCAAATTAGTATTTACACAAAGAGGCTCACGTGGTAGAAAAGACTCTCATAGAGGAAAAACCAAATGTATTCCTAAGGTAAATAGGTGATCCAGTCCTGGCCCTTTTGTAAGAGGATATTATTGCCACTGAAGGAGGAGTAAAACAAAAGGTTTACCCAGTCATGTTCCTGGAATGGTGAGACTGCTGTGTGAAGAACAAGAGATGGTCTCATTGAAACCTAAAAAATGCATAAGCAAATAGGTATGGTGGATGCAAGTAAGATGTTTTTCGGGCTGGGGAGCCTAGAAGCAGGAGAGATAACTTCAGAATAAGGGGAAGCCATGTGGGATTTCAAAGAGGTCAAATATTTTTACCCCAAGAACTCTTTGGAATTCGCTCGCACAGAGCTCAGTCACTGATATGTTTAAAGCAGAGATATACAGATTTTTAAATACCAATTTACATAAATGAATATGGGGATAGGTGTGAAAAGGTCTTTGAAGTGGGTGATCAGTTGTGATTGGCAGAGCAGGTTTGACAGGCTGTATGACCTACTGCTGCTCCAACGCTCCTACATCAATGGCCATCTCACGAAGTCTAAGCTTGATACGGGGGTGAGTGTTGCGGAAATATCCGACAGCATATGATGATTGATACACTTCTTTACCAAACACTGCAATTGTAATTTCCAGGAGGTATAGAACATAATATTACAGCTTTTCTCGAAGCAACTCTACAAAACGAGAATACCCAACAGTAAAAAGCTGAAATGTACTTCTCAATCAAGCGTTTTGATTCTTGAGCATGAATGCATGTTTTGAACTGAATCATCTTCAAATGGCTGAAAGAGTCAAATTAGTTACATTTAAGAAGCTACTGGTCAAGGAACAACAAGTCAAAGAATATTCAGTTGCCGAACAGCCAGTTGTTATGACTCTCGACTCCTGAATGAAACGAAACGGAAAACATAATCCATTGAAATGAGCCATGTTCGAAATTGCTTGATGCTGTAAATGAAAGACAATGGCAATTGAATGTCAATGGCTCCTCCAAATATGATAGAAGCAAGGGAGTGACAATTTGTGCCTCAGTTTGTGTAGAAGGATGGCTAGATCCAGTCAGTTGAAAATGATCACGTGTTTTGAGCAGTGACATGAGTTCACAATCAAAGTGGTATATAATGGAAAACTGATTATTCCAGCATCCCTTTGGGAAATGTTTCTGAGATTATGGCTCACCAGGTGCAAGGCCAGAGCTCAGTTGACAACATGGTGGCTTGGAATCGCCAAGGATATCGAAGATTGAAACACGCATTGTGAAACCTGCAACTGTGCAGGTTTGGCAGAAGTATTTTCCAAAGCCACATACACTGAAGTGAGTGCAGATTACAAGAAGCAGCAACATTTGTAATGAAACACAAGCAGATTGTCAGTGTGCAGCATATTTCACTTAAACTCATTGACGAATCTGTAAATTCAACATGACTTGATGAAGAGATAGTGAACACAGATTTGAGCACAATATTAGACGTAATTTCAAGCAGAACATTTCATTTAATTTCGTTATCTTTCTAGGAAGAATTACCAGTACCAGTGATTGAGATAATTCCAAGCAAGAAGCAATTTTCAAATAACATGGCTGAGAAAGTGGTTGCACTAATATCACAACTGCCAAGAGTGAATGAATGCGTCTAAGTTGAGCGATGAGCTATTAAAGAGACTGTACACTTCAGCATGGATTTAATGGCAGGTTCAAAATAAAAATTTGCTAATCTAGCAGGCCACAGCTGTGCTGGGAGAACAATGTCCAATAGATTCAGGACACAGTCAAGAAGATGCAGCCTGGTTTGGAGATCCAGGATCCTGTAGAAAGGAAAATGCTTACTTCAATTCAGTACCTATCTTTATGTGATAAAGATCCTCTGTATATTGTAATGGAGCAACTGCATGCTCTATTTAGAAATATATTCTCAGTAAAGGAATTAGACTTCTGAATGGAAGTCTCAAATTTTAAATTTAATGTTGATCTCACTGTTTGTGCACTTTGTCTATAACTGTAACATTGTATTCTTTGCTCCATTCTATTACCCTAATGCACTTTCTATGTTATGATCTGCCCGTACTGCCAACAAAACAAAACCTTTCCTGCAGCAAGGCACATTTGACAACAATAAATCAAATCAAATCAAATCAAAAAACTTCCAAAGTCAATCATGTTCAACCTTCAAGTGATCTACAATCTTCAAAGTCAGGAGAAAAGACTTTCTTGGAGAATAGTAAAAGCTCCATGCTGCCTAAACTTGTAACTCAAAGACTTGGGGAGATGGGATAATGTTAAAAGTACTTGTATAGACAAATATTGAAATATTCTCATTGGAAAAAAAAGCTCTGGGACAATGATGTACAAGCATTTGGAAGAGTTAATACTGGAGAGTGCATTGAGCACTGTCAGTATGATGATATTATGTTGATTTGATTTGCTGTTGTCACATTTACCTAAGTACAGTGAAAAGTTTTGTTTTGTGAGCAGTACAGACAGATCATAATATACAAGGACATGCAGATTATAGGTGCTTGAATAGAGCGAGGTATACAAGATTACAACTACACAGGAGATGCACAAAAACAAGGTCATTGTTAAACTTGAAATTAGAGGGGTCCATTCAGAAGTCTAACAAGTGCAGGGAAGAAGCTGTTCTTGAATATGTTGGTGCGTATGTTCAAGCTTCTGTAACTTCTGCCTGATGGAAGAGGTTGGAAGAAAGTACTACTGGGGTGGGCAGGGCCTTTGATAATGTTGTTCCCTTTCTGTGTCAATGAGAAATGTAGGTGGAGTCTATGGACAGGAGGTTAGCTTTCATGATGGTCTGGGCTATGCCCATACTTTACTATAGTGTCTTACGGTCGTGGGCAGAGCATTTGCTGTGTCAAGCCATTATGCACCCAGATAGAACACTTTCTACGGTGTGCCTGTGAAAGGTTGACTGGGGGAGGTCACAAATTTGTGAAACAACCTTGAACTAGAGATAATGGGAACTGCAGATGCTGGAGAATCCAAGATAACAAAGTGTGGAGCTGGATGAACACAGCAGGCCAAGCAGCATCTCAGGAGCATAAAAGCTGACGTTTCGGGCCTAGACCCTTCATCTGATGAAGGGTCTAGGCCTGAAACGTCAGCTTTTGTGCTCCTGAGATGCTGCTTGGCCTGCTGTGTTCATCCTGCTCCACACCTTGAACTAGAGAATCAGATTTCAGCTGAGTTGGGCTTATTGCAAGTAAATAAATGTGCTTTGGAACTGGGCCTCTTTAAGGTGAAATATGTGACATCTGGAACATAGTCTGTAAGCAAACATCTTATGCTCAATTCGATACTGGACTTCAAAGGAATAAGCAAGCTATAAGGTAATGAAGTATTTCTTGAATGGGTAGAACTAATCTTTTGGGTGTCAGTCAACCAAGCTTGAATTAAATAAGTAAATGCACCTGTTGTAACTGGGCTTCATATAGAATAGACCATTTACAAATTCAGTTAAGTGCAGTGGGATGCAAATAGGATACTGGGTGAACAAGCCAGCTAGAATTTAAAGAGTTAGATATGCTCTGAATAAATGCAGAACAAATCAGGTTAAATTTTGGCAGGTATCAACAAAGCTATCAGTTAATTAAGCAAGTGTATCCTCAGTAGACGCAGTAGGACTGTGGGGATGGATTAGGGCAGCTGCAAATTAATTCGATAAAGAAATGGAGACTGAATAGATGGAATTGGTTTGTGTCCTTTCCATCCAATTTTTGTTCCTCCAGTTTCTACTTAATTCTCACCTTACTTCTTAAGGAAAATTGCTGCCACCAACCTTCAACCTACTTCATCGTTCAGTCCTGTGCTGCCATACCACTTCTTTAAATAGTCTTTTGAATTTTTTTAATGCACTTACAAAAAGCCTCGCACACTCCTTCAAAATTTTCTCTCAGCCTCTCTAATCTCTGTTCTCATTTCCCTCCTATATTTCGATATTCTTCTGAATTCTCCATTGTTTATGGACTGTAAATTATATCATGTGTTCTCTATTGATTTGCTGTTTATGTTTAATTGCTATTTATTCAGAAAACTCTCTGCTTTGATACAAACCTTGTTTTCTCTGTAAAATATTTATTTTGCTATTTCAAAGTGTCTACAGCTATCCCACTGATTTATGTGCTAACACATAATAAAGTGAAATTTGACTTTACAGAGCATTATCTTGTGCAGGTCACCAGTTACCATTTGACTCTTTGGTGTTTTGTATTCTTAGACTGAACCCAACTATGCAGTGGTCACGGTTGCCAATTGTTCACCAACACTATCATTTATTATATGCCTCATTTAAGCTACAAGAATTAAACCAAGCATTGCTTCTTACTGGATCGGAGATGTACAGAATTGGGAAGCAGCCCGTAGCCTTGGTGATGTAATGCTGTTGATTATGCACCAATAGTGCAGCAACTTCAGGCACAGTCCACCTCAAATCAGCAGAGGCTAATCTTCAAGTTGTTTTGTTTGGTTTGCAGAAACAGAACCGCACTTTCTGTCTTGCCACTGGAATGCAATTAGTGTGTGAATTTGCTGCCCTTGCATGGTAGACCTGAACTAAACTCACCATGGAAATTTAAGTCTTAATCATTGAATTCTAGCTACCTTTTTATTAATTTCTGCCAAACACAGTGATTAAAAATTAATTCATCGACATGTAAACTCTCATTCCTTCAGCTTTAATTGTTGGAGATGTTGGAAGTACAAGATTTTCAATTATTTTACTTTCTGTCTCTTTGTTTTTTGTCTCTTACATTGATCTTTGTTCCCCTTTCCTAATCTCTGTCTTTCTAGAAGTGATTTGGCATTGAATTGATCCATAGCAGTTAAGGCATCTATTTCTGTCCTTGTACAGCCAAATTCTTAGTTCTTCGCTCAGCTCACACAGGTCCTGAGGCCAGTTCCCTTGCAGTGATGTCGATACATTGTGGAGCTGGCAGCCTGAAACATCGACTCTCCTGCACCTCTAATGCTGCCTGACCTGCTGTGTTCTTCCAGCTCCACACTGTATCGATTCTGACTCCAGCGTCTGCAGTTCCTGCTTTCTCCCTTGCAGTAATGTTTAGATTAGATTAGATTAGATTCCCTACAGTGTGGAAACAGGCCCTTCAGCCCAACAAGTCCACACCACCCGTTGAAGCATCCCACCTAGACCCATTCCCCTATAACCCACACACCCCTGAACACTATGGACAATTTAGCATGGCTGATCCACCTAGCCTGCACATCTTTGGACTGTGGGAGGAAACCGGAGCATCCAGAGGAAACCCACGCAGACACAGGGAGAATGTGCAAACTCCGCACGGATAGTTACCCGAGGCTGGAATTGAACCCAGGCCCCTAGTGCTGTGAGGCTGCAGTGCTAACCACTAAGCCACCAGCATGGAGTGTTACCATTTGTACTTCAAGCAGTTGACAGTTAAATTGTAAAAAGCTAAAATGCAAGATCATTCTAATCCATTAGACGAAGAAAAAGCCCCTGAATGTTCCAGGTGTTAGAATCTTTCGTCAATGCATCAACCCTACTTCAAGTCTTCTCAGAATGTTTTAATTAGAAGTGTGATTTTCCAGTCATGGCAAAACCTCAGCCTTATCTCCATTATTATCACTATGTCTTACCTCTGCTTAGTTGTTGTTTCTAACTATTTTGTTTTGAATGCCTTATACAATCGTAGTTAATCTTAGCTTGAGTTTTTGCTAATAGTTCCTTTTGAGAAAAATCTGGGAAAAAGAACTTGATTTGTCTAAGAGAGAACAAGGTGTAGAGCTGGATGAACATAGCAGGCCAAGCAGCACCAGAGGAGCAGGAATGCTGATGTTTCAGGTCTGAACCCTTCCTCAGAAAATTCCTTTGATGCTGCTTGGCTTCCTGTGTTCATCCAGCTCTACACCTTGTTATCTCAGATCCTCCAGCATCTGCAGCTCCTACTATCTCTGAATTGATTTGTTTAAGACCCTTTGTCCTTATACTCTCCAACAGTATTTTCTCAAAATTATTGCCCCAAAACTTCCCATCTTAATTCCAAGAATGTTATTAAATCTGTTCTCTTTCATGAGCTTCAGACATGCACATTTTCTATTGTCTTAATTTAAATTCTGTTCTCACTGCATTGCTGTCTTCCCAAGTTCATTTTGGGTGAAGGCAGTAATTGAAATGCTGTTGTCCCTTCTTCCAGGACTCATTCCACTGCTCCAAGGCCAGGAACTCCTGCTCCCAGCACTGCAGCGGTACAGTGACCTTCCTCCTCTTAACCAGCATCTGCCATGAGAAGAATGCAGAGATCAGTAGTAGTCCTTCCCAAATTATCATTACACACTCACACATGGTACCCACCCCTCATACTCACACAGATTCTTACAATCACTATAGTAGGGAAGCAGGCCATTTGGCCTAAGTCCACATGGACCCACCGAAGAGCGTGCCACTCAGACCCACTCCCCTAACCTATCCCTCTAACCCAGCATTTCCCACATCAAATTCACTTAACCTACACACCCATGGACACTATGGGCAATTTAGCATGGTAAATCCACCTAACCGGCACATCTCTGTGGGAGGAAACTAGAACACCTGGAGAAAACCCACACCAACACAGAGAGAATGTGCAAACTCCACAAAGACAGTCACAGGTAGGCAGAATCAAACGTGGGTCCCTGGTGCTGTGAGGCAGGCACGCTAAACACTGAGCCACCGTGACTCCGATCTATCAGTCCATACAGTGCATGAAGGGAGGCTAGCTGTAATGCATTCTGTCTCACCCCATTGGTTGGGATTAGGGGTGAGGGACATTTGGGAACCCCAGGATTAGGGTCATTGTATTTTATTTTACACACTAGTTAGACTTTGCAAACTTTATTTGGTGATTAGTGCACTGCTTCACTTATAAAGTCATAGATTCATATGACATAGAAACAGATCGTTTGGTCCAACCAGTCCATGCTGAACATAATTACAAAACAAACTAGTCCCATTTGCCTGCTCCCGACCCATATCCCTTTCCTATTCATGTACTTATCTAAATGTCTTTTAAACGTTGCAACTGCACCTGCATCTACCACTTCCACAGGAAGTGCATTCCACACGTAAACTTCTCATTATTTTATAAACTTCTGTCAGGTCGCCTCTCAACCTCTTACACTCCAGTGAAAGAAGTCCCAACCTAACCAGCCTTCCTTTATAACTCAAAGCAACGTCCTGATAAATCCCTTCTGAACCCTTTCCAGCTGGATAATATCCTTCTTTTAACTGGGCAACTGGAATTGGACACAGTATTCCAGAAGAGGCCTCACTAATGTCCTGTACAACCTCGACATGACTTCCCAACTCCTGTGTTAAAAGGACTGAGCGAAGAAGGCAAGCATGCCAAACACCTTTTTAACCAACCTGACTATACATATCGCAAACTTCAAAGAATTATGTGCCTGCACCTTTAGGTCCCTCTGTTCTACCCAAGGCCCTACCATTAACTGTTTCAGCCCTATCCTTGTTTGTTGTACCAAAATGCTATACCTCACATTTATCCAGGTTGAACTCCATCTGCCATTTTTCAGCCCATTGCCCCATTTGATCAAGATCTCTTTGTAATCTTAGAAAAACTCCATCACTGTTTATTGTGCTACCAATTTTGATGTCATCCCCAAACTCACTAACCGTGCCTTCTACATTCTTGTCCAAATCATTTATACCAATGACGTTCAAAAGAGGACCCAGAACTCTCTGGAACACCTCCAGTCACAGGCTTCCAGTCCGAAAAGCAACCCTCCACCATTACTCTCTGTATCCTACCTTTAAGCCAATTATGTATCCAATTGGCAAGCTCACCCTGACTCCCATGTGACCTAACTTTACTAATTAGTCTTCCATGCAGAACCTTGTAAAAGGCTCTACTAAAATCCAAATAAACAACATCTACTGCTATAACAAGCAAAACTTTGCCTGTGAGCTTCGTTCATCCCTATCTTTGCTACTGCAAGACTCTAAGAATTTGATTATTTCATTCATTCATTGTCATGTGTACTGAAGTACAGTGAAAAGCTTTGTTTATGAGAAATACAGGTAGATCATAGTAAGCAAGGATGCACAGGTCAACAAGCTTCAGACGGAGAAACACAAGTTCCATTGCACAGGGCGTGCGCTAGGTGAGATCAACATTACAAGATCAGAACTATTTGAAGGTCGAGAGTCCATTCATCAGTCAAATAATAGCTGAGAAGAAGCTGTTCCTGAACCTGTTCGTGCATTTGTTCAGATTTCTGTATCTTCTGCTTGATGGAAGAGGTTGTAGGACGTCATTACCAGGGTACGATGGGTCTTTGATGATGTTGGCTGCCTTTCTGTGGCAGTGGGCCGTGTAAATAGAGTCTGTGAATGGAAGGTTGGCTTCTGTGATGGACTGGGCTGTACACAGCACCTTCTGTAGTTTCTTATGGCCCTGAGCAGAGCAGTTGCCGTACCAGGCCGTTATGCACCTGGACTGTTTGCTTTCAGTGGCATATCTGTAGACGTTTGAGAGGGACCTTAAGGACATGCCAAATTTCCTGAGCTGCCTGAGGAAGAAGAGGCGTTGTTGTGCTTTCTTGACTGTTGCATTTATGTGAGAAGTCCAGGACAGGTTGTCAGTTATCCTCACTCCAAGTAACTTGATGAGTTTCCAGACCCCAGGAGGTGACTGCAGCACTTTGACTGCATGTAAGTACATTTGCTACATCTCTTCCTGAAGTCAAAATTTGTTAGGTTGTTATTTCTTTTGATAGAGTGGGTCAATGACTCATATCCTCCTAATGTCACATCCCCGCCTAATAACCTTCTTGTGTCCTTCCTTCCTCTATCCCACTCAAGGAAGAACACACCTCCATTTCCCTGGCTAAAGAACTGCTGATTTAGTGCTTAGCTGTCGCTATTTTAGATAAGTTAGCTGATGCACAACCTGAACATTAACAATACCCTTTGGCCTGTATGAAATCATGGTTCTTATAAATTACTTCCAGTGGGAAATGTATAACCATGTTATCTCCTTTAAAAACAATAAATGGAAGGGGAGCAAATTGGCTTGAGAGACCAGAAATCTGATTTGCTACCTTTGCCGTTTATCGGTAAGTGTTAGAGATTTTGCTGCAACAGATTATGTAGGTTTTGGACTGTATGATTGCAGGCTGTAAAAACACACTGTCTGTTTTCATCAAGATGTGCATAACTCACTGGGCCTCACAGGCTCAGCACAGTGCAAAATAAAGAAATTATTTATCATGGCCAATCCTGATTTGGGGATGGCATCTGTTTTAGTTACTCTAATAAATTACCAATGAGACAAGTCAGTAACTGTTCAAATTTTCTTTAGAAAAAAGCTATAGTTGCTGTTGCTCTAATTAAACACATTACCTGATTAGTTCTACTTCTAGTTGCATCTTTACGTTTTCAAATCAACTGAGCAGCAAGTCTCAGTTATCAACCTGGAAAATAAGCTGTGTTGGTTAAGTAGCATGTAACTGTACATTTGTGACGGTCTCACTGTGTTGGCATTGAATGCTTAGCATTATATTCAATACAAATACCTTCATTTTATTTAATAGAATGTTGCTTATAAACTATAAAATAAGATGCTTTTGTTTAATTCAAATTAAATAACAAATGTCGACGTTTTCTGATCTGATGGTGCATCGAATCTTTGAATTACACAGCACAGAAACAGACCCTTTGATCCAACTCGTCCAGATATCCTGAATTAATCTATTCCCATTCGCCAGCATTTGGCCCTTGTCACCCTAAACCCTCCCTATTCATCTACCCATCCAGATGCCTTTTAAATGTTGTAATTGTACCAACCTCCATCACTTCCTCTGGCAGCTCATTCCAAACACGAACCACCCTCTGCGTGAAAAAGTTACCCGTCAGGTCCCTTTTATATCTTCCCCATCTCACCTTAAACCTATGCCTGCTAGTTTTGGACTCTTATCTTGGGAGAACGACCTTAGCTATTCACTCTATCCATGCTCCTCATGAATTTGTAAACTTCTATAAGGTCACCCCTCAGCCTCAGCCACTCCAGAGAATTAGATGCAATTTAACCAGTACTCTTGAACTATATTAAATAAGTTGGTATAAAAAATGGATTCTTGATTAATGATAAATTAAAATTCACTGACTTTATGGCCTGGTATGTTTTACATACTTTTTTTTGTCTGCTGTCTTATTTTCAGTTTCTGCTTCTAATTTAGTTATGTTGGTATCACAGCTTAATATTCACATGCAGTCAATATTTGTATGGGTCACGCTAGCTAAACTAGGAATGACTGGCTAAAATTGTAGTCCTGATGATGACGATTGAATAATTTAAATTGGAACTATCTAAAGATTGGCCCTAAAGATTTCAATTGATGTGACGTTTTCATTTGGCAGCTTGTTCCATTATGAGATTGCCCTTGGGGAGAAAAGATTGTTGATGCAGTGTTTGAAATAAATATTCTTTGTGTGCGTGGCCAGCTCTTGTTTTCTTATTGCTCGCGTTCAGCAGCTACTTGTTTCTGCTTTTTTTTCTCTCCTTTTCCATTTACTCCTGAAATGTGAAAGCAGCATTATCTATTCTCACATGGTGAAGATAGCAGACAACAGGGAATCAGATTGAGCCAAATTAGAACGCAGACAATGGAAAATGGGAGAAAAGTCAACATAGGCATCAGGACGAGAGAAGCTGCCAATAACACTGAGGCAAAAACAAAGCACTGTGAACTTCAGAAGTCTAAATTAAAAACCGAAAATGCTGAGGATAGTAAAAGAAATGGAATTAACCTTTAAGATCCGAAATGGATGCATATGTTGGAAATCAGAAAAGAAAACAGAAATTGCTGGAAAATCTCAGCAAGTGCGGCAGCATCTGTGTAGAGAAATCAAAGTTAATATTTCAGGTCCAGTGACCCTTCCTGAGGAGAGTTAACCTTTTATTCAGGCACGTTTTGTCAGTGATTGGGAGCACTTAGAGAGGTGATTATTTTTTAGAGAACATCGTGGAAAAGGAGAAGAAATATCTCATTGGGAAATCTATGATATGGTCAAGAAGAAAATATTGGAGTAAAGAGCTGAAAAGAAAAATCAAATAGGTGGAGGTAAACAGATTAATAAGAAAGATATATGAGAAAAATATGTTGACTTTGAGAAAAGAAGGTAGAGCATTGGAACATGAGATTTATAGGAATACACATTGCTGTGGATAAAACTGGGCAAACATTATTCTTTTTGAATAACAATGTAGAGATTTGTGTTGTGCCATAGGTCAGCCTAAAAATCCCCACTTTTCACACATTACTCAGGGATTACTGATCTATAGGAATGAATTCAATGTGAGAAAAGGCATCCAGTCAGCTCCATTGGTAGCAACTGTGACTCTGAATTAACACCCCTGGCACATTTCAGTGAAGTACTACCTTTTGCTGAATGTTCTGAGTTATTGATGAGGTTACAGGCTGAACTTTTATCTCTGGTTCAGAAAACATGAGTTTGTGACATTTCATCATGAATACATCACCTTCTTGCCATACCCACCATATTTTCATCTCTTAGAGATGTGAGTGGGTAAGGTTTGGATCTGTTCTTCTCTAGGTAGGCCTGAGACAGCATCAGAGGAAAACAGATGCACAAGGATTGGTTAGAAGACCTGCCTCAGTTCTTATGCACATCATTTCAGCTCTAAATTGTGCTTAAGTCCTCTCATGTCAAGGAATCATGCCCTTCCCACTCCCATGTACCCTGCTTATCCAGACAATGATAGACATCAAAACCATTTAATTGCAATAGGAAATGTTTGAAATATCCATGAAAAATGATTAAACCTATAACAATCTAATAAAGCTGTCACTCAAACACACAGTTTTTCCCACTGAAAAGCAAACTCCAGAAACGTGGAAAACATTCCTCAAGGGGTGTTCAGTTGTAAAAGCAATTATCTATTCAGAAACCACATCATGCATAAATAATTCATCAATGACTTATAAAAACTGTCAATCAAACTGTGTGCAATCCCCTACAACTGCGCTATGTGGTTCCAAAATCTTTGACACCCAGCCAAGTAGTCGTAATTATCTCAACTTTCAAAACAAATGCTTACCATTCCAGATAGTGGAATCAACTGAAACTTCAAAAACAGGTTTTTTCCTAAGCCACACCAGATAGCTAGTCATTCCATGATTTCCAAGAGAATATGATCATTTTTATTCTATGTTAAGGTGGTAAGCTGATGCAAATAATATTTTCTCCCGGATGATAGTTAAAACCTGGAAATCCCTACTCCAGGGAGTTATAGTGATAGATCACTGAAGGTATTTAAAGAGAAGAAGAGAAAGTTTTGGAATATTAGGGAGTTGAGGACTTTGAGGAGCTGACATGAAAGAGGAGTTGAGACTTTGGGCAGATCAGCCATGATCTTATAGAACAGCAATGCAAAGTTGTTGGGCTGAATGGCCTGCTCCTGTTCCTACTTTCTATATTCTAAGTTTTTTCTATTTTTTAAGCCTCAATTGCAGGCAGTTAACTGCCCTGATCACTTCAAACTCCTCAGGGACTTCTGAAATAGGTTGTGATGAGTTTATCTGTAGAACAAAACCACCACCAATACAACTATCAAAATCAACCCATCGAGCATCCCAAGGTACAGTTCTGTAATACAGATTAGAGTCTGGCAAGTGCAGTCTTAAAGTAATCAATTATATGGCATTGCAAGGAAGGAGCCATTTCATTTTACCATCTAAATTATAGATAAGCCCTCAACTGGCGCCACTGGGAGGATAGATGCCCCTGAAGTAGCTTCAAACATTACAAATATTTGTGCCATATTTTCTTCCGCATTTCTCATAAAGGAACAATTAATATGTCAGCTGCATATAAATCTGATCAGTGCTGTTACTGCAACTTTAAATTATGATTCCAATTAATCTGGTTTTTATTTACCCTGATCCCAACTGGATTCTTCATCTATTGTGTTCATTGTAATTGCACAACCTCCATTATGAGCTAACATAAGTAATGTTCATGCAGTAATGTAGTCAAGATAATATATTGGTGAGCATATTTTATTGGTCAGCATTGCTACTGGGTTTATTGAACAATAGATGCAATTTTCATGTTCAGTAATTAATGACGTGGATAAAGATGTATATGGGTGATGGTACAATACTGAATATTTCAGAAGTCATTTCTCCTTTTTATTTGTTCACTCAGGAAATGATGACAAAACTGATAACGGAGACGCCAGACCATCCAATTCCATTTTTAATAAGCCACTTACAAAACAAGCAAGGAAGTTGCAGCCAGCTCCAAAGAACACTGTCAGGCTCAGCTGCACTGTGGGCTGAAACAGGTAATGGCAGAAATTGTTTCCCGTACAGTCTTTCAGTCGAGTCTTAATTATAGTAACTCTCAAATGCCTTCCTTTGCTGAAGAGAACAGTTTAGTTCATGTGTAACAGGCTTACTATCTTTTGACTTCAGTGCAAAGTTACATTCTGTAATGGAACATTAGACTTGAAATTTCACATTGTCATAATGATTACATCTCTTGTACTGCTGTTGGAAGAACAGGAATATATGTTGTACTTCAGTGGTTAGCTCTGCCGCCTCACAGCACCAAAGGCTTCAATTCCCATCTCAGGCGATTGTTTGTGTAGAGTTTGCATGTTCTCCCTGTGTCTGCTTGGATTTTCTCCTGGTGCTTTGGTTTCCTGCCACAGTCCAAAGATGTACAGGTTAGGCAGATTGGCCATGCTACATTGTCCATTGTGTTCAGGGATGTGCAGATTAAGTGGATTAACCAAGGGAAACACAGGGTTACAGGGAGGGGGCAGGCGGTGGGTCTCAGTGGGATACTCTTTGGTGGGTTGGTAGGGGCCGAATAGAGCCTTCCATTCTGTAGAGCTTCTATTTCTGCACTTTGTTGCACCCATGTAAACATTTGTCTGAAACAGTGGCTGGCTATTTCCTCCACCCTTTTTGTTTTTGGACAGCATAGAAAGAGACCTTTGGCCCAACTAGCCTGTGCCGACCAGTTTTCCTAAACTGATCTAATTCCTTTTGCCAGCATTTAGCCCATATTCCTCCAAACCCTTCCTCATCATATACCCATGCAGGTGCCTTTTAAATGTTGCTATTTAGATCCTCCACATTATCGATCTCGTAACACCCTATGCAAAGCAATTTAAATTTCATTATCCCAGATAGAAAAAGCACCAAAACACAAACAGTAGTACTTGGAAATGAGTATACTGGGTTTTTTAGTAAATAGATAATGTTCACCATCAAGCATAGTTTAATGACTTCACTTGAGGAGCAAGTGCATTTTGATTTGGTCCTTATTGGAGGGTTAAGCAATGGGATGTGGTGATTACAGCTCCCAGGGTGGAACTGTTATTTTATATGATTCATGGGATTTATGGACAGGTGATGGTGCAGTGATATTACCTCTAGACAATTACTCCAGAGACCCAGGCAATGTTCTAGAGGCCTGGGCTTGGATCCCACCTTGATGGAATTTGTATTGAATAAAATATCTGGAATTAAGAGTCTAGTGATTACCATTGTTGGGGAAAACCCATTTGGTTTACTGCTGTCATTTAAGGAAACAAACTGCTGACTCCAGACCCATAGCAATGATGTTATCTCTTAAATACCCTCTGGGGCATCAGTTGACATCAATTATGGATGGGTGATAAAGGGCCAGCCTAGCCAGTGATGCCCACATTCTATGAATCCCAAACTAGCCCTCCATATTGGAGATGAGTTGGAACACTCGTTTTGGTTTATCCTTCTGGAACTTTGAGCAGGTCTGTCAGTTGGGTTGGACTTTATTGGAGAAGGGATGGAAGGCTGTTTCAGTGACAAAGATTGTTAAAGTTGAGTCTGTGTGATCCAGAAAGCCAGTGAAGCTTGATATAATGATAGCAATACTGTCCCTACTGTGTACGAATACACTTTCTTTTATCACTTTGAAGCAAGGAGACCGGGAGAGAGAGCATTACTGATTTAAACAAAAGGTTTAATATGTGTGTAGCAGAGTTGAGAGGCATGGGCAGTGTTGAGGCGCAGTGCTGAAGGAGTTGATTGACCCAAAAAGCTTAGCTTGGGACAATGTAGTTTCCCAATGTTACACCTGATTAGAGATGACAGTCAGGAGTGGGATGGAACCAGGGCGAGTGAGGCATTCAGCATTCACATAATGGCTGACCCTCTACATCTGGGTAAGGGGCCCAGAAGTTAATGTGTAAATGAAGAAGAGAAATGTATCAACAATTACATTAAATGCTGGGGACCTTAGGAGGAGGCTGACATTAACCTTGGGACGGGGCAGAAACAGTTTGAGATCCCTCAGAGGGGAAAGAATGATGTGCAGAAATCCCCTCTCCATTCACCCCTGTTCCTACTTACCTTTTCTGGTTCTTGGCCTCCACTGAGGGCTTCAAGTCACGAAATTAATAGCCTTAAAAATTCTTCTGTCCCTCTTAAATGAAGAATCAACTCTTCCAGTGCTGCATAAGTGGCATTTAAAGGGCAAAATGTTTTGCAGCCACCCGTTACCAGTTTCCCTCAGTTTCTGTTGCACATTTTTAATCATCTACAACCCCTGAGAATGGCTCAGGGACAGTTTCAAAAGTACAGGTAGATGTCTCAAGCAAGTGGTGTAGAATCCAGGCATATATGCTGAAGTTATCTGAAGTAAGAAAGAACTTTTCTTGTGACACGTGGCTGGAACAGTGAACAGTTTGTGGATACTGTTTCGAGTATCCGAAACCTGAAATGTTAACTCTGATTGTTCTTCACAGACGCTGTCAGACCATCAACTTCTGTTTCTATTCCTGATTTACAGTATCTGCATTCTTTCAGTTTTAATTTAGTTTGTGGATACAGTTGGCCCATTAAAGAATTTAATGCCAAAACCTCAGAATTTATTAAGCATGTACAAATAGCCACAGTTTTGTTAATAAATGACATATTTATTGACCTGGATTACAACTGCTTCTTGTTGATTTAACGTTTGCCTTTCTTGCAGAAAACAAAGGGTCACGACGAGATTGTAGAAGTTACGATAAGCCGTGGCTCACAAATGCCAAAAAACCAAAGAAGTCTAAGAGCGACCTTGCTGTCTCCAACATATCACCACCAACACCAGAATCAAAGTCCTGTAAGCACCATTTCTTTCACATGCATTTCTTTTGAACTGTTTACTTTTCCTCAAATTTTTGAGAAGATAAAAGAGATCAAAATGATGCTAGAGCTTCTGATTTGGGAAACCCAACCTTGAGCACAGCAGATATTAAAACTGTCTTCAAGCTAGTTTTATTTGTTTTAGTGGATATGCGAAACATGCCTTATGAATTTTAGACATTTGAGCTTGCAATCTTAATAGCTAGGCTTGTGTCGAAAACTGAGTGCGATCCTTATCCATTTGTGTAACTTTATGATTCCACAGCCAATCATTATTACAGTTAGGAAGGGCATATAAGTTCAAAATTTCATTGACAGCTCCAAATTATTTATGATTTTTGACATGGGGCAAAGAATACTTTTTTTCAAAAAATACAGGATTAAATAATTATAGAATTTAAAAAGTATGGAAAGAACATTTCGTCAATATGTTTTTTAAATAGTGAAGTCATCAATCGAAATGTTACACTTTATTTAATCTCAATATCACTCTTGAAGTCTGCCTATGGTGGAGAATGGCATGCAGGTTTGGAGGGTACGAGAGGAAAAATTGGTGGTTGCGGGTTCATGGATTGGCATGAGTTGGCACTACTTTAGCATAGAGGCTGTAGAGCCGCAGGGATGAGGGAAGGGTCATGGTCTGTGATTGATTTACAGTAAGTTGTTAAAGGGACTACAAAGGGACATGGGGTTGGGAGAGGGGCACAAATTGGCAAGGTGGGCATGAGTCATGAGGAGGCATGGATAGATGATGGGGGAGCGTGTAAGGAATGAAAGGACATAGGGTGAGGACTAAAGGGCTTTGAGTGTATTCATCTGTTCACTATGGGGTGGGAGGGGAGAACAAGTGTGAGGTGATGCACTTTGGTAGGAGTAACTGGAAGGCAAAGTACAGGGCTAATGGTAAGATTCTTAGTAGTGTAGATGAGCAGAGAGATCTCGGTGTCCATTTACACAGATCCTTGAAAGTTGCCACCCAGGTTGACAGGGCTGTTAAGAAGGCATACAGTGTTTTAGCTTTTATTAATAGAGGGATCGAGTTCCGGAACCAAGAGGTTATGGTGAAGCTGTACAAAACTCTGATGCGGCTGCACTTGGAGTAATGTGTACAGTTCTGGTCACCACATTATAAGAAGGATGTGGAAGCTTTGGAAAGGGTGCAGAGGAGATTTACTAGGATGTTGCCTGGTATGGAGGGAAGGTCTTACGAGGAAAGGCTGAGGGACTTGAGGCTGTTTTCATTAGAGACAAGAAGGTTGAGAAGTGACTTAATTGAAACATATAAAATAATCAGAGGGTTAGATAGGGTGGATAGGGAAAGCCTTTTTCCTAGGATGGTGACGGCACGAGGGGGCATAGCTTTAAATTGAGGGGTGAAAGATATAGGACAGATGTCAGAGGTAGTTTCTTTACTCAGAGAGTAGTAAGGGAATGGAATGCTTTGCCTGCAACGGTAGTAGATTCGCCAACTTTAGGTACGTTTAAGTTGTCATTGGATAAGCATATGGGCGTACATGGAATAGTGTAGGTTAGATGGGCTTCAGATCGGTATGACAGGTCGGCACAACATGGAGGGCTGAAGGGCCTGTACTGTGCTGTAATGTTCTATGTTCTATAACACTGATATCCGCATTTCACTCCTTGTGGGGGTGTCTCCTTACCTTTTCTGTGGGCAGTGGCACTGATTCTGTACTTTTCAGTTGGGAGTAAAAAATTGATCCTTAGTTTCAGAAATGAATTTCACAGCTCTGCAATAAGACAAAAGACAGAGAAGCAGAAAGTAGGCCATTTGGTCCACCGATCCACTCCGCCATTCAATCTCGGCTGAAAAGTTTCTCAACCCCATTTTCCCACTTTCTCCCCATAACCTTTGGTCCCCATGACAATGAAGAACCTTATGTGGCAATGAATTCCATAGATTCACCACTCTCTGGCTGATGTTAAGCCGTTCATTCCTGGGACCATTCTCATGCTATACCTGTACAGCAGAAAGTTCGTGTTACCCAGAACAGCTTCTACTATTCATCAATAGCATTACAGCCAATTCACGTTAACGAAACATGCATTTCTGCAGAATTACCTGTATTCAGAAATCTCATCCTTCACGATGGACTCTATAATTGTGCCAATGACTGAGGTCAGGCTAATTGGCCTGTAATTTCCCTTCTTTTGCCTTACTCCTTTCTTAAATGGGGGCAGGAGGGGTTACATTAGAAATCTTCCAGTCCTTTGGGACCTTCCCTGACTCCAGTGAGTCCTGAAAGATCACCATTAACGCCTCCACCATCTATTCAGCCATCTCCTTCAGAACTCTGGGATGTAGTCCATCTGGTCCAGGTGATTTGACCATTGTCAGACCTTTCTGTTTTCCTAGCACCTTCTCCTTGGCGATGGCCACCATATCCCCCTCTGCGCCCCCCCCCCCCCCCCCCCCGCTGACTCTCTTGAATATTTGGGATATAACTTGTGTCTTCCACTATGAAGACTGACACAAAGTTCTTGTTCAGTTCCTCTGCCATTTTTTTGTTCCCCATTATTACTTCTCTAGTATCATTTTCCAGTGGTCTAATATCCACTTTGCCTCTCTTTGGCCCTTTATATATCTAAAGAAACTATTACAATCTTTCTTTATATTACTGGCTAGCTTACCGTCACATTTTATCTTTTCTGTGCTTATTTCTTTTCTTGTTGACCTTTGTTGGCCTTACAGGCTTTCCAATCCACTGGCTCCCCACTGAATTCACCACATTAAACGCTTCCTCTTTTGCTTTTATGCTGTTCCTGACTTCCCTTGTCAGCCATTATTGCCTTGTCCTGCCTTTAGTGTGCTTCTTTTTCCTAGGGATGAATTTCTGCTGTGTCTCCCGAATTATTCCCAGAAACTCCTGCCATTGCATTTTCCCCTGTCTTTCCTATGAGGCTCCTCTCTCAGTTAGACTCCTCCCTCATACTTCTGTAATTGCCTTCATTCAACTGTAATACCGTTACATTTGATTCTACCTTCTCCCTCTCAAACTGCAGAGTAAATTCTATCAGATTATGGCCACCTAAGGGCTCCTTCACCTTCAGCTCCCTTATCAAGCCTACCTCATTGCACAGTGCCAAATCCAGAATTCCCTTGTGGGCTCCACCACAAGTTGCTCCAAAAAGCCATCTCGCAGACATTCCACAAATTACTTTTCTTGCAATGCACTATCGACCTTTTTCCCAGGCCACCTGCATATTGAAACTCCCCATGATCGCTGTAACCTTGCCTTTCTTCCACATCTTTTCTATCTCCTGGTGTATCTTGCACCCCAGCTCCTAACTACTGCTTGGAGGCCTGTACATTACTCCCATCATGGTTTTTATATCTTTGTGATTCCTCAATTGTACCCACAAATATTCTACATCATCTGATCCTACATTACATCTTGCTGTTGATTTAATTTCATTTCTCACCAATAAAGCAACCCCACCCGCTCTGCCCACCTGCTTGTCTTTTTGATAAGATGGAAAGCCTTGGATATTCAGCATCCAATCCTGATCCCCTTGCAGCCACGTCTCCATCAAATCATACCTGCCAATTTCGATCTGCACCACAAGCTCATTTACCTTACTTCATATTCTGCGTGCATTCAGATAGAATGCCTTCACTCCTGTATTTACTGTCCTTCTTCTCACTGTCACCCCTTTATCCAGTGGTGCTTGAAGTTTGACTCCTAACCTTTCAAAGACTTGGTCCTATTTTGTGTGCTGGAGACTTTAATAACCGCTTCTGATCTCTCCTTTCTTTTCATTTTTTAAATACTTTTCCATACAGTTGAATCCGCTCCCACAGATGTTAACCTGCTGCTTTGTTTCCCATTAGCCATTATACTGCTTAGTGTTTTGCCCTTCGCTTAAAAGTCCTGTTGACCAGCTCATTTACCCTTTTCACTGGAACATTGGTTCCAGCTCAGTTCAGGTGGAGACTGTCCCAGTGCTACAGATCCCTCCTGTTCAAATACTGATGCCAATGCCCCATGAAGAGGAGCCTCTCTTTCCTGCACCACGCTTTTAGCCACATGTTTACTTCCCTTATTTGCGTGTCCCTGTGACAATTTGGACAATCTCTTGATATCCAATGTAATATTTCAACATGCCTTATGTCTCTCACTGTCAATTATTCAGTAGGCTCTTTTCTGGCTTTATTCCAGAACAATATAATGATGTGAGATGGCTTGAAATTACTAATAATGATGATGATACCAAAATTGAATCAATTAGTCAATGTATGAGCCATCATTTACTGTTAAAATTGAGTTATATTGTTGATGTCTGAAAACTAACAAAAGTGACTTCTATATAAAACTTATGAGAATATTACAACTAGCATTCCAGTGCTTGAAATAAAATGAAAGCAATTCAAACAGATAAAATAATGCAGGCAATCCCTTATATCCTTTCTTATTTACATCATGAAGTAAATATTGACAGATTTCATGCAAATACATACAGATAGGCAAAATGTATTTAAAAAACAGATCTTTCCAATTGAGATTGATGTTTCAGGTTACTCATGATTGAGTTAAATTATGTCTTGGATGGTTTCATACAAAGTTAACCCTCTTTAAATCAGAAAATATGTTTGAGATTCAGTGCCAAATGGCAGCTCAATTGAAATTACATTTCCGTTAATCTTTGCAGTGCCAAGGTCAATAGAACAGGTTACATGGGAGTGGCGAACAAAACCTGAAAGTCAGAACTTCGATGAATTGAATCACATCCTTCAGGAAAGCAAGAAATTAGGCAAGGCCCTGGAGACCCTGTCTCGGAGTGAGTATGATTTATTATCCTTTGCTTTGTGACAGGAAGTCTCGATCAACCTTTTTAAAGTGAAATTAAAATCATTGAGGCGAAACTTTCCCAGTTCTGATTTTCCGCCGAGATTTGAACCTCGCGATGAGAAACTTGCTGGTGTGTGACAAGAAGCCCATTTGCACGCATTAGCATGGCATTACGACCTATTCTTTCCTCATCTGTGTGCGGTTTGCTAATCTGCCATGTGGCAGTGAGAAACCGACAGCAACAATTCCTGCCATTAAGTCAGAGTCGATACCAGGCTGCTGGCTCCTATGAACCCTCATCTTGGCCAGCAGTCTATGACATCTCAGGGTACACTCCACTGGTGCCAACAGCCCTGTGCCCCTATTGATGGAGGTTGGTGCTGGACACGCTCCAAGCCTCACCATGTTTCCAACTCACCTAGAGTACAATTACCCACAAAATTGCTGCACTTTGGACTATACCAACACCTTGCAAATTGAATGCTGCTGCCAGGCCACTTTGACTGGCACCCATCTCATATGTTGGTGCAGAGTACATCTCAGAGCTCTTTGTTAGAACAGGAGTAGAACCCACTTGGCTTCTCAAACCATACTGTGAAAAGAGATCATGGCCGTTGTATGCCTCACTATGTAGACCTGCCTTTTTCTCATATCTCTTCATATCTTTGTCTGTTAATCTCAATTTAAAATTACCATTTGAAGTAGATTCAGTTGCCTTTTTGTGGAGAAGAATTCCCAATTTTTACCACTGTTCCGTATTGAAAAATTGCTGAATTTCATTCTAAAAGTCTGGTTCTAATTTTTAGACTATGTCATCTGGCCCCACTCTCCTGAACCTGTGAAAGTGGCTCCTCTTTATTTATCTTTACCTGTTCCCCTTAGTATCTTGAAATAGTCCATAAAATCATTCTTTGCCTATCTACAGTGCAAAGGTATGTCTTCAGACCTGGAATCTAAAATTATTGCTATCAATCTGTGTGCTGTTCCCTCTAATGACATAATATCCTTCCAAAGATGTGATGCCCAGAATTACTTCTACCCCTTATATTTCAATCATCTGGACACAAAGGCCAGCATTCCATTCACCTTTTGGAATGTTTTTTGTTCTTGTTCTTGAATCTTTAATGATATGTATACTTATCCTCAAATCCTCTTTTGCCCCTCTACTTTTCCTGCAGAAATTACCCTTTCCTATCTTTTCCTTTTACAACAGAAGCATGTTTTTGCCTAGATTGAGATCCATTTGCCACAGCTCTGTTCATTTATACAAGCAATCCATATCTCTATGTAATGAGTCTTTCCCATCCCCCCTACTTAGACTGCCACCTACCATTGTATAATTAGTAAATTTGGGTATATACCTTTTTATCACATCCAATAAGTAGATAATAAAGGTAGTGAATTGATGAGATCCCAACAAGGGTCATTATAGCCACTACATGCCAGTTAGTCTAATAGCCCACTATTCCTGCTCTACATCCTGCCACTAGGCCAACTTCAGAAAGGATATGGTATTGAACCTTGGCTTGGCACTGAATCCCAGCTTCTCCTTTCCCATTTCCTTTATAACCTACCAGGTAGGATTTCCAAGATGAAACCGAGATCTTGTCATTTTTAAGCATTAGTGTTTAACGTGTGCCATCAGGTCATTCAAGGAGATAAAGCAGTTTTGAATATTGTAAACTAATAGAGGATTTTCAGTGACTGGCCAACATACTTCAGCTGTAAATGTGATCCTGCATACCTATGCATGACTTACATTGAATGGACTAGAGTCATAGAGTTTTACAGCACAGAAGCAAACCCTTTGGCCCAACTCGTCCATGCCGACCAGATATCCTAAATTAACCTAGTCCCATTTTCCAGCATTTGGCTTGTATCCCTTTATTCGTAAACCCTTCCAGATGCCTTTTAAATGTTGTAATTGTACCAACCTCCATCACTTCATTTGGCAGTTCATTCTACTCACAATAACATGCGTTTGCAGAGTGAGAATTGCCTCCCTTACTTCCGGGTAGTCTCAATGATAATCTGGATGTGAGTTTGCTCGCTGAGCTGGAAGGTTCATTTTCAGACGTTTCGTCACTTTTTTTTGATTTGAAAAAATATGCTTTATTCATAGAATGTACAAAAAATAAAACATTTATACACCTACCAAGTCATGCAAGCCACTCCAGGTTACCCGGGGGTACGTACACCAACTAAAGGGAAAAAAAAACAAAACAGAGAGAAAAAAAAAACAAAGCAAAGAAACCGCCCCGGCAGTCGTCACCCCGCACAGTCCCAGTTGGCCCCCTGACCAGTTGGGGAAGGCGCCAGCTGGGCCCAGTTACCAGATAGTATTCTTTTCCCTTTTCTGGACGAGGGGGCTCATACGGTGGTCTTTCCCCACCGCGCCTTGGCGGCGGCTGCCCCAAGCTTTAGCGCGTCCCTCAGCACGTAGCCCTGGACCTTGGAGTGCGCCAGTCTGCAACACTCGGTCGGGGTCAGTTCTTTCAGCTGGCAGACCAGCAAGTTGCGGGCAGACCAAAGAGCGTCTTTCACCGCATTGATGGTCCTCCAGGCGCAGTTGATGTTGGTCTCTGTGTGCGTCCCCGGAAACAGCCCGTAGAGCACGGAGTCCCGCGTCACGGAGCTGCTCGGGACGAACCTCGACAAATACCACTGCATCCCCCTCCAGACCTCCTGCGCATAGGCACACTCCAGAAGGAGGTGATCGACAGTCTCGTCCCCCCCGCAGCCACCTCGAGGGCAGCGTGCGGTGGTGCAGAGATTCCGGGCATGCATAAAGGATCTCACTGGCAGAGCCCCTCTCACCACCAGCCAAGCAATGTCCTTGTGCTTGTTTGAAAGTTCTGGCGATGAGGCATTCTGCCAAACGACTTTGGCAGTCTGCGTGGGGAACCACACGACGGGATCCACCCTCTCCTTTTCCCGAAGGGTCCTGAGGATACTACGTGCTGACCACTGCCTGACGGCCTTGTGGTCAAAGGTGTTTCCTTTCAAAAATTTCTCCACGAAGGACAGGTGGTACGGAACGGTCCAACTACTTGGAGCGTTCCGCGGCAACGAGGCCAGGCCCATCCTTCGCAACACCGGGGACAGGTAGAACCTCAGTAAGTAGTGACACTTGGTGTTTGCGTACTGAGGATCTATGCACAGCTTGATGCAGCCACACACAAAGGTAGCCGTCAGGGCGAGGGTGGCGTTCGGTACGCCCTTTCCCCCATTTCCTAGGTCTTTGTACATGGTATCTCTGCGGACCCGGTCCATCCTCGACCCCCAAATGAAGTGGAAGATGGCCCGGGTGACCGCAGTGGCGCAGGTCCAGGTAATAGGCCAGGCCTGCGCCACATACAACAGTACCGAAAGCCCCTCGCACCTGACAACCAGGTTCTTACCCGCGATGGAGAGGGACCGGAGCGTCCACCTGCCCAGCTTCTGCTGAAATTTGGAGATACGCTCCTCCCAAGTCTTAGTGCATGCCCCAGCTCCACCAAACCAAACACCCAGCACCTTCAGGTAGTCTGTCCTGACGGTGAAGGGGATGAAGGAGCGGTCGTCCCAGTTCCCGAAGAACATGACCTCGCTCTTACCCCTATTGACTTTGGCACCCGAGGCCAGTTCAAACTGGCCGCAGATGTCCAACAGCCGACTCACCGACCGACGATCGGTGCAGAAGACGGCGACATCATCCATGTACAGGGAGGTCTTGACCTGAAGGCCTCCGCTGCCTGGGATAGCCACGCCCTTCAGGCTCACGTCCTTCCTGATGGAGGCGGCGAAGGGCTCCACACAGCACACGAACAAGGCAGGAGAGAGCGGGCAGCCCTGCCTGACTCCAGATCTAACAGGAAAACTGTCTGATTCCCACCCGTAGATCGAGACTGCGCTAACGATGTTGGCGTAGAGCAGCCGGATCCAATTGCGGATGCCCTCCCCGAACCCCAATTTGGAGAGGACGTCCCTCATGCAAGCATGAGAGACCCTGTCGAAGGCCTTCTCCTGGTCCAGGCTGACGAGGCAGGTGTCCACCCGCCTGTCCTGTACGTAGGCGATCGTATCCCTGATGAGCGCGAGGCTCTCAGCGATCTTCCTGCCCGGCACAGCACAGGTTTGGTCAGGGTGAATCACCGACTCCAGGACAGACCTGACCCGGTTGGCAATGACCTTGTCCAGGATTTTGTAGTCCACGTTCAAAAGTGAAATGGGACGCCAATTCTTAATTTCTTCCCTCTCCCCCTTCCTCTTGTAAATGAGGGTGATGATGCCCTTCCTCATGGACTTGCACATTTCCCCTGCCCGAAGCGCACTATCGTACACCTCCAGCAGGTCCTGGCCGACCAGGCCCCACAGAGCAGAATACAGCTCGACCGGTAAGCCATCACTTCCGGGAGTCCTATTCCTCTGCAAGGACTTGAGGGCTCTGGCCAGCTCGTCCAGGGATATCGGCCGGTCCAGCCACTCCCTCGTGCCGTCGTCTAAGACCTCCGTGATAGACGACAGGAACGACTCGGAGGCCGTGCTGTCCGTGGGCTTCGTGTCGTACAGTCCGGCATAGAAGGATCTGCTGATCCTCAAAACGTCGGGCCGAGACGACGTCACCGAGCCGTCGTCCTCCTTCAGCCGGCTAAGCACAGAGCTCTCTTTGTGCACCTTCTGAAAGAAGAAACGCGAGCACGTCTCGTCCTGCTCCACAGAGCGGACCCTGGACCGGAAGATTATCCTGGAGGCCTCCGCGGCGAAGAGCGAGGCTTGCTGGCCCCTCACCTCGCGGAGGTCCTCCGTGACATCGACCCCCATCAACTGCAGAAGGAGCAGGTTCTGCACCCTTTTCTGGAGTCGCGACAGCTTTCCCCGCCTCTCTCTTGCCTTCTGAACACCCTTGAGGACAAAGAACCTCTTGATGTTCTCCTTCACCGTCTCCCACCAGTCGCCTGGAGACTCAAAGAGGGGTTTCACGGTTCTCCAACCGGTGTACTCCCTCTTAAGCTCCTCGACGTTCTCTGGGGTCAACAGAGTCGTGTTGAGCTTCCACGTCCCCTTGCCGGCCGGCTGGTCGTCCTGTAAGTGACAGTCGGCCAACAGGAGGCAGTGGTCAGAGAAGAACACCGGCTCGACACCAGTGGATCTGACCGAGAACGTCCGTGACACAAACAGGAAATCTATCCTTGAGCGGATAGACCCGTCTGGCCGCGACCAGGTGTACCTCTGCTGCGCTCCGTCTGCAGGGGTGCTGAAGACGTCGAGCAGCTTGGCGTCCTTCACCGTGCCCATCAGGAATCTGGACGTGACGTCCAGTTGAATCCCCCCACCCGCTGTCCCCACGCCGGATCTTCCATCTGCATCAATGATGCAGTTGAAGTCTCTGCCTAGGATGACCGGCCTGGACGTAGCCAGCAGGGGTGGAAGCCGCTGCAGGACGTCCAACCGCTCACTCCGTACCACTGGGGCATACACGTTGATCAGCCTCAGGGGAGCATTCCTGTAGGTGATGTCAGCCACTAGGAGGCGCCCCCCCACCACCTCCTGAACTTGAGAGATGGTGAAGTTGTGCCCCCGCAGCAGAATAGCCAGGCCCGAGGAGCGACAGTCGTTACCCCCCGACCAGATCGAAGGCCCACGGGTCCAGGCGCCGGACCATTTCCCGTACCTGCCGAGGTGCGGTATCCCGCACTCCTGCAGAAACAGGAGGTCCGCCTTGATGGTGGTCAGGTAGGCCAACGTGGACACACATCTCGCGGTTGACTTGACGCTGCGCACATTAATGCTCGCAATTCGTACCCCCATTTTGGGCAGTGACCGCAGTACCCTCCCCAAGTCCAAGGTTCAGCCCCTCCATCTGTCCCTTCATGCCCATTGCCCGGGCTAACTGCTGGACGCTCTCTGGGCTCAGGAAACCGTCTGTGCTGCCTTCCGGGTGGCATCCCCCCGCCAGGGGTGCGGAGGCAGGAGGGTCCGGCTCCGGATCAGGCTGGGGACGTGCTGTTTCCTCCTTCCCGCCTGGAAGGTCCGGGGGGCCCTCCAGTGCTCCAGCGGCACTTGACTGGGTGTCGGAGTGAGCCTCAGGACGCCTCCCGTCACCTGGAAGCGGGGTGCTGCTTTCCTTCCCCCTCGAGACCTTTAACTTCTGCTTCGGGTGGGCCCTCTCCGAATCCTCCTCGTCAGAGGAGCTCTTATAGCCCCCCTGTAGCTGCCTCTTCCCTCCTGATTGTTGCGGTTCCTGGGCCCGTCGACGCACCTTCCTCCTCGCTTTCCGGACTGTAGTCCACTCCCCTGGGTTGCCTGTCGCCGCCTCCATTGGCTCCGGTTTGTCGGGGGGGATCGGAGCCTGCAGGGGTGCTTTACTGGCCTCGGGCGCATCCTGCAGGTCTGGGCCCTCCTGCACGGCCTGGCCCTCCTGCACATTAGTGGGGTCCTTGCTGGGGCCTGGTGCCTTCCTCTCCTCCGGGGGGGCTGGCCCCGCATTTCCCCTGCCGGCAACCTGGGCGTAGGTGGTACCCCGCCACGGGCATGCCCTATAGAAGTGGCCCGCTTCCCCGCAAAGGTTGCAGCTTCTCTCTCGTGGGCAATCCTTTGCAAGGTGTCCCTCCTCCCTGCAGTTCCTGCAGATGGTGACTTTGCAGTCGGCCGCCATGTGACCTGACCTATCACAGGCATGGCAGACTTTAGGTTGCCCTGCATAGGTCAGGTAGCCCCTGCTCCCGCCGATCGCGAAGCTGGACGGTGGGTGTGCGACGTTCCCGTCTGCGCCCATCTTCAGCGTCACCTTGACCTGCCTCTTACTCGTCCAGATGCCAAAGGGGTCCACCATGTCAGTTAGGTCCCCTTCCACCTTCACGTACCTTCCGAGGAAGGTCAGGACATCAACTGCTGGCACATGCGGGTTGTACATGTGTACAGTCACCATACGGCTCCTCTGCGCTGGCATCACAAACAGTGGGACAGCGGTCAATACAGAGAGGGGGCCCTCACCTCCTTTCTCCTTGAAAACCTCCAGGAAGCGCTCGCAAAGCTTGGCACTCCGGAAGGTCACATCGTAAAAACCCCCTCCGGGGAAATCCTGCAGGCAGTAAATATCCGCAGCAGCAAACTCACAACAGTCCAACAGGACCCTCTTCACGAAGAAGGTGCGGTCCACAGGTGCACCCTCATCCACCTTCTTTACAGAAACACGGATGGTGTTCCGGACCCCCTGACCTGGGGCACGAGCACTTGCCGCAGCCATCGTTGCAGGTTGGCTGCTCCCCTGAACCAGCGTTAGGCCGAAGCCAGCATTAAGATCCACTGGTCGCAAGGGTGCACAGCCAACCCGACATCCTCCTTTCACCTCCAAGATAGCACTCTCGTCCTCTCAGTCCACAAGAGAGTGGGTCTTTATTGTGTTTGAGATGTAAGCTGGTTCACTGAGCTGTAAGGTTTGTTCCCAGATGTTTTGTCACCATTCTAGGTAACATCATCAGTGAGCCTCCAACAAAGCGCTGGTGTTATGTCCCGCTTTCTATTTATCTGGTTAGGTTTCCTTGGGTTGATGATGTCATTTCCTGTGTTGGTGATGTCATTTCCTGTTCTTTCATCACCAAACGCAGGAAATGACATCATCAACCCAAGGAAACCTAACCAGATAAATAGAAAGCGGGACATAACACCAGCGCTTCGTCGGAGGCTCACTGATGATGTTACCTAGTATGGTGACGAAACGTCTGAAAACGAACCTTCCAGCTCAGCGAGCAAACTCACATCCAGAACCTCAACCTGAGCTACAAATCTTCTCAATGATAATCTATTAAGACAAATTATTTCTTTTCAACTGGCCCACCTATACTCCACAAATGCATTTCCATGATAGAGCACTTTCTTGTCTATGTTTCTAGTTATGCCAACACCCTTTAAACTGTATGCTAGCTTTTTCCTCAAAGCCAAATCAACATTATATTAATTAGTTTTGCTGGGAGTCCATAATAACATTGCTTCTAATCTCTCATTTAACTCGAGAGAGAATTCTCTATTTGTGCCCTCCGGTTCAGCATCTACGGTTTTAATAACCTGCTTCCAACTGGGACACACGCAAATTGGCTGTCCCAGTAAACAGCTGGTGCACTGTTGCAGTCACTTGGGTTTTTATTCAATAAGTCAAGATTTACAGAGCCAATAAAACTGCATGTTGCTGAGGCAAATGCCATGAGCCTTAGAGTTTTCAGCTGGTTCTTTAATTTAACAACAGTTTTGAACTTGTTTTTTGATATGTGTCCTGTACAATGACAGATACCTTCAACAATTCCTTCATGAATAAAACTGTCATGCACATCAGTACACAGATGCAAGGAAAGAATCTCACTAGATTTATTGTTGCCATGAAAATCAATATTACCAACTTCAGGGCAAAATATTGACAACTGAGGCTGCAATTCATTAATCATATCTGGTCAGTTGGCTGTTCCTCTCGTATCTCCTTAAAATATCTATGTCCATATGTAAACTGATGAAGATTTTCAAAGTTTGTAACATTATGTTGATTCTGGTTTGTTGGCATGCTTGCCTTGGAAGATGGCTCCCCAAGATTTGGATAGTTTATTTTGATAAGCCTAAACATGTTTCAAGTTCTCATGGACATCCTGAATGGTGCCTTGCCACCTTCCTATAAGCAATTTCCATAGTTACTACATTGTAGGATCTTTTGCTGTCCCCTGTGTTATTGGAAAAATGTTCTAAAATTTATCATTAAGGACATAATAGCACAGCATTTAGAAATATATAATTTGATCAAGCAACTTCAGGATGGTTTACTGAATGGAAAGAAATCATGCTTGAAAAATTTATTTAAATCTTGGAAAGGAAATGAGTAGGATAGATAAAGGGGAAGTAGTAGATACAATATATTTGGATTTTCAGAGGGTATTTGATAATGTACCATATGATAAACTGCTTAAGAAGATAAGAACCCATGATATTAGAGGCCATATAATATCAGGAATAGAGGACTACTAACTGGAGAGTTAGGATTAAGGGGTCATTTTCAGGATGGTAGCCTGTAACTAGTGATGTGCTGCACGGATCAATTCTGGGGCCACAATTATTTGCAACATAGATTAATTGTTTAGATGAGGCAAGTTAATGTACTGTAGACAAGTTTACACAGGTACACAAGCATAAGTGAGAAGACAAATAGTGAGGATGACAGAGAGTTTGCAGAACAATATAAGCAGGTTAGGTTAGTGGGCAAAAACTTGGCAGATTTGGTGTAGTATTGTATTATACTAAGATACAGTGAAAAGTAGCATTTTGCATGATATCCAGGCATATCGTACCGTACATAAGTACATCAGGTTAACACAACAGAATGCCGAATATAGTGTTACAGCCACAAAGAAGGTGCAGAGAGAGATATTACTTTAATATTTGAGAAGCCCATTCAAAGGTCTGTTGACAACAGGGACAAAGCTGTTCTTGAATCTGTTGGTATGTGTTTTCAAAATAAAGTGGAAAAACATGAGGACTTGCACTTGCCAATAGAGGAACTGAATATTGCTTCAATGGAGAAAGACTGCAGAAAGCTGCAGCACAGAAGGATTTGTGAACCTTGTGCATAAATCAAAAAAAAGTAGCATATAAATTCAGCGGGTAATAAGGAAGGCAAGTGGATTTTATTTCAAAGGGAAAGAAATATAGAAGTAGGGAAATCTTGCTTATACAAGGCATGAGTTAGACCTTACCCAGAATACTGTGAACAGTGTTGGTTCCTTATCTAAGGAAAGATATGCTGCAATTGAGGGAAATGTGGAAAAGGTTCATTAAGCTAATCCCAGGTGCAAAGGGATTTTCTTATGACATGAGGTTGAGTGATTTGAGCCTATTTGGACTTGTTGGAGTTTAGATGAATACGAATTGGCATTTGTGATACATTTAAAAAATTTCAAGAGCTTATCTAGGTAGATGCAAATAACTTGTGCTCCTGAGATGCTGCTTGGCCTGCTGTGTTCATCCAGCCTCACATTTTATTATCTTGCAAATAACTTGTTTTCTTTTATGGGACAGCCTTGTCATTAGGCATATTTGAGCCAAGATAGATTTTTAATGGTAGAGCAATCAAGGGCTATAGGGATACACTGGAAAATGGAGTTTAAATTTAGCAGACCTGCTGGACCAAGTGGCCCACTTCTGCTCCTATGCCTTAAGATGTTATGGACCTGTAATCACTGGGCTTTTTGTCTTTCTACCACAGAGAATGAATGTGACATTGGGGTTGCCTGGTTGTATTTACACTTTAGCATGATGAATCCAACACACATTACTGAGCCGTTATTTGTCTAAAGCTTCACATTAGTACAATTTGACCTTCCACTTCTGCAGAATTCTCCAAAGCTGTGTTTTAGTACTTATCTATTTGTGATAGTACTGAGAGTTTACTCACTTCTGCTCATGAAATACATTGTGGAATATATGATAAGTTGCACATTATGTTTCTGTAGTTATGATTAGTGTGGAATATGCTCACTGTAGCTTGAACCACCTGATAATCATTGTTGCTGTTTGCTTTGGCTATTACTGTTTGTATGCTTTTCTTATGAGATCTTGGCAATGTCGCTGCTTCAAGATATTGCCTGCATACAATCGACATGAGCCGATGCACAACTCCTTGTAGCTTCTTCAGCCTTTAGCTTTTTGCTTTGCTGTTCTCAGTGACTCTGACACACGACTTGCAGAAATCATGAAATACCAGGCACCTTTTCAAGTGCATGCTGAAATCAGCATCTCTCATCGACCTGTCGGTCACTACACTCATCGCTATCAACAGTTGGGGTGGCACACAAAATCTGTGAAGCTTGCCAGTTGGCATTGAGTGACTGATCAATGTCAGCAGTTTTGGCATTCAGCAGATCTTTTTGAGGTGCATTTGCTGGAGTAGGTGCGTGCAATCATTTGGTCATCCTGTCTATTAGCTGAAAACATTGCAGTAGGTATCCTTTTGATTTAAAATGGTAAATGGAATAATGTTTGATGGATTCCTTCTGTTTTTCACTTTATGCCAGACGTCACATGATGGATATGAAAATTCAATTTGTCTCTGAATAGATCTTCCAAAGTCATTCCATTTCTTTTAGCATCTGTTCAGTACTTTGCCAATGAACCAGATGTATTGACCTTATGTAAGTGTTCATTTCTGATCACCTAGCAGATGTGAAAAAAGGGGGGTAGGGGAAAGATAGACTGGAGAGCAATCATATGTAATTATGTGTCTGTTCATTGTAGCAGACAAAATGTCACTTTTTTTTCCTCTCCTGATGTGAAATCACACACAACGAACAAAAGATGTGGCCATATTAGCCATACCATCACCTCAGATTAGCCCTCATGTTTTCCCATCATCAAACCCTACAGCACAGAAGAGACCCTTCAGCCCATTGAGTCAATACTGCCAAACATATGCTACTATCTACTACTCTACTTTCCTGCGCTAAGCCCATAGCTTTGAATGTTATGTTATTTCAAGTGCTGATCCAAATACCTTTTAAAGATAGTGAGGATTCCTACCTCAGTTACCCTCCCAGGCAGTGCATTCCAGATTCCCACCACCCTCTGGGTGAAAATGGTTTTCTTGAAATCCCCCGAAACCTCCTGCCTTTCACTTTAAAATTATATCTCTTGTTATTGACCCTCTCACTAAGGGACCAGTCTTCCATCGCATAATTATTCTTTGTGCTCTATTTTCCACTTCATTCTTCCACGCCTCTGACAGACTGTTTGTGTATAATGTTTGGGAAGCTCATGGAAACTAATGCCACCTGATTGTGTGTAACTTGTTCAACGTTCTTAGGTAAAGCGATTTAATCCAGATCCAAATTTGTGTTATGCCCAATTCACAATGGCTGGCGATCATTGGCCAATATTGGGACTGCAGTTGCTTACAATTTTCATAGATGATTTAGAGTTGGGGACCGAGTGTAGTGCGTCAAAGTTCACAGATGACACTAAATGAGTTGTCGAGCAAAGTGTGCAGAGGACACCGAAAGTCTGCAGAAGCATATAGACAGGTTAAGTGAGTGGGCAAGGGTCTGGCGGATGGAATACAATGTAGGTAAATGTGAGGCCAACCATTTTGGTAGGAATAACTATAAAATGGACTATTATTTAAATGGTGAAAAATGGCAGCATGTTGCTGTGCAGAGGGATCTGGGTGTCCTTGTGCATGAATTACAAAAGATTGATTTGCGAGTGCAGTAGGTAATTAAGAAGGCAAATGGAATATTGTCTTTCATTGCCTGAAGGGATGGAGTTTAACAATTAGGGAGTTTATGCTGCCGCTGGATAGGGTGTTGGTGAGTACTGTGTACAGTTTTGGTCTCTTTACTTGAGAAAGGATGTACTGGCACTGGAGGAGGTGTAGAGGTTCACTAGGTTGATTCTGGAATTGAAAGTGTCGGCTTATGAGGAGAGCCTGAATAGACTGGGACTATACTAATTGAAATTTAGAAGCATCATAGAATCCCTACAGTGTGGAACCAGGCCTTTCAGCACAACAGATCCACACCGGCCCACTCTGACTCATTCCCCTACCCCTGCATTTCCTCATGTGTAATCCATCTAACCTAAACATCCCTGAGCACTATGGGCAATTTAGCATGGCCAATCTACCTAGCCTGTACATCTTTGGACTGTGGAAGGAAACCAGAGTATCCAGAGAAAACCCATGCAGACACAGGTAGAATGTGCAAACTCCACACAGACAGTCGCCCAAGAGTGGAATTGAACCTGTGCCCCCAGTGCTGTGAAACAGTGGTGCTAACCACTGAGCTACCATGCAGGGGATCTTATAGAAATTTATGAAGGTAATAGATAAGATAGAAGCATGAAGGTTTCTTTCTGCTAGCAGGTGAAACTAGAATTAGGGGGCATAGCCTTAAAATAAGGGGAAGCAGATTTAGGACTGAATTGAGGAGGAACTTCTTCACCCAAAGGTTGTGAGTCTGTGGAATTCCCTGCTCATAGAAGCAGTTGAGGCTACCTTGTTGAATGTTGTTTTTCTTAAGGCAAAGATAGATAGCTTTTTGAACAGTGAAGGAATTAAGGGTTAAAGTGAGAGCGCGGGTAAGTGGAACTGAATTCATGGAAAGATCAGTCATGACCCTATTAATGGTGGAGCACACTTGATGGGCCAGATGGTCTCCTACTGTTCCTATTTCTTATGCTCTTATGTTATCCTCATTCACATACCAATTTGTTTGCTGACCAACACTGGTTCCCAGACCAGTAACACCTAAAATTCAACAATGCCATTATTGTGTTTCAATTCAATGATGGCCTCATTGTCACCTCTTCATAATTCTATTGCATCCTTCAGGTACCTTGGTGCGAAAGATCGTAATTGCCTCCCAAATTTCTCCAGCTGGTCTTGCAGCATCAGTGGAGATAATGCAGAGTTAACATTTTGAGTCAAGTTATGCTTCTTCCAAACTGATAGTAGCTGGGCAATGGTTCTATGTGTGCCGGCTGGTGAGGTGGGGAGAGGCTGAAGAAGTAAGTAATAGATTGTAGAAGGAGCCCAGGGGGTGAGAAAGAAACTCAGACAGACAAAGGGATTGGTAATGGTAGCCAGGGAGAAAGGAAAGCTCATAATAGTGACCATAAGTGTGTTGACTATACTGTAAGCAACCCATGTCATGACAGGGACATAGGTGTGGGGCTGTGAAAGGATATAGAAGAAGGTGATCAGGGTCTAAAATTAATGAATTACACTTATTGAGTCCTGAAAGTTGTAGGGTACCCAAACAGAAGATGAGAGGCTGTTTTTCCAGCTTGCACTGGGCTTTGCTAGAACACTGCAGCAAGCCTGAGACAGATGTTGGCCAGGGAACATACTGGTGTGTTGAAGTGGCAGGTAGCTGGAAGCTCAGGGTCAATTTTAAGAACAGCATGTAGCTGTTCTGCAAAGCAGTCGCCTCGTCTGCACTTCGTCTACCTATTGTAGAGGAGACCACATAGTGAGCAGCAATTACAGTAGGCTAGAATGAGTGAAGTTCAGATTAATTACTGCTTCACCCAGATCGTATATCTGGGGCCTTGGATAGCGAGATGGGAGGAAGTAAATGGGCAGGTGTTACATCTTCTGTGATGGCATAGAAAGTGCCATGGGGCTATGGGGATGTGTTGGGAGTGAAGGAGGAATAGACCAAGGTATCCTGGAGGGAACGGAACATGCGGAAGGCTTACAAAGGAAGGGTCTGGTGATGGCATCCCTCTGGAGGTGGTGGAAATGGTGGCTTTTGATCCTACAATTCTTTTTGAAAACCTGTTTTAATTCCAAATTATGCAATGCAGTATGTCAAATAGAAATATAGAAAATAAGAACAGCAGGGGGAGGCCACTTCCCTAAGTACAATAGAATGTAGACAATCAAGCCCTGCAGATTTATTGGCCTACAATCCCATCAAATTTCCCCAATACCATTTCCTGATGAATGCTGATTTCTTCCAGTTCCTTCCTTCCCACTAAACTCTGTTTTCCCGAACATTTCTAGTATCTTGTTTGTCTCCTCCTTTGTGAACACAGAACTAAAGTAGGTATTTAGTTGTCACCCACTGTTAGTCACCCACTTCTTTATTCCTGTTACAAATTCCCCAGTTTCTGACTGTGTGGAGCCTATGCTTATCTTCACCAATCATTTTCACTTCACATATCTTTAGAAGCTTTTGCAGTCAGTTTTTATGTTTGATGCAGATTTTCTCTGTTATGATAATGCTCCTGTGTAGTGCCTCAGGATATTTTAGCTTGTTAAAGGCACACTATCACTGCAAAATGTCACTGCCTCTGGTTTCTCTTCACAATGGCTTTGAAAGGCCACTGAAAACTAGATTGTGTTGTGCCTTGTATCTTGTGAATGGGCAAAAATGGCACAACCAGTTGTTCTTTCTTGCGTGGAAAGTGCAGAATCAAGGATAATCCCGACCCTACAAACCAAACTCCAAAGAAGATGGTAAAATTTTAATTTCCAATTTTGTCTGGTGTAATGTTCATAGATTGTTGCAACGCCAAAGAAGGCCACTCAGCCCATCTTGCCTGTGTCGATACTCGAAAGGAAAAATTGAAGTGTCACTACGCCCTCCCTCTTCCCACATTTCTCAATGTGTTAGTGGGAGCTAGGACCTCACTCCACAGAATTAGGTGCGAGCCAGCTATTGGCCACTGAGGTCAGCTATGAGAAAGGTCAGTCTCATGATTCTATTGGTTCAAAAATAGCCATCTACCCTCATCCTCCCTCCCCCCGACCATGTCCCCTTACATCTGCACTCACTCACAATGCTCTGTCCATGGCAATGTGTGCCCCACACACCCTCATAGACTCTTATAACCTCCATAGCAACCTGTGCCCGTCTACATATCCACAATTGCCCCACACGCCATTTGTATAAAATTATACACTATTATGGCTTCTACTGTCAGTTCCCAATAACCATGCTCCCATCATTGGCTTTACCCTTACCTTGGCCACATCAGCTCACCCAGTGCCTAGAATGGTGTAATTCGGGAGCCTCACTGAAATTAAATAAGTTCAAGTTTTATGCATCTGTTGCAGATTTTATCTTTTAAATTTTACTCAGGAAAAACAAATTCACTGCATCTAAGCTCCTTCGTAAACTTAATCCCTTAAAAAACAAATAGCAAATTTCAAGTAGCAAATACCTAATTAAAGCAAGTATTTGTATTCATTGACCTACATCATAGACTTTATAAACACTTGGCACTGTCAGTTAGACTGTGAACTGATGGCTATCTTACTGAACAATGATAAGTTTTAGAGACATTCATTCAGTACAACTCCATTAATCATGGTTCCCTGGCTTAAATCAACAGACAGTGGAATTTTAGATTCTGTTCCTTGGTTATTGCAAACTTGTTAAATTTAAAGAGTGAGATATTCAAACACATCAAAAACTTAACAGATTCACAGAGCATGCCTACATTTTATGCATACTCATGCCTACACTTCCCAATTCTAAAGGGCATGTTATCTCTTCCAAAGGGCTACCTGAACCAATCCAAAAGGATAACAAAACTCTTCAAATTATTCTGACAAATTTTGACTTTACTTCAACTTTCCGAAGCACATGAATCTTGTTTTGGCTAACCTGCTATTGAAATTAGTATGTTTAAATAAAAATCAAATGAACTTCAGATGCTATAAATCAGGAACAAAAACAGAAGTTGCTTCGAAAGCTCAGCAGATTTGGCAGCAACTGTGAAGAGAAAATTAGAGTTAACCTTTCGGGTCTGGTGACCCTTCCTCAGAGCAGGAACGTTCTGAGGAAGGGTCACTGGACCTGAAACGTTAACTCTGAATTTGTCTTCACAGATGCTGCCAAATCTGCTGAGCTTTTGAAGGAACTTCTGTTTTTGTTGTTGGTATGATTGATGGCAGCTATGTTTTCCAGTCTGTAAAATATTGTTGTAGAAATTACAATAAGGTCATCCCTTTCTTCAGAAAATCAGGAATTAAGAATCTATTGATGACCATAAAATGGAGTGATGATAACTGATGACCTGTCTTGGGCTCCCCATGTAAATGTGACAGCCAAGAAGGCGCAACAGCACCTCCACTTCCTCAGGTGGCTCAGGAAACTTGGCATGTTTGTGAGGACCCTCACCAACTTCTACAGATGCACCATAGAAAGCAAACTGGCCAGGGGCACAATGGCCTGGTACAGCAACTGCTCTGCCCAGGAACGTAAAAAATGACAAAAAGTGGTGTGCACCGCATCTTTGATGATATTGGCCGCCTTACCACAGCAGTCAGCCTTCCATCCGTGGATTCCATTTACACGGCTCACTGCTGTGGTAAGGCGGCCAATATCATCAAAGATTCATCACATCCCGGTAATGAGCTCATCATACAACTTCTTCCGTCAGGCAGAAGATACAGAAGCCTGAACACACAACAGGTTCAAGAACAGCTCGTTCCCGGCTGTTATCAGACTGACAAATGGGCTGCCCAGTTCAAATAACACCGATTTTGTTAATGATAATGGGAACTGCAGATGCTGGAGAATCCAAGATAATAAAATGTGAGGCTGGATGAACACAGCAGTCCCAGCAGCATCTCAGGAGCACAAAAGCTGATGTTTCGGGCCTAGACCCTTCATCAGAGGGGCCAATGAAGGGTCTAGGCCCGAAACGTCAACTTTTGTGCTCCTGAGATGCTGCTGGGCCTGCTGTGTTCATCCAGCCTCACATTTTATTATCCTGATTTTGTTAATGTTGATTTGGCTGAATGCATTCTCTGTGCAATGTAACCTGTATGCCTCTGTCTTTAAGTCTTTTTGACCTGTGCATCCTTACATACTATGATCTGCCTGTACTGCTCATAAACAAAACTTTTCACTGTATTTCAGCACAGGTGACAATAAATCAATCAATCAATCAAACAGTCAATTAACAAGGCACAAATGAGGAGTGAGATGGAGTACTCCCCATTTGCCTGGATGGCTGCAGCTCCAACAACATTCAAGAAGCTTGACACCATCCAGGATAAAGCAGCCTGTTAGATTGCCACTACATCCACAAGCATCTACTCCCTCCACCACCAATGCTCAATGGCATTTGCTTTCTACAAGGTGTACTGCAGAAATTCACCAAAGATCCTCAGACAGCCCCTGCAAAACCCATGATGACTTCCATCTAGAAAAACAAGGGCAGCAGATACATCGGAACACCACTGCCTTCAAGTTCTCCTCCAAGCCACTCACAATCCTGACTTGGCTCACCATTCCTTCACTGTTGCTGGGTCAAATTCTGGAATTTCCTCCCTAATGGTATTGTGGGTCAAACCATAGCAGGAGGCTTAAGAAGGCACCTCATCACCACCTTCTCAAGGGCACCTAGAGACAGGCAATAAATGCTGGCGCAGCTAGCGACACCCACATCCCACAAATGAATAAAAGAAAAACATCCCATCCCCAGCAAAAGTGGTGTGCGCTGGGTTTTCAGGCAAGACCTTTTTGGCATTGGTGCATTTTGGCCAAGTTGAGACCCTTTCGATCTGTCCAAAAATTCAGACCATCTCTTTACTGGAGTGTATTAAATGTTTTAATAATGCTTTCATGCTTACAGCTTCTTGCTTCTCCTTTCTCAGTAACCACACTGTGCCTTGATTACCTTGGCACAGAATTTTTTTTAATTCATTCATGGGATGAGGGCATCGCTGGCTAGGCTATCATTTATTGCTCATTTCTAATTGCCCAAAGGGCAGTTAAGAATCAGCAATGAGGTTGACTCTTAACTGCCCTATGGGCAATTAGGGACCAGCAATAAATGCCAGAGATGCCCTCATCCCATGAATGAATCATAGAATCCCTGTAATGTGGAAGCAGGCCATTCAGCACATCGAGCCCACACTGACCCTCAGAAGAGCATTCCACCCAGATTCATCCCATCCCTGTAACTCCCTGTAAATCCATGGCTAGTCCACTTAGCCTGCACTATGGACACTTTGGGTAATTTAGCATAGCCAATCCACCCAATCTTTGGACTGTGAGAGGAAACCAGATCACTAGGAGGAAACCCACGCAAACACGGGCAGAATGTGCAAACTCCACACAGACAGTTGCCTGAGGGTGGAATCAAACCCAGGTTCCTGGCGCTTGAGGCAGCAGTGCTAACCACTGAGCCACAAAAAAAGACAAAAGTCAATAACACAGAGAATCAAACATTAAACAACTGAACACTACACAAAACATTATTTTAAAATAACCATTCTAAACAACAAACATATGTACATTAAGTGGAGATAATGGGAACTGCAGATGCTGGAGAATCCAAGATAATAAAGTGTGAGGCTGGATGAACACAGCAGGCCAAGCAGCATCTCAGGAGAACAAAAGCTGATGTTTCAGGCCTAGACCCTTCATCAGAGAGGGGGATGGGGTGAGGGCTCTGGAATAAATAGGGAGAGAGGGGGAGGCGGACCGAAGATGGAGAGAAAAGAAGATAGGTGGGGAGGAGAGTATAGGTGGGTAGGTAGGGAGGGGATAGGTCAGTCCAGGGAAGACGGACAGGTCAAGGAGGTGGGATGAGGTTAGTAGGTAGGAAATGGAGATGCGGCTTGGGGTGGGAAGAAGGGATGGGTGAGAGGAAGAACAGGTTAGGGAGGCAGAGACAGGTTGGACTGGTTATGGGATGCAGTGGGGGGAGGGGAAGAGCTGGGCTGGTTGTGTGGTGCAGTGGGGGAGGGGACGAACTGGCCTGGTTTTGGGATGCGGTGGGGGAAGCGGAGATTTTGAAGCTGGTGAAGTCCACATTGATACCATTGGGCTTCAGGGTTCCCAGGCGGAATATGAGTTGCTGTTCCTGCAACCTTCAGGTGGCATCATTGTGGCACTGCAGGAGGCCCATGATGGACATGTCATCTAAAGAATGGGAGGGGGAGTTGAAATGGTTTGCGACTGGGAGGTGCAGTTGTTTATTGCGAACCGAACGTAGGTGCTCTGCAAAGTGGTCCCCAAGCCTCCGCTTGGTTTCCCCAATGTAGAGGAAGCCACACCGGGTACAATGGATACAATATTCCACATTGGCAGTTGTGCAGGTGAACCTCTGCTTAATAATGGAAAGTCATCTTGGGGCCTGGGATAGGGGTGAGGGAGGAGATGTGGGGGCAAGTGTAGCACTTCCAGCGGTTGCAGGGGAAAGTGCCGGGTATGGTGGGGTTGGAGGGCAGTGTGGAGCGAACAAGGGAGTCACGGAGAGAGTGGTCTCTCCGGAAAGCCGACAAGGGTGGAGATGGAAAAATAGCTTGGGTGGTGGGGTCGGCTTGTAGATGGCGGAAGTGTCGGAGGATGATGCGTTGTCTCTGGAGGTTGGTAGGGTGGTGTGTGAGAACGAGGGGGATCCTCTTAGGGCGGTTGTGGTGGAGGCGGGATGTGAGGGATGTGTTGCGGGAAACGCGGGAGATGCGGTCAAGAACGTTCTCGACCACTGTGGGGGGAAAGTTGCAGTCCTTGAAGAACTTGGACATCTGGGATGTGCGGGAGTGGAATGCCTCATCCTGGGAGCAGATGCGGCGGAGGAATTGGGAATAGGGGATGGAATTTTTGCAGGAGGGTGGGTGGGAGGAGGTGTATTCTAGGTAGCTGTGGGATTTGGTGGGCTTGAAATGGACATCAGTTACAAGCTGGTTGCCTGAGATGGAGACTGAGAGGTCCAGGAAGGTGAGGGATGTCCTGGAGATGGCCCAGGTGAACTTGAGGTTGGGGTGGAAGGTGTTGGTGAAGTGGATGAACTGTTCGAGCTCCTCTGGGGAGCAAGAGGTGGTGCCGGTACAGTCATCAATGTAACGGAGGAAGACGTGGGGTTTGGGGCCTGTGTAGGTGCAGAAGAGAGGCTGTTCCACGTAACCTACAAAGAGTCAGGCATAGCTGGGGCCCGTGCGGGTGCCCATGGCCACCCCCTTTGTCTGTAGGAAGTGGGAGGAATCAAAAGAGAAGTTGTTGAGGGTGAGGATGAGTTCGGCTAGGCGGATGAGGGTGTCGGTGGAGGGGGACTGGTCGGGCCTGCGGGACAGGAAGAAGCAGAGGGCCTTGAGGCCATCTGCATGCAGAATACAGGTATATAGGTACTGGACGTCCATGGTGAAAATGAGGTGTTGGGTGCCAGGGAATTGGAAGTTCTGGAGGAGGTGGAGGGCATGGGTGGTGTCATGGATGTAGGTAGGGAGTTGCTGAACCAAAGGGGAGAAAATGGAGTCCAGATAGGTGGAGATGAGCTCGGTGGGGCAGGAACAGGCTGAGACAATGGGTCGACCAAGGCAGGCAGGTTTGTGGATTTTGGGAAGGAGATAGAAATGGGACGTGCAGGGTTCGGGAATAATAAGGTTAGATCTTAGAGTTAAATGTCTACATTTCCTGACAGGACCAAATTAACCTGTGAGATGTAAAAGATGTTTGATGATGGCTCTAAGATCCGGGAACTTGAGGTTGATCAGCAATATCACGGTTACTCATAAGAGATTAAATTGAATCTTCATAATCACCATCTTCAAAATGACCTGGCACGCTCTTTGTCAGGCATCTTACATTCCATTTTATGTTGTCATTGAACAGATAAGCATTAGTACTGAGCAAACTCTTCATCTGCTTTGAAAACTGTTAAACTGTTGTTCTTACAAAATTCATGGTCATCACATTCATTACAAAGGAAAACTGCAATTACTAGGTAAACAAAACAACAAGATCCACTTCATTGACTTTCCATTATCCTGTGAAATTCCATAATAAAACAAAGACGTAATAGATTGGGTAACAACCCAGAAGGAGGCCTTCCAGCACTCACTTCCCTTTTCCCTGTTGCCATGAAATTTTATCCTGCCCAGATAATTATTCAGTTTCAATTTCTATTAGCGATTGAATCTGCCTATGGGGCACACCCTCAGGCAGTGAGTTTCAGATCCTAACCACAAACTGATGGTCCCTCATGTATTGCCTCACGTCATCTCTTCATGCCAATCACCGTAATTTGATGTCCTCTGAATCTTGACCCTTCTACCAATGGGAACGGATGCTCTCTACCTCTTCTGCTCAGAATACTCTTCTCAAATGTTCTCTCAACCTTGCCTTCCCTGAAGGGAACAGCGCCAGCTGCCTTACTGTAAACATCTTTTCAAAGCTTCCTGTTGCAGTCTGTCTAATTTAATGGTTTGTGAGCTTCTGAAAACAGCCAAAAAAGGTCTCTGGATTGTTGGAGAGAGATGCTGGGAAAATAAATCATTCCTGAATGAATATCAAAAACATTATAGTCGTTTTGGATTTGTAGTCATTAAAGTCATTTTAAGTTGCAAAATGGCTTGAATCAAATGGCGAGAAATGAGTAGTTGGTTTTGCAGTTAAATTTTGCCTTTTGTGTGTATGAAGTTTCTTCTCAATATTCCAATAACTAGGTCCATGGAAAGCAAAATGTTGAAATAAAAAGCAGAGTAACTTTTGCATGCTCTGGGACTTGTAATTCATACTTATCACAGATTTTTTTCTGATAGGATTAATACAAATTCCAATGAAATCGGTAACAGTTTGTTCCCATTTGTTTAACATAAATAGGAAGTTACGTATAATCTGGAATCCAGAGTAATGCAATATTGCTTGTTAAAACATAGAACGTAGAACATAGAACATAGAACAGTACAGCACAGAACAGGCCCTTCAGCCCACGATGTTGTGCCAACCATTGATCCTCATGTATGCACCCTCAAATTTCTGTGACCATATGCATGTCCAGCAGTCTCTTAAATGACCCCAATGACCTTGCTTCCACAACTGCTGCTGGCAACGCATTCCATGCTCTCACAACTCTTTATTTAATCCTGCCTTTTTTTTTCAGGTATTGCGACTGATGAATTTGATCAGGTAAGCATTTTTGCATCTTGCTTTCATCAGGGATGACATTTTGTCATGAATATATTATTTCCACTGGTTCGATCTAGTTCTGTTAAATTTATAAGCATGGAGCATGGTGACTAACTGTTTCAAACACAAGATTGTGCTTTGATCCTCTACAACCTTTGTGAACTGTAAGCATAATACTTTTAATTATTGCAGCGAATTATTTTGTGGAAGGAACTGATTGATGATACTTGTGTTCATATAACAGCAGCATTAATGGTTACTGCTTCAAATTTTACATTAGCTATTTTGTCCAACTTAAACTCGGATACAGGAATCAGAGAGAACTGTTATTATTACCATTGTAAACATGTATCAATGATCGCCTCATTCATCTCAAGCAACTTTATTGCCATCTAAATGGTATAACTGAATATTTTTCTCAACAAGTCTTTGATTGTTAAGTTTCCTTAAATGGTTTAAGAAAATAACCCATAAATACTTAGCTGCGAAAGAAACTCCAGGTTGGCCAGAATGCTGGGGTCTCATATTGTAACTGAGGTTTTGCCTGTGTTAATGGGCCAAGTCCGAATGAGGAACAAAGGAACTGAATAGATATTTTGCATCAGTTTTCACAGTGGAAAACACTAACAGCATACCAGAACTTTGTGAAATGGGAGGCAGAAGGACCTGGACAGGCTAGGAGAGTGAGCAAAGAAGTGGTAGATGAAATACAATGTGGGGAATGTGATGCTCTGCATTTAGGTAGGAAGAATAAAGCCATAGACTATTATCTAAATGGGGAAAGGCATTGGAAATCTGAAATACAAAGGGACTTGGGGGTCCTAGTTCAGGATTCTCTTAAGGTTGACATGCAGGCTCATTTGGCAGTTAGCAGGGCACATGCAATGTTAGTTTTCATTTCAAGAGGGCTCATATACAAGAGCAGAGAGCTACTGCTGAGACTGTGTAAGGCTCTGGTTGGACTGCATTTAGAATACCGTGAACAGCTTTGGACCCATATCTAAGGAAGGAGTCCTCACAATTGAGATGGCCCAGAGGAGGTTTACAAGAATGATCCTGGGGATGAAGGCTTTGTCAATCTGAGGACTCTGGGTATGTATTTCAAAGAGCTTAGAAGGATGAGGGGGGTAACGACTTGAAACTTACCGAATGTTGTGAGGCCTGGATAGACTGGGTGTGGAGAAGATGTTCCTACTAGTAGGTGAGACTGGGACCTGAAGACACCAGCCTTCACTCTGAGGCTAACCCTTCAGAACTGAGATGAGGAGGAATTTCTTCAGCCAGACAGTGGTTAATCTGTGGAACACGTTGCTGGAGAAGGATGTGAAGGCCAGATCATTGAGTGTTTTTAATACAGAGATAGATAGGTTCTTTATAAGTCAGAAGGATCAAGGGTTACAGGGAAAATGTAGAAAAATGGGGTTGAGAAACATATCATCTATGACTGAATGGCAGAGCAGACTTGATGGATCAAACAGTCTAACTTTGTTCCTATATCTTATGGTTTTATGGTCTAAAGAACCCACAAATATTAAGATGCAAAAGGACCTCTCAGGTGTCTGCCTTACCTTTACAAAAACTCACCTCCATGAGCTCCATGTGCTGTGTGTACACAGTGTTGTGACTCTGCCTGGCCTTTAGTCTGCTTTGTGCTTGCTAGCCGCACACTTGCTTTGCTGTAATATCTGCTTCATAACTTGTTTTGCGTTTGACCATTTTATCATTTTAAATAAATCAGTCGGTGGTTAGTTTAGCGATGATTAGATCAGTGAAGTCAGCATAATTGCAGAGGACCATAGGGCTGCTTTCTCATTAGAGAGAGATAAGCACAGGTAAGTTTAAAATGAGCTTTGTTAATATTATTGACTGGAATAATTGTCTTCCACTGTATTTTATTTGAATGTTTGTTAAAATTATTATAATCATTTAAGATTTTAAAAATGAAATGTGATCAGATATGACGGTTTGTATTGCGCAGAACTGAACTGAAAATAATATTCATTATGCCACTTCCTTGATGTGAGCAAATGCATCAATGGAAGCCGTATTCCTTACACAATACTCTCCCTTGTTGAGTAAATTGCTTTCCAACAATTTTGAGAGTGTGCTCTGTTGAATTGCTGTTAAGATCTGTGAGGCAGCTTATCACGGTATGCTCATTCAGAGGAAGAAGCGACTGCTATGGGGAAACTGTGGAAGAAGATGTGCGAGATATGAAACCCTGTGAAAGGATGTGCAGAGAAGTAGCTTGCTGCTTACAGATCAAAAGTTGGAGACGATGGTCAAATCGACAGTGCTGGGAATAAAGCAAGGTAGTACAGGACTGCTCAGCAAACAAAAGAAGTCCAACGTTAGCAGTCTTTCTGAGATTTCTTACTGCATTCCTACCAGCTTGTAGCAGCAAAGCTTCTGGGATTTAGTATTTTGCAACTGCTCCTCATTCCCACAGAGCAGCCAGCTCTGGAGAGCGCAATCTCCTTTCTGCTGCTGACTTGTTCTGTAAGAATCTTCAACGTGCTACGTGAAAACCTGAGGTCCTGGCTACAGTCTTAAGCAATGTGTGAAACAATGTGTTCTAGTACCCAACTTACAGTAGGACATGGTGCCATGGTGATATCTCTGAACTAGTATTTCACGGGACATGGGTTCAAAACCCACCATGAGATAAGAAGTTGGCTTACTTGTGACTGTGTAATCATTTGTTGATTACCATTTAAGAGAAAGCATTGTGTTCGCTAATTATCTTTGGGGAGGGAAATCTGCAATTCTTAACTAGCCTACATGTGATACCAGAGCCCCAGCAATGTGTATTATTATTAAGTGTCCTCTAGGCAATAAATGCTGGCCCAGCCAGTGATATTCATCAACCCATAAATGAATTAAAAACAATCACATTTTCCTTTTAACAGCATCAGTTAAGAATTGAACCTATGTCAGCGGTTTATTAGCCTGGCTCTCTGGATTAGGGTACACAACATTACCACGCCACCACTATCTCTGCTTGTTATGCCTTCACTCTTGTTACGGTGGGAGTGAGCTACCACCTTTAACAGCTGCAGGCCTTGTGGTATACGGGCACCCACAGTTCTGTTAGGAAGGAATTTTCAGATATCTGACCCAGACACAGTGAGGGAACAGGGATAGTGTTCCAAGTCACATGGCGTGCAGCCTTGGAAGGGAACTTGCATTCAATGGCGTTTCCATTCATCCGTTGCCCTTGTCCTTTTAGCTGGTAGAGACTGTGGTTTTGGAAGGTGCTATTAAGGGAACCCTGGGTGAGTAACAGCAGTACATCTTATAGATGGTACTCATAGCTGCCGCTGTATGTCAATGGTGGACGGAGTGAAAATTGAAGGCAATGGATTCAGTGCCAACCAAGCAGTCTGCTTTATCCTAGACAGTGTTGAGCTTTTCAAGTGTTTTTGAAATTGCAATGGGAATACAGGAGGTGAGTTATTTGGAGCAGAATTCATAGCTTCTAACTGACAATATTGACAGGACTGTTCTAGCCCAGATTTTGGTCAATTGTAATGCCCAAGATGTGGGCAAAGGCAGATTCAGTGATGATATGCCATTGAATATCAAGGGGCAATGGTTATATTCTGTCTTGAGTAAGATATTTAATGCCTGGCACTTGTAGCATGAAAGCTACTTGCCACTTAGCAGCCCAAGTCTGCATACTGTCTGATCTAGCTAAACATGAACAGGACACATAGACCGTTTCAGTATATGAGGAGATGTGAATGATGCTAAACGTTGCAAAATCATCAAGAAAAATCCCCAGTTCTGATCTTATGATGAAGCGATGGTCATCGCTGAAGCATCTGAAGATGGTTGGGCCTAGTAAACCCTGTATAGATATCCTGGAGCCTGAGATAATTGACCTCCAACAACCCTAACTATCTGTCTTTGTGCCAGGGAAGACTCCAGCCAGTGGAAAACGTAGCTCCTTTGAAGTTCATCTCATTTGTCCATGTTTAGATTGAGGCTGTAATGAGGACTGTAAGGAGAATCCTTGCAGAATACAAACTTATTGTCAGTGAGCAGGTTACTGATGTGAAAGTGTCACTCAATAGCACTATTAATGAACATTCCATTCCTTTGCAGAAGAATGCAAATAGACTGTGAGTGCAATAATCAGCCAGTGTGATTTGCCCTGCTATTTGTAGACTCTACACAATTCACCAATGTATAATGTTGCCAATTAGTGCCAATCTTGTACTTACTGGGGCAGCTTGTCTGGGAGCCACAGCTAGTTCATAAGAATCCCTACAGTGCAGATGGATACCATTCAATCCATCAAATACCAAGCCTCCAAAGAACATCTCACCCCACTAGTATTCCTAGGCGCTATAGGGCAATTTAGCATGGCCAATCCACCTAACCTTGGACTGTGGGAGGAAACCGGAGCACCCGGAGGAAGCCCACATAGACGCATGGAGAATGTTCAAGTTCCACACAGAGGGTAACCCAAGTGTGGAATTGAACCCAGGTCCCTGACACTGTGAAGCAGCAGTGCTAACCACTGAGCCACCATGACGTCATGACACCCTGCCACGCCAACAGTTCTAGAACATGATATATATTAAAAGCAAGTTTTGAGAAAACAATTCTGATGAGAAGTTGTGAACCTGTAATGCTGGGATTTTACATCCCCACACCAGAAAGTTTGAAGCTTTGTGGGTGGCTTATAAAATACAACATTTCCATCACATAATGTACCCACCTCAGCCACTTCCGCTGGCAGCTTATTCGTTATGCGTATCACCCTCTGTGTAAAACAGTTGCCCCTCAGGTTCCCGTGTATTCTTTCTCTTACTTTAATCTAATACCTCTAGTCCTTATTCCCCAACCCGGGGAAAAAGGCTGAGTGCATTCACCCTATCCATGCCTCTCATGACCTTATACACTTTAGTAAAATTCCCCCTCAGCCACCTGCTCCAAAGAAAAAAGTCCTGGCTTGTCCAACCTCTGCCTAAAACTCCATCCCTTGAGTCCTGGCATACACTAACAACATTTAAAAGGCATTTGGATGAATATATGGTTAGGAACGGTTTAGAAGGATACGGGCCAAGTGCAGGGTAATGGGGTTAGTGTGGATAGGCATTTTAGTTGGCGTGGACCCATTTGGGCCGAAGGGTTGTAGGAAACTATGCCTCTATGACTGTACTGACCTGTCTGAGAGGTGAGTGGCTTGAAGGGGACTCGAAGGTGATGTGTTCCCATGTAACTGCTGCCCTTGTCCTCCTATGATGTGGAGATACCGATGTTGGTCTGAGGTGGACAAGGCCAAAAATCACACAACACCAGATTATAGTCCAACAAGTTTATTTATAGGTTATGAGGAGATATTATACACTTTAGGCCTGTTTTATGTAGAATTTAGAAGATTAGGGGATGTTCAGATGTTTAGAAGAAGGGTCACTGGAATGAAACATTAACTCTGAATTCCCTTCACAGATGCTGCCAGACCTGCTGACCTTTTCCAGAAATTTCTGCTTCTGTTTCTAATTTCCAGCATCCTCATTTCTTCTGGTTTTAATTTGGGAAACTAGCCAGGTCGAACTCAGAAGACCTCCTGATGAATGTTATCTGCAAAAAATTGATAGAAGACCACTTGGAGAGGAAGGACGCAGAGTTCCCAATTTCCAGCTAGAGAGCGACCCATGCAATATGACAAATATTGTTGACTTTGGGGACTTTGGTGAACACAGTTATCATAGACAATCAATGATTTGTATCAATTGTCTAATATTTAATTGAGCCTGATAAGAAGCAGCAATTTAGATACATTACTGAATGAGATCAAGTAAAGTATGTAACCGTGACAACTGGGGATGGTTCATTGATACCGCAGGACAGACGGGCTGTTGGCGTGGAGTGTGTTGGTTTTGTTAAAGTTATGAAAGCAGTGTCCTGCTTTCTACCTAAGCTGTTAGGAAATGATCCCCTGTTCTTACTTTTCTGATCTATCCTCCATCTGGAAAAGACCACTCTTTGACAACTGTCTGATGAGCACTGCCTGCCAAGGACCCCCCTGATGTGGATAGCTGCCTAAATAGGCTGCCTGATGAGGAAAGCACTCTGTTCTTGTTGATATCCCCTATTTCTTGGAGCAGAACGCTTACAATGTGCTGACCAATTGTCTGAGACCTTTTGGCAATGACCATGGGGCATCTTCTTGTGACATTGGCTTTGACCCATTGACCCCTTGCCCACTTCCATTGGAAAGTTGTTGCTGTAAAAGCTCAGCAGGTCTGGCAGCATCTATGAAGGAAAATCAGAGTTAACGTTTCGGGTCCGGTGACCCTTCATCAGAACCAGACCCGAGACGTTAACTCTGATTTCTCTTCACAGATGCTGCCAGACCTGCTGAGCTTTCGCAGCGACTTCTGTTTTGGTTCCTGATTTACAGCATCCGCAGTACTTTTGGTTTCCATTTGAAAGTTAGTTTTCATTCCTTCTAAGAACAAAACCATTTATTTTTGAAAACACTGCAAACATAATAGGCAATACGGCACCTGAAATATTTTGTTTCTGCTTGCAGAAGGCTACTAATGTTACTAGTGTAACAGTTAAATGAGTACAAAAAAACACACTGTTTTAAACGGGCATCCCAATTTAATACAACACTAACTTTACCTGCTGTTTCCAGTAAAACAGATGAAATATTAAAAATCAGAGATTTAGAACAAAGAGCATTAGATTTTGTTTTTTACACAGAGGGAATGTTGTTCCCCTGAAGGTCGTCCTATTGATATTCTAGTAGATATACAGAATGGATAATTACTGCTGGTGTGGAAAGATCTGTTTACAGTATATTTCCCACATACTGTTACTGAAGGAATTATGATTTTTTTTGTCAAAGCTCATAGAAAAGAAGATGACAGAGTCCTTACGGTGTGGAAACAGGCCCTTTGGCCCAACAAGTCCATGCTGACCCTCAGCGCATCCCACCCAGACCCATTCCCCGATAACCCACCTAATCTACACATCCCTGAACACTACGGGCAATTTAGCATGGCCAATCCACCAAGTCTTTGGACTGTGGGAGGAAACCGGAGCACCTGGATAAAACCCACGCAGACACGGGGAGAATGTGCAAACTCCACACACAGACAGTCGCCCGAAGATGGAATCAAATGTAGGTCCCTGGCGCTGTGAGGCAACAGTGCTAACCACTGAGACACCGTGCCACCCCTAATTTGTACATGTTAATTTTGAATGATATAGATGCTGTGTCATGAATACATTCTGTATTTAGAATCATATTTAAGTTAATTAGATATAAAAGATTTTCAAATCACCTGTTTGTATTTCATTTGCTCTGCAAAGCAGTTGTCTGAAGGATGATCATTCTGGATTACGCTCAGTGAAACAACCCCTACTGCACACCAGGAGAAAAAAAAAGTTCCAAACACAAGCAACTGCCTGAGAGAAGAAATTCTTTTTCATCCAGCCTTAAATGGGAAACCTATTCTTAAACTGTGACCCCAAGTTCCTGATCCTCACCCCCCCAAGAAAGAAAGCATTCTTTCAGCATTTCAATATCCTGTCAAAACCCCTCAGAAATACTCTCCCCGATGGAAGAGGTGTCTAACACAACAATGCAAAAAGCAAGGCTGAAGAATTATTGAGACCATTTTCTGAAGAAGGGCCCCGACCTGAAACGTCAAACTTTCCTGCTCCTCTGATGCTGCTTGGCCTGCTGTGTTCGTCCAGCTCCACACCGTGTTATCTCCGATTCTCCAGCATCGGCAGTTCCAACTATCGCCGAAGAATTATACCTGTAATCAGTCCGAAGTGCCAAGTCGATGATCCATCTCAGTCTCCTGCTAAGATTGCTAGCATCACCGATACCAGGCTAATTCCAGTTCAGGGCACTTCATACGATGTCAAAAAAAATGAAGACAGTGGGCACTGCAGAGGCTGTGAATCCTGACAACATCCTGACAATAGTGCTCCAGAACTAACTGTATCCCCGGCCAAGCTGTGCCAGTGCAGTTGCAACACTGGTATCTATCTGACAATGTGGAAATTGACCAGGTATGTCCTGTACATGAAAGATGGGACCAACCAACAGGGCCAGCTACGAGAGAGACAAAAACTGCAGATGCTGGAATCCAAGGTAGACAAACAGGACAGGAAGAACACAGCAAATCTCAGACAGCATCTGGAGCAAAGGAGAAGTCACCGTTTCTTGTATTATCCTTCTTCAGGGCCAATTACTGCCTGACTAGCGTACTCCCCATTCGTCATAAGGTCAGAAGTGGGCTTGCTCCCCACAATGATTGCACAATTTCTGACTCCTCAGATACTAAAGCAATTTGTATCCATTTGCAGAAAGCTCTAGATAACATCAAGGCGTAAACTGATAAGAGGCAATTAGCATTCATGCTACACAAAGATCAGGTAATGACTACCTCCAACAAAAAGACCCCTTGCCATTATTACAGAAATAGGCTATTCAGCCCATTAAGTCTGCCCTGTCATTCATTGGAATCTTGGCTGATCTGATAATCCTCAACTCCACTTTCCTGGCTCCCCCCATGATGTTCAATAGCGTTAATAATATCGAATCAACCACTATTAACATCTGGAAACCGAACTGGACCAGCCCCATAAGTGTTGTGACTGCACAATGAGATTAGAAATTAGGAATTTTGCAGTGAGTAACATACTTCTTGCCTCTCCAGTGCTTGTCCACTATCTACAAGGCACAGGTCAGGATTATAATGGAATATTCTCCACTTGCGTCCAGGGGTGCAATTCCAGCAACTCTCTAGAAGCTCAGTACAGTTGAGGACAAGGCAGCCCATTTGATGAGTGCCCCAGCCACCACCTTCAAAATTCACTCCCTTCACCACCAATGCACAGCATTGGCAATGTGTACCACATGCGAGATGCATGCAGTATCCCATCCAGGTTTTATCTGTAGCAGCTTCCAAGTCCTGTACTACCTAGAAGGACAAGAACTGCAGGTATCTGGGAGCACCTCCTACCAGCACCCTTAGGATTGCTGTTGTTTACGACAGCAGCTCATTGCCACCTTTTCCAGGGCAATCAAGGATTTGCAATAAATACTGGGCTGTCTAGTAATACCCATATCCCACCAATGAAAAAAATCTGCATGGTTTTGTGATGGATGCATAAGAGGCCTCTGATCGCTCTGTACTGCAGCATCCTGCGGTGTCTTTCTGTTAAACTAATATTCTGCTTTGTTCTCCTTCCTGCTAAATGGATGACCTTAAATTTTTCCCATCTTATAGTTTATCTTCCATGTTATTGTCCACTGACTAAAGATTTCTTTATCCTATTTCAGACTGTTCACACCCTCTTCTCAAGTTGATTTCCTATCTATGTTTCAGACAGCAGATTTGGTGATAGTACAATCAGTGTCTCCATCCAAGCCATTAATATCAATAAGTGATAATGGGAACTGCAGATGCTGGAGAATTCAAGATAATAAAATGTGAGGCTGGATGAACACAGCAGGCCCAGCAGCATCTCAGGAGCACAAAAGCTGACGTTTCGGGCCTAGACCCTTCCTCTGATGAAGGGTCTAGGCCCGAAACGTCAGCTTTTGTGCTCCTGAGATGCTGTTGAGCCTGCTGTGTTCATCCAGCCTCACATTTTATTAATATCAATAGTTGTGTGGTCCAGCACTGATCACTGTGACACTCCAATCTTTCCATTTATCCCAAATCTCTGTGTCCTGTTTGTTAGCCTGTCCTGTATCTATACTAATATATTAACCCTGACCCCGTGAGCTCTTGCATAAAAACCAAGAATTGCATAAACAAAACTAGAAATAGCTGGAGAAGCTCAGCAGGTCTGGCAAATATCTGTGGAGAAAAAGCATGAGCTCTTATTTAATGTAGTAAGCATTTATATGTCATCTCATAGCATGCCTTTTGCAAATTCGAGTACTCTGTAGCTACTGGGTCCCATTTGTCCATTACATTCTCAAAGAACTTGGTCGGATAGGGGTTAGTATCTCTACCTATTATATCTGGGGTTCAGTTCCCCACTCGAGAGTATTGAACATTTTAGGGGTGGCATGGTGGCTCAATGGTTAATGCTGCTGCCTCTCAGCACCAGGGACCCAGGTTCACTTCCACCCTCAGACAACTGTCTGTGTGGAGTTTGCACATTCTCCCCGTGTCTACGTGGTCCTCCAGGTGCTCCGGTTTCCTCCCAAAGTCCAAAGATGTGCATGTTTAGGTGGATTGGCCATGCCAAATTGCACATGGTGTCCATGGATGTGCAGACTAGATGGGAAATGCAGGGTTACAGGGATAGGGGGAGTGTGGATCTGGAAGGAATACTCTTCAGAGGGCTGGTATGGACGCGATGGGCCAAATGGCCTGCTTCCACACTGTAGGGATTCTCTGATTACTAAGCTCTAATAAATCTGCCAATCATGATTTTTAAAATGCTCTCCTCCTACCTCAGCCTTTGGTCAATGACAGAATTTGACAAACTCTCCTTTGACTCCTATTTCCCGTCTCCCTCCTTTCCTGAACAGATACACTTGCAGTTTTGTTTTGACTATGGAATCGTGCCAATGACAAACGTGAACCAAATGGAGAAGTTTAATCCTTGCTGAGCCAGTCTCACTCAAACCCATAGGGTAGCTTTTAAAGAGAGCCCAACAATGCCACTGAAGTCAGGAATGAACAACATATTTTCAGAAGTAGTGTTGGAAAGGATGGTGCGAATCAGGGTAGTTTGTCGTCTGATGGTGCAGACTCAATGGACCTCTTCTGTACTGTAAGATTGGATGATTAAAGAAAAGCTTCTCTCATCAGGCATACTAATTCATTCTAACCCCTGTTAATTTACCAGAATGGTTTATCTGTTTACATTCGTTTTCATGAAGTATTTTACTCTTCGTGTTATGAATACATTGGCAGCTTTTTTTCGTGTAGAACGATGGAAAGGGAAAGCCATTAACCTGATATCAAAAGCAATGTCAAAAACTCAACAGATATTTGATAAAAATGAAAAAGAAGCTCTGGCCATTAAATGGGGTGTAAAAGCCTTCATAGAATCATTTTATACGGCAGAACCCTTTAGCCAATCAAGTCTATACCAAGAAGACATGACTACCTCCACTTGTCCCACTTTCCCACACTAGGCCCATAGCTTTGAATGTTATGACATTTCAAATGCTCATCCAAGTACTTCTTAAATGTTAGTTTTAAATGTCAATTACCCTGCCATATGGTGCATCCACCAGCCTTTGAGTGAAGAAAAAGCCTTCCTCAAACCCCCACTAGACCCTCTTGCCTTTCACTTTATAAATGTTATGCCTTGTTAATAACCCTTTGACTACGGAGAACAGCTACTTCCTAGCCTCCCTGTCCATGCCCCTCATAATCTTATACAGGTTCCGCCTCAACCTTCACTACTCCAAACAAAACAACCCGAGTTGATCCAGTCTCATCTTCATTGCTAAAATGCTCCATCCCAGGCAACCCCTGGGTGAATCTCCTTTGCTTCCTCTCCTGTGAATCACAATCTTGTGGATTATTTCATGGCAGTCGAGATTCCAGGTCAGAGCAGACAGTGAGGCATTAGTCACATGAATTTCAACAAATTAAAATGAGAAAATATGTTTGAGAATAGAAGATTTAGGCTCAGAAAATTGTGACATGGCTGCTTTACCGCCTGTGTGCTGTGCAAGGCATAGGTTAATGCACTTTCAGGACAAGAGTGGATCAGGGTGGCAAAGAGGAGATAGATCACAGTCTACTGCAGTTACCAGTCTACCACAAGCACATAGATGAACCTCTGAGAAACTTGGGCAGCTCGGAAAGCACATGAGGAAGCAGAAAGATAAGGTGATTCTATTTGCAAATTGTGGCAACTCATCACTGGAGTTTTTTGTGTTTGTAAGGATATTGTGGGGATAAAAGGGTAATGTGTGCTTGAATCCTTTTCTAGAGTTTATGCTGAGTTATTTCCAACTTAAACGTTGCTAAACAGAGGCAAGAAATTGAAGCTTTCCGTTTTTTTTAGTTCACTCAAGGGATGCAGGTGTCACAGGCTGGGCCAGCATTTATTACCCATCTCTAATTGCCCAGAGGGCAGTTAAGAATCAGCCACATTGCTGTGGGTCTGGAGTCACATATAGTCCAGGCCAAGTAAGGATGCCAGTTTCCTTCCCTAAAGGATTCTCCTCAGAACTATGAATCAAGGCACCATTTTATATGGCATGAGGCAAGGGTGCTAATTGGTTGAACCATTAGCAGCATTCAAGTCGGCCGACCCAGACCCATAGAGAAAATTCAGATATGACCTCCACAAGGCCATCAGAAATACCGAGGCAGTGCCGGGCCAGGTCGAGGCCCAAACCAACCATGTGGACACCTGCCACCTGTGACAAGGCCTAAATACTATAACAGGATATAAAATGAAGCAGAACAAGAGAGTGGACAAAAACACATGCTTACCTGTGCTCGATGCTTTCTATGCTCAATTTGAGCAGAATCCCAACAGCACGATGTTACCTAAACCCGACAGTCCTGGATACACCTGTTCCCTCTGTCACTACTGCAGGCATTAACCCAAGGAAAGTAACCGGCCTGGACAGAGTCCCTGGCCACGCACTTAGACCCTGTGCAGACCCAGCTGGTGGAGGTATTCACTGACATCTCCAATCTCTCCCACCTACAAACCAAAGTCCCCATCTGCTTCAAGAAGACCACCATCATCCCAGTAGCTAAAAAAACACATGCAATGTATCTTAGTGACTACCACCTAGTGGCTCTGACCTCAATAATTGTGAAGTTCTTCGAGAGACTGGTCATGGCCCACATCAACTCCAGTCTTCACCTCGATCCCCTACAATTTGCCAGCCAAAGTATCAGGTATATAGTGGATGCCATTTCCCTAGCCCTACACTCAGCCCTGGAATATCTGGACAACAAGGTCACCTGTATCAGACTCTTACTCATCGACTACAGCTTCGCCTTTAGCACCATTAGCCTCTCCAGAATGATTTCAAAACCCCAAGACCTTGGCCTCAGCTCCACTCTCTGCATTGGGACCCTTAGCTTCCTGGCCCACAGTCTGCAATCAGTGAGGATAGGTAACTGCACCTCCTCCACAATAACACTCAACACTGAATATTCCTAAGGATGTGTTCTCACCCCCCTGCTGCTCTCCCTGTATGCCCACAACTGTGTTGCCAAATTCTGAATGAATGCCATCAACAAGTTCGCTGATGACACCACCATGGTAGGACAGTTATCAAACAACAACATGTCCGAATACAGGAAGGAGACAGAAGGCTTAGTATTGTGGTGCGATAGTAACAACTTCTCTCTCAATGTAGGCAAGATAAAACAATGATCATTGACTTTAGAAAGAAAGGCAGAGAATACACCCTCATCGACATTAGTGGAGCAGAGGTTGAGTGGAAATTGTCAAGTCCCTGGGAATGACGATAACCGATATCCTGCCCTCGACTTCCAATGTAGATGCAACAGCCAAGAAAGCACAACAATACCTCACAATGCATCTTCTTCCTCAGGTGGCTAAGGAAGTACAGCATGTCCATAAGGTGCCTCATCAACTTCTACAGATGCACCATTGAAAACATACTGTCCGGGTGCATAACAGCCTGGTATGACAACTGCACTGCTCAGCACTGTTAGAAACTACAGAAAGTTGTGTGCATAGGCCAGAGCATCACGGTAGCTAACCTCCCACCCATGGGCCTCATTTACACTGCTCATTGCTGCAGAAAGGCTGCCAACATCATCAAAGACCCTTTCTACCAGGTAATGCTCTTCCGTCAGGTGGAAGATACAGAAGCTTGAACACAAGCACCAACAAGTTCAAGAACAGCTTCTTCCCTGCCATCATGAGACTGATGAATGGACCTCTCTAATTTCAATAATGTTGATCTTTCTTTGTGCACCTCCTGTGTAGTGTAACCTTATATGCCTCGGTCTGTCTAAGCACCCTATGATCTGTATATCCTTGTTTGCTATGATATGCCTGTACTGCTCACAAAACAAAGCTTTTCACTGTACTTAGGTACTCATGATTGTAATAAATCAAATCAAATCAAAATCAAATCAAAGATGCAGCAAAAGCAGTTAACTGCCAATCTTATATATCAGCCTAGGCACGTAGATATGGTTGGTCAGGGTGTTGCTATCGGTATACAGTGTGTTTGGGTGTCTCTATGGCCACTTCATTCTCTTTCCAACTTTTTTTGTCTAGTGTAATAGAATCCATATATTTTTTAAAAGAAATTTTTTTGATAAACGTTTTATTCTTTGCATTACAGGTACATTGGCAGTTATTGATAGATGTGTTTAGTAACTGACCACCTCCAGTTAAAAATGAACAAAGTTAGGGTTTAACAAGTCAGCCTTCACTGTGTGATCTGACATTCCCAGTTCTGCAATTGCTAAAGGTGTAACATTTGCCTGTTTACTTCCTCCCTCCCAACCTTCAGACATGCCTTCTCGGTATATAGTGATTTACCTGTCCATCACTCAATCTAGTCTAATATATTCGCTGCTCACAATGTTTTACAGAACAATTATGTTCTGTCTGCAAACAAGACGCTGAGTTTCAAGTTGCCTGCCAGTTCAACCCGACACCCAGTTCCCTGGCCAATGTCTCTGTCTCAAGCTTGTTCCAGTCTCTAGTGAAGCTCAGTGCGAGCTGGAGAAACAGCACCTCATTTTCCACTTGGGAATTCTACAGCCTTCTGGACCCAATATCGAGTCCAACAATTTTAGGGCTTGAGCACTTTCCTCTATGTCCCTTACCCACTCCACTACTCCATATCCTGTCATGATATGGGCTGTTTTCAGCAAAGTCAACCTATTTTTACCTACTTATGGTCCCCATTGTAAGATTTCCTTTCCCTTTGGTTTGTTATTATCACTGGTAAGTCACTGTACCCAAAATGTTAATTCTGCTTCTCTGCATAGATGCCACCAGACCTGCTGCGTTTCCCCAGCATTTTTGCTTTTGCCCAGTATTTATATCAACAGTGATCATAGAAACTTGAACCAGTTCTGATATCTGCAATTTTTAGAAATGTGTCACCTTTTTGAATTTCATTTTTCTTTCTTCAATGCATTCACCCAGGTTTTGAATCAAGCAATTAACCCTATAAGTAAAGAATTTGCTGTGGGTCATTTTTAAATTACACTTCACAAACGAGCTTTGGAGAAACACAGCACAATTTGTTTTTAGAAAGGAAGAGAAAATTCAAATCCCTCTCTGTTATAGAGAGGTGAGGAGAACAGTAAAAATAAATCATTTCACCTCTCTCTCTCTATATATGTTATTATATATCCAATATGTGTCTGTAAATAGAGTGTTACGATACTGGAAAATGTAAGACAGGATTAGGATGAATTTTGGGATGGTAGGAATTAAGAATAGCAGCAGTTTATTAAAAGCACAACAGCCTCAAAGAACTACCCAATGGTAATTAAGGATATCCAATGCCCAGAGATCTAAGAGAGTATGGAGTCCATAAAGAGATCAACAGCCAAAGACATTTTGAACAAATGCATATCCTTGACAAGGTGTAGGGAACTGCATTTTTGAATTGCTTCAGTTCAGTTGGGCATAGGTACATCCACAGTGCTGTTAGCAAGGAAGGTCAGAATTTTGCTGTGGAGGTGCCAGTGTTGGACTGGGGTGGGCAAAGTCAGAAATCAGACAGCACCACGTTATTGTCCAGCAGATTTATTTGAAACCACAAGCTTTTAGAATGCTGCTGTGTCATCAGGTGAAGTGTCTTCACCCGACGAAGGTGCAGCACTCCGAAAGCTTATTATTTAAGGATTTTGACCCACATATGGTGAAGGAATGGTTATAGAATTCAAAATCAGGAACGTTTGTGGCCTGAATGAGAACTTGCAGATGGTGGTGATTCTCTGCTGTAGTGTTTCAGTTTTGTATGATTTACCCACAAATCATTTTTTGTGGTGACCTGTAGATCTTACAGTTGCAGAGTATGTACTATGGGCTAACTTTCACTGATTGATTTTGTTTAGATTGTGAATAGTCATCACATTAGCTTTTCTCAAGGAAGCCTATAACTTAAAGCTGTTCATCAATGTAATCTATTGATGCCACAATATAGTTTATTTTTTCATACTTTTAGGCCTGTTACAGTATTTTCCTCTGAACACATCTTTGTTTGGTCTGGTTTTGAAACTGCTCCCCTCGCCAATTTTTCCATGTTGCTTCCTCTAAATTTACTGAATTTACTGAACTCCGTTCTGATCTCCCTCTTACAGGAAAGATGTTGCTAACTTGAAAGGGTTCAGTAAAGATCGTACAGGAAAGTTGCCAGGGTTGGAGGGTTTGTGCTATGGGGAGAGACTGAATAGTTCAGGGCTATTTTCCCTGGAGCACCAGAGGCTGAGGGGTGTTCTCATAGAAGTTTATAAAATCACGAGGGGCATGGATAGGGGCATGAAACAGCTACCGATAATCATGGAAGTAGCCATTTCTATTAGACAAGGTGCTTTCCCCAGGGTAGGAGAGTCCAAAACCAGGCGGCATAGATTTAAAGTGAGAGTGGAAAGATTTAAAAGGGATGTGGGGGTAACTTTTACACGCAGAGAGTGGTGCATGTGTGGAATGAGCTGCCAGAGGAAGTGATGGAGGCTGGTACAATTATAACGTTTAAAATGCACCTGGATGGGTATATGAATATGAGGGGTTTAGAGGGAAATGGGCTGAATGCTGGTAGATGGGACTAGATTAATTTAGGATGTCTGGCCAGCATGGATGAGTGGGACTGAACGGTCTGTTTCCATCCTGTACATCTCTGTCACTCTATGGCTCTTAAGTGTTTGGCATAGGTCAAAGATACAATAAAAGGTTTTCTTTTGTGCGTAGATAGCATGAGCGAATTTGTAAGCATATTGGGAATGCTGCCTTGTTAGAAATGGCTACTTCCATGATTATCGGTAGCTGTTTCATGCTCAGCGCACATACAGATATTCCACACATCACTGTCAGCTGGATGTTAAATCAAGTCAGTCAAGAAATTATGAACTTAAATTGTTGCTTTTATCTTTCCATAGCTGGCGCTGACATCTTGGAGGACAGCATTTTCAAGCCAGAAAATTGCAACATCTAGATCAGCTTATCAAAATGAAGCAGTGATTTTCTGTTGGTTGATCTCTCTCTTTAGCACTGTACTATCAGCTGTCAGTGCAGCCCATGTCTAAACAGATCACACTGCTTTTGGGATCAGCTGGTGCATTCATTAATAAGTCCAGCAAATGCCAGTTTAGCTCTGGTTGTCAAATGCCTAGCTCATAAAAAAAGTTTTATCCATGTGACTGATGAACCACACAGAATTGGGTGTGGATTTCCCTGTCACAGTTTCTCAGTGGAAGATAAACACCACTTCCACTATTCAATGATATCTTGAACACTATCTACTGCCCTTATTGTCGGAAGTCACACAACACCAGGTTGAAGTCCAAAAGGTTTATTTGAAATTGTAAGCATTTGGAACACTGCTCCTTTGGCAGGTTAAGTGAAGTGAAGTGCACAGCCACCCAGGCCACAAATATTCCTGAGTTTGAACTCTATAACCATTCCTTCATTGTACCTGAGTCAAAGTCCTTGAATAACAAACTTTTGGAGTGCTGCTCCTTTATCAGGTGAAGTGAGTACACCTCTGAAAGCTTGTGATTTCAAATAAGCCCCTGTTGGACTATAACCTGGTGTTATGTGACTTCTGACCTTGTCCTTCCAGTCCAACGCTGGCACCTCCACATCATTGGTTGACATAGAGAGCCAGCACTCGCTAAGGGTTGAGCAAGAATGGGACAGCTTGGTAATAGGGAGAAAGGAATGAGCAAGATGGGATTGTACAGTGGAGGATGTGCTCAACTGGAAAAGGTGTCTTGAGTGCTGGTGATTTGCTATTTCTGGAGAATGGCACAAGTAGATTTGATAATTCAATCTTGATTGTACTTCATGCACATGTTCACAATAATTGCCCATGCACTTTGGAAGAAAGAGCCTCTATTTTTGGTGGGGTGTTGTTTCTTTATAAAACAAGTTTTCTCTGAAAGTATATATAGGTATACTCATATGGCACATTAGTTCAGTGATTAGCACTGCTGCCTTGCAGTGCCAGGGACTCAGGTTTGATTCCACCCTCAGGCATTTGCCTGTGTGGAGTTTGTACTTTCTCCGCCATGTCTGTCTGTGTTACCTCTGGGTGCTCCAGTTTCCACCCAAAGAAGTGCAGATTAGGTGGTTTGGCCATATTAAATGGCCCATAGTGTCCAGAGATGTGTAGGCTAGGTCAGTTAGCCATGGGGAGAGGGTGTCTCTGGTTGGAAAGTTCTTTGGAGAGTTGGTGTGGACTTGTTGGGCCAAATCCACACTGTAGGGATTCTATGATATGATAAAATACCTGGCTTCTGGTGAAGTGGTAATCAGGTGATCCTGTTGTCTGGACAATAAGCAACAGGAAGAAAAAGGAGTCCACATAATAATTGTAGCTTGTCGGTGTGTCTCTTGTTCAAACAGGGATATTTTAGGTTATTTTTAAGATAAATGTAATGAAGAAACATCTCTTTTCAGACCATAGTTGATGGCAAATTTTGAACTCAATGAAATAAATCCAGAATTTTGGAGAAAGCTTGTCTATTGGTGATTGTGCAGCTGTCGGCAAGAGTCTAGGTCACAAATGTCTTGTAGGGAAAAGAATCTTTTATCTGGTCTGACCTACATGTGGCTCCATCACCACAGGAATGTGTTGACTCTTAACTACCCTCTGGGAAATTCAGGATTGGCAATAACTGTGGGCCTAACCTGCAACGTCTACATCCCATAAATTAATGCTAAAAATATTGCACAAGCTAAACCTTTCTACTGAAGTGACTATGTTTTCTCTGAATAACCTTAAACTTCTATAAGGACAGAAAACTAAAATTGCTTCTGATCTTAGTCAGTTCTCCTCTGAACTGCCTGACAGTTTTAACCTCTGAGTGTTCTAAACCCAAATCAGTCCTCGATTTAGAATGGAATGTGAACAAATTATTTCCTTACAATGTTTGCCCATTTGTCATAAAACAGCACAGTACAGGTAATTCCCCTTTAACAGTCCAGGCATTTGGAGCCATTTGCTCTCTGACTCAAATGGAATGAAGACTCTATTCTAGAAGGACTGTCTATTATAGTTCAAAAAAAATTCAAAAGCACCCAAATTCCAAATGCAACTACTTAAAAATCCAATAGCATACATCTTTCATCACATTACATACATTTACTTTTTTTTCACTTGGGTACAATAATGCAAATGCAGTGTGCAAAGAGTTTGTTAGGTTCTACCAAATGCATCAAAATGATCAAATCTTACGATTCTGTGATATTTTCTTCATACTAAAATAATAAATAAATCATGCTTCTGAATTATTGGCTTGGATTTTAGTGGGCTCTGGGTACACTGATGAAACTCCAAAATGAGTAGCCATTGCATGGAGATGTTGCACACCCACTTCTAGCAGATGACGTGATTGCTGGTAAGGGAAAGGGAGCACAGTTTAACTCACACTAAAGAAAGCAGAATTCAGCAGGGTCTGAATGCAGCTCAGCGTTCAAATAGATTCTATTTTCACTGTAACAAAGGCTTTAAACTACAATCTTCTTGGAGTAATCATAATATTTTTAGACAATGGATAATATCTTTAGAACTATCAGTCTGTAAAGATATTTAAATAATCACCCCTATAGATGTTGAAAAAAAAGTGTAGGCTGCCTGTGCCAAGGAGAGTGGAAAAATATTTGTCATAGCACTTATAATAGCTGTTGTTGATGTTCATTCGAAAGTGATCATTATGTTAACAATTTTTATCTACTTTCTGAATTGCCATTTTATCTTGGTAGAGCATCCTATGCTGATAGCTTAATTGACAGCTCAAACAAGCCATTAAAGTATTAACTGTTTTTGATACAAAGCTGTGAATATGTTTGTTTTAACAAGGGGTTAAATACTTGATGTGATTGAATGGTTTATATAGGCTTTTCTTTAATGGGAGTTTTTATATCTTCAAGACTATAATCAATTCTTAGAACTTTAAATTCATGATTCATGATTCCTGAGGTCTTCCCAACTATGAGAGTTGACAATGGAAGCATCAGGGCAAATGGTGGTGCATTTATAGGAATGGTTTGACTTAGAGTATGAGGGGTCAGGGAGTGGATGGGGGCATGCTTTGGCTTGGATGTGTATATGGAGAGGTGAGGAATAGAGAGCCTAATGTTTAACAAAAGAACTGGCTGAAGCCATAAAGAACCCAAAACCTTTTAACAGCTTACCTTGACACTCGACAGCCCCTGTGGCTACCTCTAACTGAGTCCTAGGTCATACAGCCAGACTCCGTCCTCTATCTAGATGGAACAAATTGCTGTAGATGCTGGAATCTGTACTGAAAACAACAAATGCTGGAGATCACAGCAGATCAGACAGCATCCATGGAGAGAGAACAAGCTAACGTTTTGAGTCTATATGAGACTTCATCAAAGGCTATGAAGAGTCGTCTAGATTCGAAATATTAGCTTGCTCTCTCTCTATGGATGTTAACTGACCCACTATGATCTTCAGCATTAGTTGTTTTCAGTTTATCCCACATCTGTTCCCTCCACGGCAAAGATGCACCATTTGGATGAGCTGTTCCTAAGACAGATGCGCAAGCCAGTAGATTTCCTAAGGCCCGTTATTTGATTTCAGAGCCAAATTTTGAGCTACACATGATCACACAACACAGGAGGAGGCCATTCTCCTCAATCATCTGGGCTTGAATTTTTGAAATGGTTTTCCAAACAATCTCACTCCTCTGCTCTTACACCATTGACCTGCATATCATAGAATATAGAATCCCTACAGCGTGGAAGAAGGCCATTCAGCCCATCTAGTCCACATCATCCCTGCAAAAGCATCCTAACCAGTCCCTCCCTTTCTGCATGACCCCACATTTCTCATGGCTAATCCATCTAGCTGCACATCCCCAGACACTATGGGCAATGTAGCATGACCTAACCTACACACCTTTGGACTGTGGGAAGAAACTCACGCACCCAGAGGAAATCCATGCAGACAGTCATTTGAGGGTGGGATTGTACCCAAGTCCCTAGCACTGTGAGGCAGCATAGTTAACCACTGTGCCACCAAAATGTTTCCCTTGCATATGTATACTAAATTCACTTTTGAAAGTTGGTATTAATTTATTTCCATCTACTTTTCATGCAGCTCATTTCAAATCATCCAAACCTGATGCATAAACAAATATTTCTACTGTTTCAATATAATTACATTTCACAAAATACACAAGCAGCTTATTACAGATAGCCTGGAATTCTCATGGCAGTACTTGATTAGTTGAAAAGTGTTCTTTTTTCTTCCAGCTTCAATCAAAACAAATTAAAACCCACCCAACAGCAATCTTTCTTTCCACCCTTGCAGTGCATTAAGAAACACATTTTCAGAAACCAGAACTCTAATTCATGCAATGAGCTGGAATACAGCTGTAATTGCTTTTATGAAGAATATATTTACATTATATGCCTATGTTATAAAAGAAAACAATCTCACCATTATTTGTTTACTAAGCTGTGTCAGTAATGGAGATAAGTGAATATTGCTAAAGTCAAAATCTAAAATTTTTCAGCCCAAAATGATCAAAAAATATTAAATTTATTCTGAGATTTTTTCAAACTCGTCATGATTTCCCTCAAAAGTCAAGGTGATTTATTTGCCTTCAGATGAAAATAGAGCTTTTTTATCATCTGTATTGGCACTAATGGTGGCGAGGCTAGTTGTCTCGTGTGAGTTACCAAGCCCAGCTGAAATATACAGCTCTTTCTTAATTTAGTCGTTAGTTTTATTTGAAAAGCTCGAAGCACAATTGTATCTCCTTGCTTATATTTACTCAACTTGGCTCCAACATAGATTTTATATCCAGCCGGCAAGTTCCCACAATTCAAAATAGTATCCAGTATTGGACTGTGACTTAGTGTTAGGTAAAGCATATTAGTCACCATCCTTCAACTCTGAAAACAATGTGATCCTGAGAACCGTACATTCCTTTTGTAACTGCAGCCAAATTCAGTTGTGTAGTTAGATACACATGAGACTGGGTTTTCACCTTGGAGTTAGGAATTAGGTGTTGAGTGATTTCTGGACATTGTAATCCTGCCTGTATACACTTATGTGGAGTTTCGAAATTTATTTTCACAAACTAACACAAAAGACTTCTTGACAAAATGAAATGCTTATGGAATTAATGGGACAAAGACTTCATAAAATGGCTGAGGACAGAAGCAGAGAGCAGTGCTTTTTTACAGACTGGTGGTAATTATATAATGCTGTTCCACGCTGCGCTTTTTAAATATACATTAACAACCTGGCCTTGAGTGTCCAAAGTGTATTTTCAAGATTTTCAAATAAAATGAAATTTGGCAATATACGTAACTGTCAGAAGGATAATAAAAGACTCTGAAAAGGCTTTGGCAGAATGCAATGATCTCAAACAATACCGCCAAGATTTATCACAGAGCAGTGTGACATGACACATTTTAGTAGGAAGAAAGGAAGGCTGCAATATGAAATTCATGGTACGATTTGAAAGATTATACAGGAACACTGAGATCTAATGATTGTAGGTTCTGAAATCAGGAGAAGATGTGAGGGGTGTTACTGGTGCTTCTGGGATACGTACCTCACTATCCCTGTGATCGACGTCAATCATTTATAGTCACGGAAACAGTCCAACTTGTCTATGCCAGCCAGATATCCTGAAGTAATTTAGTTCCATTGCCAGTATTTGGCCCATGTCACTCTCAGCCCTTCCAATTAATGTACCAAGCCAGATGCCATTTAAATGCTGTAATTGTACTAGCCTCCACTACTTCCTCTGGCAGTTCATTCCAAACATATACCACCCTCTGTGTGAAAAAGTTGACCCTCAGGCCCCTGTTAAATCTTTTCTCTCTCACTTTAAATCTGTGCTGTCTAGTTTTGGACTCCCCCAACTTGGAGAAAAGACCGTGGCTGTTCACCCTATCCATGTCCCTTATGATTTTACAAATCTCTCAGGTCATCCCTCTGCCTCCGATGTTCCAGGGAAAATAGCCGTAGCCGACTCAGCTTCTCCCTAAAGCTCAAACCCTCCAACTCTGGCAACATACTTGTAAATCTTTTCTGAGCCCTTTCAAATTTCACAACATCTTTCCTATCGTCCAAGTTATCTGCCCCTCTACTTGTTGCCCTAAAAATATATTTGAAATAATTAGTCAACTTTTGATCATAGCACCTTCAGCTGTGAAGGCTCCATGTTCTAGCATTCCTTCACTAATTCACTTTGCAGCTTCATCATCTCTTTTCTCATATCCAGAAGTTTTTGTTTCTCTTTTCTTTTTTCTTTTTTTTTATTTACCCAGCACCAAATCATCCGTGGAAAGTCTATCATCCATTAACCGTCACCACCAGTAAATCACGTATGTTTTTCCATTGATTTACATGCAAAACCTTTTAAGAGCAATCACTTTTCAGTTTAATCATACTTTTTCTGTTTTAAACTGCAATCCAAATCCGACATCTCTGGTCAATCTTTTGATCGTTTGCCCTGTTTCTTCCTCTGTGATTTATAGTTAAGTGTTGTTTCACAAAGCTCCTCAGAAGCATGTTGAGACAACTTGCTTTCTCCCTGTCTCCTCATAACCTCCATTCTGTTCTATCCCCATGTACCTACTTTCATTCCCTTCAGCGCCAACAAAGATTCCTGTGCCGCGCTCCCACATTTCCAATACCCTCCATAATGACTTGTGCCCCTGGCCCACCACCACAGCCATGTAGCCCCGATGCCAATGCAGAGTTAACTCATGCCATTCCATACTGCCCTCCCATTGCCCTTTGCCCTTACACCTACCATGCCAACTTATTGAATGTCCACCATGGGCAGCCTTTGTTAGCCATGCAGGAATGAGATTAAATAAAATTCTATTCAATAAAGTTATAAGTGGGCATTGCAAGCTTCACTATATTGAAAGAAACACAGATTCATTAAAGATTCAATTGCTTCATTCCTTTAATTCAAAGATGTTTTATAGAAACAAAAATTTTATTCAAGTACACAATCCCTCATAACAACGTTCAGTGGGATTCAATTGTATTCCCGCTCGAAAGAATCGATAATCTCTTGGTGTTGTCAATCCAGCAGTAAAATGCCAAAATCACGCATGGGCTAGTCCCTACCCCAGAGAAACAGTTCTGTGAACTCATCCCTAGGTCTGCTTCATAAAGGGTTCAGGTGATGAGTTCCTGTTGGGCAGGCAATTGCCTGTTTCCAAGGGAAATTATACTCAACAAGCTCTGTAATGAGATTAATTAGTGATTCCCCATGGGCCTTAAAGGCGTTACCACACTCTCCTTGATATTTGCCTTTCACCAGACATTCTTGCAATTGTTTTTAAACACTTTTGATAGTTGATTCTGGCAGGTCTGTTGACAGTTCCAATCAGCTTTTTAGATTTTTATTGGGATGTGGGTGTTTCTGGCTGAGCCAACATTTATTATCAATTCCAGTTGTCTTTGAGAAAGTGATAGAGAAGGTAAAAAGTGTGTTTATGCACTTTATATAACCCATACCTACTTTTTCCCATTCTAAAGGGTGTCTAATCTCTACCAAAGGACAACCAATATCCCCAAAGCTGACCTGACCCTTCCTTGAAAGGTGTCCCAGGATTATATCCAATGGCGTACCTTACCTCTCCAATAGAATATCATGGCTATGCAAAGAAACAGATCTGTTCTTAAACAGTATGCTCTGCACACTGCGCTTTTCACATTGGCATTGAGGGGGGCAATCATATTATTGCTGTATTTTAACTATAGTGCATGAACAGAGTGTGCTTTACTTCAGGCCTGGTAGTTTGACCAATCGAATTACACTTGCTTTTAAAATAAGAAAAAGTTAAGGCTCAGGCTGTCTCCTTGACACGTTTTGAGGGAATTTGGTCTGATCCATAACAAGCAGCAAGAGCACTATGGGTTAAATAGAGTTAAGTGACTCCACAACCAATGATCAGGATGCTGACGTTATGCTGCGGTTGTACAAAACCATGATTGGATCCTATTGGGAGCACTGTGAGCAGATATGGGCGCCACACCTTAGGAAGGTTAGATTGGCCCATATCCCTTAGTACCTTTACTTAATGAAAATGTGTCTACCTCTGATTTAAAACTAACAACTGATCCAGCATCCAGTGCCATTTGGAGAAGAGAGTTCCAAACATCTACTGCCTTTTGTGTGTAGAAGTGCTTCTTAACATCTCTCCTGAATGGTCTGGCCCTAATTCTCAAAGCTCTAATTCTAGAATCCCCAACCAGCGGAAATAGTTTATCTATGCTGTCTTTTCCTGTTAATATATTGAAGAATTCCATCAGATTAAACCTTAACCTTCCAAATTCTGGAGAAACAGGCCCTAATTTGTACAATCTGTCCTCATAATTTAACCCCTTAAGTTAAGGTATCATTCTTGTAACCCTACATTGCACTCCCTCCAAGGCCAATCTGTCCTTCCTGAAGTGTGGTGCCTAGATCTGCTCACAGTGCTCCAACTGGAGTCTAGCCAGGGTTTTGTATAACTGTAGCATAAAATCTGCATCCTGATCAATGACCATATGGCGTTAGGCTACAGGTCAGCCATGATCTCATTGATTGACAGAACAGGCTTGAGGGTTGAATGGCCTACTCCTGCTCCTGTGTTCCACAAAAATTCCCAACTCCAGCACATCAGCACAAAAGATAAGGTTAAACAGCTCTCAACAACCTTCAGCTTGATGTACCAAATGGATGGTCAATCTCAACCTCCACCAGAGTTCTTCAGCATCGTAGCCAATTCAACTCACTTCATATGATATCACAAAATGGCTCGAGATGCTGGATACTGCAAAGGGTACTGGCCCTGACAATATTCTGTTAATAGTACAGAAGACTTGTGCCCTAGAACTAGCTGTCCCTAGCTAAGCTGTCTCAGTTACAACACTGACATCTACCCAACAATGTGGAAAATCGCCCAAATATGTCCTGTACACAGAAACCAATTATCTGCCAATTACCACCTCACCAGTCTAGTCATGACCATCATTAAAGTGATGGATGGTGTCATCAACGTTGAGATCAAACAGTACCTGCCCAGCAATGACCTGCTCACTGATGCCCAGTTTGCGTTCCACTATGGCCACTCAGCTCCTGACCTCATTACAGTCTTGGTTTAAACATGGACAAAAGAGCTGAATTCCAGAGGTCAGATGAAAGTGACAGACCTTGACATTGAGGCTGCATTTGACTGATTGTGACGTCAAGAAGCCTTATCAAAACTGGAATCAGTGGGTATCAGGGGGAAATCTCTCTGGTGGTTAATGGCATACTTGACACTTAGAAAGGTTGTTGGTTGTTGGAGGTCAGTCATTTCAGGTCTAGAACATCTCTGAATGAGTTCCTCAGGATAGTGCCCTAGGCCCAACCATCTTCACCTGCTTCATCAATGACATTCCCTCCAATATAAGGCCAGAAGTGGGGATGTTTACCAATAATTGCAACATTTGTGACTCCTCAAAGACTGAAGAAGTCCTTGTTGAAATGCAGCTAGACATTGACAATATTCAGGCTTGGGCTAAGAAGTGGAAAATACCATTTTTGTCATACAAATACCAGGCAATGACCATCTCCAACAAAAGAGATTCTAACCACCACTCCTTGACATTTAATGGCACTACCATCACTGAATCTCCCACTATCAATATCCTGGGAATTACTGTTGACCGCACCAAACTGTACTAATAATATAAATACATGGTTGTAAGAGCAGGTCAAAGGTAGGAATACTGTCACAAATAACTCACTTCCTGACTCCCCAAAGCCTGTTCATCATTTACAAGGCACATGTCAGAAGGATGATGGAGTGATCCCCATTTGCCTGGATGAGTGCAGTTCCAGCAGCCTCACGAACCTTGACAAAGCAGCCCACATGACTGGCACCACATCCACTCCCTCCACCCCTGACTTTCAGTAACAATGTGTACCATTACATGATGCTCAGCAGAAATTCTCCAAGGTCACTGAGACAGCATGCTTTCGCCTGAACAAGGAAGAACAGCAGATATATGAGAACAGCACCACCTGCATTCTGACTTGGAAATATTTCTAAGTCCCTTCACTGTAGCTGGCTTAACATCCTAAAGTTAACCCATCCCCCCAAAGGCATTGTGGGTCTACTGACAGCACATGGGCTACAGTGGTTCAAGATAACAGCTCACCACCTCTTTCTGAAGGGCAACCAGGGATGGGCAATAAATGTTGGTCCAACCAGGGAAGTCCACATCCCATCAGTGAATATTTTAAATAATGTCTCCAAAATGCATGGAGACAGCTGATGGCTCACCCAACCAGCAGATTTCATGAAGACCACATGCACAATCCGAACACTTGTTTGTGCTTCCATGAATAAGGGAAACATTATACTCAGAGGGCAGGAATTACAGTTTCTAGGTTCATCTGTAATCTTCACCGTTCGCTAGTGGCTGTCTGATGGCAAAAGCCCAGTTCTCAGTTGTCAGGTTGGGCTATACCTAAACCGTGGTATTTTTGAGTACCTGGAAAGGATAGTGTAACCAGTATTAACATTCGCCAGCCACATTGATAAGCTTCAAACAAGTTTTCTTCTGTTGCAGCATGAACTGTGTGCATATGTTTTTACAATATTTGTACAATTTAATTTTCAACCCTGTCAACACTTTAATGATGTAATTTTCATAACCCAGTTAAACATTTAGAAATTAATTTTAATAATTTGACTTTCTTTACTAATTTGAGATGCATTTATTCAATGAGTGAAGACTGACTGGAAAGAGTTACTGAACCAATCTGGAAGAAAGATAAATATATATCATTTATTGAGAATATTTCAGTGGTCTTGACATTTTGCCTGTATGCTAATTCATCTCTATCAAAGGTGCTGAATTAACAACCATGAGTGAAATAATTGCTACTAAAATAGCTTGAGTTAATGACTGTACATGCTCCGATGTTCAATTTCCTCCTCACTGATATCAGTAACCCCTCTTAGTTTGTCTCTGTTCAGTCATAACGAATGCCAAATATAATTTGTGTACGCGAATGCAAAGATGATTAAAATGAGTTAGAATGTGTTTTTAGGTTTCAGGCTGGGAGATCCCCTCCCAGTTCGGCATGAGTTGATAATAGGTTAATTGAATTCTGAGAGATAGAGCTCATTGTAGGGCTGTGAGAGATTATTCACTTTGAGCCTTATATAGATTAAAGTACTTCTCAACTGATGAGAAGCTAAGAACTGCAGGGGAGTATGGAGACTTCAGAGTTCGAGCAAGGAATCATTAATAACGAATTATCAGATTCAGACCTATGTGGTTTAAAATGCTGGTAGAAAATTGTTCCTCAATAGGGCTGGAATACAAATGCTGGACTCTTATTGAAGTTACATTTAAGGGATGAAGGTGTCATTGTACTATCACTGGGCTAGTAATTCGGTCACCTCAGGCAAGTGTTCTGGGCCATAGGCCTGGATCCTACCATGGCAGGCGATGGCATTTGAATTCCATAAAGAATCTGGAATAAAAATCAAGGGGATGGCGAGTATCTCTGTGGGAGTTGAACATTCTCCCTGTGTCTGCATGGGTTTCTTCCGGGCGCTGTGGTTTCCTCCCACAGTCCAAAGATGTGCAGGTTAGGTGGATTGGCCATGGGAAATTGCCAGTTGTGTCCAGGGATGTGCAGGCTGGGTCAGTTAGCCATGCGAACATGCAGGGTTACAGGGATAGGGTGGGGCTGGGTGGGATGCTGTTCGGAGGATCAGTGTGGAACTTGATGGGCTGAATGGCCTGGTTCCACACTTTAGGGATTCTATGATACTGTAATGGTTTTGATAGTCATAAAAGCCAACCTAGTTCACTCATGTCCTTTAGGGATTGGAATCTGCCATCTTTACTGAGTCTGGCCTGTGTGTGACTCCAAACCCTGAGGAATGTGATTGATTCTTAACTGCCTTCAGTCTAATTAGGGACAGGCTGTAAATGTTGTCCCAGCTGGAGACTTGCACATTCCTGAATTAATAATAAAAAATTACGTGAAGTTCTGTAAAGACCTCATTTGGACTATTCTATTCAGTCCTATGTACAATCATGAAGCAAAATTTTGGCCTTGGGGGGATGTAATGCTGAAAAGGTGCTGCACAGGAGGTCACTTAATAAGATAAGAGCCACATGGTGTCAGGGACAATGGACTGGCATGGATAGGGGATTGTCCAACTAGCAGAAGGCAGAAAGTGGGGATAAAGGGCACTTTTCTCAGGATAGCAGCCGGTGATTAGTCGAGTTCCACTGGACCTGGACAAAGGAACTAAGGATATTGTTGCCACTTTTGCAGGTGACACAAATAAAGGTGGGGGAACAGGTAGTATTGAGGAAGTGGGGAAGTTACAGAAGTACCTTGACAGACTAGGAGAGTGGGCAAAGCAGTGGCAGATGGAATACAACACAGGGAAGTGTGATGCTATGCGTTTTGGTAGGAAGAATAGAGGCATAGAATATTTTCTCAATGGGTAAAGGCTTCAGAATTCTGAAGCGCAAAGGGACTTTGGAGTCCTAGTTCTTGATTCTCCTAAGGTTAACATGCAAGCTTAGTTGGGAGTTAGGAAGGCAAATGCAATATTAGGTATCATTTCAAGAAGACGAGAATACAAGAGCAGGGGTTGTACTGGTGAGGCTGCATAAAGCTCTCGTTAGATTGTGTTTGGAATATTGTGAGCGGTTTTGGCCCTGTATTTGAAGAAGGATGTACTAGCATTAGAGAAGGTCCAGAAGAGGCTTACAAGAATGCTTCATGGGTGAAGGTCATGCCAAATGAGGAGGGCTTGAGGATTCTGGGTCTGTATTTGATAGAGTTTGGAAGAATGAGGGGGGAAGTCTTATTGAAACTTATAGAATGCAGAACGGCCTGGATAGAGTGGTTATAAAGAAGATGTTTCTACTAGTAGGAGAGATGAGGACCTGAAGACTCAGCATCAAAGTGAAGGGACAATTATTTAGAACTGAGATGTGGAGGAATTTCTTCAGCCAGAGGCTGGTGAATCTGTGGAACTCATTGCCACAGAGGGCTGTGGAGGCCTGATCATTCAGTTTAAGACAGAGATAGACAAGCTCTTGGTTAGTAAAGGGATCAAAGGTTACGTGGAGAAGGCAGGAGAATGGGGGTAAAAACAGATCATCCCCAATTGAATGATACAGGGCCTAAATGGTCCAAATGGTCTAATTCTGCTCCTATACCTTATGGATATGTTCTGTGCATTTATAAGAATACGGGGTTAAATTTGGATGAGGAACTACACAAGCAAGTCATGCAGTCCCTTGAATCTTAAAGATTACAAGGTGATCTGCTGCAATGAATAAATTGATTGGATTGGATAGGTAAAGCAAAACCTTTCCTCTGGTGGTGCACTAGAACAAGAGAAAGAACTTTGCAATTATAAATTGGCACTTTCACTGAGAAGTTCAAGAGCACTTCTTCCTGCTACCATCTGCTGTGGTAGGATTGAAACCCAGGTCCCCAGAACATTACCTTGGACTCTGGATTAACAGTCCAGCAAATATACCACTAGGCCCTTGCCCCTTACCACATTACTGTTGTATCCGTTTGTACCAGCTCCTCTGGTAGTGCATTCCAGGCACTTACTACCCTCTGCAGGAAAAACATGCCTCTCACATCTCCTTAAAATTTCTACCTTTTACCTTGAACTTTTGTCTCCTAAATTGACTCTGACGACACCTTCTATCCATTGCCTCTCAGAATTTTTAAAATTTCTATCAGGTTTCTCCTCAGTCTCTGATGTTCAAATGCAAACAAATCAAGTTTGTGCAATCTCTCCTTGGAGCTAATACCCTCTAAAACAGGTAACATGCTGGCAAACCATTTCAAAACCCTCTCCAAAGCCTCCACCCCCTTCTGATAGTGCAGTGACCAGAAATACTGATTGGTTGATTGTTGTCATGTGTACACAGATACAAAGCCCGCGGACACTGACCTCGACATCGCTGAGGCCAGACGCCAGCTCTCTGGCACCTCCTCCTACTGCCCCCTTGATAATGACCCCATCCCCGAGCACAAAACCATCATCTCCCAAACCATCCACAACCTCATCACTTCAGGTTACCTCTCACCCACAGCCTCCAACCTCATTGTTCCCCAACCCCACTCCACCCGCTTCTATCTCCTTCCCAAAATCCACAAACCTGACTGCACTGGTCGACCCATTGACCCCGCCTGCTCCTGCCCTGCTGAACTTATCTCTACTTATCTTGACTCCATTTGCTCCCCCTTGGTCCAGCAACTCCCCACCTACATCCGTGACACCACCCACACCCTCCAAATCGTCCAAAACGTCTGATTCCCTGGTCCCCAACACCTCATCTTCACTATGGACGTCCAGTCCTTATATACTGCATTCCCCATGCAGATGGCTTAAAGGCCGTCCGCTTCTTCCTGTCCCACAGGCCTGACACTGCACTGACACCCTCATCCGCTTTGCCGAACTTTTTCTCACTCTCAACAACCTCTCTTTCAATTCCTCCCACTTCCTACAGACAAAGGGGGTGGCCATAGGTACACACATGGGCCCAAGCTATGCCTGCCTGTTTGTAGGGTATGTGGAACAGTCCCTCTACTGTAGCTAGGCTGGCCCTAAACCCCACCTCTTCCTCCGTTACATTGATGACTGTATCGGCACCGCCTCATGCACCCATGAGGAACTCAAACAGTTCGTCCACTTCACCAACACCTTCCATTCCAACCTTATGTTCACCCGGACCATCTCTAATACCTCTCTTTTCTTCCTGGACCTCTTTGTAACCATCTCTGGCAACCACCTGGAAATGGATATCCATTTCAAGCCCACTGAGTCCCACAGCTACCTAGAATACACCTCCTCCCACCCACCTTCCTGAAAAAATCCCCTATTCCCAATCCCTTCGCCTCTAACGCATCTGGTCCCAGGATGAGGCATTCCACTCCCAAACATCTCAGATGTCCTCATTTTTCAAGGATCCCAACATTCCCCCCCCTCAGTAGTCGAGAACCCCCTTGATCGTGTCTCCCACATTTCCTGCAACTCATCCCTCACACCCCCTCCCCGCAATAACAATCAAAACAGGATCCCCCTCGTTCTCACATACCACCCCACCACCCTCTGGCTCCAAAGCATCATCCTCCGACACTTCTGCCACCAGCAATCCAACCCCACCACCAAAAACTTTTCCCTTCTCACCCATATCTGTCTTCCGGAGGGACCTCTCTCTCCGTGACTCCCCTGTCCGCTTCACACTCCCCTCCAACCCCATCACACCCGGCACTTTTCCCTGCAGCCACTGGAAGAGCTACACCTGCCCCTGCACCGTCCCCCTCACCCCCATCCCAGGCTCCAAGATGACTTGCCACATCAAGCAGATGTTCACCTGCACATCTGCCAATGTGGTATACTGTGTCTGCTGTACCCGGTGTGGCTTCCTCTACATTGGGGAAACCATGCGGAGGCTTGGGAACCGCTTTGCAGAACACCTACGCTCAGTTCGCAACACTGCACCTCCCAGTCGGGAACCATTTCAACCTCCCCTCCCATTCCTGAGACGACATGCCCATCCTGGGCCTCCTGCAGTGCCACAACGATGCCACCCAAAGGTTGCAGGAACAACAACTCATATTCCGCTTGGGAACCCTGCAGCCCAATGGTATCAATGTGGACTTCACAAGCTTCAAAATCTCCCCTCCCCCCACTGCATCCCAAAACCAGCCCAGCTCGTCCCCTCCCCCCACTGCACCACACAACCAGCCCAGTTCTTCCCCTCCCCCCACTGCATCCCAAAACCAGCCCAGCTCATCCCCACCTCCCAAACCTGTTCTTCCTGTCACTATCCCCTCCTCCCACCTCAAGCCCCACCCCCACTTCCTACCTGCTAGCCTCATCCTGCCCCCTTGAACTTGGATTGACCTATGTCCTCCCTAACTCCCATCTACACTCACCTTTACTGACTCCACCCACGCCTCTTTGACCTGTCTGTCTCCTCTCCACCTATCTACTCCTTTATCCATCTTCCATCCGCCCCCCATTTATTTCAGAACCCCCTTCCCCTCCCACATTTCTGAAGAAGTGCCTAAGACCAAGCGTCAGCTTTCCTGCTCCTCTGATGCTGTTTGGTCTTCTGTGTTCATCCAGGTCTACGCCTTGTTCTCTGCAGTGAAAAGGGTTGTTTTGTGTGCTCGACAAGCAGATTGTACCATATAAAGTGCATCAGGGTAGCAGAATGTAGTGCAGAATACAGTGTCACAGCTGCAGAGAAGGTGCAGAGAGAGATCTACATTAACGTTTGAGAGGTCCATTCAAAACCCTGATAATAGTAGGGAACAAGCTGTTCTTGCATCTATTTGTATGTGTATTCAAGCTTTTATATCTTCTGCCTGACAGAAGAGGGTGGAACAGAGGGTAACGAAGCTGTGAGGGGCCTTTGATTATGTTGGTTGCTTTCCCGAGGCAGCAGGAAGTATAGATGGAGTCAATGGAAGGAAGGTTGGTTTGCGTGATGGACTGGGCTGTGTTCACAACCCTCTGTATGCAATATTCAAAATCTGGCCTAACTAAAGTTGACATTAGCAGTATGATTTGCCAATTTTTACACTCTATGCCCCAACCAGTAAAGGTAAGCACTTCATATGCGTTCTTGACCATCTTATCCACTTGTGTTGCCACTTTCAGGGAACTCTGGACCTGTATGCCTGGATCCTTCTGTTTGCTGATGCTACAAAGGGCTCTGCCATTGACAGTATAACATTTGAATCCTTTTGTTTAAGGATCTACGGGCTTATAGCTCATCACTTGTCAGACCTAAAGTGGTTGGAGAGTGGGTTGGTCGTGAGGAAACTGATGCCGATCCATTGGCTGCCGAGATGTTGCAACCTCCAGTACCCAGAATTCAAGATGCAAATGAAGACAGCCCGATCCCAGTCAGGTAAACATGAGGAACACCCAGGGGTTTGAGCTACTTTCTATTCTGTTCTGAACAAGGGTCTAGAAAAAGAAACCAATTTCTGTTTTTGTTTCAGATTTCGGTCGTCCACAGTTCTTGGTTTTACATTAAAATGCCCTATTGCCCTTTCAGGTTTCAATCTTATCGTGTCATGAAACCGACATTACTTCATAATCATAACACTAATAAATAACATGAAATGTAACAAGCTACAATAGATTATTTACCAAACACAAATGTTTTCCAGAAATTTGAGTATGTTGTGGACTTTTATTTTAGCATATGATCAAAATATTTGTGTGTATGAAGGAGCAGGATTGGGCCATTCAGCCCCTTAAGCCTGTTCTGACGCATTCAATGAGATAATGGCCGATCTGTGACTTGACTCCATATATCTGCATTTGGCCCATATGCCTTAATACCTTTGTTTAACAAACAAATTATCAATCTCAATATTTATAATCACTCAGGTACTGAAGGTACCAATGCACCGGGCAAGATTGGAACAGAATTGGGGCTTGGGATGAAAATTAGCTAGTTACAGTCATGCCGTGCAGTTAGCATCTCCATCAAATGAGGATCTGACCATCTCCCCTTAACAATTTAACATAAGTATCATTGCTGAAGCCCCTAAGGATTGCCAGTGATTTGTACACAATTGTAAAAGTATCTAAATACAGTGGCTACAAAGCTGGGTCTCTAGCAGGAATCTCAGCTCCTAAGTTTACTGAACTTTCTCGGCATGCAGGTTGTAGCTTGGAGTGGATAATGTAGAATGATGGTCAAGTGAATGATTAGCTACAATCTCATTGAATGGCAGATCAAACTCAAAGGACTGTACAGCTTTCCTTCTGTTCCTAATGTTTATAGTATATACACATTGGAGTGGCCAAGGAAGTCTGAATCAGGGAAACAGTATAACATGAGCAAAGAAATTTCATCTTCAAACCCTGAAGAATTTTTCTGAGATTTGAAATAGAAGTTACTCTCTTTGTAAACGGTTTCTAAAATATCACTTAATTGTGAAGGACACCTTAGAGTGGCATTCTGCGAGCACCCTGCACGTCCTGGGAAATAGTGACAGACGGCACTGCAGGCTGCTAATCTTGCGATATTATATAATTAAATTATGGAGCAGCACAGTGGCTCAGTGATTAGCACTGTTGCCTCACAGCACCAAGGACTCAGGTTCGATTCCACCCTCGGGCAACTGTCTGTCTGGAGTTTGCACATTCTCCCTATGTCTGCGCGTGTTTCCTCCCACAGTTCAAAGATGTGCAGTTTAGGTGGATTGACCATGCTAAATTGTCCATAATTTCCAGGGATGTGCAGGCTGGGTGAGTTGGCCATGGGAAATGAAAGGTTTCGGGGATGGGACAGAGTCAGTCTGTTTGGGCTGAATAGTCTGCTTGCACACTGTAGAGATTCAACGATGCACATTTCTGATACCATGTATTAGCCCACTGTGAAGCTCAGATACTAACCACTGGTGGCTTGTGGTTGATTTACAATGCAGCCATAAATCCTTCCTATGTGTGATTAAGGCATTCATCAGTAGTCTGTGGTGGAGGAATGGACCATGGATACATGCTCTCTGATGAAGGGTCTAGGCCCGAATCGTCAGCTTTTGTGCTCCTGAGATGCTGCTTGGCCTCCTGTGTTCATCCAGCTTCACACTTTATTATCATGGATACATCTTATAATGTTTCATAATAAGATGTAGTTTATAATTTCTCAGTAACTGTACTTAGATTACATCAACATTAGGCATGTCAACAATTCCTAGCCAGAGGTAGAGAAGGTATGAGAGATAATGGGAACTGCAGATGCTGGAGATTCCAAGATAATAAAATGTAATAAAACTCACCCAAAACCAGAGAAGGTATGTGTGTCTCTTTTAGCAAACTGTGCAAGTGATTCTTCGCCTGGAGGCTGTGTGACATCATCTAACTGGGCACAGCCCTAAGATGCTGCTTGGCCTGCTGTGTTCATCCAGCTTCACACTTTGTTATCTTGGATTCTCCAGCATCTGCAGTTCCCATTACCTCTGGGTACAGCAAAGCACTACTCAACCAGTAACCCTTTCAGAACCAGGATCCTACACAACAAGTCTATGCATGCTTCTCTTGAGGAGGTCTTGATCAGTGTTGATGTGTGCTGGAACAGAATCCTCTCAAACTTTGTGTCATGGGCAGGAGGCTGTGTCAGTGCCTGATGGCCGGTGGCTACAGTACTGGGTTCAGGGGTCAGAGGTGATGGGGCTGGTGGGGAGGGGCTGGAGCGGTACTGAGGTTACTGATTCCTGTCCCTGCTCCCGTCCTGGACTAACAGTCACTCCTGAGATTCTAGCCTCCTCGTCAATCTAATGTCACAAGCAATCACTTGAAAGTTCAAATTTTGTTCAAAACTTTATTCTGTTTAATATGTTTTCACTTGGAATGTTGTCTCCATGTTGACATTTTAAAAACTACCAAAAAGCCATTGTGGGCATTGCCCATTGGTTGGCAAATCAATGAGAAACCACCATCCCTGCAATGGTGGAGGAGGGTTTAAAATGAAAAAGTGCACCTCAAAAACTGAACAGACATCTAGCTGGCAGGGTTTGGACATTGCCTGGAATTTTGCTTCCCATTACCAGCTTGTACCACAGGGAGTCATTCAGAAATAATCATGGGACCCTAGAAAGAGAAGCGGTGAGGGGGCTGGGTTTCTTTGGAGTTTCCAGGGGACTGCGGATAGGATTGTCTCTGACAAGCGGAAAGGGAAGGGAGGCTTCAGATGCAAGGATAGTGAGGTATGCTCAGTGTTCTCCCACTTCCTGACCCTCGATGTCTCGATTGGGCACTAATTTCCATTGGCACATCCCCAGGTAGCTTGGTGCTAACACAACATCAGAATTAGCTAGATGGACATCTGGAGATATGGGAAATGTGCACAGATTCAAGAGAAGCCCTGTGTCTCTATTCTATTTGAATGGGCACTAAATCATTCTCATACGTTCATTCAAATGATTCAGAATTTTAAGAAGTGAGTTTTGTGAGGCGGGTGATTTGGATTATCTGTGGCAGGGGGTTTTGCTCGATTATTCAAATTTAACAAGCTATTTTAAAATGTTCTTGCAGCCCTAGACTTGAGCAGAAGAGTAAAGGCTTGAGACAACAACAGCAGCAGCACAAGAAACTCCTCGCTGCAATGCTGTCCCAGGAACCCTTTGATTTTGTGCACAGCACAGTGCCATCTGTGGCAGATGAAGACATTGAGGATGAGGACGATGCCATGGAATTGCTGGGTAAGGCACTGAATGGTGACATAGGAATGCAGTCACAAGCATCAAAATTCAGATTTTATTCAATGTGTTTTTTCCCATTCATTCTTGGGCCATAGATGTTTCTGTCCAGGCCCAGACTTACTACCTAGCCATAATTACCCAGAGGGTGGTGAAGAGTCAACCACCTTGCAGTGGGTCTGGACTTACATGGAGGTCAGACCAGGTAAAGATGGGAGATTTTCTTTCCTAAAGGGCATTAGTGAACCAGATAGGTTTAACATGACAATTGGAAATGCTTTCATGGTCGTCGTTAGATTCCTAATCCTCCAGTTTTTATTCAATTCAAATTCAACCATGACAAGATTGGAAGCTGGGTCCCCAGAACATTACCTGGGTCTCTGTGTTAATAGTCAACTGATAATACCACTAGGCCTTAAGTATCCCATGTAATTGACTCTAAAAAGGTGAGGGGTATGCTCCACAGGTACCACATTCTTACTCGTCTGTAAAAACCCAATTTCATCCCAACATGAAGCCATGCAGTATGGTGCAACCCAGCCTCTTTACAGCCTTCTATGTATCATCTATGGCCTCGGATTACTTCAGAGTTTACAAGAAATTCAAAACATTTTGCCTGCATTGGGAATTGAAAAATACAGATCAACATTTTTGATGAAGGTGTTTTCATTAGAAATCTTGCAGAAAGGGGACGCATTTAAGAGCTTTGGTGAAGTAAAGCAGGGAGGAAAGTGGTTAAAATTGACAGGAACAGCTGGTTAACAGCTCCTGTAATTCATGTGCAAGTGCCATAATTAGCAGAATGTTTCTCCATGCCTAGCATTTATGCAAAACAATTTAAAGTACCTTTCCAAATGTTTAATTTCCCACGTGAACCTTGAAATCAAACAAACGTTCACAGCTCATTGACATCCCATGTTCTTCTGGGTTTGAAAGGAAGCCAGTATTTAATAAGGGCCATTTTGAGACAGGCTCCACACTGGGCAGTTTACTTCCTAATTGCGTTAGATATTCTGTCGATGATATTTTGAGTGCTGGTTTTGTTGGTTTGCATTTGAAGTTGTTTGTGAACAGTTTGGACTGGAAGTATTTTTTAGCGACTGCAATTAGAATTTTGGAACTCCCACCCTACTTATTTTGTTGCCTGCTGTTTGAGAAAGATAAAGACTGCAAAGAAAAGTGATAAGAAGCATATCAGACTGCAGGGACAATGGGTCAGATTTTCAAAATGCAGTTGGGAACCCTGTTCCCCCAGTAAGTCCAGGTTTCCATCACCACGCTGCAACTGCATTACATGCGCAAGGCTACCCTGAAATGGGGATGCCAGTTCGCAGTGCCGTGCCACTCCAGGAGGTGACAAGGTCAGAAGTCACACAACACCAGGTTACAGTCCAAGATAATAAAATGTGAGGCTGGATGAACACAGCAGGCCAAGCAGCATCTCAGGAGCACAAAAGCTGACGTTTCGGGCCTAGACCCTTCATCAGAGAGGGGGATGGGGAGAGGGAACTGGAATAAATAGGGAGAGAGGGGGAGGCGGACCGAAGATGGAGAGTAAAGAAGATAGGTGGAGGGAGTATAGGTGGGGAGGTAGGGAGGGGATAGGTCAGTCCAGGGAAGACGGACAGGTCAAGGAGGTGGGATGAGGTTAGTAGGTAGCTGGGGGTGCGGCTTGGGGTGGGAGGAAGGGATGGGTGAGAGGAAGAACCGGTTAGGGAGGCAGAGACAGGTTGGACTGGTTTTGGGATGCAGTGGGTGGGGGGGAAGAGCTGGGGTGGTTGTGTGGTGCAGTGGGGGGAGGGGACGAACTGGGCTGGTTTAGGGATGCAGTAGGGGAAGGGGAGATTTTGAAACTGGTGAAGTCCACATTGATACCATATGGCTGCAGGGTTCCCAGGCGGAATATTAGCTGCTGTTCCTGCAACCTTTGGGTGGCATCATTGTGGCAGTGCAGGAGGCCCATGATGGACATGTCATCTAGAGAATGGGAGGGGGAGTGGAAATGGTTTGTGACTGGGAGGTGCAGTTGTTTGTTGCGAACTGAGCGGAGGTGTTCTGCAAAGCGGTCCCCAAGCCTCCGCTTGGTTTCCCCAATGTAGAGGAAGCCGCACCGGGTACAGTGGATGCAGTATACCACATTGGCAGATGTGCAGGTGAACCTCTGCTTAATGTGGAATGTCATCTTGGGGCCTGGGATAGGGGTGAGGGAGGAGGTGTGGGGACAAGTATAGCATTTCCTGCGGTTGCTGGGGAAGGTGCCGGGTGTGGTGGGGTTGGAGGGCAGTGTGGAGCGAACAAGGGAGTCACGGAGAGAGTGGTCTCTCCGGAAAGCAGACAGGGGAGGGGATGGAAAAATGTCTTGGGTGGTGGGGTCGGATTGTAAATGGCGGAAGTGTCGGAGGATGATGCGTTGTATTCGGAGGTTGGTAGGGTGGTTTGTGAGAACGAGGGGGATCCTCTTAGGGCGGTTGTGGCGGGGGCAGGGTGTGAGGGATGTGTTGCGGGAAATACGGGAGACGCGGTCAAGGGCGTTCTTGATCACAGTGGGGGGAAAGTTGCGGTCCTTAAAGAACTTGGACATCTGGGATGTGCGGGAGTGGAATGTCTTATCGTGGGAGCAGATGCGGCGGAGGCGGAGGAATTGGGAATAGGGGATGGAATTTTTGCAGGAGGGTGGGTGGGAGGAAGTGTATTCTAGGTAGCTGTGGGAGTCGGTGGGCTTGAAATGGACATCAGTTACAAGCTGGTTGCCTGAGATGGAGACTGAGAGGTCCAGGAAGGTGAGGGATGTGCTGGAGATGGCCCAGGTGAACTGAAGGTTGTGGTGGAAGGTGTTGGTGAAGTGGATGAACTGTTCGAGCTCCTGTGGGGAGCAAGAGGCGGCGCCGATACAGTCATCAATGTAACAGAGGAAGAGGTGGGGTTTTGGGGCCTGTGCCGGTGCGGAAGAGGGACTGTTCCACGTAACCTACAAAGAGGCAGGCATAGCTGGGGCCCATGCGGGTGCCCATGGCCACCCCCTTAGTCTGTAGGAAGTGGGAGGAGTCAAAAGAGAAGTTGTTGAGTGTGAGGACGAGTTCAGCTAGGCGGATGAGTGTGTCGGTGGAGGGGGACTGGTCGGGCCTGCGGGACAGGAAGAAGCGGAGGGCCTTGAGGCCATCTCCATGCGGAATGCAGGTGTACAGGGACTGGACGTCCATGGTGAATATGAGGTGTTGGGGGCCAGTGAATTGGAAGTCCTGGAGGAGGTGGAGGGCGTGGGTGGTGTCACGGACGTAGGTGGGGAGTTCCTGGACCAAAGGGGAGAAAATGGAGTCCAGATAGGTGGAGATGAGTTCGGTGGGGCAGGAGCAGGCTGAGACGATGGGTCGACCAGGGCAGGCAGGTTTGTGGATTTTGGGAAGGAGATAGAAACGGGCCGTGCGGTGTTGGGGAACAATGAGGTTGGAGGCTGTGGGTGGGAGGTCCCCTGAGGTGATGAGGTCGTGAATGGTGTTGGAGATGATGGTTTGGTGCTCGGGTGTGGGGCCATGATCGAGGAGGCGGTAGGAGGTGGTGTCGGAGAGTTGGTGTCTGGCCTCGGCGATGTAGAGGTCAGTGCGCCATACTACCACTGTGCCACCCTTGTCTGCGGGTTTGATGGTGAGGTTGGGGTTGGAGCGGAGGGAGCGGAGGGCTGCCCGTTCTGCGGGGGAAAGGTTGGAGTGGGTGAGAGGGGTGGAGAGGTTGAGGCGGTTAATGCCTCGACGGCAGTTGGAGATGAAGAGGTGGAGGGAGGGTAGGAGGCCTGGGGGTGGTGTCCAGGAGGAGGACTTGTGTTGGAAGCGGGTGAAGGGGTCAGTGGAAGGAGGGCTAGGTTCCCGGTTGAAGAAGTAGGCATGGAGGCGAAGACGGCGGAAAAACTGCTCTATGTCCAACCGTGACTGGTATTCGTTGATGTGTGGTTGTAGGGGGACCAAGATGAGCCACGACCTCATCACCTCAGGGGACCTAAGGGGGTGGCCATGGGCACCTGCATGGGCCCCAGCTATGCCTGCCTCTTTGTAGATTACGTGGAACAGTCCCTCTTCCATACCTACACAGGCCCCAAACCCCACCTCTTCCTCTGGTACATTGATGACTGTATCGGCGCCGCCTCTTGCTCCCCACAGGAGCTCGAACAGTTCATCCACTTCACCAACACCTTCCACCCCAACCTTCAGTTCACCTGGGCCATCTCCAGCACATCCCTCACCTTCCTGGACCTCTCAGTCTCCATCTCAGGCAACCAGCTTGTAACTGATGTCCATTTCAAGCCCACCGACACCCACAGCTACCTAGAATACACCTCCTCCCACCCAATCTCCTGCAAAAATTCCATCCCCTATTCCCAATTCCTCCGCCTCCGCCGCATCTGCTCCCACGATAAGACATTCCACTCCTGCACATCCCAGATGTCCAAGTTCTTTAAGGACCGCAACTTTCCCCCCACAGTGATCGAGAACGCCCTTGACCGCGTCTCCCGTATTTCCCGCAACACATCCCTCACACCCCGCCCCCACCACAACCGCCCTAAGAGGATCCCCCTCGTTCTCACACACCACCCTACCAACCTCCGAATACAACGCATCATCCTTCGACACTTCCGCCATTTACAATCCGACCCCACCACCCAAGACATTTTTCCATCCCCTCCCCTGTCAGCTTTCCGGAGAGACCACTCTCTCCGTGACTCCCTTGTTCGCTCCACACTGCCCTCCAACCCCACCACACCCGGCACCTTCCCCAGCAACCGCAGGAAATGCTACACTTGTCCCCACACCTCCTCCCTCACCCCTATCCCAGGCCCCAAGATGACATTCCACATTAAGCAGAGGTTCACCTGCACATCTGCCAATGTGGTATACTGCATCCACTGTACCCGATGCGGCTTCCTCTACATTGGGGAAACCAAGCGGAGGCTTGGGGACCGCTTTGCAGAACACCTCCGCTCAGTTCGCAACAAACAACTGCACCTCCCAGTCGCAAACCATTTCCACTCCCCTTCCCATTCTCTAGATGACATGTCCATCATGGGCCTCCTGCACTGCCACAATGATGCCACCCAAAGGTTGCAGGAACAGCAACTCATATTCCGCCTGGGAACCCTGCAGCCATATGGTATCAATGTGGACTTCACCAGTTTCAAAATCTCCCCTTCCCCTACTGCATCCCTAAACCAGCCCAGTTCGTCCCCTCCCCCCACTGCACCACACAACCAGCCCAGCTCTTCCCCCCCACCCACTGCATCCCAAAACCAGTCCAACCTGTCTCTGCCTCCCTAACCGGTTCTTCCTCTCACCCATCCCTTCCTCCCACTCCAAGCCGCACCCCCAGCTACCTACTAACCTCATCCCACCTCCTTGACCTGTCCGTTTTCCCTGGACTGACCTATCCCCTCCCTACCTCCCCACCTATACTCCCTCCACCTATCTTCTTTACTCTCCATCTTCGGTCCGCCTCCCCCTCTCTCCCTATTTATTCCAGTTCCCTCTCCCCATCCCCCTCTCTGATGAAGGGTCTAGGCCCGAAACGTCAGCTTTTGTGCTCCTGAGATGCTGCTTGGCCTGCTGTGTTCATCCAGCCTCACATTTTATTATCTTGGAATTCTCCAGCATCTGCAGTTCCCATTATCTCTGATACCAGGTTACAGTCCAACAGGTTTATTTGAAAACACAAGCTTGTTGGACTACAACCGGGTGTTGTATGATTCCTGACCTTGGCTATCCCAGTCCAACACCGGCACCTCCACATCATGACTCCAGTAGGCAGGCATTGCATGTTGAATCCAGCTGGCAGCTACATTAGGAGACAGTACCTTAAAGGGATAGCAGCATCGAGGCATTCAAAATTAGCTATATGAAGACATCAAAGATGCTGTGCACAGTTGAATGCAAGATACTTTACACACAAAACGTTTCATTGTGTAAAATTGACAATGGGTTCATGGCTATCATCAGACTCCTAATTCCAATCTTTATCAAATGTTGTGGCGAGATTCATACCCAGGTCCCCAGAACATTACCTGGGTCTCTAGATTAACAAATTAAAGATCAAAAGAACTGCAGATGCTGTAAATCAGGAACAAAAACAGAAGTTGTTGGAAAAGCCCAGCGGGTCTGGCAGCTTCTGTGAAGAAAATATCAGAGATAACGTTTAACATTGTTGGATACAGTTTAACTTCCCTGTTCTGACTTTTTCCTCAGTGTTTGCAGCTCATCTTGTTCTATTTCTTTAAAGGCCTCAATCAAAGTGGTCTATAAATTGCTGCATTGAATAAAATTGAACAGTCCATAGAATTGAGGTAAAGGTCTCAAAATTCAATATGACCTGGAGGCAGGATTATGGTACTTGATGCCATGTTCATTGTTTCAAATGCTCAGAGTGCATACACTTTGGGCTGCCTGTTCATTCAAGATTGAGCTGTGCATTGAGCTTAGGAAGGTTACATGCCTAGACAGGGATTGCAAAATAGTGACAGGTAAGCATGTCCGCGCCATTTAAAGCCAGCAGACATCCCCATCACAAGAACTCAGAATGCTCTCATGCAAATTCAATCTGCTGTCAATAAGCCTCAGATTTTGGACAGCAGGGTGACTCAGTGGTTAACACTGCTGTCTCACAGCACCAAGGACCCAGGTTTGATTTCACACTGAGGCGACTTTCTGTGTGGGGTTTGCATGTTCTCCTCATGTCTGTGTGGGTTTCCTCCCACAGTCCAAAGATGTACAGGTTAGGTGGACTGGCTGTGGTAAATTGCCCATAGAGTCGAGGGATGCGCAGGCTGGATGGGTTAACGGTGGGAAATGTGGGGTTACAGAGATGGGGTGGGTCTGATTGGGATGCTGTTTGGTGGGTTGGTGTGGATTTGATGGACCAAATGGCCTGCTTCCACACTGCAGAGATTCTATGATTCTGCCATTATACATTTTCAGTGGTTTTCCAGGATATTACAACAATCTGGCCATCAATTCATTACTAGGATTGGTGAGTTGCATTCCATGAGAATAGGAGAGAGAGAAGTAGAGCTCAAACAATGCCATCTTTGCTCAAGATTCAATATTCATGTCTCACTGTTGCCTGTCAGCCTTGCTCTTGTCTGGCTGTTAGCCATCAATGCCAGCATCTCATTGCCGATCCCTAGCTGCTGCAGTGTAAAGCCAAGACTTCTAAGCCAAGCAGATGCTTTATCAGGGTTATTGTGCAAGGCCAAGGCCTTTCTGCTGTAACATCCGCTTTATGCAAAGAAATCCCAAACAGGTATACATCATTGTACCTAAGCGTGCACTGTCATTTCAACAATTATACAAACATATAAAAACTAAGTTAACAGGACTAACAATTTAAATGTTCATATAACATGTCAGGCGTTTGGCAACTCATCCTGACCTGGTGATTTTACATTCAGCTGGAGAGATGTGTCTTATTTTCAGCGGCGCTTGGCTAACAATTTAGTTCTTTTGTTGCTGGCTGCTGTCACTTACTTTCATCCCACAGTCAGCTTTGGAGCTTTCTTCCTCACTCTCATCACCCATATTTGGTATCACATACGTTGGCCTGAGCTGTCTTCTCTTCCTAGGCAATGTAGCTCCGTGATTGGCAACTATCTCACATGGCCTGGGCTGATTGCCCAACTTTGAATCCTTCACGGGGGTCCCAATCTTTGTGACTGGATTCCTGACTTGTGCTGTCTACCCAGTGCGCAGTTGTGGTAGTTCCGTAACTGTACAAAGGTCACATATGTCTTTTGTTCTCCTTTGGCATTGAAGAAGAATATCTTGTGTGTTGAAATAATTTGCAATTGCTTTCTAGGCAGAATCGTTTCCACTTGCCTTCTGAGCATAAATTCTGCTGGGGATGGTAATTCCTTCTCCATTGGTATTGCATGAAAATATAGCAATGTAATGTAAAATTGTTGTTGCTCAGCACATGATGAGCTTGGATTTGATGGTACATAGCCATAGTTTTTCTAGATATGTGTAACAGAATGATTAAATGGATCACATTTGTCTTGTGAACTGCAGTCCATTGACAGATACTATTCACTCTGGTACACAGAATAAGCTGAAAGTAATGATTGTTGTTTAGGTGATGGTTGCAATTATGTCGCTAAACTATCAAGCAACGGGAAATATGGAGAGGTAATCTTTTATAAGGATGTAATTTTCTACATTCACCATGAGTAAGTTCATTGCGTCCTTTGTCCAAACAATTGAGGGAAAATCGTATGAATGTAGATGTTACCTCTGCTGCCCCACAATCATTCACGTGTCACCAGATATCAAACTTATCGTGACAAGTCGTTGGATTTACATGTTAGTCTTGTGTCATTGATGTAACACAGGCAAGATATCTTGGTGTAGTATTTTTAGCATTAGAAATGCTTGCCCTCGAAAATGAATTACTGTGATACACCGAGTTCATCGCTATACAGCCAAAATGTGTACAAGTTCACTGGAACTTCCTTGTTGCCATCAGGCCAAATAATCTTTTGCAACTATTGCTGTTGCTGACCTCCAGCAGTTGCTGATTTTAAGTGTTCATATTGACCAGTATTTATCGGATCTATCTTGAGAACATCTTCAATCTCACAGTCTAGAGATCCACATCTAGAGCAGGAGGGATATTCTGGTCTGTCCATTAGATACAATCATCCTGGTATCTGGCATGAATCAGATTTTAACATCATATCCTTCCCTCTTAGCACTGTAATCCTGGCAATGCATTTGTTAGTGGTTTGTGGCAGATCATTTCTAAGACCTTAAGGTCCAAGTCAACTGTGAATTTCTTGCTGAATAAGTAGGTGTATAATTGCATGTTGTCAATACCAGAGCTAAGTCTCACACTGCGGTGAAATGGCTAATTTGTGCAGATGATAGAGCCTTTGAGAAGACACAGTAGGTTTTTTTTTTAACTTGTAAAAAGTAGGTACCTGAGACTTTCGCAATGCTTCCCCTTCCAGGTTCATGTCTTTTATAGAACATAGAACATAGAACATTACAGCACAGTACAGGCCCTTCGGCTCTCGATGTTGTGCCGACCTGTCATACCAATCTCAAGCCCATCTAACCTACACTATTCCATGTACGTCCATATGCTTATCCAATGACGACTTAAATGTACCTAAAGTTGGCGAATCTACTACTGTTGCAGGCAAAGCGTTCCATTCCCTTACTACTCTCTGAGTAAAGAAACTACCTCTGACATCTGTCCTATATCTTTCACCCCTCAATTTAAAGCTATAAATCTTTTCTATGGTTGCAGTATTGCAAAATGCAAAACTTCGTCAATAGAGGTCGCTTGAGGAAAGCAAAGACGCATTGGTGATTATCTTGTCTTACACAGGGAGCATTGTATTGAGCAACTCTCCAAAGTTAGGAATACATTATGACAGGAAGTCGAAAAATCCGAGGTAATATTGCCAATTCCTCTTTATCCTGAGGGATGGGCATCACTTTAACATCTGTAGCCTGTCTTCTGAAGATGATTAAAAAGAGCCAGAGATGATCTGGAGAGTGCCTAATGGCTAGCTCAAGGTAAGAACCAATTTCCAGACAGATGAATGCCAGCTTGCATCATAATGACAGAAACACCAAGAGTCTATTGAAGACCCTATTGCCCGATGCCACAGAAAGGGACATGGGCATGATCTTTCTGAAGAAGAAATTGGGGAGGTTAGTTGAGTTGGCCGTTACCTCTATCCTGATCAAAACCATCCAGAAAGATCTTTTGGACAAGGCAAAGGGTCATACCAGTGACTTGAGGCTATTGTGGCAGGCCAACATCAGCTATAAATTTTAGGTGCAGACAATACTATAGCCACCAAGATCTGTTATTGATTATTAAATCTGTCAAGCGCTGTCCAAACAGTTGTAATTCAGATAAGGTGTCGCTCACTGCCTAATCCATGGTCAACTGTTTATCTTCCATTCTTATGTTGAAAGTCTGTGGCATTTTGTTTCACTGCAGCAGAGTGCAGGACTTATTTGTTTGTTTTTTTTATCTGGTTCACTGCTCTCATAAAGTCAAAGAGACATACAATGTAGAAAAATGCCCTTCGGCCCATTGACTCTGTGTCACTCAAAAAGAAAAGAACCACCTAACTATTCTAATCCCATTTTCCAAAACTTGGCTGATAGCTTTGACATTGCAAGTGCACATCTAAATACTTCTTCAATACGATGAGTGTTCCTGCCTCTAACACCCTTGCAAGTGTTGAGTCTTAGATTCTCATCACCCTCTGGGTGAGAAAAAGATGTTCCTCACTTCTACTCTAAAACTTTTGCCCCTTATTCTTGTATTTTTCCTTCTTTTGATTCTATTTTACTTTATTTTCTACAATTGTGTCCACTTTAAGAAATTTTGCCGAGTGTTTCTTTAAAAGATGAATGCCTGTAGTAGCAGGTTTCAGCCACTAGAAGGAATTTATACCCAATGAAAGTGTCACACCAGAATTTTTAGGTTTTAAATCTCTTTATTTGAGTGCTTAATGCAATATATTCTGTACAGGAAGGCCGTACAGTCAAAATGACAGCATCCTTTGAACGTCAATGTTTGTTATAAGCTTGTAGAACCTTTTTAGTTATTGGAATAAAACAAAGAACAGTGGGTGCTGGAAATCTGAAACAAAAACAGAAATTGCAGGGGAAACTCAGCAGGTCTAGCAGCATCTGTGGAGATTTTAATGTCCAGTATTGAAGAAGAGTAACTGGACTCGAAACTCTGCTTTGCCTCTACAGCTGCTGCCATATCCGCTGAGTTTCTCCAGCAATTTTTGATTTTTGTTGTTGATTTTACTTTAAAGCTTGTAAGAATTTAGGAAAGCACATTGGCTCAGGGGTTAGCATTGCTGCCTCACAGCGCCCGGATTTAATTCCAGACTCGATGACTGTCTGTGTGGAGTTTGAACATTCTCCCCGTGCCTGCGTGGGTTTCCTCTGGGTGCTCCGGTTTCCTCTCAGTCAAAAGATGCGCAGCTTATGTGGATTGACCAAGCTAAATTTCCCCATAGTGCCCAAAGATATTCAGGGTTTGGTGGATTGACTGTGGAAAATGAAGGGTTACAGGGATGGGATAAGGGTGTGAGTCCAGGTGGGGTGCTGCTTGGTGGATCGGTGTGGACTTGATGGGCCAAATGGCCTGCTTACACATTCTATGAATTTTGACTGCTGTATCTCTAACTCTTATGCCAGGAAGCAGGCTGAAACTTTGTTTTTTATCTTTTTATGAAGGAGGTAGGGAGCTTCTAGCTCAATAGGTTTCAAATGCTAAATAAAAAGAAAGTCAGATTATCTTTTGGCTTCTTAAGTTGCAGATTTGCACTGAAGTTAACTTACTTTTCGACTTCATGGAGCAGCTCTTAGTATACCTTCAAATAGCGGCCCCCTTCTTATTTAATTAGTAACGATGGTATCAAAGTCAGAATTACTTTTAGCAATAGTGTAATAACTTAAGGGGTTATTATAGCCATTAAGTAACAGAGATACAACATTCAGGCGGTTTACTTGAACCAGAATTCTTTCAGTGGCCAATTCACATGATGTATGGATAACATTGCTACTGATGATTCCACTATTCAGGTAAAAGGCTGATTAAAGATAGCTTAAGGTATTTTATTACTGGAATTTCATTTTAGGCATTTCAAAAAAATAACCTAACAGAAGTGAATAGGCATGTTTGTTGGGAATTTATTTAGTTTACATTTATTTATAGGTTAATTACTATTTTAGAATGCTATTGGGGTTTAAACTAATCTCTGTGTAGACACTGATAAAAATCCATTGCAGCTCTGTAATGATCAACATATGAAACACAGGGACTGCATTTCCTGCTGCTGGAAAGGAACCTTTGAGGCTTTTGGTATGATTAATAATAAAGCGGCTCTCTGGGCAGCTGGCCCAGGCAAAGAAGATTCACTCAGCTGTTGGGAAACATCACCTATTATTGTCCTGAGTCCTTAAGGTAATGGATCCTGAGATGGAGCCAGCATTGGAGCTCTTTTCTAAAGAGGGGAAAGTTTCTGCCAGTACTCTGGGTAGCTGCATCAAGAAATCACTGTCATCGTAGGAGGGGATGCTAGCAAACTAGCTAAACTCATTGGAGTATAGAAGGTTGAGTTGGGGGGGTGGGGGGTTATTGTGTGTCTGTCCGAAATTACTGAAATTGACGATAATTTGAGCTCTTTCCTTATGGAACCGGAAGGCAAGAGTGGGTGGCAGATTACTTTAAAAGAACCTTGGTTCTGAGTGGAATTTCAGAGGTTTGTGTCATGTGTAATTCCATTCAATATTGTGGATGTATCTACATGAAATGGACTGCAGCGGTTCAAGAAGGCAGCTCAGCACTATCATCTCAAGGGCAACCAGAGACAAGCAGAAATGCTGGCTCATGTCCGATGAGTGGATAAAAACAATGTTCCATATATAATGTGAAAGGAACCCATATTATATATCATTTAACTCGGGACTCTAATACTGCAACTGAATGCCATGTGTTGCAAATACATTTGCAAACAGCAAATGACATTTCTAAGCATAATGACCTCAAGCCCTGCTGAGCTGTTGACAGTGAAGATTCACCAATGTAAGATAACAAAGTGTGGAGCTGGATTAACACAGCAGGCCAGGCAGCATCTTAGGAGCACAGAAGCTGGCGTTTCGGGCCTAGACCCTTCATCAGAAAAGGAGGATAGGGAGAGGATTCTGAAATAAATAGGGAGAGAGGGGGAGGCAGACCAAAAATGGATAGAGGAGAAAATAGGTGGAGAGGACAGTATAGGTGGGGAGGTAGGGAGGGGATAGGTCAGTCCAGGGAGGACAGACAGGTCAAGGGGGCGGAATGAGGTTAGTAGGTAGGAAATGGAGGTGTAGCTTGAGTTGGGAGGACGGGATAGGTGAGAGGAAGAACAGGCTAGGGAGGCGAGGACGAGCTGGGCTGGTTTTGGGATGCAGTAGGGGGAGGGGAGATTTTGAAGCTTGTGAAATCCACATTGATACCATTGGGTTGCAGGGTTCCCAAGCGGAATATGAGTTGCTGTTCCTGCAACCTACGGGTGGCATTATTATGGCACTGCAGGAGCCCCATGATGGACCTGGTGTCTGAGGAATGGGAGGGAGAGTTGAAATGGTTTGCGACTGGGAGGTGCAGTTGTTTATTGCGAACCGAGTTTGTAACACTGTTTCAGGACCAATCCTAACCTACAAAGCACATGCAGCTGTTTGATAGATAAAATTGTCTTTATGCAAATATTGAGCTTGTTAATGTAGGTCACCCATTTCTTAAAATCAATGATTGTTATAATGGGTAAGGGAGCTACTGGTTTCAAGGCAGTCCAGAGAAAATGTGCCATGCTTGTTTGCTGATTTGCTCCCACCTTATCCAGGGTCAAAACTTTGTCTGCTGCAGGAAGCCAATTAAGGTGGTCCCGAGATCAATTCTTCTCTGCGTACGTCAATTTTGCCAGTGTAACACAGGTCTCCTGTTGTGTCAGCAAACAAGCAAATCCAAAGAGGCACCTGGACAACAGAAAGTCTGAATTGTGTGAGATTTCAAGTCTTTTTTATTGTTTCCTGATGAGAGCCGGTGATCGATGCATTCGCATGTCAGAGAGCCTGCCAGAAGAGACTGGAGATTGATGTTTCTAATGGTGCTGGCACTAAATGCAGTTGCACTTCTCTCTTTATCAGGCTGCTTTACCAGCTCTGTGCTGCTCCAGCCTGTCCATCAATTCTTACTGTGACATGACAGAAAACACGGCTTGGGATCCACTTCCCATCTTTGGAACCGACCTGCTGTCTCTAATTGATTGGCAATCCCACGGGAAGGGGCTCTTAATTGTGAGCCTTGTGTACAATTATTCTGGAGGGTGTGCTGTGGTTCTTGTCTGTAGAAAGTGTTCAAATTACAAAAGATTTGACTGGAATAATGTAAAGAAATGGAACTGAGGATAGACATGATTCCTTAATACTGTGTTCCTTAATAGGTCTTGACAGTGATGCACAGCATACATGCTTTACTTATTTTAACAGAAAAGGCAGGTTGTACATTGACAATTCATGTTTAAAAATGGCTCAACAGAAATAAAACCAGAAGAAATAGGAACAGGAAGAGGCCATTCAGCCCCTCAAGCCTGTCTGCCATTCAATAGGATGATGGCTGTTTCGACATTCCTCACATCCACTTTTCTTCCCTTTCCTGGTAATTTTTGATTCCTTTACTGATCAAGAATCAATCTATTTCAGCCTTAAATATTCACAGGGACTCTGCCCCCACAGCTGTCTGTGGCAAGGAGTTCCAAATCTCTCTGAGCGAAGAAATTGATCCTCATCTCAGTCTTCGATTAGTGCCCTTTATTTATGTTCTTTAGAGTAATGAGTGGTTTTTCCTTTGTTTCTATGGATCTGATCTTTTTCTATGTTTCTTGAGAGCAGCTTATCTATTGGCAGAGATTTCTGACGGCAAGATTTATAATTGCCCCTATCCGTGGCATGTACTTAGGATCACGCGTTTTATTCAATTTCATATCCTCTATATATAAAAGGTTCCTTTTGAACAATTAGCCAAATCATCTTATTCTTCAAAACTTTATGATTTGAGGTCATTATGACATTGTTTAGTTTACATATGCCATTCTTAAGATCAAAGATGTCATGCCAAAACATGAAAGATCATAAGTTGTTTGAAATAATTATAATTTCTTATTCAATTTTAAAAATGACTTTGTTGGACTAAAGTAGCCATTACAGATAACACAATCAATGGTTGTCTGCAGTTGTAGAAGTTCCAGAAGACAGAGCTAAACAATGCATTGTGAAATGCTGTGTCGATAATAGAGTGGTCACTGTAACCACAGGGAGACAGTGAAAGCACAGATCTCCTGTTGCCGACCTTGAACTAACAACAAGTGAGACATTTTGAAACCTTGTGTTACCCGAAAGGATTAAACCAGCCTTTTACCCCGGTATTTGTCCCTTGTATGACAGCAAATTGATTCAGACTTTAATTAAACAAACCCTTTTTTATTTAGAGAGATAGCAAGAACTACGGATGCTGGAGTCAGAAATAACACAGCAGACCAAGTAGCATCAGAGGAGCAGGAAAGTTGATGTTTCGGGTCAGAACCCTTCTTCAGAAAAGGCCCTAACCTGAAACATCTGCTTTTCTGTTCCTCTGATGCTGCCTGGCCTGCTGTGTTCCTCCTTCTTTACTTAGTCTATTAAGTAGTAATACTCAATATAAAACATCTATTGCTGTGACATTTACCTCTTCGTCTAACTTAACTTTGACTTTAACTCACTTCCTTTAACATAGTTCATGTTTGACCCTAAATCTAACTCAATAAGTTTTTGGCTTGAAGCAATTACAACCTCAATTTGAATGAAAAGGCAACTTTGCTCTCAGCGTAGATTTTGCCTCGTAGTTCTTTGTCTTCCCTGAAGATAACATCAGGGCACATCTTTCTCAAATATTGGTCTCTGGTCCCTCCTGAGAAATTCTTTGTGCTGCTAATTTTTGTCCCAAAATGTACTCATTCCACCAGAAACTTCTCTGGCACTCAGCCAATGAATTGACCAGACCTGAACAGACTGCTCAATCCCAGCCAATGGAGTTTACTAGTAAACAATTCTGAAATGTTTTCACCAAGTCATAAATAACCACATTCCAAGCTCCATATAAGGTAATATGGTATCAGGATGTCAAGCAGACCACCATGAAACCTCCTTTATTTGGTCCAGACAGGAACCTGAAAGTCACAGCTTACAGGACAGATTGCAACAGGTCCTGGCTGCAGTTTTATCTGAGGTCAAAGTTTAAACTAGCTTGGCCAAAATTCCCAGTATGCTTGATTGTAGCTCTTATCCAAACTCATAGCTATCTCTGCTACTGGGCACATGCTTGAGAAGATGTTAATAGCCCTATTTACTTCTGAAGATCAACAAAATATGTTCGAGCAGAGAGAGAGAATCTAATTGGCAAGTTCAAGCAGTCACAAACAAAAATCCTTTTAGTCTTTGAAACATTTCTAATTATCCATTCTGAGGTCTTGTCCTAGTCTGTCAAGAATCTAACATGCTGGTAATTTAATAGACAATGTCAGGCTCACACTAAGCCTGCCTCAAATCTGAATCTGCTTTTAACACCAGAACGGAGGACAGCAAATGGAATGCCAGGCTAATAGCTAAACCTGCTTTAAGCCAAAGTCTCTCTCAAACCTGACTTCCAGAAAGAATCCTATATTTTCCTTTGGGAAGTCTGTGGGAAGCATTTTGCTATATTGTCATAAAGTTTTAGAAAAATTTATATAACAGGAATCACCAGATCATTTTACTTATGGGTAAAGGAACCCTCACTGGACTTTGATTCACATGATATAATCTTTATACATTTTGTTTTAATCCATTCCCAGTTGTGAAAGTGCTTTCTTTTCTGTTTTTAACCCATTGTGTGCATGTGTGAAGATGAGAAGGCCACCTTAGGTTTCAATTGACACCTTCCCTTTAAACATGAGCAAGAATTTCCTGTGAGAGTCTTTTTTTTAAGAATTCACTTCACAAAAGGGGTTCGGAGATGACTCCAAACGTTTTTAAAATTATAACATAATGTTTACAGAGAGAAGCTGAGAAGAATGGAAGTCCAATTTGCCCCCAACCCTGTCTGTAAAAAATATAATTAACCCTTGACTGTCTACTAACAGTAGCCATATGGTGAGATGAAGCACACAGGAAGAAATAATGAAGGCTTAAAAGAAAAACTGAAACAACCATGAGTGATTTTAATCTATGTGTAGACTGGAAACACCCTGGAAGATGAGTTCATAGTGTTTTGGGAACATTTCCTTGCAGCAATCCATTGTAAAGCCAACAAGACCACAAGCTACTCCAGATCTGTTTGTAACTTTTAGAATAGGAGGAATTAATGACTTCATAGTAAAGGCACCCTTAGGTAACAGTGATCATAACATGATTGAATTTCAAATTCAGATAGAAAGAGAACAATACGTCTTAGACTGTGAATTGAGTTTTAAAAATGGCAATTTTAAGATTATGAAGATAGAGCTGACAAAGGTGAACTTGGAAATTAGGTGAAGGCATGAACTGATAGAGATGTAATGGCAAACATTTAGGGATATATTTCATAACTTTATTGCAGAGCTATGATCCAGTAGGAAAGAAAGATTTCAACAGAAGGATACAAGTGAAGTTTGTGTTGGTCTGCGAGAGAATGAGTTTCAGGAACTTACAATGAAAAAATCAATCAATGATGCGTGAGTTGAATAAATACTTTGCATCTGTTTTCACCACAAAGGATGCGAATAACATCCTAAAATTAATTGTGGATCAGCAGGGAAAGGTACTGAGGAAATTTTTAGAATTAAAAGCCCTCAAGACCCTAGGGTCTAATGGACCTCCTGCTAGAGTCTGAAATGAAGTGTTTGCTGAGGGAACAGATGGATTGGCTTTCAATTTCCAAAATTTCTTAGATTCTGGAAAGGTGCCATAAGATTTAAAATTGGCCAATGTTGCTCATCTTCAAGGAAGGCAGATGACAGAAAGCTATAGGCCAGTTAATGTAACATCTGATATAGCCTCCTGAAGAAGTAGGGGCTAAGGAAATGCAGCAAGTCCACAATGACTCTTACCAATTTTTATAGATGCACCATTGAAAGCATCCTGTCCAGATGCATCACAGCTTGATATGGCAACTGCTCTGCCCAAGATTGAAGAAAGTGCAGAGAGCTTTGAGCATAGCCCAGTCCATCTCACAAATCAGCCCTCCTTCCTTCCTTGCCTTGGGGAAAAAAAAATACACTCCAAGACCCCTCCCACCCTGGTCATAGTCTCTTCTATCAGGCAGAAGATATGAAAGTTTGAAAATATGTACCAACAAATTCAAGAGCAGTTTATTCCCTGCTGTTATCAGACTTTGAACAGAGGTCTCATTTTAGTGTTGATCTTTCTCTGCACCTTCTCTGTAATCGTAACACTGTAATTTGCCTTCTGTTCTTTTACCCTGATGTACTTGCATACGGTATGATTTACCTGTTGACACGCAAACCAACACTTTTCACTGTATCTCAGTACATGTGACAACAATAAATCAATTCAAATCAAAAGATAGGGAGGTGATGGGATGAAACTTTGAGGGGGTTATGTGATGTCACTTAGAAAATAGAGATTAGGAATTCTGAGGTAGATAACTGACTAGTTATCCTCCAACACAGCACCTGTCTGACGTCTGCAAGGCACATGTCAGGAGTGTAATGGAATACTCCCCACTTGCCTGAATGAAAGCAGCTACAACATTCAAGAAGCTTGACACCATCCAGGACAAATCTTGCACCATCCACCACCTTCAACATTGACTCTTGTCACCTCTGATACAGGCACTGTGGACTATCTGCAAAATGAATTGCTATAACTCCCAAAGCTTCCTTCAACAGGATCGTCTGAACCCAAAAGAGTAGGTCAACAGATACAGGGGAACACCATCACTTGCAAGTTCCTCTCTAGACCAAATGGCATCCCAAATTGGAAATATATTGCATGACACTGGAGAAGGTGGTAAGAAACTTTCTTGAACTGGTTCAATCTTTGCAAATAAAGAACTCCAGATGCTGGAAATCAGAAACAATAACAGGAATTGCTCGGAAAACTCACCAGGTCTGGCACCATCTGTGGAGACAAAGCAGAGTTGATGTTCTGGCTGGAGAAACCCGACAGAGAAGGGTCTCTGGACCATGACATCCTGAATTGGAAATATATTGCATTTGTTCACTGTCAGGGAGACAAAATCCTACAACTGTCTACCTCACAGCACTGTGAGTATTGCTCGACTGCAAAGATTGAAGCTTTAACATATTGGGTCCAGAGACCCTTCTCTGTCGGGTTTCTCCAACCAGAATGTTAACTCTGCTTTGTCTCCACAGATGGTGCCAGACCTGGTGAGTTTTCTGAGCAATTCCTGTTATTGTTTCTGATTTCCAGCATCTGGAGTTCTTTATTTGCAAAGATTGAACTGGTTCAAGAAAGTTGCTTCTCACCTTTCCCAGCACAATTGAGGATGGATAATATTACTGGCCTTGCAAGCAGCACTGTCATCTTCTGAATGAAAAAGAGAGGAATTGTTGGAAATGTGCACCATACCGCAAGTATTGTGGCAACATGATAACCTGTATCGACAAGTCTTTTAACAGAGACTAGAAACTGCTTGTTGGCAATGACTAATAGCCTGTTGCCTTGTTGATTTCTAGGATATTGAGCTTTCATGAATGAGAATTCTATGTACACATTCTATAGCCATGTATGTAAGCAGGTTGTGTCAAAGGTCCTGAAGCCTGTGCTGGGAAAACAATGTCAATCCCCATTAATTAATTGGGAACCAGGCAAACATGTAGGTGAACATTCCTGATGTAACAGACTGGAATACAGTTTGAGGATACCTCATACAGTAATGAGTATAAACCTTAGCAGCAAGTGTAAATCTCGACCCCCTGTGGGGTTTCTCGATTCCGCACTCAGTCAATGAACACTCACAGTCGGTCCGGCTGTTTAAGACTGTACTCTATATTTCTTCAATCGGCCGGGTACAGATCATTCGGAAAACACAGAAGTTGAGCACTTCCGTATTCCTCGGAGGAGCTGCACACAGAACTTAATATGAAGACGGTTTTATACTTTTCTTAAAGCAGGGTACATGGCGTGATTGCATAGTGCATTCAAACAATTACCAATCAATACATGATATTGCTTCATTGACAGTTACGTAATCCAATACTATTAACTGGTAAACAACTTATGTCACAATGTTTAGGTTACTTTTTGTCTCGCCATATAGCGCCATAACATTTGTTACTGAAGGTCAGCTAGAATGGTTAGAACTGCATTATCTTATCTTACTGCGTTATTTATGCAGCTCCAGCAAAACTCAACGTTCCCAGGCTAAAAGAGCAGCTCTAGCAGAATTTACAGTTCCCAGGCTAGAAGCCATTTTGTTGCTAACTTGCACCGAGAAGCCATCTTGATCCTGTATCCAAGTTTCAGATTCTCACAAGGAAGATTACTTATTGAATTCTGCTCAGGACAAGAAGTTGCATTTTTATTTCCTGGGTGTCAGCCAGATTGAAACAGCTCCAGGCAAAAACAGAAATCACTAGAGGAAGTCAGCAGGTCTAGCGTCATCTGTGGAGAGAAAACAGACAAAACTCTCCCATTCTGAAGAAGTGCCACTGAACCTGAAATGTTGACTCTGTTTTCTCTCTCTAGATGCTGCCAGACAAGAATTGAAATGAAACAAAAACAGAAATTGCTGGAAAGCTCAGCAGGTCTGGCAGCATCTGTGGAGAGGAATCAGGGTTAATGTTTTGGATCGAGACATCCTTCCTCAGAACAGAATTGAATTGAATTAGCGTTATTGTCACATTAACTTACATGAGTACAGTGAAAAGTTTACAAGTCACCATTTATGGTACCATCTTAGGCACAAAAGTATGCAGGTACAGATTCTTGGTAGAAATTCTTCTGGAGAAATGTAGAAAAATAAAGTTCAGCATTACAGACCTTCAGAAGTACAAAATCTCAGTAGTAAATGAGAAAAAATACACAAATAACATTTTCAGAATAACAAACCATCTGTGAACTATAATGAAAAAGAAAAGAAATTTTAAGAAAGCCATATTAGTTCATTTCACAGCTCTGGGCTCCAGGTCTTCCACAATTCTGAACAAAAGCCGTATGGAGTCATAGACAGATGCCGATTGAAACCTTTGCCCAACGACTTCTGCTTTGGTTCGGATCCCCGGCATCTGCAAATCTTAGGTTTTGTTCCTGTTTTAAAGAGCTGCTCTTGTGTCCAATCCCTGTCTGTGCTGACAGTGAACTGCCAATGGTGAAGACAGCGCACAGTGCCATTCACTCTGTACACTTTATAATGAAAATGCAGAAAAGAACAACTACAGTGAGCAAAAAAGTTTGCTTTGCTTTACGATAAACGCAAGTGGCCAGAATCAGTATTCCAGCCAAGTTCTTTGAGGATAATAAGCATTGGCAGCGACAGTAATTGGTTTATAATATTTCTCTTCTCATCCATAAACGTTAATTTCTGAAAAGACCTCATCAAGTCAGTGAAGCAACACCTGCAAGAGGTGACAAAACTAGGAACAGCGTCAACTGAAAAAAAAACACCCAAAGAACCGCAAATGCTGGAAATCAGAAACAAAAACAGAGATTGCTGGAGAAACTCAGCAGGCCTGGCAGCACCTGTGGGTAGAGAAAGCAGAGTTAACATTTTGGGTCCAGTGATCCTTCTTCAGAACTGATAGTAGGTGAGAAAAGGTTGATGTAAACACTAGAGAAGGAGTGAGGGGATCAGGAAGATGTTTGAAAATGGAGTGGAGAGAGAAAGACAAAAGCAGTTAGGTGAATAAATTTCTGAGGAAGGGTCACTGGACATCAACTCTGATTTTTCTCCACAGCTGCTGACCTGCTGAGGTTTTACAGCAATTTCTGTTTTTATTTGGCCAAACAAAAGAATGGGTAAAGGTCATCCCAGGAGAATGAATTGCTGCTAATGGGGAGCATTAGTAGCTAACACTGGGTGGTTTGTGGTAGTGGCCCAGGTGATGACAAGGCCTGGTGTGTTGGCGTTGGAGTAATGATATGGGAGAAGGTGCTCAGGCTCTAAAGTTATTGAACTCAATATTGATACAGCAAGCCTGAGAAACAAGTGTTGGCCAGGGAACATGGTTGTGTATTGAAATGGCAGACAACCAGAAAGTCAGGGTCATTTTGGCAGACAGAACCCAATGTTCTGCAGAGCAGTCACCCAGTGTGCACTTCATCTTCCCATTGCAGAGGAGATCACACTGTGAGCAGTGAATACAGTAGACTAGATCGAGTGTAGTGCAGGTAGAGTGCTGCTTCACCTGGAAGGTGTGTCCTGGGCCTTGGATAGTGAGGAGGGAGGAAGTAAACGGGCAGGTGATACACCTTCTGTGTGCCATGGAGCTCAGGCAATGGTGGCAGCAGGCAGCGTGATGTTGGGAGTGAACCCCAGTGACATTACAGTTAACATTCAAATGTTTTGCATGAATGTCTCCTTCCCTCTTGTGCATGAACAGCCTGAGGAGATCTGTGTAATCTGCACCTACAATTAGCTTAGGTGGCTGAGTGACTGATCTGTGATAGGGAGTGCTGCTAACAGTATGAGTTCAAACCTGGCTCCGGCTGAAGTTACTGTGAAGGGCCCTTGCTTGAGACATGGTGACCCTTAGGTTAAACCATGCTGGTCATCTTTTTCTAATGAGAGTGCAGTCCTATGATCTGGTTGGACAATAGTCATGTTACATTTACAAATTCAATTAACATGAAAGAAAATAATTTAGTGCTCGAAGGTACATATTAATTCTTTTATTTGATCAAATTTTGCATTCCTGACGTGTGATTAGGAGGCACAGTAGGACATTTTTCAGAGAAGGTTATGTGCACATCATTGAAGTCTTTCAGGTGTACAGAGTCTGGACGAGAGAAAGAGCAGCATTTCCTTTATTTTAAGTGTTGTTCAGTGTAAATAGTCTTAGAGTCATAGAGAAGGTACTGCACAGAAAATGGTCCTTCAGCCCATCAAGTCCAGACTTGTCAAAAACAACCAGCTGACTATTCTAATCCCATTTCCTAGCACTTGGCCCATAGCCTTGTCTAGTTTGGCATTGCAAGAGCATATCTAAATACTTCTTTGATGTTTCTGGCTTTCGCAGCCTTACAGGCAGAGAGCCTTGTATTTTAACCAATCAAAGTAATGATTTTGGTGAAGTATTGTTGATGATGATACCATCAGGGATGCCAAGAGACAGCACTTTAGCTTGAGACTCAGACTACCCACATGGATACCTGTGATAAGGGAACTGCAGATGCTGGAGAATCCAAGATAATAAAATGTGAGGCTGGATGAACACAGCAGGCCCAGCAGCATCTCAGGACCACTGCTCCTGAGATGCTGCTGGGCCCTCATGGATACCTGTTGTTTATAGCAAGCCTTACAAGACATAATGAGCTACTAAGCGAAGTGGAACAGAATCATGGGCAGCAGTATGTCCCTACCTGATGAGCTCAATGCATTCTACGCTTTCTTGGTACAGAAGGGCAGTCAAACAATATCATCTGTCCCGTCCACCTTAGGTACACCTTTAGCCATAGTCACTGCCATAGACATTTGATCGACCTAATTAAGGGGGACCCCACAGAAAGCAACCTGCCCAAATGGAGACCCCAACCTTGCGCACAGATCCCATGCGGACCAACTGGCGGCAGTATCCGCAGATATGTTCAACCTCTCATTACTACGATCTGAAGTCCTCATCCGCTTTAAGAAGACCACCATTTTCCCAGAGTCAAAGAAAGATCATGCAACATGCCTCAATGCACCCGCATGGGCCCCAGCTATGCCTGCCTCTCTGTAGGTTACGTGGAACAGTCCCTCTTCCTCACCTACACAGGCCCCAAACCCCACCTCTTCCTCCGGTACATTGATGACTGTATCGGCGCCGCCTCTTGCTCCCCAGAGGAGCTCGAACAGTTCATCCACTTCACCAACACCTTCCACCCCAACCTTCAGTTCACCTGGGCCATCTCCAGCACATCCCTCACCTTCCTGGACCTCTCAGTCTCCATCTCAGGCAACCAGCTTGTAACTGATGTCCATTTCAAGCCCACCGACTCCCACAGCTACCTAGAATACACCTCCTCCCACCCACCCTCCTGCAAAAATTCCATCCCCTATTCCCAATTCCTCCGCCTCCGCCGCATCTGCTCCCACGATAAGACATTCCACTCCCGCACATCCCAGATGTCCAAGTTCTTTAAGAACCGCAACTTTTCCCCCACAGTGATCGAGAACGCCCTCGACCGCGTCTCCCGCATTTCCCGCAACACATCCCTCACACCCCGCCCCCGCCACAACCGCCTCAAGAGGATCCCCCTCGTTCTCACAAACCACCCTACCAACCTCCGGATACAACGCATCATCCTCCAACACTTCCGCCATTTACAATCCGACCCCACCACCCAAGACATTTTTCCATCCCCTCACCTGTCTGCTTTCCGGAGAGACCACTCTCTCCGTGACTCCCTTGTTCGCTCCACACTGCCCTCCAACCCCACCACACCCGGCACCTTCCCCTGCAACCGCAGGAAATGCTACACCTGTCCCCACACCTCCTCCCTCACCCCCATCCCAGGCCCCAAGATGACATTCCACATTAAGCAGAGGTTCACCTGCACATCTGCCAATGTGGTATACTGCATCCACTGTACCCGGTGCGGCTTCCTCTACATTAGGGAAACCAAGCGGAGGCTTGGGGACCGCTTTGCAGAACACCTCCGCTCAGTTCGCAACAAACAACTGCACCTCCCAGTCGCAAACCATTTCCACTCCCCCTCCCATTCTCTAGATGACATGTCCATCATGGGCCTCCTGCACTGCCACAATGATGCCACCCAAAGGTTGCAGGAACAGCAACTCATATTCCGCTTGGGAACCCTGCAGCCATATGGTATCAATGTGGACTTCACCAGTTTCAAAATCTCCCCTACCCCTACTGCATCCCTAAACCAGCCTAGTTCGTCCCCTCCCCCCACTGCACCACACAACCAGCCCAGCTCTTCCCCCCCACCCACTGCATCCCAAAACCAGTCCAACCTGTCTCTGCCTCCCTAACCGGTTCTTCCTCTCACCCATCCCTTCCTCCCACCCCAAGCCGCACCCCCAGCTACCTACTAACCTCATCCCACCTCCTTGACCTGTCCGTCTTCCCTGGACTGACCTATCCCCTCCCTACCTCCCCACCTACACTCCCTCCACCTATCTTCTTTACTCTCCATCTTCGGTCCGCCTCCCCCTCTCTCCCTATTTATTCCAGTTCCCTCTCCCCATCCCCCTCTCTGATGAAGGGTCTAGGCCCGAAACGTCAGCTTTTGTGCTCCTGAGATGCTGCTTGGCCTGCTGTGTTCATCCAGCCTCACATTTTATTATCTTGGAATTCTCCAGCATCTGCAGTTCCCATTATCTCTGATGCCTCAATGATTACTGCCCAATGGTCCTGACAAATATCATTATGAAGTGCTTTGTGAGGTTAGTCATGGCTCACATCAGCTCCATCTCCCACATTGCCTTGTTCCACTACAATATGCCTTCCATCGCAACAGGTCCATGGAATTTACCATCTCCCTGCCCCTACACTCATCCTTGGGACATCTGGACAACTGGGATACCTATGTCGAACTCCTATTTATTGACTCTAGCTCTGCTTTCAACACCCTAATTCCAAACAAACTGATTTCCAACTCTGAGACCTAGGTCTTGGCTCCTGCTTCTGTAATTGGATCTTCAATGTCCTGATCCACAGACTTGAATCGCTAAGAATGGTGACAACACCTCCTCCACTATAATCCTCAACACCAGTGTCCCGCAAGGCTGTGTACTTAGCCCCGTACTATACTCCTTATAGTCTCACAGCTGTGTAGCCAAATTCCACACCAACTCCATTTACAAGTTTGCTGATGACACTCATTGTCTTAGGTTGGATTTCAAACAATGATGAGACACAATACAGGAAAGAGAGTGAGTGCTAAGCAGCACATTGTAAGGTCAACAATCTCTCCACCAACTTCAGCGAAATGCAGGCACTGGTTACTGACTTCAAGAAGTAGAGTGGAGGACAAGCCCATGTCTGTTTCAGTAAAGGGCTCACCTTTGACCCCCTTGACCCGAACCTCAAAGAATACCACTCACACTTGGACATTGAACAGTTTTTCTGCTGCCTCCGCACTTACTTCTTTAGCCGTGAGCCTAGCCCTCCCCCAGCTAACCCCTTCTCCCGCCTCCAAAACACACCCCTCCTCCTGGACACCACCCCAAGGCTTCCTACCCTCCCCTGACCTCTTCATCTCCAACTGCCATCGCGACATTAATTTCCTCAACCTCCCCACTCTTCTCACCCACTCCAACCTCTCTCCCACAGAAAGGGGAGCCCTCCGCTCTAATCCCAACCTCGCCATAAAACCCGGGACAAGGGAGGCACAGTTGTAATATGGTGCACTGACCTCTACATTGCCGAGGATAGCTGCCAACTCTCCGACACCTCGCCCTACTGCCTCTTTGATCGTGACCCCACCCCTGCCCACCAGAACATCATCTCCCAAGCCATCCACAACCTCATCACTTCAGGTGACCTCACACCCACAGCCTCCAACCTCATCCTTCCCCAACCCTGCGCCATCCGTTTCTACCTCCTTCCCAAAATCCACAAACCCGCCTGCCCTGGTTATCCATTGTCTCTGCCTGCTCCTGCCCCACCAAACTTATCTCTTCTTATCTCAACTCCATTTTCTCCCCCTTGGCCCGGCAACTCCCCACCTATGTGTGTGACACCACCCACGCCCTCCACCTCCTCGAAAACTGCCAATTCCTTGGTCCCAAAAATCTCATCTTTACCATGGACATCCAGTCCCTATACACCTGCATTCCCCATGCAGATGGCCTAAAGGCCCTCCACTTCTTCCTGTCCCGCAGGCCTGACCAGTCCCCCTCCACCGACACTCTCATCCGCCTGGCCGAACTCGTCCTCATCCTCAACAACTTCTCTTTCGATTCCTCCCACTTCCTACGGACTAAGGGGGTGGCCATGGGTACCCACATGGGCCCAAGCTATGCCTGCCTCTTTGTAGGCTACATGGAACAGTCCCTCTTCCGTAGCTACACTGGCCCCAAACCCCACCTCTTCCTCCGTTACATTGATGACTGTAACAGCGCCGTCTCATGCTCCCACGAGGAACTCGAACAGTTTGCCCACTTCACCAACACCTTCCTTCCGAACCGTAAGTTCACCTGGACCCTCTATGATACCTCTCTCTCCTTCCTGGACCTTTCTGTTTCCATCTCTGGCAACCACCTGGAAACCAATATCCATTTCAAGCCCACCGACTCCCACAGCTACCTAGAATACACCTCCTCCCACCCACCCTCCTGCAAAAATTGCCATCCCCTATTCTCAATTCCTCCACCTCCGCCGCATCTGCTCCCAGGATGAGACATTCCACTCCCGAACATCTCAGATGTCCTCATTTTTCAAGGATCACAACTTCCCCCCACAGTGGTCGAGAATGCTCTCGACTGTGTCTCCTGCATTTCCCGCATCTCATCCCTCACACCTCCTCCCCACAATAACAATCAAAACAGAATCCCCCTCATCCTGACATACCACCCCACCAACCTCCGGATCTAACGCATCATCCTCCGACACTTCCGCCATCTGCAATCCAACCCCACCACCAAAGACATTTTTCCCTCCCCACCCTTGTCTGCTTTCCGGAGAGACCACTCGGTCCGGGACTCCCTTGTCCGCTCCACACTCCCCTCCAGCCCCACCACACCCAGCACTTTTGCCTAACCGCAGGAAGTGCTACACCTGCCCCTACACCTCCCCCCTCACCCCCATCCCAGGCCCCAAGATGACTTTCCACATGAAGCAGATGTTCACCTGCACATCTGCCAATGTGGTATACTGCATCTGCTATACACGGTGTGGCTTCCTCTAAATTGGGGAAACCAAGCGGAGGCTTGGAGACCGCTTTGCAGAACACCTCCGCTCAGTTCGCAATAAACAACTGCACCTCCCAGTCGTGAACCATTTCAACTTCTTCTCCCATTCCTCAGACAACATGTGCATCCTGAGCCTCCTGCAGTGCCACAACGATGCCGCCCGTAGGTTGCAGGAGCAGCATTTCATATTTCGCTTGGCAACCCTGTAGCCCAATGGTATCAATGTGGACTTCACAAGCTTCAAAATCTCCCCTCCCCCTACCGCATCCCAAAACCAGCCAAGCTTGTCTCCGCCTCCCTAACCTGTCCTTCTTCCCACCTATCCCCATCTCCTACCTACTAGCATCATCCTGCCCCCTTGACCTGTCTGTCCTCTCTGGACTGACCTATCCCCTCCCTAACTCCCCACCTACACTCACCTTTACTGGCTCCATCCCCACCTCTTTGACCCGTCTGTGTCCTCTCCACCTATCTTCTCCTCTAACCCTTTTCTGAAAAAATGTTCAGGCCCGAAACGTCAGCTTTCCTGCTCCACTGACGCTGCTCGGCCTGCTGTGTTCATCCAGGTCTACATCTTGTTATCTCAGATTCTCCAGCATCTGCAGTTCCTACTGTCTTATGTCTGTGTCAGTCGTGCTGAGGCCGAGAGCATCATGTCCTTGGGAGTGACGGTCACCAACAATCTGTCCTCATCTACCCACATTGATGCAATAGTCAAGAAAGCACAACAACGCTTCTACTTCCTCGGGAAGCTAAGGAAATTTGTCATGTTCACAAGGACTCTTACTGATTTTTATAGACGCACTACAGAAATCTTCCAGTCTGGATGCATCACAGTGTGGTATGGCAACTGCTCTTCCCAATTCAGCAAGAAATTACAGGAAGTTGTGAACACAACCCGGTCCATTGCACAAACCAGTCTTCCATCCATTAACTCCATTTATACTCCGCTGCCTTGGGAAAGCAACCAACATCATCAAAGACCCTTCCCATCCTCTTCCTTCAGGCAGAAGATATAAAAGTTTGAATACACATATGAATAGATTCAAGAACAGCTTCTTCCCCACTGTTTTTGACTTTTGAATGGACCTCACAAATGTTAATTTTGATCGCCCTCTCTCTCTCTGCACCTTCTCTGTGGCTGTAACACTGTGCTCCGCTCAGCTACCCTGATGCACTTTGTATGGTACGATCTCCCTGTATTGCATGCAAACCAACACTTTTCACTGTATCTGGGTGCATGTGACAATAGTAAATCAAATCAAAAAGTGCTTTATCATTTATAATCCCGATGATTGTTTTAATGTAAGCTCACTGAATATAGATTACAGATAGGAAATTTTGATTGAACATTTAGTCACTTGAAAAAACAATAACTTTGAGCAGGGAATTCACTCAAAGCTTCTTGCTCTTGTAACAGTCATTGTCTATTTCACAGGTGCGAAGGATCTAAGGACAAAAGGGTCTAATCGAATGGATGGCCCTTGCATCCTTATTCAGCACCTGATCAGTGATCTCCATTGTAATCACTTAGGATATGGGGAGGTCCCTGATTTACATACATGATCTCAAAGTGTGGATTCGTTTTAAAGATCTGACATACGAGCATTTCATTTTACTTATGGACAGCTACTATTATTGTCCTGCATTGCGGTCTGACTTACATAAAATTCAACATGTGAATGGGCTCCAGAATAGAGCCTGTTTGTAACCCCGGGGCTGCCTGTAACTTATTGATATTAAAACATATTAGGCTTATTATCATATTTGAACAACTATCCAATATTCAAAAATGACTTTAATTTTCCAATAAGCTCAAAAGCAAAAAATTGGTGGGAATGTCGATAGTGAGGAAAGTTATCTGAGAGTACAACATGATCTTGATTAGCTGGCTCAATGGGTTGAGGAGTGGCAGGTGGAGTTTAATTCAGGTAAATATAAGGTGTTGCATTTGGGTAAGGTAAAGCAGGGCAGGACTTACACATTTAATGGTAGGACCCTGGCAAGCATTGTTGAACAGACAGCCCCAGGGGTACAGGTACATCGTTTCTTGAAAGTGGCATTGCAGGTAGACAGGATGGTGAAGAAGGCATTTGGCACAATTGCCGTCATTGGGCAGAACATTGACTATAGTTGTTGGGATGCTGTGTTGCGGCTATACAAGACATTAGTGAGGCCACTATGAGAATACTGTATTCAGTTCTGGTTGCCTGCTGGAAAAGGTGTAGAAAAAAATTTACAAGGCTGTTGCCAGGACTGGAGGGTTTGAGTTCCAAGAAAATGCTGGATAGGTTGTGACTTTTAACCATGGAATGTTGGAGGCCTTATAAATGTTTATAAAATCATGGAGGGGGAATAGCCAAAGGCCTTTTTTATTCCCAGGTTAGGTGATTCCAAAACTAGGAGCAAAGGTTGAAGGTAAGAGAGGAAAGATTTAGATGGGATCTGAGGGGCAACTTTTTCACATAGAAGCTGAAGCTTATGTGAAACAAGCTGCCAGAGGTAGTAGCAATTAATAATAATTTAAAAGACATTTCAACAGGTGCATGGATAGGAATGTTTTTGGGGGATATGAGCCACACACGGGCAGATGGGACAATTTCAGTTTTGGAAACCTGGTCAGCCTGGATGAGTTGGCCCAAAGGGTCTGCTTCCGTGCTGTATAAATCTAAGACTCTTGCACAATGGAAAGTTCTGTTGCTGACAAGTTGTTTCGGGTACCCTTACAAGTAAAAACAGCTGAAATTGCACCATGAATTTTATGTTCTCTAAAATGTTATTATCTAGAAGAATGTCTACTAAAATGTATAACGTAATTATGCATACTAATTTAAAACTTCTAACATCTATTCCACATCATAAACGTTCATCTACAGCCCTAACTTTGATGTATTTTATACCTCAACTAAGCACACAGCTAAAAGTCCTACATTTCCTTGTTTCATTTAGTTGTACAAGATTGTGGCAGATCTTCATGTTACTGACCTGTCAGGAACTAATGCTCTGATCCAGAAATTAGTTCCTGGAACCTGACACAAACAATTGTTTGGAATCTATTTGATGGAAGTTTTCAAATTGGCTGAATCAAACTGGGTTCATGGTTTGTTAAATCAGCAGTGAAGTACCTCCCTCTGGTGGATTAACAACAGCATTTAACTTCGTCAAAGCACTCCAAGACTACATGCCTCGAACCTGAATTTTTCTGATCAGAGATAATTACTGATGATGAGAACCATTAGATGTCCTATCTTAGTTGCATAGGTGAACTTGAACAGGTCACAATTAATTACCATTTTGAAAAATAAGGCTTGATGAATGAGAGCCAAAATAGATTTGCTACACAAGAAAACTGTTTTGATGAACTTGATTGAAGACTTTGTAAGAGTGGAGAGTTTAAATCAGGTTGGTGTGGTTCTTCTTGTGCTAATAGACTTTTAAAAGGCACATGACGAAATCTTATCACATAGAATTTGAATTTGTGAGATGAAAGGGACAATAGCTCCATTAGAAAAATTGCTACTGGACAGAAAGCAAGAGTTTTTTTTCATTCTCTTGTGGGATGTGGGTGTCGTTGGCTGGGCCAACATTTAATGCCCATCCCCAGTTGCCCTTGAGAAGGTCGTGGTGAGCCGCCTTCTTGAACCAGTGCAGTCCATGTGCTACAGGTTGTCCCACAATGTCCTGAGGGAGGGAATTCCAGGATTTTGACCCGGCGACATTGAAGGAATGGCGATATATTTCCACGTCAGGATGGTGAGTGTCTTGGAGGGGAACTTGCAGGGGGTGCTGTTCCCACTTATCTGCTGTTCTTGCCCTTCCAGATGGAAGTGGTTGTGAGTTTAGAATGTGCAACCTAGGATTTTTGGTGAATTTCTGCAGTGCATCTTGTAGATAGCGCGCACACTCGTGCTACTGAGTCATAGAGTCATACAGCATGGAAACAGACCCCTTAGTTCAACCAGTTCATGCCAACCATAATCCCAAACTAAATTAGTCCCACCTGCCTGCTCCTGACCTATATCCCTTCAAATCTTTCCTATTCATGTACTTATCCAAATGTTTTTAAATGTTGTAGTTGTATCCACATCCACCACTTCTTTAGGAAGTATATTCTACGCACGAACCACCTTCTGTGTAAAACATTTGCCATATATGTCATTTTAAAATCTCTCTCCTCTCACTTAACAATGCCTCCTAGCCTTGAAATTCCCGATCCTAGGGAAAAGACAACTAATGTCGGTTAATCTAACGGCTGTTCAGATTAGAAGAAGGCTTTGGAAGGGTATCTTTTGGGTCATTTGGGTTATTTAGAACATCATTTCAACACGTGCAAATGACATGATACTCTCGACATTAGCAAACAAGGAGGAAGAGAGTGAAGCATTGGTAAAACAAAGCACTGTGGAAGGACTCGTTGGTTGTAAGAACAGATGGATGCAATATAAAGCAAAGGATACAATTTTTAGTGGTGTCCCAGGAATAGTGAAACTTCTGGGTTTACACATGGGAATATTTTTGAAGGTGACTGGACAAATTGGAGATTCTAGAGGATGAAGTTAAAATTCGTTAGAATGGTGGTAGCAATGCAGAGTCACATTTATGTGGCCTGATTGTAGAAACTGGGATTTTGGGAAGGGAATTTGCTGGATGTGTGCAAGATTGGTTTTTGAAAATGATACAGCAAATAATGAGAAATTGTTTCCAAAGACAGTAGTGCCAATAACTGGAAGAGATAAATTTGAAAGAATGGGCAGTGTGTGACATGAGGAGATGAATTTATGTTTTTGAACCTAAATGTGTGTTGCTTGGAATTTATTTTAGGGTTTTTGTTTTGCCGTGCATGAAAATGTGTTTTCTCACCCAATCTTACCAAACTGACTTCATTTACTACTTTCTCATCTAATGGGAATGCAATGGCCTAGTGGTATTGTTGCTGGACTGTTAACCCACAGATTCAGATAATGTTCTGGGCACCTGGTTTTGAATCCCACCATAGCAGGTGCTGGAATTTGAAATGAATAAAAACCTGAAATTAAGAGTCCAACGATAGCTGTGAACCCATTGCCAATTGTTGGGGAAAAACCCATCTGGTTCATTAATGCCCTTTAGGGAAGGAAACTGCCATCCTCACCTGGCTTAACTTACATGTGACTCCAGACCCACAGCAATGTGGGCCAATTAGGGATGGATGCTAAATGCTGCTTGGCCAGTGACGTTCTCATCTTTGAATGAATAAGGAGGAGGAGGAATGAGAAAGAAACTCATGCTGAGGCACCCATTACTCTGATTCTAACCCTGTTACACCACACGGCATTCCCAGGACAACTCCCCGCTCACTAGATATCCCATCTTTACAAGTCCCATTGTGCATTTGGACAAGCCGTGACAGTCCAGAGCTGCCCCATCTGCTTCCTGACATGACAGACAGGGGGATATCGGTGTCCCACTTTGTGGGCAGCGACCTGGAGTTCCTGCTGGATGGGGGTGGTGCTAATGTCGGACTTCCTCCTTCACCAGACCATGCCCAGCCTGGCCCGGGTATCCCCCCCATCACCCCCCTCGCACCCCAGGTTGAAGCAGTCGCAGCTGCCTGACCAATGCCCTGCTTTGTCAGGAAAGGGCCAAAGTTCTTCTCCACTCTGCCAGTGAACATGCCTCTATCTTCTTTCTATCTGCTACTGGACCCACCTCCTACCGAGGCTAATGCTCCACCACTATCACCATAACCTGTAACATCTTCACCCAGTTACCCTCACCTTCACCCATCCCACCCCCAAAAGCACGAAAGCACTAACCCTGCGTGCCCGCTGTGCTGCTTACTCCCTCGTTCAGAACATCCTCCCACCTGTACCATCCATAATAGCAGCGCCAACCACGTTCACCTTCTGTACAAACTGCCTCTCTCTCTCTAGGAGCAAAGCAGTTCCCAGTACGGCAGAAAGAGGCAAGACCAATGCTAGGATGCCCAGCATTTGGCTCCTCAACCCTTATGTAGAGACCATCCTGACTCTGAGCATTGTGTGTGGCTGCCTGACCGTGGCCAAAACCCTGGATTGGCATTGGGTGCTGCCCTTGACTGACTGTGCTCGGACCCTCTGAGTGAAGGCTGTCCCCTTAGTATTGGATTGAGGATAGCAGACAGCCATGGCAAGCCTCCTGCCTTCGAGTAGGTACTAAATAGCAAGACAAGGCTGAAATAATCTGAGGCTGGTATGTTTTTAAAACAAAAACAAAGTTGCCCGAAAAGCTCAGCAGCTCTGGCAGCATCTGTGAAGGAAAAAACAAAATTAATGTTTTGGGGCCAGTGACCCTTCCTCACCGAGCCAGGCCCAGAAAATTAACTCTGTTTTTTTTCTCACAGATGCTGCCAGACCTGCTGAGCTTGTCCAGCAACTTTGTTTTTGCTCCTGATTCGCAGCATCTGTAGTTCTTTTGGTTTTTATCTGGTATGTTTTTTGTTTCATTTACTCATGAGACATGTGCATAGCTGGCTGGGCCAGCATTTATGGCCCATCCCTAGTTACCCTTGAGAAGGTGGGGGTGAGCTGCCTTCTTGAACCATTGCAGTCAATGTGCTGTAGGTTGGCCCACAATGCCATTAGGGAACAAGTTACAAGATTTTGGCAGCGAAGGGAATGGATGCTTGTGGATTTCATGCCAATCAAGCAGCTGCTTTGTCTTGGATAGTGTCAAGCTTCTTGAGTGTTGTTGGGGCTGCATACATCCAGACAAGTGGGGAGTATTCCATCACACTCCTGACTTGTGCCTTGTAGAAGGTGGATAGGCTTTGGGAGTCAGGAGGTGAGTTATTCACTGCAGTATTCCTAGCCTCTGACCTGCTGTTGTAGCCACTGTGTTTATGCTAACTGAATTTCTGGTCAGTGGTAATGCAAAGGATATTGGTAGTGGAATATTCAGTAATGATAACACCATTGAATTTCAAGGAGTAGCGGTTGGATTGTTTCTTATTGGAGATGGCCATAGCCTGGCACTTGTGTGGCAAGAATGCTTCTTGCTACTTGTTAGCCCAAGCCTGGATGTTGTCCAGATCTTGTGCATTAGAACTTGGACTTCTTCAGTATCTGAGGAGCCATGAACAGATCTAAACATTGAGCAATCATTGGCAAACTTGCTCATTTCCAACCTTACGATGGAGGGACGGTCATTAATGAAGCAGCTGAAGATGGTTGGGTTAAGAACACTACCATGACGAACTCCTACAGAGATGTCCTGCAGCTCCAACATCCACAACCATCTTCCTGTGTGTCAGATATGTCTCCAACCAGTGGACAGTTTGGCCCCTGAAATCAAAAATACTGCAGTAACTCAGTTCTGAAGAAGGGTGACTGGACTTGAAATATTGATTCTGTTTCTGTCCACAGATACTTCCAGACCTTCTGAGTTCTTCCAGCATTCTGAGCATTTGTTTTGAGTCCTATTTCAGGGATGCTGCCCAGTCGGTAGCATTGTCTGAAATCCATGGGATCCTGAAAAGTAGCAGTTGCCACAACTTGTATGCGCCTCCCATTAGAGGCATATGTTGATTTAAAGCATAATCTGCACTTGGTCCATGCAGACCTGGGCTCTCTGCTGTGTATGCAGCCACTTGGCGAATTATAATGTTCAATGCTCAACTTTATAACTGCACAATATTACCACAAGAGGGAGTGATGAAATTATTTTGCAAAGCAAACCTGTTGTTGTAACAAATGAATGCCCTCATTAAAGTAGTGAAGAGAGAATTGACGTGAATACATTTGTTACTGATATTTCATGGCATCATTTTAAGGCCCAATAGGTTGTAAGATCACGAGCATGTTCATGCAACATGAAACATCTTGTCAGCATATTTTGGAAAGTTCATATCGAAAACAAATTCTGAGCAAATTTGTCATTACGTCGGCACTTTTTACATTGAAATGGTGTATTTTTCAGCTCTGAAGAAGGGTCACTTCACTTGAAATAATAACTCTGCTTTACTTTCCACTGATGCTACCAGACCTGCTGAGTTTCTCCAGCAATCTATTTTTATTTTTTCCGTTTGTTCAATTTAATTATTTCATTCAAATAATCTCCGATTTTTAAAGAAAAGTTGTTTGCCAATGTGACTTTGGCTTACTTATAATTCCCTTTGAATTGACATTAATTGCACTTCCTTTTTCGAAAAAAAAACGCACTGAAATGCTTTCGAAATGTGAAATGTCTTACATAAGGACAAATCCTCCTTTAAATGTTCAGGTGATGTGTGGAATAAGCAAAAACCTGACTGCAGTCTTGGGTGTATCGGTTAGCTACCTAATGTACCAGCACTAATGACGTCTATTGTATCATTTTTATATTTTAAGAATGCTCATTAATTTTCCAGGTGTTGCCTATAATGCAGTATTGTTAAGCCATATTGGACAGATTGAGTTGTGCAGTGACAGTCGATCTTGTGTGGGAGTGGGGCTTGGGGTAAGATGTTCTCTCTCATAGAAGATGTTTAATCAGTTAGGAGGGTATTAGCACCTTCCTGCCTTTTCCAAAATTAGGTTCCAGTTGGGAAGGGACATTACTGACTGCTATCCAGCTGCCAATTGAGATGCTTAAGTAGGGCAATTAATGACCAGTGAGGGCATTAACCATTAACTACCTGAGGATATTTACTACAGGGCATTGGTCAGACCACACCTGGAGTATTGTGTGCAGTACTCATATTCTTACATGAGAAACTATATGCTTAGAAGGAATGTAGCAAAGATTCACAAGACTGATTCCTGGAATGACACCTTTGGCATATGAGGAGAGATTGGGTTGACTGGGCCTGTACTCACTGACAGCAAGAGAATAAGTCAACATTACATTGAAATGTATGAACTTCCATGCAGTATTGCACAGATAGGATGCAGGTATGATGTTTTCCCAAGCCAAGGATTCGAAACAAGGGGTCATATTCTCAGGAGATGCTGTGGGCCTTTGAGAACAGCGATGAGGAGAGAATTCTATACTCAGAGGGTAATGAACCAATGAAACTCTCTACCCCTGGAAGCAAAGTCCTATAATATGTTTAAGAAGGAGATAGTTTTCTAGATACTAAAGGTATCAAAGGGTGTAGGGAGAGAATGAGGGTATGATGTTAAGGTAAGGGACCAGCCATGATCATGAGGAATGATGAAATGGGCTCAATATGCCAAACTGCTAAGTTCTCCTATTTTCTGACTTTCTATTGGTCTTTGTCTGGAATGTATTCAGTGTCTGAGATTCCATAACTCTCTGGCATAAGGAATTCTGAAACTTCACTGTCCTCTGAGTGAACAAGCTCCTCAGCATCTCAGTCCTAAATGATTTGTATGTTATTCTGAGATTATATCTCCTCATCCTGGATTCTCTCAGCTGAGAAAACTCCTTTCTGCATCCATCCTGTCTGCTCCTATTAGAGTTGTATCCATTTCAATGACGTGGCCTGTCAGTATTTGAAACTGTGGGGACTATAGGCCCAGTCGCCTCAAAGGACGATCCTGCTGCCTCAGGAATTAGTCTGGTGAACCTCCACTGCTCTCCCTCAATGGAAGACTAATGCTTCCTTGGGATGAAAACTCCACCCAAGTATGGGCTCGCCAAGGATCTTCTCTCACTAATTCCCATCCCTGAATGTCAGCGTTATCCCACCTGCATTACATCTTTACATGAATGTTGAACACTCTTGACTACTCATTTCCCAGCCATGTGTCCATGATAACAATAAAATCTTTACTGTTTACTTCCATCTGTGTCATCAATTCACCAATCTTGTATTTTCAGTTCAATATGGAGTTTCGCTTGGAGCTGATGTATTCAGTCACCACCTTTGTGCCTTCCAACATGGCATTCTTGGCCAGATCCCTTGGCAACAGCGGACACACAGTACTCTTGATCTCCCGGAAATGATGGTGCTGCACTTGTTGTAACAGGGTAGACCGGAAGCCTCCCTTGTGATGTGCTCGAAAATATTGTTGATGGATGAATTTGGATGAACCTGCTTCAGCACTTTGTAGATGTAGTTGGCACGGCTTACTTTATCCCCTTCTTGCCACTCTTTGCCGGTGCATTCTTGATTATTTTCTTAGTGGCCTTCTTGGAAGCCTTCAGCCTTGCCTTCTGACCGGCCTTGTTCCTGTGATCTGCCACACCTGAGGGTCAGGAATCCTTGTTTGGGAGATGGTGAGTGTGTGTGTCGTGTGTGGCTGAATCTCACTTCTCCACCTTTGCTGCTGAACTCCTAAACCATTTAAAACCATCTATACCTTGTGACTCTGACCGTGTGAAACCCTTCCTGTCATGACCCTGGGCTGTGACCTGAGTTAACTGCTCATTCCTGACCTCAAACTGCTGTCATTCCTACAGTGACCATCACCTGCCTGGGTGATGCTAGTGAGCAAATGAGCTACTGAATGAGCAGCAGTTCTCAGACAGTGAGATTTCTGCCTCTTTTATCCTGTGGAAGGGATGCTGGTGGCCACTTAAGAGGCTAAGGTACTTAATGCTGATAGAGACACTGTGGATCTCTCATCAATGGTCCAGCCAGCAGGCATTTCCCCAACACCTCCCACCCTGCTACGCCTGCTTTCACAAACTACCCCCCCATCAGCTCCATGCTTTGGAACTTTTAGACAATTGTGAATACGTCAACTTCAAAAGCAAAAAGGATATGATTTCTCTGAAGAAGGGTCTAGGCCCGAAATGTCAGTTTTCCTGCTCCAATGATGCTGCTTGGCCTGCTATGTTCATCCATCTCTACACCATGTTATATCAAGGATATGAGGGACAATCTTTCTACACAGAGTGGTTCATGCATGGAATGTACTTGCTGAGGAAGTGGTGGATGTGGGTGCAGGTACAATGTTTAAAGGACATTTGATTAAGTACATGGATAGGAAAGGATATGGGCCAAATGCAGGCATGTTGCACTAGTTTAGTTTGAGATTATAGTTGGCATGGACTGGTCAGACAGAAGGGACTGATGCCCCCCATGCTGTATGACTCTATATATTGAATTGATTTACCGTGAGGACAACATTCTTTCTTTTCATCTTGGAGACTGGAGTTATGAAGAAAATACTCAAAATGCTGGGCTAGCTTTCATTGGAGAAAGGATTTTGAGAGCATGCATGGTTATGGCCTTGAAAATATTGAGCCATGTTAGTAGTTTATTTGTCTTTACTGAGACAAGGAGCGGTTTCTTCAGCCAAAGGGTATTGAATCTGTAGAACTCATTGCCTTAGAGGGCTGTGGAGACCAAGTCATTGAATGTATTTAAGGCAGAGACAGACAGGTTCTTGATTGGTCAGTTGATCAAAGGTTATAGGGAGAAGGCAGGAGAATGGGGTTGAGAAACATATCAGCCACGATTGAAAGATGGAGTACACTTGATGAACCGAACAACTTAATTCAGCTCCTATGGGTTATGGTTTCATGGTCTTAAGTCTGAATTGTGAATATCAAGCTAGAAGACATCTTTCCTTAAACAAGGGGCTCAAAACTAATCACAGTATTCCAGCTGTGTTCTGACTCAAGCCTTGTACATTTTTAGTAAGATTCCCCACTATCTATACTCCATTCCCTTCGAATAGAGGTTGATAAGGAGAGCAGGTAGGAGAACTTTGACATTGGATGGGGGTTCAATGTTTGGATTCTTCTTCACACAATCCATGTGTCTCTTTCTTCTTTTTGTTTGTTCTGCACCCAGAGATAACTCCACAGAGGCTGGTATCCCATCTCCAAGTTACCCTTTATTTATACATGCATGGTACGTGACACTGACCCTGTTTCCTCAGAGTCAGCTCTCAGACAGCAGAATCTCTGACATTCCTGTTTATATCTGTCAGCCCAGGCTCCCTGATTGGACCAGGATTACAGGCCCAATCAGGGAACTCATATTCCATGAGGTCTACCTGGCTGACCTTGTTACAATCACTACACATCACATCTTCATTAAACTGCGAGAAACTACATAAGTTTATTTTAAAATAACTTATTACCTGCTTTATCGTTCAAATTCCCCTCTCTGTAAAGATTCCACTCGGTGAAACATTTAAGACTATTGTGTTTAATTTGTGAAAACTTTGAAAATCTTGACATTCATTGTTTATTTTTCTGAGCCAAAAAATCAGTGGCACGATATGAGCTGAGTGGGCAGTAGCTGCTGGATTTTGGGATTGAGGTCACCTATGCTTTATGATCTACCTAGTACATTAGACTGATGGCTACACAGCTCCTGCCTTCAGCAGTTCAGCTGGCTGCTTGTCAACTGCTGAAACTTTGCTGTTCCTTGGCTCATTTGATGTTCTGATTCTTCTGGCAAAGGTGATGAAATTCTCTCTTAATACTTGCCAATAATGTGTGATTTATAAATTGGTTTGTATGCACTTGATTGTCAGTGATAACCGGAATTTGTAACTTACAAGCTTTTCTTTTCGCTGTGAATAAAAGTGTCCAAATTACTTACAAACTAATAACCACCTGTCACAATGTGCCAGAGCTATTGTGATTTACAACTGTCATCTGAACTCTAAGGTAAGATTACAACCCGAAAACATTCCAGAAAGTATGTGTTTTTAAGGTGAACAATGCTGAAGTCTATTGGAGGTGGTTTCAATTGTTTCACACCAGTTGCCAGTAACTTAGATTACATTGAAATAATATTAATGACAATGAAAACAAGGCAAACTCTGAACTCTTTCCTTCTTTAAGAGTTTAAATGAAGTGAAGCTGGCAGAAAGGATAGGCCAATGCATTTCAAAATGACCCTTGGACAGACCTCAGAAAAATTCTAGAATCATACAGTCCAGGAGAGGCCCTTCCATCCATCAGTTCCATACTGTCAACTGTACTACATACATGAGCTCCCTTTTCTGCACCGGGCCTGTAGCCTTGTCTGCGAAGGACTAAAATCACTGGAATTCTGAAGTCCAAGTGTGATTGCATACTCAAAGATGATTGGATGGCTCTGGGATCGAATGGATGACGATGTTCTAGGCCACCAATGAGTTTTTCCCTGTAGCAAGTGTCACTGCACCAGCTCTAGAGATAATTGCCCTTCAGTGGTAGTTCTCACAATTCCAGTGAATGTAGAATTTGTATTTTCCTTGCTTATCTCTGGAAAAAATGATTGGAAAAGATCTTTGAAATTGCAATGTGATGACTATAGATTAAACTGGGCTTCTTAAACTGAGCATTGCAAAGCCCCAGTTAGGGGCTTGCAAAGCATTTGGTAATTCATACCAACAGGCACAAATGTACACAGTCAACCTCAGAGGCATATGGTACCAAAAACCTTTTTAGGGGTTTACTTTAACTTCTCAACAGCCTGCCGAATGACAACAGCCTTTATTTATAAAGGTTGAATTTTCCCCTCCTTGGATATGGAGAGAGATGACAAGCTGTCCAGGAAAGATAGTCATCCCTTACTCTCCTCCTCATCGATTAGGTTCTGGGCAAGAAGGGGACTTGCTTGATTTATCACCTGTTAAAAACCTTATGTAGTCAATTTAAAGGCAGTGTAAGGACCTCAACTCATGACCACTACAATTACCTGTCTTCCTGGCAATGAGGGAAGGTGACTAGGTTCCCAACTTGGAAACTCAGGCGGTCTGCCTGTCAGCTAAGGGGGTAGTTTCCAGTTGCCCCATATTGGATGGCATGAGTCAAGACAGTAACATCTAAATGCCAACCTCTGTGCACCCCCACCAAAACCCCCTTTCTCACTATGAGCCCCACCCCACAACAAGAAGATCAAAGAAACACTTAAATTCTTGCTGTTGGATCCCCTGAGGTGTAGGCCTTGACTGATAATCTTTAGGACCAATATACTGTTGGCCTCTGACTGGCTTTTGCTGATCTTTGATGAGGCCTATATTGGCTGAGAAACTAACCCAAGCCCACCAGACTGCTATTAACAAGTTGGTGCATGATTAAAAATTCTTTGCCCTCGGCTTAGTATGTTGGTCAACTTCTACTGCATCCCCACGCTTAGTTGTAAAAACGTGAAAATTGCACCCATTTTGCCTGCAATGAAGAAAACAACCCAAACTCTGACCAAAGTTGCTATCAAAGGAACAGTTTTTGACACTGAACCACCGAAGTATATACGAGGACAGATGACTTAAAGCTTTTGTTTGAAGAGACGGGCCATAAGCAGCATCTTGAAGCAGAGGAAATGTAGAGACAATAGGAGAGATTTAGAATTTGAGAGCAAAGGATTACTGCACCTCAATGCACGGTTGCAATGGTTTTTGTTTAAATAAATAATGTCTATTGCACTCCTAATGTGTTTGGGGATTTCAGCAAAATCCTCCACCTGAACAGTTGTCTGGAAAATAGTCAATTTGACTCTCCTGGTGCCTCACTGTAATACTTTGCGCTTTCTGTAACTCAGACTTGCTGGAATCGGATTCCAATTTTCACTTGGGTATTCCTGAAATGGTGGAATGGATTAGATTCCCTACAGTGTGGAAACAGGCCCTTCGGCCCAACAAGTCCACACCGCCCCTTGAAGCATCCCAATCAGACCCATCCCCCTAAAACCCACACACCCCTGAACAATACGGGCAATTTAGCATGGCCGATCCACCCAGCCAGCACATCTTTGGACTGTGGGAGGAAACCGGAGCACCCGGAGGAAACCCACGCAGACGCGGGAAGAATCTGCAAACACCACACAGACAGTCGCCCGAGGTGGGAATCGAACCCGGGTCCCTGGCGCTGTGAGGCTGCAATCGTAACCACTGAGCCACCGTGCCGCCTTCTCTTTTGTTTATCTCAATATACAGATGAAAGGTGATCCTGACTTGGCAAATACACTAGTACAGAACTTTCCATTGTTTTCCGAACTTGTTCTACTGTTTACCTTACAGATTAATCTTAATACCCATTCTGTTTGGCTGGGCTTGTTTTTCAGTTGTCTAAAAATCACTGCTTCCCCTGAACACTCACCAAGTTAATATTAACTATCAAGATAATAAAATGTGAGGCTGGATGAACACAGCAGGCCAAGTAGCATCTCAGGAGCACAAAAGCTGACGTTTCGGGCCTAGACCCTTCATCAGAGAGGGGGATGGGGAGAGGGAACTGGAATAAATAAATAAACAGTCCCTCTTCCGCACCTACACAGGCCCCAAACCCCACCTCTTCCTCCGGTACATTGATGACTGTATCAGCGCCGCCTCTTGCTCCCCAGAGGAGCTCGAACAGTTCATCCACTTCACCAACACCTTCCACCACAACCTTCAGTTCACCTGGGCCATCTCCAGCACATCCCTCACCTTCCTGGACCTCTCAGTCTCCATCTCAGGCAACCAGCTTGAAACTGATGTCCATTTCAAGCCCACCGACTCCCACAGCTACCTAGAATACACCTCCTCCCACCCACCCTCCTGCAAAAATTCCATCCCCTATTCCCAATTCCTCCGCCTCCGCCGCATCTGTTCCCACGATAAGACATTCCACTCCCGCACATCCCAGCTGTCCAAGTTCTTTAAGGACCGCAACTTTTCCCCCACAGTGATCGAGAACGCCCTTGACCGCGTCTCCCGTATTTCCCGCAACACATCCCTCACACCCTGCCCCCGCCACAACCGCCCCAAGAGGATCCCCCTCGTTCTCACACACCACCCTACCAACCTCTGGATACAACGCATTATCCTCCGACACTTCCGCCATTTACAATCCGACCCCACCACCCAAGACATTTTTCCATCCCCTCCCCTGTCAGCTTTCCGGAGAGACCACTCTCTCCGTGACTCCCTTGTTCGCTCCACACTGCCCTCCAACCCCACCACACCCGGCACCTTCCCCTGCAACCGCAGGAAATGCTACACCTGTCCCCACACCTCCTCCCTCACCCCCATCCCAGGCCCCAAGATGACATTCCACATTAAGCAGAGGTTCACCTGCACATCTGCCAATGTGGTATACTGCATCCACTGTACCCGGTGCGGCTTCCTCTACATTGGGGAAACCAAGCGGAGGCTTGGGGACCGCTTTGCAGAACACCTCCGCTCAGTTCGCAACAAACAACTGCACCTCCCAGTCGCAAACCATTTCCACTCCCCCTCCCATTCTCTTGATGACATGTCCATCATGGGCCTCCTGCACTGCCACAATGATGCCACCCAAAGGTTGCAGGAACAGCAACTCATATTCCGCCTGGGAACCCTGCAGCCATATGGTATCAATGTGGACTTCACCAGTTTCAAAATCTCCCCTACCCCTACTGCATCCCTAAACCAGCCCAGTTCGTCCCCTCCCCCCACTGCACAACACAACCAGCCCAGCTCTTCCCCCCACCCACTGCATCCCAAAACCAGTCCAACCTGTCTCTGCCTCCCTAACCGGTTCTTCCTCTCACCCATCCCTTCCTCCCACCCCAAGCCGCACCCCCAGCTACCTACTAACCTCATCCCACCTCCTTGACCTGTCCGTCTTCCCTGGACTGACCTATCCCCTCCCTACCTCCCCACCTACACTCTCTCCACCTATCTTCTTTACTCTCCATCTTCGGTCCGCCTCCCCCTCTCTCCCTATTTATTCCAGTTCCCTCTCCCCATCCCCCTCTCTGATGAAGGGTCTAGACCCGAAACGTCAGCTTTTGTGCTCCTGAGATGCTACTTGGCCTGCTGTGTTCATCCAGCCTCACATTTTATTATCTTGGAATTCTCCAGCATCTGCAGTTCCCATTATCTCTAATATTAACTATCACCTCATTTCTGTATTTTTCTACTATTTTATGAAGTAGTGCTTCAGTTTTTCACTCCTGTTTCTCTCACTACTGGTACCTAAGATTTTTTTGTACCTGGTTACCTTGGTACCTAAGATGGCACCATGTGTGGCAACATTATACGCTTTTCACTGTACTCCTGTACTTCTGTACTTGAGTCACAATAAAATCTAAATCTAATGTCTAAATTCTATGAGTTGGAGCCCTGGTCCTCACTGCTTCTGTGAAAGTTCTGCTGAAATTGGTCTTTCACATCTTTCTATGCCTTAATCATTGTTAATACTGTCAGCTGTTCATTGTCTGATTGGTTAATCCTGCCTCAGTCATTTGATTCCAGATGCATAAGATTTTTGTGTTACAAATAGTCTAATATTTATTATCGGAAGTCACATAACACACAGAAGTTCAACAGGTTTGCTCGGGTGCCCTGAAAGTTTGTGATTTCAAATAAACCTGTTGGGCTATAACCTGGCGTCGTGTGACTTCTGACCTTGTCCACCCCAAACCAACACTGGCACCTCCACATCTTAATTTTCATTCACTGAGTGCTTGAGTTGATCTGCCATTTTTTTTGTTTGTTTATACTTTGGTTCACCTTTCTTCACAATTTGCAGCTATTCTAGTTGAATTCAAAATTCTAAATGCATAAAGTACAAAGAAGAAAACAGAAAAGCCAAGTGAAAATTGCTTAAATTAATTTCACTTTGTCTGCTAGGCAGAGTAGAAGTTGTCATCAAATTAATGTCTGATGTCAAACCAGGAAGCAGAAAATTGATTGGAATTTATATAAATGTAGCCTGAATTCAGTGCTTCTGTCTGAATGAAACTTTGGTGTGTACAGTCACTTTTGGGTAAAAGGAATTCAGGCTTTATACTATGGCATGGTTTCTAGTTTCGCTGCATCCTCACTCTGGATAACACTTTATTAATGTGATGGAATTCACTGCAAAGCTGTAAGTTCCTTTGTGACTTTCCAGACACTGACTGCCTGTAACTACTTCCCTCTGGAAATCTGACAGCTCTGGTATATTCCATAGAAGCCTCCTCTAAGTGGTTGCCAAATGGTGTCTGGACTTATCACATGGCTGGTCTTCCACAATGGTTTTATTTGTAGCAATCTTCTTTACTGACTTAAAGTAGTCAGCAAGGTAGAAATATTGCCACAAAATCATTGGGTAGATGACTTAATACTGATCTCTGAAGGTGCACTACTGCTACCTGAGAAAACCACACAGGACTGTTGGAGATTTTCAATGAGCAGCCACAAAGCAATCACACAGTCACAGTACACTGCATTCCAGTCAACCACTCACCTTACACTCATGTTGGTTCCAATGCTCATTTATAGCCCCTGTCTCTAGGTGTCCTGGCTAATTTTAGGTCCATATAAAAACGGGCCCCAGGCAACCTGAGGCTGTAGATTTAAGGAGTAGGAAGGGAACTGTAGAATCCTTCTCATGTGGAAATAGGCCATGGAGCCCATGCTGATCCCTCTGAAGAGGATCCCAACCCTCTCCCCTCTAACCCTGCATTTCCCGTGGCTAATCCACTTATCCTGCACATACCTCGACGCTGTGTGTAACTTAACATGGTCAATGCAGCCTAACCAGCACTTCTTTGAACTGTGGGAGGAAACCAGAGCACCCAGAAGAAACCTGCGCAGACACCGAGAGAACGTGCAAACTCCACGCAGACAGTTACCTGAGGCTGGGATCAAACCCAGGTCCCAAGTGCCATGAGGCAGCAGTGCTAACCACTGAGCCACCGTGCCAACTTCCTCTCTGGGAGGAGAAGAAAGTTTACTTAAAGGCAATATTGTAGAGACAGGGAGATTAGTGCTAAAATATTGTTATTTCAAATAATAAGCACAGCGTATCTTTTATTCAGAAACCTGAAAACTGTGCAGTGAATATAGTGTAAGACTACCCAGCATATTTTAAAACAGACACTTTACAAATAAAGATTTAACTTGAGCAGAAGGTTTTACGATAAACAAAAACAAAATCTCAGTCTGTGTGTTGTGTGATCTTAACATCCCTGCTTTAACTATTTCTGCTGAACAAATGATATTAGAAGAGATTCTCCCCTGTTTAAGTATAATTTAGCAGACTTATTGAAAATGGCTATTGTTTAATCATAAAGAAGAGCACTGTTGGCCTTACCAAATGCTATTTCTCTTCCCACAGAAGAAACAGGAAAGTTGGCAAAGTCACAGGGTTTGATGCCAGCCCTTGTTGTGCGGGATCCAGAAAACATCTCCGTTTCCTTGTGAATTGTCCAAATAAAGTTTATCTTCTTCATCTGGCCTCCAGTTTTTAGACAAGGCAAAACTAAATAATATCAAAAATTGACGTCAAAAGCATGTTGTTGAAATGGGGGGAATCAATCATCCGAGTATATATGAAGTGAAGAGAATTTTTTTTGAGGAGGATGAGTCATTTTGTGTTTTTTTCTGTTTATCTAACTTGGCTGAAGGAATGATGGTAGCTGTAGGGAATTGTTTATGGCACCTAATGAGTTGAAAGAAGGTCTGCTAGTGATGAAATTTGGACAGCTGGAATTCAAAAATCATTGTACAGTAACATGCCAGAACATTAATAAAACATAAATGGAAGTAGTGTCCTGAAGCTCCACACCTCTCTGACTTTATTATTACTGATGCCTGTCTCTGTTATGTTATTATATTATATATTAGCAAGGAAACAACATGTACGGTCTCAACAGAAGACCAGTTTCACTAATATACATTTCAGACCAGAATTGATGGTCTTAATTGTTGCTCCAGGGCAGGTTGAAGCAATGTATTTTCTTCGACACTTCTTTTCAAATAAAAAAGTTTTGCCTTGAGCTGTGCTCCACCTAACTTTTCATTTGAACTCTGCAGCTTGGGCGGACTGTAGATAGTGTTAAATGTGTACAGTTCCTCTAGAGCATGTGAGGTCTTGTAGCACTGCTGGCCCCACTGCCTCAAGCCAGAAGCTTCAGGTTCATGCCATACCTTAAGACCTGATGTATGTTAACCTGTAAATCCTCCTGACAACAAAAGCATACAGTAAGATCAGGAGAAATTCCTGCAAGTCCACAAGCTGATATAGAAATTGGCATTTCTGCCTTCACTACCCATTGTTCTGAACTATAGGGGTGGCACTGTGGCTCAGTTGTTAGCACTGCTGCCTCACAGTGTCAGGTGACTGTCTGTGTGGAGTTTGCCCATTCCCCCTGTGTTTGCATGACTTTCCTCTGGGTGCTCCAGTTTCCTTCCACAGTCCAAAGATGTGCAAGTTAAGTGGATTGACCAAGGGAAATGCAGTCCCATGGAGATAGGGTAGGTGGTGGGTTTCTTTCCAGAGGGTCTGTGTGGACTCGATGGGCCAAATGGATTCCTTCCACACTGTAGTGATTCTATTCTACAACATGCGTATAAAAATGCATGATGCCACAACGGCTCAGTTTTCTTTCAGGGTTTGGTGGAGTGGTTGGTTGGCTCAGTTGGTTGGGATCAGATTGATACCAAAAGCACAATGGTCAATCCTATTCTGACCGCGCTGGATTCAGAATTTGTGTCCTCTCCCTAGCTGTGGGGACAGTAATGGTGATGTGGGACACATCTGTCTTTAGGTAGGGAACTGAAGATGAAGGAGGCTTACAGAGGAGGTGTGTTAGTGTAGCTAGTTTTGCCTCATTGTACTGAGAACTTTGTTCTCTTGGTACTTGTAGGCTGCATCAGAAAGAAGTCAAGTAAATTTCAGGATTTGGATTGAGATGTTACTCTTTTACTTTTAAAATCAATTCTTTAACAAGCCCTACTATAGAAAGGATGTTATTAAACTAGAAACAGTGCAGAAAAGATTTGCTAGGATTCTACGCAGACCGGAAGGTTTGAGTAATATGGAGAGGTTAAATAGGTTGGGTCATATTTTCCTTGGAGCATAGGAGACTAAGTGGTGACCTTACAGAGGTCTATAAAACCATGACTGGCATAGATATAAGACATAGCAAAAAGCTTTTCCCTAGGGTAGGGGGGTCTAAAACTAGAGGGCACCAGTTTAAGATGAGAGGAGAGAGATAAAAATGAGTGCAGAGAAGCAATGTTTTTCACACAAAGGGTGAAACAGGTAGTGGTGGAAGTGAGTACGATTTTCCTATTATGAAACATTTAGACAGGTACATGGATGGGATGAGTATGGGGAGATATGGACCAAAAACATGGCCAAATGGGACTAGTTTAATTGTGATAACTGGGCGACATGGACAAATTGGGCCAAAAGCCTCCTTCCATGTTATAGATCTCCAGGACTTTAAGTACTTCCACAGGCAGGAGTTCATTGCATAGATTTAAACCTTCTAATTATATCAGGGAAGACCTAGAACTGAGGAATATGAGTGGGGAGAATGGAGCTTTTCCATGAATTGCAGCATGTAAATGAGTTTGTCCACATCTCAGTGTCATTAACTATCTGACTGCTTTCAAAATATCCCAATGTTCACCTTCTTGTGACATTTGAAACTACAGTTTTCTGCAAATTATTATTTTTGCATACCACTAAACAAAATAATGGAGATGTTTGAATTTTCTTTACAGATCAAACCGGACTTATGTTCTGGAAATTTGAAACTCGCGACACAAATTCTGTTCACCAGGTGTCGATAGAAAAGAAAATACATTTAATGTTGATAAATTAGTTGAACAATGAATTAAAAATGGTCAAACCAAACCTTATCTGATTGAAAACAGCTTTCAAATCTTTGAAGATCCTGTGCATGCACTATTTTTGATGCTCAGCGCACAGGGATGTTGAGGGTTTTGCCACATAGTGACACGTGGGAGCACAGGAACCCCAAAGGAAACCGAGTTGCTACGGCAACATGCATTTTGGAACAGGAGGAGGCCATTTAGCCCCTCAAGTCCATTCCACCATTCAATAAGATCATGGTTGATCAGTGGCCTAACTCCATATACTTGCCTTTGGCCCATAACCTTAGTACTTTGCTTAACAAAAAAACAAATTGTCTATTTCAAATTTAAAACTAACACTGCTTATTTGGAATATTGTTCCATTCCCAAAGCAGAGTTATCAAAAAATGTCAGAAAAATTCAAGTTACAAAATGATTGTGGGCTTAAAAACAAAACAGCTGACCTGTAGGTCAGTGACGTTTGCATTTGTAAGTTAAAAAAAGCTTATGTAACCAAATCATCTTAATTTTATCTAATTTCCAGTGATTATATTTGCATCGGCTAAATCACAGCTATTTGCAGACATTTAGAAATGATCTAGTTCATCTGCTTCTGATGCTATAGGCTGTTATGTACCAGACCAGACCCCTTCAAAATATTTTAAGAAAGTAGCCTAGAACTTAACTTTTTCTTATTTTAAAGGTAGATGTTGAAGCAAGTATTACAGATGCGATGTGACTGGTCAAACTACTTGACATTAAGCAAAGCTCAATTTATTTAAACACAATCATTGAAATACAAGCAAAAGAAAGAGGAATTTAGAATAACAACTATTAGAATGTCTTAACTATTAACCAAATAATAGATACAGTACCATTTCACTAATTAACTGTTTCAATATAGTAACATCCCATAAACACACCCTTTGGCAAAAAGACAAATTCAGACACAGATTCATACGTGCAGTTCTCCAATCCAGGAGGAAGCAGCATCAAGAGAAAATTCAGAGAGTGTGGCAGCTAGAAATCATTCACTGAAGCTCCCAACTTTTCTGAGAGTCCAAATAGCTTCTGGTGCTAATGAAAACTAGATAGCTTCATCTCTCCAGCCTCGAGAGCTAGCCATACTCTGGCTGCTTCCATTGTCCAACTTTAAAATAAAACACCTCAAGGCCTCACAAGTTGTTTGCTTAAGTTGTCTTCAGTAGTCAGTTCAACTCCTCTGTCGTACAGACTCTTTAAAAAAAATCTATGACAGAATAACATTTTAAAGTGACCACATCATTATAGGTTGAGAAAGAAAAGCTAAGCCTCTTCATCCACAGATATTGCTACTCTTGCACTGATGTCATGCTGGTGTAGTCAAAGCGCCTTCAAGGAATTTCCTAACCATTAAATCTTTTCTCAGGAATTTGTTTTCTACGCCTAAATGGGAAAAATCAGAGGAATTATAATGCAGATTATTCAATATCGTGACTTTGGTTGCTGAGTAAAGATTTACTTTCAAACACAAACAAAGTTGCTGGAAAAGCTCAGCGGGTCTGGCAGCATCTGTGAAGGAAAAAACAGAGTTAACGTTTCAGGTCCGCTGACCCTCCCTCAGAACTGGGTTTTCTCAGCAACTTTGTTTTTGTTCCTGATTTACAGCATCCGCAGTTCTTACGATTTTTATTTACTTTCTAACACCTAGTTATTTGATAACTGTAATGTGACCAGTTGAGTGAAGTTACAGTGCTAATAAATAAAAGACATTCGTTGCGATAAATGGGTGATTTGGTGATGGGAAGTAAAAAAGCATTCACTTTTGTGTAAGAGCACTTCTAGATATAAAAGAATAAAAATATTCATTGTCATCCTCAGCTGATTCTTGTGACAAATTGGGGCAGGGCTCTGAATGACTCTGCAATAGGTTAGCTGGAGTATCACCAGTACCACTGAAAACAGGGCTGTGGCCTCAGTGACAGCCAATATGGTCACATTACGACTCAGGATGAGGTGCCTCAGTGGAGCGACGTCGTTGAAGGGTGGGCAGGATTATGTGGGAGGCTCAGGCTCAGTGTGTGGGCTGGGGTGGTGGTGGGGTGAGATGGTTGTTACATTATTGACAGCATGTACCTGCAGGTATGTCCATTGCCACAATTGTGCCCCATCAGTGGATGATGGCATGCCCATCGAGGAGGGTTCCTTTCTGAAATCTGCTGGGAGACCACAAAATGCCAGAGGGCCAGGTAAGGACCCTTAATTTACTCCTCCGGTTCCTCGGCTGGCAGCCTGGCTTCAGCTGGTCTCCTGAGATGCTCACTGCTGGCCATTGTCCATGGGGTTGGAAAATGGTGGGCACCCCTCCTTACTTTCTACCCTGGCACTTTGCCAGAGTTTTTACCTCCCAGACCAGCATCAATGGACCAGGAAGATTCCCAGGGCAGAAAAAAATATTGAAGACAGATGAAAAGACAAATGGAACAGATAAACCTGTTAGGGTTAGCTGTAATTTGTACTGAAGAGTGAAATAATTCCAAACCCCTCAATTATCCATCCAAGGGCAGGACATTTTGAGCTATCACCTCATTGTTAGCACTTATTTTCATATTCATAGAAACCTTACAGTATGGAAACAGGCCCTTCGGCCCCATAAGTCCACACTGACCTTCAGACATCCCACCTAGACCCACCCTTCTATAACCCACCTAATCTACACATCCCTGAACACTGTGGGCAATTTAGCCTGGCCAATCCACCTGACCTGCACATCTTGGGACTGTGGGAAGAAACCCACACAGACACAGGGAGAATGTGCAGACTCCACAGAGAGTGTCGCCTCAGGGTGGAATCAAACCCGGGTTCCTGGTGCTGTGAGGTAGCAGTGCTAACCATTGTGCCACCATGCCACCCATATTGCTGTTGTTCTTGTTATTTCTGTTGATTCTGGACTGCCTCAGTGATGTGACATGATGAAACTTTGAGGGTTAACAGGCCACACATTGGCATTCAAGCGCATGCATTCTAATTTGTTTGTGAGCTATTGGATACACACTGTCCATCTACCCTTTGTTAGAAGCTCACTGTAAGGACAGAACTTCAAAGATTTTCATGAAATATATTTGTCTCTATTGGAGACACCTGCAAAATCTGCTTTGTAGAAATAAAAATGGGTAAAAAAAATTGAAAGGTGGTTAGACTTCTTTTCATGCCAACTGGGTTGAGAGAAATTTTTTTGTGCTGAGATTTCACAATGAATCACCATTGAAGTGGGCATATATTGAGAAAGAAGATCCTTTTAGACAAGTTTTAGCCTGAAAAATATTTTCTCGTCAGATGCACTTTTTTTTGAAAGCATCTCTCTCCTGGCGTGTTTAAAATGGTTTTGTATAGTTACCTTACTTTAGATTTACATGTTTGGGGAACTCATGAATGCTGGTGTAGTGAAAAGTGCAATTAATACCAAGAAGTGACATTAGTTCACTACATTCCATTAGATGGCCTTCTTACTTGTCCACATAACTTTCTGTTCCAGGAAGAGCTGGTGCAATTAAATGTTGCATGACAGTAATCATCCCAAATTTCCTTTAAAGTGGAGTTCTGAGGAAGGGTCACTGCACCTAAATCATTACTTTCTCTCCCTCCTGACCTTCATTGTCCATTTCTTGTTTTAGTTCCAAACTTCCTCATTTAAAGGAAGATAGATTTTTTGTCTTCTATTTTATTTTCATTTTATTAATGTTTTAACACATTTCTAGTTGTTTAATTGCGCAAAGGTCACTTTGTAATCGTTCAAGAGTATATTTTAAGTTTTGCAAACCCAACTGGTCTGTTAAACATTACTTGTTATTTTAAATCTTTACGGTTTTACTCCAAGCTCTGTTCTTAGTTGAATTGCTCACTAATGCAGTGCTGCCTAGATGTTTTCAGTCAATGCGATCGTAACAGCCACAAACTTCACAAAATTCTTGTTCTTGATAAATGACCGTGTTCCAGCAAACTTTGCGTGCTGGCGCCTTAGCCAGTAGGGTTCCCATTGAGCAGTTAAAGATATAACTCTTGTTCCAAAGATTATTATCTCCAGGCTGTTACCTGATCCATGTCCCAAATGGTTAAGGGAAAAGCAATTTAGAGAATTGTATAGCACAAAGAATAATATGGGAAGAAGGGGTTCAATTCATGGGGCCCTCGGCATCATTACTCAGCGAAAAGAGGGAGCTGTCCTGTTGGGATGGGCTCTGCTTAAACTGGACTGGGATCAGCACCCTGGTAAAAACATTGAAAGGTAGTTAGATTACTTTTCATGCCAACTGGGTTGAGAGAAATTTCTTTGTTCAATGTTGTCTGTATGCTGAGATTTCACAATGAATCACCATTGAAGAGGGCATATATAGAGCAAAATGATCCTTTAGATATGTACCCACAAGTTTTGCTCTGCTACATTAAAAAATGTTCTTGTCAGATGGACTATATGTTGTAAAACTAGGGCTGTTTGGAAATAAATAAGAGCTGGGGTTTGGAAGGTTCAATGAAAGAAGATTTCAAAATCATGAAAGAAGTCAATGCAATAGAACAGTGTGGTAATTTTGGTAAGGTCAGGGTGAGTGGTACATGAAGTTTCACAGCAATAGCTAATAGCAATAGTATAAATAATGAAGGGATGTAGCAGAGTAGTGGTAGTGTCAGTTGGTTACTTATTCCGAGGCTTTTGCCAATATCCCGGCTACACATCTCATTATGACTTTTAACTTAAACAAAAATCTGGAATTGAAAATTCATCTCATCGTGGTGCCAGGAATCTATCATAGGTTGTTGTAAAAACATGTCTGCTTCACAAATATCCTTTAAGGGAGGAATCCAAAATCCTTACCTAGTCTGGCGTGCACGTGACATGAAAGCCAGACTTGGAAACCATGACGTGCTCGACTCTTACCCACTGAAGAGGACCAGCAAGACTCCCGGTTGTACAAAACATGCAGAAATGTCATAAAAAGGATCAAACTGGGCAGGCAACAGCTTAGGCACAGAAAATGACTTTGGCACACCCAGCACTACCAAGCCCTCCTTACTACTCTCTGGGGGATTGCACCAAAATTGCACCACAGTCTTGTCAAAATATAGCCTAACATAATCCTGCACACAATAACATATCTTATAGCCAATGTCCCTGACACCGCCATCACCGTTCCCTAGCTATGTCCTATCTCATTGGCCTCCAGAGTTACAAAGAGCTACTTAGAGACTCCTCGACATTGACTTCAGAGCCCATTTGAATGTCATGGTGTCAGGTCAAACATGGGCAAGGAAACTTGCTGCTGATTTTCTCATATCACCCTCCTTCAACTGATGTATCAGGAATGTGTAATGTCGACAGCACTTGGAGGAAGTGGCAGAGTCACAGAATGTATTTGGGGTAGGGACTTCATTGTCAGTCATCAAGGAGAGCTTAGTAGCTCAATATTGACTGAGGTACCAAGTTGACTAAGCTACCAAGTCCTGAGAAACATATCTGCTAGTCTGGACCTGCAGCTTTGGTGAAGGAACCAGAGAGAGAAAATTATTAGGTCTGGTATCCTCCCATCTATCTGTTGCAGTTGTATCTGCCTGTGCATATATAGGCAGGAGGAACCAATACACAGACTTTGTGAAGACAAAATCTCATTTTTCACACTGATCATGTCTTCCATCATGTTGTATGATACCACCACCCTATATAATGGAATGGCCTCTAATCAGATTGAGCAACTCAGAACTGGGCATACACGAGGCACTGTGGTCCAATAGAAATGGAAAGTGCAGGAGGGCATGCAAGCAGAGCACCAGCCACATAAAAAAAACATATCAACCTGGTGAAGCTACCAAAATTGACTACTTTCAGGTTAAACAGAAGAAACAACATGTGATAGGTAAGACTAAGCAATCCCACAAATATTGGAACAGATCTAAGCAGATCTAATGCTGCCATATGCAGTCATGAATGGTGGTTCAGAATTGAGCAGCTACGCAAGGGTGAGAGCAGGTGAGGAAAGATATTGCAGACAATCATGAGGGTGGCATAAGTAAGTCTTGGTGAGAGGTCTGTGCAGGAGCAGAGAGAGTGAGCATGAGGTAGCAGAGTGTGGCACTTACCCTGTGTAGAAGGTCATTGACCTCGTGGTATTGCTGGCCATACCTCCAAACATTTGAGATAGCACTGATCTGGGTGCCAATCTCAGCCCCAGCTGCCAGGGTCTGGTGGCATGGTCTTCACTGTTGGGCTTTCAAGTAGAGGATGCCTGTCCTTTGTACCACCAGCAGAACCCCCAGGTCTCTGTGGTGCCATCTTGCCCATCTCTGACATTTTAGATTCTATCCATCATTGAACTGGGCAGTTTAGGAATGCCCGTGCATATCTGAATGTCAGTGAAGGAAGTTTTTTGGCAGCTTTTCGCTGAGCAGCGAGTAGTGCAGGGAATAGTGCATGGTATGGTGGGATGAAAATTGGACATATGGGAGACCACAGGAACTCGGATGTTAATAAGGAACATTTGTTCAGATACGGTGAGAGATCTTATTGAGTCTCATGGTGAGATTCTGTCTAAAAAAGCACAATGCAACTCACATTTAGTCAAAAAAGTAACATTCAGACAATGTCTTTTATTCTCAAGCATAAATGGGGATGTCAGTAGATTTTAATCATTTTCAGACCTTTTTAAACAGCCACTATTAAATAGTTTCTAACTCTTGCTTCCTGTTCGATCCATGTCTTAGTTTTATTGGAGTATTTTACTGCCAGCCGAACTACACAGTAGAGTAACTACATGTATCACAAATAGAAGAGCTAATAAGATGACTGTTACATCCCCTTCAAACCTGACTGAGGATGAAAAACTACTAAACTATGTGGGAAAGCATACCACAGGAGTAACAGCTGGAAAAAGATAAATATCCTTCTCTTCAGGCACTTTCACCTTCAGCTGTCTGATCGTTCACAGCTGTTGAAATTAAACATGGGTTTTTCGCACCTGTTCAAGATCATTAAAACATCAGAACTAGGAAAGGGACAGGCTATTCAGCCCCTCAAATCTGCTCTGTCATTCAATAGGATCATGGCTAATCTCATCTCAGCCTCAATTCCAATTTCCTGCCACTTTCCATAACCTTCAATCCATTAAAATTCCGTCTATCTCCCCCTTAAATATACCCAATATCCCAGCATTCATAGGGGTGGTGATGGCGTAGTGGTATTATCGCTGGGCTGTTAATCCAGAGACCCAGGTAATGTTCTGGGGATCTGGGTTTAAATCCCACCACAGCAGATCTTGGAATTTCAATCCAATGAAAAAAATAATCTAGAATTAAGAGTCTAATGATGATCATAAATTGATTATTGCAAATCTTATCTGGTTCACTAATGTCCTCTAGGGAAGGAAACTGCCATCCTTAGCTGGTCTGACTTACATGTGACTCCAGACCCATGGCAATGTGGTTGACTCATAGCTGCCCTCTGTGCCATTAGGGATGGGCAATATATGCTGCCTGGCCAGAAACAGCCTGATCCCATGAGTGAATGAATAAAAAATAACCCTCTAGGGTCATGAATCTCGCAGATTCGGGGCCTTTTGAGAGAAATACTTCCTTCTCATGTCTGCAATCCCTTATCATAAAATAATGGCCCCTCGCTCTAGATTGTTCCACATGAGGAAACACTTTTTCTATGTTTATTTTGTTAACTCCTTTAGCATGAGATTTCCTGTCTCATTTGTAGCAGTCTTAGAGTCATACAACACAGAAACAGACCCTTCAGTCCAGCTTATCCACGCCAACCAAGTTTCCGAAACTAAACTAGTCTCACTTGCCTGTGTGTGGCCCATAAATTGAAGACAGTGAAATGTAAATGTTACTATCTTTATAACAAACCATTTCCCAAAAATGAAACAAATACAGTGATAAATTATTTAAGAATCATATCAAATACTTTATAGTGAATACTGTAAAACCTGCATGAAGCTTGAATACTATTGAGAACATGTTATAATTGATATTATGCAGACTTATATTTGACACTGTTCATTGTATTTCCACTTTGAGTGTAAAGTAATCTGGTGATGTTACTTGCGGGGATGTTGTACAGGTTTGTGAACTTTTGGCCTGCTTTTCTATTACTACTGATGTCCCACAGGTTCTGCATGCTTGAAGATAAGCTTACTGGTGGATTTATTGCAAACCTCATGCAGACACAGACACTGATGTGCACGTGCAAACACGCACACACACACACACACACACACACACACACACACACACACACACACACACACACACACACACACACATACACACACAAGCACAAAGTGACACAAACGTACCCATGCACACAGACTCGCGGGAGCAAGCAGATCTTTCACTTTCTGTTCTGCGTCCTTTTTTAGCTGAACATCAACAAATACACAACATTTTATACTCATACAATGGTTTCCAATCCAAAGTGAGCCACAATTTGTTATGGTCGGAGCAGTGTGGTGGGTTTAATTATCCCCTTTTTCCTCACTTCTTGTTTGTTTACAGCAGGGTATATGTTTGTTCAAGAAGTATTTAAACTTCACTTGAGTACTGTGACTTTACAGATTAGACACAGCATAGCCTTTTCAGTAAGTTTAAGTCAGAAGAAAAAAATTGATACTTATTTGTATGACACCCGGAAGTTTTATTTTTCACAGAATGAGGGCGTCACTGGTTAGAGCAGCATTTGTTGCCCGGACAGCAGTTAAAAGTCAACCACATTGCTGTGGGTCCGGAGTCACATGTAGGCCAGACCAGGTGTAGATGGCAGCTTACTTCCCTAAATGGTATTTGTGAACCTGATTGGTTTTTCCCAAGCAATTGATTCATGGTCATCATTAGACCCTTAATTCTAGATTTTTTATTGAATTCAAATTCTACCACCTACCATGACAGGATTCAAACCCAGGCCATTACCTGGGTCTCTGGCTTAACAGACCAGCAACAATACTACTAGGCCATCACCTCCTCTGTGGAAATCCAATGAAAACATTCACTTCCCAAAACACCAATAAAGAAGAATTCAGGAGAGAAAGCATGCACTTAGGTTATAACAGAATGGCGAGGAGAAAATCACAGGTTTAAGTTAGTCCTTTATTCTGTGAGCTTTGCAGGTTTAATGAGTTTGATTTTGTGGTACCTTAAAACTAAAAACTAAGGTTGAAAATTTCTGGATTCCATATGAATTGGTGGCCAACTTTCTGAAGAAGGTGACACCCATTGAATCTGATGGGTTGACAGTGTCCCTTTCTTGGCAATGGAGGATGACCTGCTGATGTCCTGTTGGTCTCCAGACTCACTTGCCTCTAGCTGGTCCTTGGAATAAAAAGTTATGTTGGTTCTACTCAGTTTCTAACATATGATAAAACATTTGGATAAAGGCAGGCATGAAGAACCCAAAGCTAACCCTTACATTTTAATAACTTTATATTCAACCATTGTTTACTGGGACTGTTTCCAAACAAGTATAAATAAACACCACGAATGAAGGGTAGCGTGGTGTATATTGTAGGACATTGCATTTCCAGCTTTCTTGCAACTGGGTTAGAAATGTTGAATTTGAACTTGGTAGTAATTATGTAGGTTCTACCCATTAAAATTTCCCGTAGGGCAAAGGTCTGTACTGGAAATATTTGAGGATAATATTCTAATTTACACAAATCAAGAAATTAAACACTTGATGCAAGCTGTGACATCGCGCCTACAGACTTGAATGAGCATGAGTCTTGTTTGTGAAGTTCCCTTAATTTCTCTTTACAGTGCAGTGTGCAAAGATAATGACCCACTTAGTTTAAAATGTTGCTCATCACAATCATTTTATTCTTATAATCAATATTTTTATTATCGACACGGATGATACAATGTTTGAAGCCCTTGCTACACAAAGGACAACGAGTGGCTACCACTCACCCCTGCTTGTGATAAATTGTTCCTTCACACCTCTACATTTTAAGTTCACATCTACAGACGGTAAGCCATTAAATTTGAGTTTCGATAAATACACAGGCAACAGAAATTGTAAATACAGCAAGCGGTCTGACATTCTGAATGTCTTTTGAATTGGTAGCCCTCCACCTATAAACATTTATGTTTTAATGACATGCTAGAGACGTGAGTTAGTCATTTGTGCTGAAATGACTTAAATTCATTACACCTTTTTTGGGGCCATTTTTGCAGCAGTTTACAATTGATTCGAAAAAACCCAGAAATTGATCCCAAAAAGTTCTAGTTGAGTTGGATTTGAACTTAAGAGATATGGTTGGTCAGTTTTCAGATGACACCAAAATTGGGGGTATGGTGGACAGCCAAGATGGTTATCTCAGAGTACAACAGGACCATGATCAGATGGGCCGGTGGGCTAGGGAGTGGCAGGTGGAGTTTAATTTAGATCAGTGTGAGGTGCTGCATTTCGGGAAGGCAAGTTAGGGCAGGACTTATAAACTTAATGGTAAGGTCCTGGGGAGTGTTGCTGAACAGAGATCTTAGAGTGCAGGCTCATATTTCCTTAAAAGTGGAGTGCCAGGTGGACAAGGCAGTGAAGAGGACATTTGGTATGCTTGCCTTTATTGGTCAGTGTATTGAGTATAGGATTTGGTGGTGGGGGGTGGGGGGGGGGGGTGTCATGTGTTGCTATGGATGTTATTTAGGCCACTGGAATGCTGTGTTCAATCCTGGTCTCCCTGCTATAGGAAGGATGTAGTGAAACTTGAACAGGTTCAGAAAAGACTTTCAAGTAGGTTACCAGGGTTGGAAGGTTTGAGTGATAGGGAGGGGCTGAATAGGCTGGGGCTATTTTCCCTGGAGAATTGGAGGCTGAGGTTTGTAAAATCGTAAGGGGCATGAATAAGGTGAACGGCCAAGGGCTTTTCCTAGAGTAATGCAGTCCAAACTTAGAGGGCGTAGGTTTACTGTGAGAGGGGAAAGATTTAAAAGGAACCCAAGGAGCAACATTTTCATGCAGAGGGTGGAAGGTGTATGGAATGAGCTGCCAGAGGAAGGGTGGAGGTAGGTACCAATATAGCATTTAAAAGTCACCTGGATGGGTATATGAACAGGAAGGGTTTAGAGGGATATGGGCCAAATGCTGGCAAATGGGACGAAATTAATTTAGGATATCTTGTCGACATGGACAAGTTGGACCAAAGGATCTGTTTCCATGCTGTACAACTCTACGACTGTCCCAATAAGGTTTGAATCCTACGAGTTAGAAATATAATGATGTGTCTTTGCTGGGTAAGTTGCAATTTATTTTAATCGGATACATTTATTTTAGAAAGATGCATCATCAAATTCTCTTTGAATTGCAGAAGACCTGGATGACTTGAGGATGGAGGGCATCACTGACCATGTGCCTTCAGGTAGCAGGTTTAGCCAAGGTCGAAGTTTGTATTCTGCAGAACCTCAAGCTAAAGTTATACTCAATATCTGCTCAAGGTGTGCCAGGTAATGTCACTGCCAAAAATGTTATGACTCTATTCTCTTTGCAATCTAAACATGGAAGTCATTCTGTTTTCTGTACTTGGAGCCATAGAGCTTTGACGCTCCACTGGAATCATTTCAAGTTTTATTTTTAAACAAGATATCTTTACCCATACATGGCTCTGTAGTAACTGTCAAAAGACCCAGCCACTGAGTGTTGTTTTGCAGTCTTATTTCTATAGTGTTAGCCTTTCAGGAATCCTTGAAGGACTAATTTCAGATGTTACAGTGAGCAAATATTGCAGAGACATTCATATCGAAATAATTCCAAACAGTGGACTGTTATAAACTTTCAGATACTGACCATTTTTAATTTGGCTAAATGCAGTTCTAAAATTCTTTGAGGAGACCATCTTAGCCCTTTTCAATTGATCCCTTTCGGTGTTGAGGATCATCAGCAATCTAACTCCTAATTCTTTTCTAAACATCATCCCATTTCATTCAGTGCATCAGCTGTCTTCTCCCAAGCCATCGTGAGTACCTGTTCACATCACTTTACACATATACATATTTATTTCCCCAGTCTGAAATGATTTGGATGAAGGAGTGGAAGGGTGGATTAGTAAGTTTGCGGATGATATGAAGGTGGGCCACGTTGTGGACAGTGCAGAGAGCTGTTCTAGGTTACAAAGGGACATTGATAGAATGCAGATAATGAAATGTGAGGCTGGATGAACACGGCAGGCCCAGCAGCACCTCAGGAGCACAAAAGCTGACGTTTCGGGCCTAGACACTTCATCAGAGAGGGGGATGGGGTGGGGGTTCTGGAATAAATAGGGAGAGGGGGGAGGTGGACCGAAGATGGAGGGAAAAGAAGATAGGTGGAGAGGAGAGTATAGGTGGGGAGGTAGGGAGAGGATAGGTCAGTCCAGGGAAGACAGACAGGTCAAGGAGGTGGGATGAGGTTAGTAGGTAGGAGATGGAGGTGCGGCTTGGGGTGGGAGGAAGGGATGGGTGAGAGGAAGAACAGGTTAGCGAGGCAGAGACAGGTTGGACTGGTTTTTGGATGCAGTGGGTGGAGGGGAAGAGCTGGGCTGGTTGTGTGGTGCAGTGGGGGGAGGGGACGAACTGGGCTGGTTTAGGGATGCGGTGGGGGAAGGGGAGATTTTGAAACTGGTGAAGTCCACATTGATACCATTGGGCTGCAGGGTTCCCAAGCGGAATATGAGTTGCTGTTCCTGCAACCTTCGGGTGGCATCATTGTGGCACTGCAGGAGGCCCATGATGGACATGTCATCTAAAGAATGGGAGGGGGAGTGGAAATGGTTTGCGACTGGGAGGTGCAATTGTTTATTGCGAACCGAGCGGAGGTGTTCTGCAAAGCGGTCCCCAAGCCTCCGCTTGGTTTCTCCAATGTAGATGAAGCCACACCGGGTACAGTGGATGCAGTATACCACATTGGCAGATGTGCAGGTGAACCTCTGCTTAATATGGAAAGTCATCTTGGGGCCTGGGATAGGGGTGAGGGAGGAGGTGTGGGGGGCAAGTGTAGCATTCCTGCGGTTGCAGGGAAAGGTGCCAGGTGTGGTGGGGTTGGATGGCAGTGTGGAGCGAACAAGGGAGTCACGGAGAGAGTGATCTCTCCAGAAAGCAGACAGGGGTGGGGTTGGGAAAATGTCTTGGGTGGTGGTGTCGGACTGTAGATGGCGGAAGTGTTGGAGGATGATGCGTTGTATCCGGAGGTTGGTGGGGTGGTGTGTGAGAACGAGGGGGATCCTCTTGGGGCGGTTGTGGCGGGGGCGGGGTGTGAGGGATGTGTTGCGGGAAATGCGGAAGACGCGGTCAGGGGCGTTCTCGACCACTGTGGGGGGAAAGTTGCGGTCCTTGAAGAACTTGGACATCTGGGATGTGCGGGACTGGAATGCCTCATCGTGGGAGCAGTTGCGGTGGAGGCGGAGGAATTGGGAATAGGGGATGGAATTTTTGCAAGAGGGTGGGTGGGTGGGAGGAGGTGTATTCTAGGTAGCTGTGGGTGTCGGTGGGCTTGAAATGGAATCAGTTACAAGCTGGTTGCCTGAGATGGAGACTGAGAGGCCCAGGAAGGTGAGGGATGTGCTGGAGATGGCCCAGGTGAACTGAAGTTTGGGGTGGGAGGTGTTGGTGAAGTGGATGAACTGTTCGAGCTCCTGTGGGGAGCAAGAGGCGGCGCCGATACAGTCATCAATGTAACAGAGGAAGAGGTGGGGTTTGGGGCCTGTGTAGGTACGGAAGAGGGACTGTTCCACGTAACCTACAAAGAGGCAGGCATAGCTGGGGCCCATGCGGGTGCCCATGGCCACCCCCTTAGTCTGTAGGAAGTGGGAGGAATCGAAAGAGAAGTTGTTGATCGTCTAGGCGGATGAAGGTGTCGGTGGAGGGGGACTGGTCGGGCCTGCGAGACAGGAAGAAGCGGAGGGCCTTGAGGCCATCTGCATGCGGAATACAGGTGACCAGCTTGTAACTGATGTCCATTTCAAGCCCACCGACTCCCACAGCTACCTAGAATGCACCTCCTCCCACCCACCCTCCTGCAAAAATTCCATCCCCTATTCCCAATTCCTCCACCTCCGCCGCATCTGCTCCCACGATGAGGCATTCCACTCCCGCACATCCCAGATGTCCAAGTTCTTCAAGGACCGCAACTTTCCCCCCACAGTAGTCGAAAACGCCCTTGACCGCGTCTCCCGCATTTCCCACAACATATCCCTCACACCCCGCCCCCGCCACAACCGCCCAAAGAGGATCCCCCTCGTTCTCACACACCACCCCACCAACCTCCGGATACAACGCATCATCCTCCAACACTTCCGCCATCTGCAATCCGACACCACCACCCAAGACATTTTCCCATCCCCACCCCTGTCTGCTTTCCAGAGAGACCACTCTCTCCGTGACTCCCTTGTTCATTCCACACTGCCCTCCAACCCCACCACACCCGGCACCTTCCCCTGCAACCGCAGGAAATGCTACACTTGCCCCCACACCTCCTCCCTCACCCCTATCCCAGGTCCCAAGATGACATTCCACATTAAGCAGAGGTTCACCTGCACATCTGCCAATGTGGTATACTGCATCCACTGTACCTGGTGTGGCTTCCTCTACATTGGGGAAACCAAGCGGAGGCTTGGGGTCCGCTTTGCAGAACACCTCCGCTTGGTTCGCAATAAACAATTGCACCTCCCAGTCGCAAACCATTTCCACTCCCCCTCCCATTCTTTAGATGACATGTCCATCATGGGCCTCCTGCAGTGCCACAATGATGCCACCCGAAGGTTGCAGGAACAGCAACTCATATTCCGCTTGGGAACCCTGCAGCCCAATGGTATCAATGTGGACTTCACCAGCTTCAAAATCTCCCCTTCCCCCGCCGCATCCCAAAACCAGCCCAGTTCGTCCCCTCCCCCTACTGCACAACACAACCAGCCCAGCTCTTCCCCTCCACCCACTGCATCACAAAACCAGTCCAACCTGTCTCCGCCTCCCTAACCTGTTCTTCCTCTCACCCATCCCTTCCTCCCACCCCAAGCCGTACCTCCATCTCCTACCTACTGACCTCATCCCACTTCCTTGACCTGTCTGTCTTCACTGGACTGACCTATCCCCTCCCTACCTCCCCACCTATACTCTCCTCTCCACCTATCTTCTTTTCTCTCCATCTTCGGTCCGCCTCCCCCTCTCTCCCTATTTATTCCAGAACCCCCACCCCATCCCCCTCTCTGATGAAGGTCTAGGCCCGAAACGTCAGCTTTTGTGCTCCTGAGATGCTGCTGGGCCTGCTGTGTCCATCCAGCCTCACATTTCACTATCTTGGATTCTCCAGTATCTGCAGTTCCCATTATCATTGATACAATGCAGACCTGGGTTAAGAAGTGGCAGATGGAGTTTAACCCTGAAAAGTGTGAAGTGATTCATTTTGGAAGGACAAACTTGAAAGCAGAATACAGGGTTAAGGGAAAGATTTTTGGCAGTGTGGAGAAGCAGAGAGATCTTGCGGTTCATCTCGACAGTTCCCTGAAAGCTGCCGCCCAGGTGGATAGAGTTGTTAAGAAGACGTATGGAGTGTTAGCTTTCATTAATAGAGGGATTGAGTTCAAGAGCAGTGAAGTTATGCTACAGCTATACAAAAGCCTGGTTCAGCCACATATGGAGTATTGTGTCCAGTTCTGGTCACCTCATTATAGGAAAGATGTGGAAGCGTTGGAAAAGGTACAGAGGAGATTTACCAGGATGCTGCCTGGAATGGAAGGAAGGTCTTATGAGGAAAGGCTGAGAGCGCTAGGGCTTTTCTCTTTGGAACAACGAAGGATGAGAGGTGACTTGATAGAGGTGTACAAAATGATCAGAGGTATAGATAGACAGCCAGAGACTTTTTCCTAGGGTGGAGGTAGCTTTTACAAGGGGTCATAGTTTTAAAGTGAAAGAAGGTAGATATAGGGGAGACATCATAGGTAGGTTCTTTACTCAGAGAATGGTCAGCGCGTGGAATGTATTGCCAAAGAGGGTAGTGGAGTCGGCCTAATTAGGGGCATTTAAGCAGCTATTAGATACGCATATGGATGATAGTATAAGGTAGCAGTGGAGGTTAGATAGACCTTAGATTTAGGTTAAAATTTCAGCACAACATCGTGGGCCGAAGGGCCTTTACTGTGCTGTACTGTTCTGTGTTCCCTGTTCTACAACAGGATTCATGTTTCCTTATGGAAGAAGAGGGCCAGGGAGCTTTACACCATTCATAAAAAGAAAACAGAAACTTTTCATTTGTCATTCAGATAAACCGAGGCATGAAGACCCGAAATTTAATCCTTCTATTTTAATAACTGAATAGTCAAGCATTGTTTACTTGGACTGTTTCCCAATAAGTACAAATGAATGCCATGTCTGTAGGTTATATTGTAGGACCTTGCATTTCCAACTTTAGTGCATTTTGGTTGGAAATGTTGAATTTGAACTTTGGTATTTGTATGTATTTTTACCCATTAAAATCTCCCATAATGCAAAGGTCTAGACCAGAAATAGAGAAATTTCACATTGTCCACTTTCAACACTTCACTTCCTTTCCTTGACCACTTCGTCTCTACTTCGGAGAATAAACTGTCCTCTGCTATCCATTAAAAGCCAATAACTCCCATGGCTACCTTCACTCCAGCTCTTCACACCCCATGTCCTGCAAGTACTCCATCACATTCTCCCATTTCCTTCACCTCCATCGTATCTGTTCAGATGATGCCACGTTCCAAAACAGTGCTGCCGACTTGGCCTCCTTCTTCCAACACCGTGGTTTCCTACCCACTGTGATTGACAGGACCCTGTACTGCATCTCATCTATCATCCGTGCTGCCACCTTTGCCCTTTCCCATCACTCACAACAGCGTGATCGGATCCCCCTTTGTCCTCACTTTTCATCCCACCAGCCTTCACTTTCAAAGGATCTTCCTCTGCCATTTCAGGCAACTCCAGCAGACCGCCGCCACCAAACACATCTTCCCCTCACTCCCCCAGTTTGCATTTCGCAGGGATTCTTCCCTCTGAGACAACCTTGTCCATTCCTCAATCACTGATACCATATCCCCCTTCCAATTGCACCTTCCTATGTAACTGCAGAAGGTGCAACACCTGCCCCTTCACCTCCTCCCTGCTGACTATCCAAGGGTCTAAACAGTCTTTCCAGGTGAAGCAGCATTTCACCTGTACCTCCTCCAATCTGATCTATTGTATTTGCTGCACCCGATGTGGCCTCGTGTCCATTGGAAAAACCAAACGGAGACTGGGTGACCACTTTGTAGAACACCTCCAGTCTATGTGCATGCATGACCCTGACCTTCCTGTAGCTGACTGCCCTGCTCACATGCCCATGTGTCTGTCCTCAGCATGCTGCAGTGGTCCAGCAAATCACAGCGAAAACTGGAAGAACAACATTTCATCTTCAGACTAGACTCTTTACAGCCTTATGGACTTAATGTTGAGTTCAACGCCTTCAAATTGTGAACCCACTCCCTTCTTTCTCTTTCTTTTAGCTTTACTTGTTACACCCTCTGTCACCATGTCGTCTCTCCTGCTCCCCCTTCCCAGTGGGACTGTCTGTTCTTCCCAGTCTGGCAGTTAGACACACTATTGTTCTGCCATTCTCTCATTCCAATCACTTAAACCAAACTATCAACATCCCTGCAACCCCCAACTCCACTCCACCATTACTCCGATGAATAGTCGTCTAGACTCGAAACTTCAGCTTGTTTTCTCTCCATGGATGCTGCCTGACCCACTGTGATTTCCAGCATCTTTGTTTTCAGTCAAAATAAACCATTTGCTATACACCCTATCCATGCTGCTCATCATTTTATAACCCTCCATAAGTCACCCTTCAACCTCCCACACTCCAGTGAAATAAGTCTCAGCCTATGCAGCCTCCCCTAATAACTCAAACCCTCCATTCCTGGCAACATCCTGGTAAATCTTTTGTAAATACTCTTTAAGTAAGTAATATCCTTCCTCTAGCAAGACAACCAGAACTGTACTCTAGAAGAGGCTTTATCAACATCCTGTACAATCTTAACATGACACCCCAACTCCTGCACTCAATGGCCTTAGAAACCAAGGTAATCATGCTAAATGCCTTCTGTAGAAATCTGTCTACAGATTTCAAAGAACAATGTACTTGAACCCCCAGGTCTTTCTCTTCTACAACACTACCCAGGGTCTTACCATTAATTGCATCAGTCCTGTTCTTGTTTGTTTTACCAAAATGCAATACCTCACATTTATCCACAACCTGGTATCAGATGCCCTCTTCTCCACTTTCCTCCCCCCACCCCCACCCAGGCCTAGTCACGTTCATGTCACCTGACTACCCCAAAGACTGTCCACAAGTCACAAGTCAGGAGTGTGATGGAATACTCCCCAGTTGCCTGGATGGGTGCGGCCCCAAAAACATTCATGAGGCTTGACACCATCCAGGACAAATCAGCCTGCTTGATTGGCACCACACCTGAAATCATACAAAAATGCTCAGTAGCAGTGTGTACTATCTACAAGATGCACTGCAGAAATTCACCAAAGATCCCTAGACAACACTTCAAGGCTGAGTCATTGAGTGTCTTTAAGACTAAGGTAGATAGGTTCTCGATTAGTAAGGATCATCGAGTGTTATGGGGAGGAGGCAGGAGAAGGGTGTTGAGAAATGTGTTAGCCATGATGGAATAGTGGGGCAGACTCAATGTGTTAAATGGCCAATTCTGTTCCTATATCTTATGGTATTCTGGTCTTCTTGACCTACTAGAAATATTCAATGGTTTACCTTGCACCCCATTCACCTGGTACCCAGGAACCCTGCTCTCCAGTGCCACACCCATTTGGCTCCCTAATCCCTCATTTACCTTACATACTTATCCTTTCAAAGGAATGGTAAAGTAGCTGTTCATGGTGTTGGACATTTAAATCATAGAATATAACAAATACTGTCATGAAACAGCTTCATGGTTTGTCTTCCCCCAACCATCTTGCATTTGTGACGACACTGTCGGATTTCAGGAGCATTCCACATATCTGCACAAACAGTGATTGGAAAGTAGATTTAGGTTCAGAAGTGCTACCCTTAGCCAAGCAAGTATGTAACCATTACAGTATGTAACCAGTGCCCTTTAATTTGATAGCTGTACAGAATAACTTGTGCATCAATGACTAAATTCCTGCGTAAGTAAATGAAATAACTGTTCAAACAAAATAAATTTTAAGCTATCTGGAACATTGTTAACCGTGAGGAGGACAGTGCAGAACTTTGAGGAACAGAAACAGAAATTGCTGGAAAAGCTCAGCAGGTCTGGCAGCATCTGTGAAGAGAAACCAGAGTTAACATTTTGGGTGCGGTGACACTTGCTCAGAACTTTGAGGAAGTTGATAAGTTGGTAAGTTGGTAGTATGAGTTTCCAGATAGATTTTAGAAGTTGGAGCAATTTTTTTTTCAGAAAGGAGAATTCTAAGAGAAGATTTAATTGAAGTTTTCAAAATCATGAGAGGTCTGGACTGAGTAGACATGGAGAAGCTAGTCCTGCTCATAAATGAATGAAGAACAAGAGGGCACAAACCTAAAGGTATTTTCCAAAGGAAGTAAATATGATGGGAGTGGAAATGTTTTGAGTCAGCGAGTGGTCTTGGCGTTGTTGGTGGTTGGGTGGATACTATCAGGAGACATCTTCAGTGAAAGCACATAAGCAACAGCTTTGGGGAAGGGTGGGTGGAGACCCCTCAGTGAAGACTTGAGGCAGCAGCGTGACATGAGAAATGGCCTCATGTCTGAGAGAAACAGCTTCCTATAAAAAGGTGCCAATCACGCTGGATATTGTATCAAATAAAACAATACTGTAATAAATCTCATGACAATCAGTGGGATTTCTGGTCCTCATACGTTGATAATGTTAAAGCGAAACAACACCCGGGGGAAAGGTTAAACTGAACTCTCTCTAAATTGACAATCGTTCACTATCTTTGGCTCAACCTCTTGGAACTCCCTTCCTGACAGTACTGAGAGTATATCTGAACCATGTGGACTGCAGCGGTTCAAGAAGGCAGGTCATCATCATCTTTTCAAGAGCGAAGTGGATAGGCAATTCATGCACATCTAGCCATTAAAGCCATAAATGAATCACTTTTAAAAAAGCCTATCTGGTCAGGTTTGGATGGATCAGTGGGAAATAATTGTAGCGTTGAGGTCAGGTTATTAAGATGGATTCAATTTTGGTTAGAACTGCATTAGTCAGTCTCTAGAGTGAATCTTTGATAATATAACCCTTAAAAATCCATTAAATATCTTCCAGTCATACAACAATTTTAACTTTAAATTTAATATCGATCTTGCTCTTTGTGTACTTTCCCTGCAGCTGTAACATAGAATCTGTCGCTCTGTTCTGTTATCCTAATGTACATTGTTTGGTATGATCTGCCTGAACTGCATACAAAATGAAACTTTTCACTGTACTTAGGTTCATGTGACAGTAATAAATCAAATCATATCATATAATTTGCACTTATATAGTATGTGATGAAGGGTGATTGTGGCATTGGTACAAAGGAAAATGTTTAAGGTGATTGGAGGAAGGTATTGGCGAGATGTCAGAGGAACGATTTTCACACAGAGAGTGGTGGGTGTGTGGAATGCACTGCCAGCAGTGGTCGTGGAGTTAGATACTTTAGAGACTTTTAAGCAACTCTTGGATAGGCACATGGAGGATAGTAAAATGTAAAATATGCCGGGTAGATTGATCTTATAAGAATAAAAGGTTGGAATGCTGCCTGATAATACTAATGTCTGACAAAGGATGTAGTGAAGGAGAAGTTACAGATTGGAGGTATAAAAGGAAGTTACACATTAGTCTCGTTGTACTACCGAGTGATTTAGGAAGCAGAGAGATTGCAGTTAGAATAGTGAAATATATCCTGAAGAAATTGATTTTATCTCGTGGAAATAACTGTTTTAGTTCAAAAATATTGGCCATACCCAGAGTTGTTGAATGACCACTAAAAGCATAAAAAATCAAATCTGGATTGTTTCCTAAATGTGTTATGGCTAGGGCGGCACAGTGGCACAGTCATTTGCACAGCTACCTCACAGCGCCAGGGACCTGAGTTTGATTCTAACCTGGGGTGACTGTCTGTGTGGTGTTTGCCCATTCTCCCGGTGTCTGCATGGATTTTCTCCGGGTGCTCCGGTTTCCTCCCACAATCCAAAGATGTGCAGGCTATGTGGATTGGCCGTGCTAAATTGCCCCATAGTGTGGGTTGGCCATGGGAAATGCAGGGTTACTGGAAAAGGGTGGGGATTGGTATCTGGGAGGGATGCTGTTTTGAAGGTCTGTGTGGACTCGATGGGCTAAATGCTTCCACACTGTAGCAATTCAATGAGATCTCAGAAGCATAAAATTAGACAGGAAGAGCAAGGTTCTTTCAAAAATGGAGATGACTTCGAAATTCAGGTATTGGATGCTATTTTAGAAAATTTAAATAAAGTGGATGAAATGTGAAGTGAGTGAGGCTAACATGCTGAGCACATCTTCTTTAATAAAACCTCAACAAATAGATTCTGAACTGAAATTAACAAACATAGAAACTAGTGCAGGTAAGAATGCCACGGTTCAAAATGTTGATGCTCGAGATGACATCTTAACTATGTTACCTCTAGCGAGTTTTGAGAAGATTTGTAGCTCAGGTTGAGGTTCTGGATGTGAGTTTGCTCGCTGAGCTGGAAGGTTAGTTTTCAGACGTTTCATCACCATTCTAGGTAACATCATCAGTGACAACACAGATGAGGAAGGACACCACTTTGATTGGGACAACACATCCATCCTAGGACAATCCAAACAGAGACACGCACAAGAATTCCTAGAAGCACACACAGATGAGGAAGGACACCACTTTGATTGGGACAACACATCCATCCTAGGACAAGCCAAACAGAGTTACGCACGAGAATTCCTAGAAGCATGGCATTCCAACCGGAACTCCATCAACAAACACATTGATTTGGAGCCAATCTACCATCCCCTGAGAAAAAGAACTGGAAATGACATCACCAATGCAGGAAATGACATCACCAACCCAAGGAAACCTAACCAGATAAATAGAAAGCGGGACACAACACCAGCGCTTCGTCGGAGGCTCACTGATGATGTTACCTAGAATGGTGATGAAACGTCTGAAAACTATGTTACCTCTGTCAGGGAAAGTCATTAAAATCAATATTTATTGGACTTTATCATTAAAAAGGAACTCAATGATATAAATTATGTAGAAAGCATTTCAGACAGGTGGTAAAGCCAGCAAATGTGCAAAGGTAATATGTTAAACAATTATTTACAATGGGAGATAGTTGGGAGAAAAGTGTATTTATTGCAATGAAAGAAAAGGGGAGTGAAATGAAATATTGATAAAAATGGAGAATGAATCAAAAATTGAAAATTTAAAAGGTGATACATCAGAAATCAGTCTGGATGTTAAGGAAGTTCTTCAAAGATGGGTAGCATGTTGTTTCATCTTCTAGAAAGGCTACTACATATTCAGAAATTGATTTTTGTAAATAGACCAGGATGAACACCTTTGGTTATTATTAATACAATTGTAGGGAATGTGATACCTATGAAATTACATCTGCAAAGATTCAATCCTGAAGAATTAGCACTAGTGAACAAAAGGATTCAGTTTGTGGGGGAATTGACATTATTGAACATACTAATCTGTTATGATGGTGCTGAAACTGGATGGATCACAACAATTCTGCATTTATTATGGTAACATCAATGTAGGAACAAAAGTGGACTTGTATCCTATTCCAAGAGTGAACAACTGCATTGAGTGAATTGGACATACATGATTTGTCACCAAAGTCAACTGGCTAAAAGGACATTTGCGAGTTCCATTAAGTGATTGACCGAGTGAAATATCAGGTTTTGTAAAACAGATGGATGTCAACAATGCAAAGCCACTCTGAATGAAAAATTGATGAGTGATATTCCATTGATGAACTATTAAAGCCATTGAAGCAATATAGAACTGTGGTCTACATTGACAGCTTGTCTTGCTTAGCCAAACTCGTAAGGACATTTCACCACTTGACTGAATTTTTTGATAGGCTCCAAAGAGTCAGTTCGGGTCTAAATCTGGTTTAAAGCTCATTTACCAAAGCAACAGTGACTTATTTGGCCACAATGTATGACAAGACCCAGTAGCACCTAGAAAATGAAAAAAAGGACCACTTTAGATTTTCCCAGGCCTGAGATGAAACAGAGCGTTTTGTGATGCGTTGGCTTGAGTTGATTATTACCGAATGTTTGTTGCGAGCATCTGTAGTGGCTCCTTTGCTAAAGAAAGGTAGAACATTTGAATGTGTACCTGAATGTCTGAATGACAACTTGCAAGCTGCACCTACAATCACAGCAGTCTTAGCAGCGTCAAATTCTGAGTAGCTATTCAACCTGTTTGATGTAGGTGCCAGCTCATGCAGACTTTTGGCCTTTTCTTTTGAAGAACTAATGCATGTCATCAGAAATAATCAATGCTGGGGAAAGAGACATTGTGTTTTACATTGGCTGGGCATCAGTTTGAAATCCAAACCACAGCAATGCAGAAGAAGTTGTTATGTACACAGACCACAAACCTTTGATTTTCTTTTTGGTTTTAATCCTGTTGCCAAACAATTTAACAAACATTCATATGCCTGGAACAAAAGCCAATGCTGTAGCTGATGCTTTGTCAAGAGCACACATGAAGGGAAATGAGTGCTATGATGCAAGTGGGTTTGTATATAAAAAGGTTGAAAAGAAACTCATTGAATGTTTAATGCCAATATATTATTACTGTTAACTTAATTTGGAAGTAGTTTTTTTTCCAAACTGGGGAGGTGATGGTCTATTGGTATTATCGCTGGACTGTTAATCCAGAGAGCCAAATGTTCTGGGGACCCAGCTTCGGACCCCACCATGGCACTTGGAATTTGAATTCAAAACATTATTCGGAAATAAGTATCTAATGATGAACATGAATCCATAGTCGAATGTCAGGAGACACTCACCTGGTTCACTAATGTTCTTTGAGGAAGGAAACTTCCATCCTTACCTGGTCAGACCTACATGTGGTTGATGATTAACTGCCCTCTGGACAATTAGGGATGGGCAATAAATGCTGCCTAGCAGGTGACACCCACATCCCATGAATGAATAAAAAAAAAGCCTCTTGATGATTTCATTCTTCCTTGTGGGAGGTATGATCAGAAGTCTCTGATACGTATAGATTTTAAAGTAGTGGCACACAGGTTTGGTTACCGCTTTGAAGAGTTTTTAGATTAGTTCACACGTCGGCGCAACATCGAGGGCCGAAGGGCCTGTTCTGCGCGGTATTGTTCTATTGCTCTGTTGTTCTATAAAGAAACTAGGCCAGACAGAAATGCCCCATCTAAGTTGCATAGCTACACAGCACTGTAATATTCCTCTGAATTTCCACACATGCTGATTGGCATGCCAATGCATTCACTCCTGATTTCAATTGTCAATCCCTTCCAAAAAAAACAGACAAAGTGCTGTTAGATAGTTCTTTGGGAATAATGACCTAACCCAATATATGTTCGAGAGTGAGGACCCCCCCAGAGTGTTAATGGAAGATTAGTTTAAAGGTGCTGGTTTATGACTGGGAGTGTAAATACTGTAGGCCATTAGCTTGTTCTTGGATCAGGATAATCAAGGATTTATTTTAGCTTAGGGAACCCCAAGGTTTACCATTTCAGACTGATTGGAGGAGAACTGACTGGAATCAGAAGAAAGTCCAGTTTGCCTGCTAGAAAGGAGCTCAAGATAGCCCTGAGGATGTACAGTTACTTCAGTGTAAAAGTTTCATTTGTGAAACTTTCAGACCAGCAGTATTTTATTAGAAATTCGTCCATTTTTCAAAGCTGAGAATGTTTAAGCTATCAGTTTTATGAGTGGTCCTGGAAGAGCACTTCACAGTTTGCATGAGTCATTGGTACGTAGGAGTAATATCCAGAGGAGGTATTAATTATAGCTCATCTGCTTTGATGTTAATTATCAGGCTGATGTGTGCCATTAGAACTTTGCTCCTGTGTGGACATGTTGACCAGAGAACTGAGGATAATCAGTTATTTGAAGTCAAGGATCTGATTTAGATGAGTTAGAGTTGAATTTTTGCGATAGATAGTATGGAAAAAAAAAGAGATGAGACTTCAGTTTGTGTATATTTTAAGATCGTTCAAGCTATACTTGATTTATTCGTTTTTTGCTTTTGCCTTTTCTGTTGCTAACGTGATTATCCAACCTTGCATGTCTGTGTTTCTGTGAATAACCACCAAGATGACTAAAATTTAAAAATTGATCTTTCAAGCCAGATTTCATTGTGAGATCGGACTCGCTTGGTAGCACCATCATAACAGATGTCTTTATCAGAGAAAATTAACATCAAATGTTGTTTTACATTCACTAAAGCAAGCAATTGACAATGAGTGAAAATATTGGGAACTGTGATCTACAGTGGGTTTGAGAAAAGCCTTGAGAAAACAGATTGTGTGGCTGGAAATAGTTACAGACACAGAGAAGATAAACGTCTTGCAGGAATTTAAATGTAAAGATATTAAGGTATGTGACCTGTCCTTGCATCCAAAGGAATTTGGGGAAACTTAAATTAATATTTAAGGATTATCCAGTAGCTTACTGTGCATTAATAAAAACAAGTTAGACCAAAAAAAGTAAGAAATTGATATTTATTGGTAGAGGTGTCAAATTGCTTTTGGATTATTAACTAATTAAGCAGAATAAAGTACTTTAGATACACGTTGAAAGATAAATAGCCACCTCAAATGTTAAATTCAAAAATCAGGTTCATACATTAAACATAATGTTTTGGTTAAGCTGATAATAATTCAGTTAGACCAGATTATAAGGTTGTTTTATCTGGTGATAAATGAAATGGTGATTTTGAATGGTGAAGCTGTGAAAATTCAGTTTGAGGTTGTTGCAAAATGTGAAAGAACTTTCCATTAAATCATCACCAAGGTCACAAGTTTAACTACCAAGGGATTAGGTCAGGATTTTTATTTAATTCACTTGTGAGACATGGGCATCACTGGCAGGACAGCATTTATTGCCTGTTCCCAAGGTGCCTTGAGAAAGTGGTGGTGAGCTGTCTTCTTGAACTGCAGTCTACCTGCGGTAGATTGGCCCACATTGCCCCTGCAGAGGGAATTCCAGGATTTTGACCAAGTGACAGTGAAGGAATGGCGATATATTTCCAAGTCAGGATGCTGAGTGGCTTGGTGTGAAAATTGCAGGTGATGGTGTCCCCATGTATGTGCTGCCCTTGTCCGTTTAGATGGAAGTGGTTGTGGGTTTGGAAGGTGAGACCTAAGGATCTTTGGTGAATTTTGTGTAGGATTTGCAATGGTAGGAAGTCATGAAGGTGGTGTGGCTTGTGGAGCGGGCTGTGAGTGGCTGGGAAATCTTTAAAGATTGAGATTGCAGAACTTCTGTGAAGGGTTTGTGCTAACAGCAGTTACTCTGAGAGTCTCTCTTAGTCAGCTGGGATAAATTTAAATACAAATGTTTCCATTGACAGATTTGGTGCATTATCTTGCCTGCCTTTTTTGTTTGGGAAAATGGGAAATAGGATGTTAATGTCAAAGAACTGTGGCAAAGCGCTCTTCACTTAGATATGAGTTCATGACCAATACTGGCCTGCCTTCTTCATGTGGGCCTGTTCAGGTAAAACTCCATCTCCAGCAGCTGTCGAGATTATTTTTAAATAGTCATAAAACCACACAGCATGAAAACAGACCCTTTGGTCTGACCAGCCCACACCAAACATAATCCCAAGCCAAACTAACCCCATGTGCCTACTCCTAGTTGTCATAAATATTTCTCTTCTCCTGTTACTCAGTTGTTTTACAGAGTTCACAAAATTCCCCATTTTGCATACAAGACATCCTGTGGTGTACCTCGTCAAAATCAGTTTTGAAATGTTATTTATTCCTCAGTTTCCTGTAAGACTTTGCTTTTATCTCTATCAATGATCCTTGGTTGACTGCTGATGCTTCCTGCTTTATACAGTAGCAAACAGATTTGAGTTTCAATTCACTATACTGTTCAGTTCTCTTAGTTCATGCTCAGTTGAATATTTGATTCCAGAGTTTGATAGTCTGTGTCGGAGATGCAGATCGATTGTAAGCAGTCAGCCACATTCCCATTCATTACTCAGACAGTAGAAAAGCATTTATCTTCAGAGCAATCCTCGAATTCTGTTTACAGACACTATCTTAAAGAACATGAAGTAAAGTCAGTTTCTCCTGTAGTTTGATTTCATTCAGAAAGGTTCTTGTTTTGTGCACTTAGGTTGGATTTAATCGCACCACTTGCAAGACAGTTTCCACAAGAATGAATAAAGATTTTCAAAGCTGTGATTCGAGATTTAAATATTTATTCATTGGATGAGGGTGATGCTGGCTAGGCAGCATTTATTGCCCAACCCTAATTGCCCAGGGGTTAACCACATGCCAACCCCATTGCTGTGGGTCTGGAATCACGTGTAGGCCAGATCAGATAAGGATGGCAGTTTCCTTCCCTAAAGGACATTAGTAAATCAGATATGTTTTTCCAACAATGGAACCAAGGTCATTTTTAGACTCTTAATTCTGGATTTTTATTGAATTCAAATTGCACCATCTGCCAAGGTGAGATTTGGAGCTGGGTCCTCAGAACATCACCTGGGTCTTTGGATTAATACTCTGGCAATAATACCACCTGGCCACCAGTTCCCCGAGGTAGTAGGGCAGCGCGGTGGCTCAGTGGTTAGCACTGCTGCCTCACAGCGTCAGACACCCAGGTTTGATTCCACCCTCTGGCAACTCTCTGTGCAGAGTTTGCACACTCTCCCTGTGTCTGTGTGAGTTTCCTCCGGGTGCTCTGGTTTCCTCCATCAGTCCAGGAAGATGTGCAGGCTAGGTGGATTGGCCGTGCAAAATTACCCATAGTGTTCAGGGATGCATTGATTAGGCGCATTATGTGGAATTGCTCTGGGTGAGATGCTTTGAGGGTCAGTGTAGACTTATTGGGCCAAAGGGCCTGTTTCCACGCTCTAGGGATTCTATGATAGTTGCATATAAACAGCAGAAAGTTGTTTTGAGAAAGCAGGTATTTGAGTGCAACATTGAACTCAACTTTATATTGGGATTTATTTTTACATGTCAAAGCAACAAACTCCTTAACCCAAATGAGTAGAAAACGGTGACTTTAATGTCCATACTGACCATTTCTCAGTAACCCATTTTGCAAGTTAAATGCCACAGGGCCAGGTATTGAAGCTTTTCGATGCTTTTTCCTTCAGCAGAAGAAAGCTAAAGCTGTAGAGTTGAATTTTGGGACTCACTGGTTTGGGTAAAGGCACAAAGGCAAGCAGGGAATGATAATTTTGGTTGGTATGTTGATTTCCTAACATCATTCCTGGCACTGGGAAGATTCACTGGGGTTGGAGAGTGTGACGCCCAAGTCCCATTGATCCATTAAAAAAACCAATAAACATTGTTAAAAAGCTTTTTTTGAAAATGCAAGTTCTGATTTTGATAGTGCATGCAGTTATGTGCTCCCCTATCATGGGGGCTGGACCAGCTGAATGGAGGCAGCCACACAGATGGGAACCAGATGAGGCGGGCCAGGCAGTTAAGTGGATCCCTCGATGGAGAGTGAATGGTGCAGAGAGCCTCTTTCACAGACAGCAGGTGGTAAGCGCTGGAGCATTGTGAGACTCTTGCCATTGTGGGGCAGAATATAATGTGGGAACTACCTCAGTGCAAAGAAAATGGGAGCTGGGAATGCGAGAATCCCAGAGGTGAATCCCTCTGCTGGAAGGTCAGAGACCTAGACATCAGGACAGCTGAAAAGAGGGATCAGGACAGGACGGACACAGAGGATTATAGAATCTACCGGTGGAGATAAAGCTAACTGGAGGTGACTGGGAACCTGCACTGCTGGAGATTGTGACTCTCCTGGTAAATTTTGCTTCTTTTGTTCCCTGGTTGGCTTCTGTATTACTTACCATTCCTTAGCAGTAACCATCAAATTCACTGTGATCCTGAAGATGTTCAATTCAGGCTCATTCCAACGATCTGCTGTTCATTTCCCACACATTCCAGGCAGACGGGATATTCCAGGGACATGTGGTTTCATGCCCATCACTGGTTTTACCCGGTCGCAGAGCATCATTGAGCAACTGTACAGTTAGACTCATAAGCAGCAAAAGTTTCCAGTCTCCCTTTGTCCAATTGTACTGGGACCACAACCTTCATGTGGGCACTCACTTTTCTGCCAGCCACCATGACTCCTTCACCCTCTATGAATCCAGACTGGCACAGCTCGTCATCTTGACCCTGGCAGCATCCTCCATTTAGAAAGAATGGCTTGACAAGCAAGATGGTTGCCCTACTAAAGAAAGAATACGATTAAACTAGAAAAAGGCAGAAAAGTGCACCTAGATTGGAAGGCTTGAGTTATAAAGGCAGGCTGGGTAGGCTTGACTTTTCTCTCTGGAGTTTAGGAGTCTGAGGGGTAACCTTATAGAGGTCTATAAAGTCACCAGCAGCATAGATAAGGTAGACAGCCAGCGGCTTTGCCCCATGGTAGGGTCTAAAATTAGAGGGCGTCTGTTTACCTTGAGGGGGGAGAAATACAAAAGAGCCCTAAGTGACAATTTTTTTCACACAGAGGGTAGTGAGTGGCTGGAATAGGCTGTCAGAGGTAGTGGTGGAGGTGAATACAATTTTGTCATTGATGAAACATTTAGACAGGTACATGGATGGGATAGGTATGAGGGGATATGGACCAAAAACATGGCCAAATGGGACTAGTTTAATTGTGAAAACTGGACTGTGTGAACAAGTTAGGCCAAAGGGCCTGTTTCCATGCTGTAAACCTCTATGAATCTATGATGAGCCATCTATGGGTAACTAAGGAAGTTAGGAATGGTAGATAATGAAATGTGAGGCTGGATGAACACAGCAGGCCCAGCAGCATCTCAGGAGCACAAAAGCTGACGTTTCGGGCCTAGACCCTTCATCAGAGGGTGAAGGGTCTAGGCCGGAAACGTCAGCTTTTGTGCTCCTGAGATGCTGCTTGGCCTGCCGTGTTCATCCAGCTCCACACTTTGTTATCTTGGATTCTCCAGCATCTGCAGTTCCCATTATCACAAGTTAGGAATGGTATTGAGTCAAAATAAAAATATTTACAATGCTGCAAACTCTGGCGGTAAATGAGAAGATCATTAGAAACTAGGATAACTAAAAGAGTAACAAAGAGGAGGAGTCAATGAGATTATAGGGCAGCACGGTGGCTCAGTGATTAACACTACAGCCTCACAGTGCCACGGACCCATGTTCAATTCCCGCTTCGGGCGACTGTCTGTGTGGAGTTTGCACATTCTTCCCGTGTCTGCGTGGGTTTCCTCCGGGAGCTCCGGTTTCCTCCCACAGTCCAAAGATGTGCAGGTTAGGTGGATTGGCCATGCTAAATTGCCCATAGTGTTCAGGGGTGTGTAGGTTATAGGGGGATGCTTCAAGGGGCGGTGTGGACTTGTTGGGCCGAACGGCCTGTTTTCACACTGTAGGGAATCTAATCTAATCTAATCTAAACTAATATGGTGCATAAAATGGAACAGTAAAAGCTTTGACAAGTATATAACAAAGAACCAAGTGGTTGACATAAGCATCCCTGAGGTGGGATGCGGATATAAATAATAGAAAATGAGAAAATAACAGAGGAAAGGTATTTTTTATCTTTCTTTCAGAATTGTTTATAGGATATGGGTGTCAGTGGCTAGGCAGTGTTTATTACTCATCCATAATTGCCTTGAGAGCAGTTACGAGTCACTCACATTGCTGAGGGTTTAGAGTATTTGATTTCAATCAAAAGACTTTCAATAAGCTGCAGTATCCTTGTTTTATCCATTCATGGGATGTGGGTGCATCCGGATTGCCCAATATTCATTGTTAATCCTAATGTTCTTTGAGAAAGTGATGGTAATCAAACCAAAATATGTACATCACCATTATATGCAAATCTTGCCTGAATTTAGACTGCTGCAGTGATAATGTATCAGCCCACTTGTATACAAGCTTTCTTCATGCAACGTTGTTATCTGATTTTTAAAAAAAATTCATTGTGAAAATAGTTTGGAAGTGTTCGTATTCTTGTATCGCTCATAATCCATTGTTATTCAATCTACATGATCTGTTCTATTAACGCAATAGGTTTTAACTTGCTGGTACTTATGGCTTACCAAAGCACATTAAATTGGGCACTAAATGATTAATACATGTTTATATTGCTTTGCCTAGATTCCAGGGAAATAGTTTAAATGAAGAATCTGACAATGGATCACAAGTATCACACCCCCATGAGCAAGCAGTTCCTGAGTCCCGCGCAGTGTGTGAGTAAGAATGTTTGTATTGCAAAGAAAAAGTGAGTAATTTTCCGATTAAGTTTTTCTGGATTGACAGGTGAGTTACAAGCTTACAATGCTAATCATCCAGAAGCTGTTGCTGAGATAGAATTAAGCCTCAAAACTTTTTCAATTGTTGCATGGGATGTGAGCATCGTTGACAAGTCCAGCAGGTCATGTAAAACCTAATTACCTTTGAAATGGCTTGCTAGGTCATTTCAGAGGGCAGTGTAGATTCAGCCAAATGACCATGGGTTTGGAGTCGTAAGTGGGCCAAGCATGGTGAGGTTAGCCAATTTCTTTCCCTCAAGAATATTCGTAATACAGCTGAGATTTTACAACAATGTTTTTGTGCTAAACATCAGTTAACTTTTCTGTTTTTAGCCTTTTGTTAATTGAATTCAAGGATCATCATGCGGTGGGATCCAGGCCTCTGTCTCCTGGATCTCTGGGTTGCTAGGCTAGTGACAATACTCTTGTGCTTTCGCAAATATTAGGTTCTACACGATGAATGTGCCCTAAAATTCTTTTATACTAAGGCAACTCAACACTAACAGTTGGATTACATAATCCATGTCTGTGCATCTGCTATGGTGACATCAACCCTTAACTTTTAAAATCAGTGGGCTAGTCTCTCCAAAGAGTCATAGTGGCTCAGTGATTAACACTGCTGCCTCACAATTCAAGAGAACTGGATTCAATTCCAAGATAACAAAGTGTGGAGCTGGATGAACACGGCAGGCCCAGCAGCATCTCAGGAGCACAAAAGCTGACGTTTCGGGCCTAGACCCTTCATCAGAGAGGGGGATGGGGAGAGGGCTCTGAAATAAATAGGGAGCGAGGGGGAGGCGGACCGAAGATGGAGAGAAAACAAGATAGGTAGAGAGGAGATACTCCCCCTCTCTCCCTATTTATTCCAGTTCCCTCTCCCCATCCCCTTCTCTGATGAAGGGTCTAGGCCCGAAACTTCAGCTTTTGTGATCCTGAGATGCTGCTTGGCCTGCTGTGTTCATCCAGCTCCACACTTTGTTATCTTGGATTCTCCAGGATCTGCAGTTCCCATTATCATGGATTCAATTCAAGCCTTAGGTGAGTATTTGTGTGGAGTTTGCACATTGTTCCTGTGCCGGTAGCAGGGTTCCCCTAGTGCTCTAGTTTCCTCCCACAGTCCAAAGATGCACAGGTTGTGTCGACTGGCTATACTAAATTGCCCATTGTGTCCAGGGATAGCCTGGTTAGGTGAATTAACCATGGGAATTGCAGGGTTACAGGTAGAGAGTAGGGGAATGGGTCTGGGAGGGAGGCTGTTTGGAGGGTCTGTGTGGACTCAATGGGTTGAACAGTGGGGATTCAATGAAGAGATATGGGGAAATCTGAAATCTGAAATATATATGCAAATTTCATTGATGTCTAGTAGCAAAGCCACTCTTAAATTTTAAATATTTTTGGAGGCAAAAGAATGATTATGGAATTGTTAAGGTACAGAAGAAAGACTTGCGGCCCACTGTATCTTCACGTTTTACCTTAGTGTTAATCTCCTGCCTATTTCCTGTTACCATTTGCACTGTTTTTATTTAAATAATCATCCAATACCCTCTTAAATGCCTCGATTCATGCAGTACATTACACTTTAGGAAGTTCATTTCCACACTGTACTTACAGTGTGAAAAGGTTCTTTTCTCATCTTGCATTTACTTCTTTTGCAAATCATTTCACAACTGTGCTCTCTGGTTCTCAATCCATTTACAAGTGGGTGCAGTTTCTCCCTATTTACTCTGTCCAGACTCTTTGTGATTTTGTAAATTTCTATCCAATCTCTTCTTAGCCTTAGAGGGGAGAAAAATACTTCTCCAATCTTTATTCATATGCTAACGTTTCTTATTCCCGGTAGCATTGTTGTAATAGGTCTTCTGCCCTCTCTCTGGTGCATTTACATCCTCATGCAGAACTGTACACAATACTAACTACAGGCAGTACCTGTATACTAGCGTTCTGTATTGCATCCACCTTTTGTATTTTGTTGCCACCTAGCCACTCAAACTACCAATTTGCCAATGTTCTTTTGAAGTTATCCACTCTCTGCCTCACAGTTTACACTTCTCGCAAGCTTTGCATGATCCATAAACTTTGAAACTGTCCTGTAAACACGATGCTCTGAATCATTTATATGTCAAGAAAAGCAATCCCAAACCATGGAGGACTCCAATAGAAACCTTCTTTAGTCCAAGTAGACACATGAACAATAACTTTCTTTATTTTACCTCTCAACCAATCTTGTATCCATGTGACTACTGTCCATTTTATTCCATGACCTATAACTTCCCTCACAAGTCTCTTGGATGACATTATATTGAATGTCTCTTGGAAGTCCATGTAGACAACATCAACAGCTTTGCCCTCATTGACCTTCTCTGTTTCCTCTTATCAAGTTAGCCATGACTTTCCCTAAACAAATTTGTACTAGCTCTTGTGAGTTATTCCAATTTTTCCTCGTGACTACCAATTCTATTTTGAATAATTATTCCCTAATGCTGAAGTTAAATGGACTGATCTGTAATTGCTGGGCCTAATTTGACAACTTTTATTGAGAAAGGGCCTAATGTTTGCAATTCTCCAGTCCTCCAGTACAAACTCCAACTTTGGAGAAGAGTAAAGGATTATTGCCGGGGCTGTTACAATTTCCACACTCACTCACTTCAGTATCCTGGGATACTGACAGTTGACCCAATCTGACTTGTCCTTATCAATTTTAAACCCTTCATGTAACAGTTTTCTTTTCTGTTCCCATTGCTTGTGCAATATTTGCCTTGTAAGTAAAGTCAAACGCAGTGTTTCACTTGAACACCTCAGTAATGTTTCTTGCATCTATGTGTAAATCCCCTGTTTGAACCCTAATTGGCTCAATTTCTCCTATTACCATTCTTTCACTAAATGTAAGCATATAGATAACTTTGAAATTTCCTTTGACATTAGCTGTCAATCCCTTCTTTTTTCCATTATTCTGCTTTACTTCTCATACTTGCTTTGTCACCCCCTTTCTGAACCTTCGACCTTTCCCTTTTGAGAACTGATCTGATAATCCTCAGCTCCACCTTCCTGCTTTAAGCTCGGAACTGTTAATTCCCTTGCTGATTAAAAACCTGATTATCTCATAGAGTCAGACGTCTCGGAAACATGCCCTTTGGCTCAACTAGCCCATGCCGGCCATAATCCCAAACTAGTCCTACTTGCCTGCTCCTGGTTCATATCCCTGCAAACATTTCCTATTCATGTACTTATCCAAATGTCTTTTAAATATTGTAACTGCACATGCATCTCCCACTTCCTCTGGTAGTTCATTCCACACGTGTGTAAAAAAAGTTGCCCTTCAAGCCCCTTTTAAATCATTCTCCTCTCACCTAAAAATTGTGCTCCCCAAAGTTTTGAAATCCCCCACCCTATGGAAAAATACACCCGCCATTGACGTTATCAATACCTTTCATGATTTTATAAACCTCAATAAGGTCACCTCGCAACCTCTGACGTTCCAGTGAAAAAAGGTCCCAGCTTATCCAGCCTCTCCTTATTACTCAAATCCTCCATTCCGAGCAACATCCTGGTAAACCTGTTATGAACCTTCTCCAGCTTAATAATATGAAGATAGTTAACGACCCAGCCTGTACAGCTCTCTGCAGCATGGAATTTCATAGACTCAATACCTGTTAAAATAAGATGTTCCTCCTCATCTCTGTCTAAGACGGGCAACTCTTTGCTCTGAGATTAGGGCCCCTGGTTCTGCAGGGGGAAGCAGCTTTTACCTTGTCAAGCCCACTAAGTATCTTACATGCTTTAATCAGGTCAACTTTAAGCACCAATCAGTACAGACACAACCTACTCACTCTCCTCTTAAGAAACTCCCTCCACACCTGGGATAGACCTAATGAATCTTCTCTGCCCAACCTCCAATTGCAATACATCTTTTCTTAGATAAAGGGACCAACGCTGTATTCTATTTTTGGTCTGACTTTAAATCCACGTCAATGCAATTTTGTCAGGGCTGGACAGATGAAATGTGAGGATGAAGCTATCCCTGGCTGAGAGTTCCAAAACAAGGACTCAGGCCATTTCAGACGGATGAGTAGAAAAACTTTCACCCGGAAAGTGGATAAGCCTGTGAAATCCTTTACCACAGATGATTGAGGAGTCACTGAAAATGTTTGAGAACTAGTAAAGTAGATTTTCAGAGGCCAGAAGTGTCAAGGGGCATGAAACATAGGAATAGGAGTAGGCCATTCAGCCTTTTGAGCCTGTTCCTCCATTTAACACGATCATGGCTGATTGAACACTTCAATGCCTTTTATCCACAATATCCCCATCACCCTTTACACTATTGGTAATCAGAAATTGGGAGAGCATGAGAATATAGCATTGGGCTAGAGGATCAGTCATGATCATATTGAATACTGTGCTGGGCTCAATGGGCCAAATGGCCTACTCCTGTCCCTATTTCATTCTTCTTATGTTTTTAGGAAAGTTTAAACAGGTCTAGACTTAATATCTGAAAGGAGGAGATACTCAGGTAAGCTCAGATTTTATAGCCTTGATACTTTAGGAATGTGAGGAGTGTAATGGGCAGGAGGGAGAGAGGGGAGCATTTGGAAAATAAAAAGGACAAATATCGAAGTCGCACTGAATTTAATGGGAGGACCCCATTCTACACTTCCTCTTCCATTTCCCAAACAGCAGCTGAGCAGACAGACACATTGGCTTCAGTTCATAGAAGGAAACTGGTAGCAGGAAACCTCGAGAATAGATGCTGGAAATTTGAGGGAGGAAGGAGTGAGACATGGGAAATTGACAGGAGGTAGTAGGAGCCTTTCGCGAATGGAAAAGAGCTAGACAATTATGCGAGAATGGAGAGAGAAGCTGCTACAAGCGGAGAAGAAGCCAAAGGTGACCTTAAGGGTACGTGAAAGTACTCTTGTTGCTCCTTGCTCAAATCAAGTGACCTGTGAAGCACATATCACCATAAACTCATATTTTCTATCCCTCTTTTCAGACCTCCTGAGCTCCGGGAAATTCTGCAGCAATGATCAGGTTTTAATCAGACTCTCAACTACGTAATGCAGGTCTGATTGAAATATCTTAATGCTGTGTCCCATCTCTCTGCACTCAGACAGCTGTATGCTACAAAACCTTCTGCCATTAAAATGTTAACAAATATTTCCAGGGTGGGTTGAGGATACGTTCACAATTTCTTAAAGCTTTGATCTGCCAACTGAATATATCTGGTCATCATTAGGAAAACAAATGCTGTTGTCACCTTAGTTACAAAGGGAATGAGACATTACAGAGATCTTGTTGAGACCACCAGTGTGGTACCATAGGCAGCTTTGATTTCCTTACCTAAGGGAGGACATTATTTACTTAGAGAGTGCAAAAAGACTGAAATCTGGGAATGGCAGGCTCTCCTAAGACGAGGAATGTAGCCTAGCCCTTTATTCCACACAGTTTAGGAGAATGAGGTGATATCATGGGAACATTAGAAATTCTTAAGGGGCTTGAAAGTTTAAATATTTCTCTTGGCTAGGGAGTGTAGAACTTAAGGCCACACTTTCAGAATAAGGGGTTGGCCATTTGGAGCTGAACTGAGAAGAGATTTCCTGAATGAGAACGCTCTGCATCTTTGAGTTCTCTTCCCTAGAGAGCTGTGAATGCTCAGTCATTGAGTATCATCAAAACTGAGCTCAATGAGTCTAATATTAAGCGGATCAAGCATTATAGGGACAGCGAATAATGCGAGAGAAGCTGAGTCATGATCTTATTGAATGATAAAGCATGTTGAAAAAATGAACGCCTGCTTCTCCGATTACTTATAACCCCTGGGGATTAATACAGAGGTCATCTTAACTCTAAAGATCAAATGTTAGCAAATAGCTGTAAGGTTCGAACAACTCCAAGTTATAAGGAGGGGTGCTGTACTCTTTCAAATAAGTGATTCACATCATTTCATATTTTAGCACATTTGTAAAATCTTCCATTCAAAATCAACAAAGAATTCGATGACTAAAATTATGCCACTTATCTAAAGTAGTACATCAGGTGAAAGATCCTGTGTGAAACTGATTCAACTAGACTGCAAATACCCCACTTTCAAGCAATCCTAAAGGATATTAATTCAGAAGGACCACATGATTCACATTGAAACACTGAGCACAACATTGATAACACCCTACTCAATATAGTCAGATTCTACCACACTTGGAAAGAAAGGCACATTTCCTGTTGTGCTGTTAATTCCCGTTTTTAAGTGGGAACACTGCCCTCCTTTATATGTGATTAGCTCAAACATTGAGGACTGTTTTATGCCAATTTTTTGCTGTGCAAAGTTCTTCAGAAAGAGTTTTCTTGACCTGATCTGAGGCAAAAACATGGGTGGTAAATATTGCCGCCACTGTGCATTAGTAGTGAGCGGAGTGAATGTTGAAGGTGGTAGATGCAGTGCTAATCAAGCAGGCTGCTTTGTCATTCATGGTGTCAAACTTCTTCACTGTAACCACGCCCATCCAGACAAATTTGTGTCGCATACAGAGAGCATGGTTAAAGAGGCATTTGGCCGCTTGTATTCATTGCTCAATCCTTTAAGTATAGGAGTTGCAATGTTATGTTGAGATTGTACAGGACATTGGTGAAGCCTCTTCTAGAATACAGTGATAACACAGTGTGGAGCTGGAGGAACACAGCAGGCCAAGCAGCAAGAGAGGAGCAGGAAAACTGATGTTTTGCGGTGGGACTCTTCTTCAGAAATTTCTGAATTTTGGAAGAAAAATCCAGGCCCGAAATGTCAGCTTTCCTGCTCCCCTGATGCTGCCTGGCCTGCTGTGTCCCTCCAGCTTGGCACTGTGTTATCCCTGACTCCAGCATTGGCAGTTCTTACTATTTCTGGAATACAGTGTCCAGTTCTGATCACCCAGTCATGGGAAGAATATTATCAAGCTGAAGAGGGTTCAGAAGAGATTTATCAGGATGTTGTTGGGTATAGAAGGTCTGAATTTTTAAGCAAGGCTGGATTGGTTGGGACATTTTTTAGTGGAGTGTAGGAAGTTGAGAGGTGACCTGACAGAAGTTTATAAAATAATGAGAGGCACAGAGAGAGTTAATGATAGTTGTCTTTCTCCAAAGATGGGGAATTTCGAGACTAGGGGACAAGTTTTAAGGTGAGAGTAGAGAGATTTAAAAAAGACAGAAGAAGCAATTTTTTTAGACATAGCGTGTTTCATGTGTGGAATGAACTTCCTGAGGAAGTGATGGATGCGGGTATAATTATAATGACACCCATGCGGGTATAATTATAAAAGACATTTTAATGGATATATGAATAGGAAATGTTTGGAGGGATATGTACCAGGAGCTGGCAGGTGGGACTAGTTTAGTTTGCGATTATGTTTGGAATGGACTAGTTGGGCCTAAGGGTCTGTTTTCATGCTATATGACCCTATGACTCTAAGTGGAGACTATTCTATCCCACTCCTGACTTGTGCCTTGTACATGGCAGACAGGCTTTGATGAGACAGGATGTGAGTCACTCCCCACAGAATTCCTAGTTCCTCTCTGACCTGTTCTTGTAGCTACAGTATTTATATTGCTGGCCCAGCTCCGTTTCTCACCATTGGTAATCCCTAGGATGGTGATAGTGGGAGACCTAGTGATGACAATGACACTGATCATCAAAGAGCGATTGTTCAATTCTCTCTTGTTAGAGCCGATAATTGTCTTGCGCTAATGTGGCGGGAATGTTTTGTATGCACCATCTGGAATTCATCTGATGCCTACATTAATATATAGTGCAGTGTGGTTTTGGCACAGAATAAGCATGTTTACACATTACTTGGCATATTGAACACTTCATTGCTTGTTTTATGGCTTTATAATGGATGCAGTGTTCTTGACTTTCTGTGCTATGAAATAATAGAACATTAGGGGGCATTATTGTGTTCTCTGTGGTGAATGAATGATATTAGTCATTCCTTACACTTGGCTGTGCTTGCAGCCTTTCTACTTTCTACTGGCCTGCTTCCATAATGTAAGGATTCCATGATTCTGTGATACTGGAAGTTACTGTAAATTAGCGCGGCATGCTTAGCAGAGGATCTAAATATGGCAAGTTATAGAGTTACCTTCAATTAATCAGATCGAAGAATCACTAGTGAGCTGTGCAGAGACTGAATCAGGAAATGCCAATTAGATTCTTAATTCAATACCAAATCAGGTTCAGAAGTGAAATAAAGAGTAGGAAGTAAAGTGAGATGAAAAGAGAGTAATCAAATATATATACATGAAAAGTCAACATTTTTGAAAGGTAAAATTTCAACAATATTTGAAACCTAAAGGAATAAGATTCCACACTTTTAAAAGTGCCAGAGAAAACACATGCAACATGCCTCATTGCCTACAGCCTGGTGGCTGTGACCTCCGTAACTGTGGAGTGCTTAAAGAGGTTAGTGATGATTCATATCAACTCCACGCTCCTAGCCTGATTTGATCCTTTGCTTTTCACCAGGCTGCAACAGATCCACAACAGACGCTACCTCCCTGACCCTACAGTCATCCCTGGAACATCCGGATCACACAGATACCTATGTCAGGCTCCAACTTATTGACTACAGTTCTGCCTTCAACACCATAAATCCAAACAAATCCATCTTCAAACTCTGGGACCGAAACCTCTGCTCGCCCCACTGTAACTGGATCCTTGACTTCCTGACCCACAGATCGCAGTCAGTAAGGATGAACGGCAACACTTCCTCTGCAATAAGCCTCAACACCGGTGCCCTGTAAAGCTGTGTACTCAGCCCCCCTACTGTACTCCTTATATACACACAACTCTGTAACTAAATTCCACACCTACTCCATTTACAAGTTTGCTGATGTTGTAGGTTGGATCCGAAACAACAACAAGATAGAGTACAAGAAAGAGATAGAGAGTTTAATGGCATGGTCTAAAAACAACAATCTCTCCATCAATGTCAGCAAAATGAGGGAGAGGGTTATTGACTTCAGGAAGCGGAGTGGAGGGCATGTGCCAGTCTGTATCAATGGCGCTGAAGTAGAGATGGTCAAGAGTGTTAGGTTCCTGGGAGTATCGATCATCAACAATCCGTCTTGGACCCCCCAATGTCGATACGCCAGACAAGAAAGCACAAACAGTGTCTCTGTTTGTAGGAGGCTACGGAAATTCAGCATGCCCATAAAAATTTGTAACAATTTTTACAGATGCATAGAAAGGATCCAACCTGGATGCATAGCAACTTGACAGTGGCAACTGCTTTTCCCAAGACCACAAGAAACTACACTGAGTTGTGAACACAGCCCAGTCCATCAAACAAACCAGCCTTCCAACCATTGACTCCACCTATACTTCCTGCTGCCTCGGTAAAGCAACCAACATAATCAAAGGCCCCTCACAGCTTGGTTACCCTCTGTTCCACCCTCTTCTGTCAAGCAGAAGATATAAAAGGTTGAAAACACATACCAAAAGATTGAGGAACACCTTCTTTCCCACTGTTGCCAGACTTTTGACTGGACCTCTAAAATGTTAATGTTAATCCTTCTCTCTCTGCACCTTCTCTGTGGCTGTAGCACTGTACTCTGCACTCTGCTACCCTGATGCACTGTGCATGGTACGATCTGCTTATATAGCATACAATACAACACTTTTCACTGTTTCTTGGTAGATGTGACAATAATAAATCAAATCAAGTCAAATCAAATGTTAATTTTTGGTACTTAAAGTTTTGTTTGGCCATAATCAAATCATATCAAGCCATCAACACATTACAACAATATTTGCCTCACAATGGACAAGATGTAAGACTTTCTGGTGAAGTTAGTGGGAACCTATATTGCAACTACAGCAATTCTGTGCCCTTCCATGTCCATAAATGCTGACTGTGTTTGCTAAGTTATTGTCGTGAAGTTTTAGAGGTACAGGTTACCACAGTACAACTTCCTACAATGTGTGTAAAACTGTGCATGTGCAGTCACCATAAGATGTGGTCCAATTAAAACTTGAACAATGGAGTGTATGGCTAGCTTCAATTTTATTCCTCCTGAAAATGCAGCCCATAGTGAGACTGAAGTGATTTTGTTGAACCTTGTAGCAATACTGATGTAAATGGCTGACATTGCATTCTGATTGTCTTGTGCTCTGAGTTTCTTCTGATTGGCTGCATAAGTCTCAGAACCTCTTCATCACTCTTACCTGTCAAAAAAGAATGGGTTGGAGTTTTATGACTTCCCAAAGCATCAAATAAATCCTCATTCCCTTGTTTAACACCTTATGAAAGTACATATGAGAATCTAGCTCCCAGGGCCTAGGGATGATGACATCTGACTCAATGTCTAGATATCTTTTACTGCTCATTTTAGAGTCATAGAGTCCTACAGTATGGAGACAGGCCCTTCAGCCCAAACTGGACCATGCCACCAAAATGTCCATCCATTTTAATTCCACTTCCATGCACTTGGCCCATATCCTCCTAAACCCCTCCTATCCACATATTTGATAAGTATTTTGGTGGTGTATTTTGATAAGTTAATTAATTAACCATTAATTTTATTACCGTCAAGATGATGAGTGAGTATATGACGCTTCCTCTTAGAGCATCAGAAATAAAAGCCAGACCACAAGTTCTTTCAGTAAATGTTACATATTAATTACAAGCGATAACTAAAAGCTGGTGTGATTGTGAGTATTTATTAGATATGCGTAAATGCAATCAAAGTTAACTGGTAGTTGAGTGGCAGGATATTAATGGGCAGCGTGATTGAACAAAACAAGCAACAACATTCAGGCAGGAAATTCAGTGGTTCACTGTTAATCAACACTAGCAGATGGTAAGCATTAACCACAGCACCATCTGAGACTGTAAATTGGTGAGATTGTTTCAAGAGTAATTCCTTAGATAGCTGACAATTAACAGCCTTGAATAACCAGTCTACCAAATAGCCCAACCCTGCCTGTCTGTTTTAGAATGCTCTGACTTTACACAATCCTCACTACCAGTGATGCGATTAATCTAATCTCTCTTCTTCCTTGGGAAAGAAGTGCTGGCTTCTAGAATGCTGAGTCAGCAACTCTCTTTATGGCAAACTTATCTGTTTCATTTGGATCTTTTATTTTGACTGAACTCATAATAAATATGGGATCATATCTGAGGTCCAATTTTCTATATCCCTGTTCATATAGCTCTGGTTCATCAGTATATCAGAGTATTTTCCTGGTATTGTGACATTGCTGCCTTACAGCACCAGAGAACCTGGGTTCAATTCTACCCTTGGGCGGCCATCTGTGTGGGTTTCCTCCAGGTGCGCTGGTTTCCTTCCACAGTCCAAAGATGTGCAGCCAGGTGGATAGGCCATGCTAAATTGCTCATAGTGTCCAGGGATGTGCAGGTAAGGTGGGTTATCCATGCAAAATACAGGGATAGCGAATGGGATGCTGTTTGGAGGGTGGTGCCAACCTGATGGGCCAAATGGCCTGCTTCTACACTTTAGGGATTCTATAGGTGTAAACATTAGACTTGTAAGCAAAGGTAGCTTTATTGACAAATTTTCATAAAAGTTAAATTGTAGCCTCATTTCAGGAGGAAGAAATGAGACTGTGACCTTTAATTCCCCATTCAACAATACTCTCATGTCTCTTTATGTGTTTCTGATATACCCATGATCCTAAATAATCCTGAGTCTGCTAGGAATTAGACCAACAACAAATTTTAGATTCCTAATGAGATTTGCAATGCAGATCACTTATGCTTGCAAGAAGCTGCATATATTCATATTTGCAGGGACTTCTGGGTGTTTTTTTTAAATTGAACAAACACATGGGGTCTTAGTGGCCTGGTGTATTTTCATGGTAACACCTTGACCATTTGGAGTCAACTTACCCACCAGTTGACACCCTTTGATCGTTGAATATAAATTGTTGTTCCTTTCGAAATTTGACGTTCCTGCTTTTGTTCTGACGAGTGCAAAATGAAAGCTTTCAAAAGCGTGTCCTTTTATCAGCAATTCTCATGTTCATGAGTCATGATGTGGAGGTACCAGTGTTAGACCAGGGTGGACAAAGTCAGAAGTCACTTGATACCAGGTTATAGTCCACCAGGTTTATTTGAAATCAGAAGCTTTCAGAGTGCTGCTCCTTTGTCTGGTGAAGTCACCCAACCTCGTGGCTACCATCGACACTGCAAACTGCCAACTCAAAGTGGAGAGGATCTCCAAGAAGATCACGCATAGACATAGATGTCAAGTTTCTACAGAGATGCAAGAGAACAGGCAAGGTCCTGAAGGAAACTACAGATCACAAACCTACTCAAGTCAACCCATAACACTGACTACACCGAGAGGCTGTGCCATCACACATCTTGCATGCTCCCTAACCATCTTGTATGCCAGCTCTACAGTAGCTGCTATGACTTTGAAATCAAAATAGAGTCCATATTCTCAGCTTGCACGCAGAAAACAGCTGACCAGCTATGAGACACTACTGAGCACTTCACCTGACGAAGGAGCAGCACTTCAAAAGCTTGTGATTTCAAATAAACCTATTGGACTATAACTTGACGTCATGTGACTTCTGACCAGGTTCATAGGTTTTAGAGGTATAACTTTTAGTTTTAGTTTTAATAATTGAAATGTATATGTAATATTGGTGGGGGAATAAAACCATGATGAACACCTAGAGACAGAAAAAGCACAGAGATTCAATGATAATATCAATTCAAAAGGTAGTTCATGTTTACCAGACAATAGTAGACTATATGAGTGAAAGGCTTAATACAGCAGGCTGTTCTACTTTGCTAAAGAGCTGGGGACATAATGTCTGCCGTTATTTGTGTCAAAAAATACAATGTATTCATATTGTGTAGTGATTGGAACACTGGTAGCTGGGTGGATCTCATAGTTTATGAGTTTTCTGATTGGGGCTGTTAACCTGGGCCAATCAAGGAGCCCTGGATGACAGATAGAAACAGGGGATTGGGAATCTCCTTACTTCAGGGACTGACTCCGAGCTGCCTGGTTACAGCCAACGTGCGGTGCACTTGTAAATAATGCATGACTTGCTCACAGGATATCAGCCTACGTACAGTTATTTCATGTGGTTTTCCATAATTAGGGAAAGCTTTGGAAACAGAAGAGAGTTCATTTACATTGCTGCTTGGGAACAGACCATGTGTGTAACATTGCCATAGAGATGGGTGGAGCTTAGTGAGATTTCTGTTTTAAGTAACCATTGTGAATGCAGTTAGATTTAGCCAGTAGGCTAGGATAGGAAGAGAACAGACTATGTCAATTCTGTGTCTTGTGTAGCTTGTAACTCTTGGAAGTTAAGAGTTAAAGTCACCTTCAAGGGCAACTAGGGATGGGCAAGAAGTGCTGGTCAACCAGCGATGCCCACATCCCACAAACAAATAAAAACAAAACCTGATATACAGCACGCACTAGATCTATTGTCTACGACACACACACACACTGAGATAAAGAGCTGGTATTCAGAATAAGGCAATATTGGAAAGGAAACAGATGATTGGAAGAACTGTTCAGCTAGAAACTAGAGGAAGAAATTAACACTAATCCCCAATAAACATCAGTTAACCTCATTGCCATTGGAATTGTAGAAATAATCATCTGGGCTGCAGGTTGGAACCATAGCAGTAGAATGCTGTAAATCAAGGGTTTTCTGATGTTTCGCTCACAACACAAGGGGTCTTTGCTAAAGCTGTGGAGGCAAGAGTTGTGTGGTCATACAGAGATTGGAGGAATTCTTAGTCCAAAGTTAATGGAAGGACCCCAGTTAAATCTTGTACTTCAGTGAATATTGAAGAGAAACCAGAATGAATTCAGGGGAGCAGCAGAGCCATGGAGTCAGACAGCACAGAAACTGACACTTCAGTCCATGCCAAACGTAATCCCAAACTAATCTAGCCCCACTTGCCTGCTCCTAGCCCATACCCCTCCAAACCTTTCCTATTCATGTGTTTATCCAAATGTCTTTTAAACATTGTAGTCATACCACTTCCTTAGGAAGTACATTCCACATGCAAACCACCCTCTGTGTAAAAAAAAAAATCGCCTCGTAAGTCTTTTTTAAATCTCTCTCCTCTCACCTTTAAAACGTACCCTCTAATCTTGAAATCCCCAATTCTAAGGAAACGACACTACCACTAACTCTGTCTATATCTCTCATTATTTTATAAAATTCTATCAGGCCGCCTCAACCTCCTACGCTCCAGTGAAAAATGTTATCCTATCCAACCTTTCTTTATAACTCAAATCCTCCATACCCAGCAACATCCTGACAAATCTCTTCTGAATGCTCTCCAGCTTGACAATATCCTTCCTATAATAAGGTGACCAGAACTTGACGCTACTCTAAAAGAGGCCTCATCGATGTCCTGTACTACGTCAACATGACTTCCCATCTGCTATACTCAAAGGACTGAGCCATAAAGGCAAATGTGCCAAATGCCTTTTTAGCCATATGTGATGCAAACTTCAAAGAATCACATATCTGCACCTAGCTCCCTCTGTTCTACAACACTACCCTACTAGGCCCTACCATTAACTGTATAAGTCCTTGTTTGTTGTACCAAAATGCAATACTTCACATTTATCCAGATTGAACTCCATCTGCCACTTTTCAGCACAGGGCCCAGAAAAAGTCATCAAACATTAAATATTTAAGACAGAGAAGTCCTTGGCAGGAAATAGAAAGTGGTACTGGGTTCAGAGCATAAACGTTGATCAGCTGTATTGTTAATAGTCCTACCTTTGTTTAATAATTTTTTATTTACGGTAAAGTTTATTTTTGTCAAAGAAATGTAAAATCTTGTGGCTTAGTTCTGTCATTTACATTTCTTCTTTAAATGTTAAGAACCCTTATCAGGATTGTAGCTCTATCAAAGTGACCAAATTCTTTTGCTGCAGGGAAGTTATTTGGCAACTTGGCAAATGTTATAGTTTTTAGCCTGAAAATCTTTTCAATAAGAATTGATAACCATTGTCTTCTTTTAAATGATTCCTTTCCCTCTTTTGTTAGCCATGAGTGGATCACTTTGCCGGGAATTTTATATTTATTAATAAATCATATTACTTTTGCATATTTTACAGTATAAATAAAACAAAATACAATGAGAAGCTTCCAATTGTTGCCATGATCTGGCATCATTTTGAATAATTTTAAAATAAGGATTAAAAAAAGAAAGATACAACTCAAAGAGTGGCCATCGGTCTGAACCAGCTCATCACTAATGATACCTGCACTGCCATCCTTCCTCCACTGCTTCTCTGCCACCTACCAAACAATGTTGAAGTTGCTGATCCCTTGACGCCAGCTTTCGCCACTGAGCCTACCTTATCGAAGTCATGTTCACTGATTCAGGAGCTGCCAATTCCTATGCCAGATCCTGTGTTTAAAGTAATTAAGGGTTCACTCAAGATGTTATCTATCTAGACTTCCAAAAGGCCTTTGATACGGGGCCTCACGGGAGGCTGCTGAGCAAAGTGTTCGAGGTGAGCTACTGGCTTGGATTGAGGATTGGCTGTCTGACAGAAGGCAGAGAGTTGGGATAAAAGGCTCTTTTTCGGAATGGCAACCGGTGACAAGTGGTGTCCTGCAGGGTTCAGTGTTGGGGCCGCAGTTGTTCACCTTATATATTAATGATCTGGATGAAGGGACTGGGGCATTCTGGCGAAGTTTGCCAATGACACGAAGAAAGGTGGACAGGCAGGTAGTACTGAGGAGATGGGGAGGCTGCAGAAAGATTTAGTGATAATGGGAACTGCAGATGCTGGAGAATCCAAGATAATAAATGTGAGGTTGGATGAACACAGCAGGCCCAGCAGCATCTCAGGAGCACAAAAGTTGACGTTTCAGACCTAGACCCTTCATCAGAGAGGGGGATGGGGTGAGGGTTCTGGAATAAATAGGGAGAGGGGGGAGGCGGACCGAAGATGGAGAGAAAAGAAGATAGGTGGAGGGGAGAGTATAGATGGGGAGGTAGGGAGTGGATACCTGTCCGTCATCCCTGGACTGACCTATCCCCTCCCTACCTCCCCACTTATACTCTCCTCTCCACCTATCTTCTTTTCCCTCCATCTTCGGTCTGCCTCCCCCTCTCTCCCTATTTATTCCAGAACCCTCACCCCATCTCCCTTTTTGATGAAGGGTCTAGGCCCAAAACGTCAGCTTTTGTGCTCCTGAGATGCTGCTGGGCCTGCTGTGTTCATCCAGCCTCACATTTTATTATCTGCAGAAAGATTTAGACAGTTTAGGAGAGTGGTCCAGGAAATGGCGGATGAAATTCCACGTGAGCAAATGAGAGGTTTTGCACTTGGAAAAAAGAATACAGGCATGGACTATTTCCTAAACGGTGAGAAAACTCGTAAAGCAGAAGTACAAAGGGATCTGGGAGTGCTGGTCCAGGATTCTCTGAAAGTTAATATGCAGGTAGAGTCCGCGATTAAGAAAGTGAATGTAATGTTGTCATTTATCTCAAGAGGGTTGGAATATAAAAGCAGTGATGTGCTTCTGAGGCTTTATAAAGCTTTAGTTAGGCCCCATTTAGAATACTGTGTCTAATTTTGAGCCCCACACCTCAAGGACATACTAGCCCTGGAGCGTGTCCAGCAGAGATTCCCACGGATGATCCCTGGTAGATGAGCTAAGGATCCTGGGATTGTACTCATTAGAGTTTAGAAGGTTGAGGGGAGATCTAATAGAAACTTATAAGATAATGTATGGCTTAGAAAGGGTAGACGCTGGAAAGTTGTTTCCATTAGGCGGGGAGACTAGGGCCCGTGGGCACAGCCTTAGAATTACAGGGGGTAAATTTAAAACAGAAATGAGGAGACATTTCTTCAGCCAGAGAGTGGTGGGCTTGTGGAATTCACTGCCACGGAGTGCAGTGGAGGCCGGGATGTTAGATGCTTTCAAGGCAGAGATCGACAAATTCTTGATCTCATAAGGAATCAAGGGCTACGGGGAGAGTGCGGGTAAGTGGAGTTGAAATGCCCATCAGCCATGATTTAAATGGTGGAGTAAATCTACAATCAGAGGGCTATGAAATATGCGATTTATCTGTTATTCAATCAGGCTGAAAATTCATTGGGAACATGTTTAATTAGTCTGACTGGATCTATAACTGAAAGAAGATTAATCCTGGTGCAAGAGGAGAATTACAATACCTGCACCAATAAGTGAATCAATAACGAATCAATAATAATGAGACATGGGTGTCACTGGCTGGCCAGATGCTGCTTGGCCTGCTGTGTTCTTCCAGCTCCACACCTTGCTATCCCAGTATTTATTGCCTGTTTCTATTTGTCGTTGAGAGGATGGTGCTGAGCTGTCTTCTAGAGCCTCTGCAGTCCTTGTGATGTAGGTGGAACATTTGTGTACAACATTCATTCACGCAGACTGTAGCTTTCATGATTTTTGATAGCTTATGTACTGTAAACATTATATATATGTGTATAAGACGTTTCTTTTTCTAATGTACTCAATATGTGCTTTTCCAATATTCTGCACCTGTAAGACTTTTTCAAAGTCTTTTGTTTTGGTTTCTTTCTTCTCAAGAATTTTGTACATTTCTTTGTCCCCCAAAATCCAGAGAATATCAGCTCAGTCTACACAATCTCTTTCTGTTGTATAAAGCGTTATGGACCTGAAAGGGGTAATCTGAGGAGTGTATTAAGTATCACCCACTATGATCATGTGTTAAGGACAGGGTGGGAGACAGCACAGGATCTCAAAGGAGTAAGGTCTACCAACCATGTCCTTCTCACAGCCTCTGCAAAAATTTCCATCATTTCAATATAACTTGTGCTTCGTTCCTACGATGCAATATATATCTTTAGTAAAGCTTCCTTAGTCTTACTCACTAATCCCTTTGAAATAAATGCTCATGCACCATATGAATTCCAGATTGATTGCTGCCCATGCATGTTAACACCTTGTGATTTTGGGAAGGTGATTATTACACCTGGCATTATCACTGAGCTGTGATTCTGGGCTTGGTCCTGAGACCCAAGTAATTTGCTAGGGATCCAGGTTCAAACCCAGCCACAGCAGATGGTGGAGTCTGATTTAATTTAAAATGTACAATTACAAGTCTAACAATGGCAATGAACCCATTGTCAACTCTGATAGGGCAGAAACCCATCAGGTTCATTAATGTCCGTCAGGAAAGGAAACTGCCATCCTTACCGGATGTGACTCCAGACCGTCAGAAATGTGGTTGACTCTTACCTGCCCACAGGACAATACGTGCTGGCTCAGCCAACCAGGCCCTCATTCCATGAATGAATTAAAAAAAGCACACACATCAATGGCAAAATCTGAGTTCCAACATTGTCACATCCTTTATATTTAGAATGATTCTGCATTTCTACTTTCCCTATCAAAGTGGATAGCAGTGGAGTGTATTTGGCATATGCTTGTCAGTCTACTTTTCTTATGTCTATCCCATTACAACATCTGTCTGTCCACCTTTCTGCTCATTCTCTTGCACAGCTTTATATTATTGGCAACCATGTATGCATTACCCAGTCCCCTTATTGAAATCATTGATATAATTTGGAAGTGTCTGAGGATCAGGCACTGATCCTTGTGCCAGTCTACTGCTTGCAATCTGAAAACTTAAAAATTGGCTGGTTATTTCTACTTCCATTTTCTGTCCCTAAACCAATTGCCAGTCCAAGCTAATACGTTCCCACCAATCTCATGGGTCTTAGCTTAATCTAACATACCTCTATCAAGCAAAGGTGAGAGGCATGGACAAGGTGAATAGAAAACAACTTTTCCTCTTGATTGAAGGGCCAATGACAAGGAGGCTTAACATCAAAGTGAATGGAAGGTGGTTTAGAGGGCATTTGAGGAAAACGCTTTACACCCGGAGTGTGGTGAGAGCCTAGAATGGGCTGACTGGGAGGATCATTGAGGTGGGAAACCACACAACCTTTAAAAAGCACTTGAATAATCACCTGACGTGTCCTAACATTTAAGGCTATGGGCTTAGTGCATGAAAGTGGGACTAGTGCAGTTAATATCGCAAACTTTTAATTGAACCGATACTTTATGAACCAAAACTCTTGATAAACCAGCAAAGGTTATATACCTCAAATATCATACGTTTACTGTATTATTGTGATCTCCACAGTATCCTAGTAAATGGGAAGGCTCTCAGCTGTAGGTTTTATTTAAGGCAAACTTGTACTATTATTAAAGTGATTTATACTGTAAATAAGTGATTTATGCTGTAAGTCTGCATTACATTTCTATTACTTAGTGTGTGCTTTTACATTGATCATGTGAACCTCATGATCAACTAGAATATTTGATCAATGGGTATTCTCCTGGTCCCACAGGTGCCTGTTAGTAAAGAGTTTGCTGTTGTTTATTTTTTGGACGAACATACTTAATGGGTTGAAGGGCCTTTTCTGTACTGTATGATTCTATAAATGCTGCCTTCTTGACGCATGTCATTGCGTCTTCTGCCAGACAATGAAGACTGCTCATTTTTTATTTGTTCTGGGAGGTCATGTATGCCAGCGCCATTTTCATCAGTGAAAGCCTTGGCTACAGTGATGCACAAAACAAATGCTCAGGCATATTTGTCTAGTACAGCTGACTTCAATTGGTCCTATTATTCCAGAATTGAGGTGGATGCATGAAATATAATCCCTACAGTGTGGGAGCAGGCAATTTGGCCTATCAAGTCCACCCCAATCCCTCTGAAGAGCATCCCACCCATCCCTGTAGCCCTGCATGTTCCCATGGCTAATCCATCTGGTCTACGCGTCCCTGGACACAATGGGGCAATTTAGCACGGCCAATCCACCTAACCTGCACATCTTTGGACTGTGGGAGGAAACCCGAGCACCTGGGGAAACCCTGCACAGACACAGAGAGAATGTGCAAACTCCACACAGACAGTCACCCGAGGGTGGAATCAAACCCGGGTCCCTGGTGCTGTGGGGCAGCTGTGCTAATCACTGAGCCACTGTGCTGCCCTAGTAGGCATCCATCACATTGTCAGGCCTTCATTCACCTTGCTTATGTCTTCAGCTTTCCTGGGAAGTAAGAGACTGTGAGGCATCTAATCAATGATAGGGAAATGGGGAGGCAACGGCCTAGTAGTATTATTGCTGGACAGTTATTTGAGAGACCCAGGAAATGTTCTGGGGACCTGGGTTCCACCATGGCAGATGGTGGAATTTGAATTTAATGAAAAAAATATGGAATTAAGAATCTAATGATGACATGAATCCATTGTCAGTAAAACCCATCTGGTTTGCTGAAGTCATTTAGGGAAGGAAATTGCCATCCTCGCCCAGTCTGGCCTACATATGATGCCAGACCTACAGTAATATGGTTCACTCTTAACTGCCCTCTGGGCAATAAAATGCTGCCCTAGCCAGCCTTGCCCTCATCCCATTCGTAAATAAAAATATGATGGAAATGATTGCGTTCCGTTGGAATGTCGAGGGCTGGTGCCAGTGGAACTGAAGAAGACGATCAATCAATCAATGAATTCTGAGAGTTTAGCCGGAAGCAGAAAATCATCCTTAAAAATCCAAGAAAAAAGAAATGCAACCCAAATTGCCCTTGGAGGCTCAATGAATCATTTTACTCAGCCCTTATCATTTACTCCAGCACCTTTGGATCCCCATTATATGTGGTTCTCATTAACATATTCTCAAGAAAAAAACCATAAAGAACATTAGGATCACTACCTAAACATTATACAAATAATATTTTAAAAAAAACACTCCTGCCAGATTCTGGTGGGAGCTTCCAACACCTGTGGCAAATCGCTCCAGAAGGCTTTGGCTTGGAGTGTAGGTATATATCCATCTCAAAATTGATCAGTTGTCCCCTCCCCTGCAGCCTTTTTGTGCTCATACCTAGGACATGAGAGACTGATGCTGGCACTGAAATCTCCTCTAATACACACGCGCACACACACGTGAGTCTTGTTTATTTAACACACATGTATATGAATGTGCTGTTTGAGATTAATTATTGCTTAAAGAAGATATGAGTGTTTCAGAATGAGTTATGTATTCTTTTGGAACAGCTCCATTGCTTGGGGTGGAAAGAGTGATGCAAGATGAAGAAGAATTTGAGAGTGCTTCTCAAGTGTCAGGCCCTGTAAGTAGATTGAATTACAGGTGGCTTGTCTATTGTGATGGATGATCAGTCATGATAAACCTACTTACCAAATCCGTTACCAGCGTGAAGTTTTGTTTGAATTGAATATTTGGTTAAATGTTATTACCCCCGGTATTATACAAGCCTATTTTTGCATGATAAAATCAATAACACCCAGATACAACAACTTGCTGGAAGCAGCTTACTTACAGGAAATTGATAGAGAATCTCCAGAATCATTGAAGAATAAATATTTTTGTTTTGCAGAATGAGTACTTTTCTGCCTTTGCGGTTTATTTTGTCAACAGAAAAGTGGGGCAATTTTTCAAGCGAATGTTGTATCCTCAGTTATTGCGATTCTAAGTGGATATCTTGGCTAACATTTTCACAATTTTGTTTATGTGTGTTTAAAACTAAACGAACATGAAAGAAAGCTTTCATTTATATGGCACCTTTAATTTCCTGAGGACCCTCCGAAGTTCTCACAGGCAGTTAAGTACTTTTTAGTGTTGTCTGTGTTGAACTGTTGGCAAATATAACATCAATTAACAGCAATGGTGTGCAAACAGCAATTATATAGTTAACGTGGCATGGAAAAAATGGACAATTTAGAAACTCAATTAAAAGATGCTCGTGTGACACAGTGATATTGTTCCTACCTCTGACATAAAACATCAATATCCAGGCCCCATCTACTTCAGAGGTGACACCATGTGTCTGAATGGGTTAATTAGGAATAACTAGAATTGAAGTCCCATGAAGCAAGCCACAGGCCCATGGTAATGTTCAGGGAATAAATTGTTAACTTTGCTTTCTCTCCACAGATGCCATCAGACTTGTTGAGTTTCTCTAGCAATTTCTGTTTTTGCTTACGTGCTGGGGACATAGATTCAAATCCCATCAGGTCAGCTGATTGAGTTTAAATCAAATTAATACAAATCTCAAGTTGAAAACTAATTTCAGTATTGGTGACCATCAAACACCAGTTGGCTCATTCATGTTTTTATTTTGGAAGGAAGCTGCTTTCCTTACCTGGTCTAGACTACCTGGACTCAAGGACCACAGAAATGTGTTTGGTTCTGAACTGCACTCTTAAGTGGCCATCAGGTTACTCAATTCCAGCGTAATTTGGAAGGAGCAACAATTACAGGCGTTGTTCAGATGCCCAGATGCCACAAAAGAATAATAAACCCAATACCATGTTGTGACACACCTCAGTGGAAGTGGGGCTTGAACCCAGAAATACAAGCACTGCCTTTGCATTGCAAGAACCAGATATTAATTTGCACTTAAGTTCCACCAATCGCTGCGGTGGATAGTATCGCTAAATTACCATTCCCTTCAGGAAAATGTTAATTAAAAATACTTTGATTGAGAATCTAATGTTGTAGGCTGAGGGGAAAAATGTCAGCGAGATCATCAGGAGAATCCAAATTTTGATCTGTAAGACCATAAGACGTAGAAGCAGAAAATGGCCATCTAGCCCATCAAATCTTTTTTGGCATTCAGTGGGGGATTCAGTGATGGTAACACTATTGAATGTCAAGGGGCAGTGGTTAAATAGTTTCCTATTGCGATGGTCATAGACTGGCACTTGTGTGGTATGAATGTTACTTTCCACTTGTCGGCCCAAGCCAGGATATTATCCAGGCTGTTAAACGTACACCATTAAATGTAGACTGGGCAGAGTGTGTGCTCTAATCAAGTTCTGTACAAGTCTGACATAACTGATTTTCAATTCTCTCCCTCTAGATACGAACCCCAGTGTTTTGCTTATGTTTTTAATAATTTAGTAATCTGTGTTTCATTATCTGTGGAACTGTATACCTCGGTACCTCAGTTTCTGCGCCCAGTTCAGACTCTTGTCTCCCAGAAAGTAGGTTGCAGTCTGACTCCTATAAAAAAGCATCATATCAATTAATGTTCAATTTCCCTGCCCATTCTGCAAGTTTATCAACACCATCTTGCATTTTGTTGCAGACTTTCTCAGCATTAACTATTCGGTTGAATTTCAGCCCAAAATATTGTAATTATGCATCTTTTTCTGAGTCAAAGTCTTTCATGTAGATAGCAGCCTTATGAAACCCCATTTCCAACATTCAGCTAACCTGGGTAAAAAAAAACTGAAGTATGACCATGAAATAACAGCATCTATCTCAAAGTATATCCACGGTCATTCACATCTATTCATATGGAGCAGACTAAGTTTAGTTTAAATGGCATTAGTGTGCTCTGACATGTTGGGTAAATTATGGTTCCAATTTGTTTGCGACAAGTTTCTGGCAAAATGTTCTACCGCCCTATTTTACCCTGTTCAGCAACTCACAATTTCCTACTGTCTGTAGGAGGATATCGCTTTTATATTCTTTTCCTCCGACAATATACCCCAACACTCTCTTTGATTTTTTTAAATTGCTTCATCATTCCAAATATTCAAAGCAATATGAATGCCAACTTTGTCAAGCTGCTTGTAATTTGATAACATAAAGAAGATAAATGGTTTAGATGCGAGCATGGGATGTATCGTTAGTATCTGATGACACCAAAACTGGTGGCATCATGGACAATAAAGAAGATTATCTCGGAATGCATTTAATCTTTGATCAGATGGGCCAATGGTCTAAGGTGTGGCAGATGGAGTTTAAGTTAAATAAATGTGAGGTATTGCATTTTGGTAAGGCAAACCAGGGATGGACTTATACAGTAATTGGTAGGGTCCTAGGGTGTGTGGCTGGACAAAGAGACTTAGGGATGCAGGTGCATAGTTACTTGAGAGTGGATAGGGAGACAAGGTTGTGAAGAGGGCATATGGCGCACTTGCCTTCATTAGTCATTATTGAATATAAGAGTGGAGTTGTCATGTTGAGGTTGTACAAGATATTGGTGAGGTCCCTTTTTAGATTCGTGATAATGGGAACTGTAGATGCTGGAGAATCTGAGATAATAAAATGTGAGGCTGGATGAACACAGCAGACCCAGCAGCATCTCAGGAGCACAAAAGCTGACGTTTCGGGCCTAGACCCTTCATCAGAGAGCCTTTTTAGATTACTGCTTTCAGTTCTGGTTACACTTCTGTCGGCAGCATGTTGTTGAACTTGTGAAGGTGCAGAAAAGATTTACCAGGATGTTGCTGGGACTGAAGGGTTAGAGTTATAGAGAGAGGCCGAACGGGCTGGGGCTGTGTTCTCTTGAGTGTCGGAGACTGAAAGGTGACTGAAGAGTTTAATAACGTCGTGAGGAGCATCGATTGAGTGAATAGCCAAGGTCTGTTTCCTACAGTCAGCGAGTCCAAAACTGGAGAGCATAGGTTTAAAATGAGAGGGGAAAGCTTTAAAAAAGATGTGCGATAGTATTATCATGCATGGAGTGGTGTGTGTACGGAATGAGCTGCCAGAGGAAGTGGTGGAGCCTGGTACAATTACAACATGTAAAATACATCTGGATGGTATCTGAATAGGAAGGGTTTAGGGAAGTATAGGTCAAATGCGGGCCAATGGGACTAGGTCATTTGAGATGCCTGGTTGGCATGGATAAGTTGGAATGAAGGGTCTGTTTCTGTGCTGTGTGCCCCAATGACTCCAAGTGCAGATGCTGAAAATCTGAAAGAGAAACAGAAAATTCTGGAGAAACTCAGGAGGCCTGGCAGCATGAGTGGAAAGAGAAAGAGTCAATATTTCAAATCCTCCTTTGGAACCAGTTCCAGCAATTTCTGTTTTTATTTGTAATTTGAACTTGCCTGTTGTGTATTAATGATGGATATTTTTGGCCAACATTCTGTAAAATAAACTGATAAGAATTTTCCTTCTGTTATTCACCCAGTTACTTGATTAATGAATTTCAATCGTCACATTTTTCTTCATTATAAATTTCAAATTATCGGTTTTCATTAGAATCATTTTCCACTGCATGTAACACGGTGTTGCTAGCATCTCTTCAAATCTGCACCTTTATGAAATGTCAGTAATATAACTGGACATACTCTGATCACTGTCCCAAGCAAACACTGGTTGAAGACTGGTTGTATTCTCATTAACCTACCATAGTATTATTTCTGATATTTGATGGTAGCTTTCTAATGTAAGATTTGGAGGATGAATAAGAAAACTGGAACAAAATTGACAAAGGGCAAACACCATTTCCTATTTGCTACCTGCAGAAAAATGCAGATCCCTTAAAATTAGGCCAGAGGTTCCCTTAGCTCCCCACCTTAACCCTGGTATGAAATTGGTGGAAGCTGCAGATCAAATGGAGTCAATGTTTGGGAAAGACTCCAGCGAGGTCATGTTCATCTATGAAAGACAACATGTAAGGCCAGAAATCAGCTCAGTCATCATTAAAAACTGGAATAACTGTGGATGCTGTAAATCAGAAAGAAAAACAGAAAAGCTCACAAGTCTGGAAGCATCTGTGGAGCGAAATCAGAGTTAACGTTTCGGGTCAAGTGACCCTCCCTCAGTTCCAATTACATGGTCAAATAGCCTTTTGGCATTCCCAGTTTACAAACATGCAAGCTGGAGAGTGGCTTGGTGGCTCAGGGATCAGCACTGCTGCCTCACAGCACCAGCAACCTGGGTTCAATTCCACCCTGATGGAATTGGTACATTCTCCCTGTGTCAGCGTGGGTTTCCTCCAGGTGCTCCAGTTTCCTCCTGCAGTTCAAAGATATGCAGTTTGGGTGGATTGGCCCTGATAAATTACCCACAGTGTGCAATAGGGATGTTCAGGCTAGGTGGATTTGCGATAGGATGTGCAGGGTTGGGGCCCTGGGTCTGGGTGGAATGCTTTTTGAAGGATTAGTGTGGACTCAATAGGCTGAATTGCCTGCTTCCACACTGGAGGCATTCTTTATTTGATTTCCCTGTGTATTCAATTATCCCTCATCTGAGTTACATGGAAAACTAATTAAAAGCCTATAAAATTTCAGAATCCCACTCTGTAGGTTCACCTATTAGTCAAATATCAATGAATGGACATTTGTGGAATTGTACTTCAATATAAATCAGTGCCCATCTTGAGAGGAAGGGAATGTAGGAATAGGTTCTTGATCCTTTTCAGACTATTCAATGAGATCTTGGTTGATCTGTGACCCAATGTCTTATATCTGCCATTGCTCATATTCCTTAGTATCTTTCAGTGACAAAAGTCTAGCAATTTTAGTTTTAAATTCAATAATTAGTCTGACACAATTCATGTTCATATGAATAAATTATTCCTAATTTCACTCACAAAAAGACTGACTTCAATTTTTAGATGATACCCTGCTGCTGTGACATTTCCCAAACAGACAAAACAACTTTTGCTTACCAAACCGTTTCCACTATCAGCAGTAGATGCAGATTTAGTTGTTAATTTTAAATCTAACCGAATACATCCTGCAAGCATAAAAAGGGAAATGGCCACAAGCAGATCTATATAGTTAAAATACAGATCAACCATGATCTCATTGAATGGCAGAACAGACTCAAGGGGCTGAATGGCTTACTCCTGTTTCTGTGTTACTGCTCGATGTGTTCCCTTCTGTATTTTTAAACCTTCCATTAAATCACCCCTTAATCTACTAAATTCTAATTTGTTTATCTCTCCTCGTAGTTCAACCATTGGTCTCCAGGTACCATTCTAGGAAATCTATGTTGCATTCTCTCAATTCCATTTTTTCCTCTCCTAGACATGACACCTAGCACTGTGGTCTGCATTCCAGGTCTGGTCTAACCAGGGCTTTGTACAATTGAAGCATAACTTCTGCACGTTGCCTTCTGTTCCTCTCAAGACCATTTTGATTATTTCAGCAAACGGTGCATTTAAATGAACGCGTGAAAGTGAATTGTAAGATGTATAACCTCATTTTCTGTACATACAGCGGCGGCCGTTCTGGGAAACATGTCTGCCTCCTAACCAAAGTGGAGAATCTTTGAGTCAGAAACAGCCAAAAGATTTCATGGCCTCAAAAGAACAGTCAGCAGTGGAGAAACGTCTCACTAGTATGTACAAATTCCACCTCTTTACAGTGTTATTCAATAAAATACACTGGTAAAATTTTCGTAATATTTACCTATCAGTGCTTTAATAACTGTGAAAAAATGTGCATGTGTAAATTATGAACTATTACATAAAGACAGTATTGGGATTGTATCCATTTGTAAAGAGATTGACTCTGAGAAATCTTAGTTACCTATCTACGAGACCGTTGCTGCTGCTTACCCTGCCGCAGTACTAGAACAGAATAGAATCCCTACAGTGTGGAAACAGGCCCCTCGGCCCAACAAGTCCACACCGACCTTCAGAACATTCCACCCAGACCCATCCCCACCTAATCTACACATCCCTGACCACAATGGGGCCATTTAGCATGACTAATCCACCTAGTCTGCACATTTTTGGACTGTGGGTGGAAACTGGAGCACCTGGAGGAAAACCCACGCAGAAATGGGGAGAATGTGCAAACTCCACACAGTCTCCCAAGAGTGGAATCGAACTCAGGTTCCTGGAGCTGTGAGGCAGCAGTGGTAACCACTGAACCACCGTGCTGCCAATTATTGTCAATTTGGTGTTAATACATTAATATACATGAGGATGGCAGAAATATTTGAATTTAGCAGTCTCAGATTATCGCAAAGAAGCAATCTTACACAAGATTTTAAAATAATTATTGGGAAACTGCAGTTTGAAAATGATTCATAAACTAGATAAGTAGGAAAATCATGTGACCCATGAAAGGTGAGAATGGTTTATCGATTGTGGAGGTTTGAATTGGAAGTGGTTCAGAGTGAGCATTGGCCTCTGTAGCTGGTGATGACAGCCATATTTACTGTGAACATAAAGTCACATTCAGGCCAGAGCCAGTAAGGACAGCAGATTTCCTTCTTGAAAAGACATCAGTGAACCAAATAGGTTTTTATGGTAATCAATTATAGCTTCATGATCACCATTACCGTGTGGCAATTTTTAAAAAAATTCCAGACTTATTAATTGAGTTCAAATTCTACCAGATAACATCATGAGAATTGAGCTCATGTCCTCAGAGCAATAACCTTGGCCTCTTGATTGCTAGTTCAGTGAAATTGTCGCAATACCATCACCCTCCCTTACTGTGTTTGACTGGATGTGGCATCAAAGCATTCTTATGACAAATGAAGTCAATAGGAATCATAGGGAAACTCTTCAATGGCTAGCATTGACAATGGCCTATCCCAGAGTAGTTGTTGTATATCAATCATCTCAGTCCTAGAACAGCAGTGCATATGATCTTCAGGGTCCTGTCCCAGGTCCAACCATCTTCATGAGTGACCTTCCCTGAATAGATTTCTGGGCTATCAACCAAGCTTCTGAGAGCTCAGAAATCCATTAGTCTTGTGAAACACCTGAGCCCTTACCTGTCTGACAACTCTGACACTCTGACCTCTGTTTCACACTGCTTAAACTATCTATATCAAGAACTCCAGAATTGCTGGTTTGGAAAAATAAGGAAGTGGTTTGTAAATGGAACTTGAATATGCATACAGTCCCTGGGTTGTGAACAGGTTCCATTTTGGAGTTGTCTACAAGTTGAGTTGTATGCAAATTGGAACACAATGCCGTATAATGTAAAGTAGCCAGGTGCAAGTTCAAGAAAATGTTTATGTGTCATATCCTTAAAATCGTACTCCTCTATGTAATCATACCTATAAATCCAAGAATTTGTAAATCTAAAGTTCATAAATTGGGGAACCCCTATCCAACAATGTTACTACCTTAGGTTTCCAGATAACTCCAGTTACATATTTGATTTGATTTATTATTATCACATATATCTAGGTACAGCGAAAGGTTTTGTTTTGCGTGCAGTAGGGCAGATCATATCATACAAAATGCATTAGGGTAATAGAACAGAGCGTGGAATACAATGTTATGCCTGCAGAGAAGATGCTCCAAGAGCATGATCAACATTAAGTTTACAATTTGAGAAGTCTGTTCAGAAGTGTAATAACTGCAGGGAAGAAGTTGTTATTGAATCTGTTGGTACATGTTTTAGCTTTTGTATCTTCTGCCTGATGGAAGAGGTTGGAAGAGATTATAACTGGGGTGTAAGGGGTCTTTGATTATGTTGGCTGCTTTTATGGAGCAGTGAGAGGTGTAGATGGACTCAATGGATGGAAAGTTGGCTTCCATGATAGTCTGTGTTCACAACTCTCTGTAATTTCTTATAGTCCTGGGCAGAGCAGTTGCCATACAAGCTGTGATGCATCCAGATAGAATGCTTTCAATGGTGGAAACTAACCCCAGTTCATGCAGGCAGACTCCATCAAAATCATATATTATTCCAAGTAAAGGTAATTATCAAAAACAGTGGCCCAATAAAATAAATCTTATGATATGCTGGGATTCTGCACATCCTAGACGTGACATTTGTTAAAACACTAACTAAACTCTACTGGAATCACTCAGGACAACATTTATTTCTGTGTCTTCTTTTATGTGAACCCCCTTTCTCTATTTATCTGTCTCCCATTGCTAACAATTTTAATTGGAAGATTTTCATCACATTGTGTATTTTTTGAAATTTACTGTTTTCCGGTGCGATAACTAAATAGAACTCAATTTTCTATTATAGAACCTGACAAGGATCTTGCTGCAAAGACATTAGCAACGGATTCTGAAATGCAAAGCGGTTTGGATATGCAAAATAAGTTACCCATGTCAAATTACCGTGGAGATCTTTCCCAAGCTCTGGGTCAAAATTCAAGACCTCAGACACCGCCAAGTCTTTTTGGGAAAGAGATTCCACCTTGGAGCCAAAGAGGTAAATTATCACTGAGCTTCAGTCATCAGAACAGGAGAGAGGAGTTCCCCAGCAACCAGTATAACAGGCCTCAAACACCATTAACTCAAGGAAGCCGACCTGCAACTCCTAACAGTCAATTACTTCAAACTGCACCTTCTAACAACCCTGGCAATAAAGTAGAAATCTTCAACAATTCAAATAGGATGGCTTTGCCGATCAGTCATGCTGGAAGACAACATTGTTCTCCAGCTAAACAGGCTGGCAAAAATGCTGACAATCCTTTGCAACGGAGCCATTTGTCTGAGGTGAGAATATATAGATCACTTGGATCTCTGGTAGTAACTTACTTAAAAATGAAGAAAATCTGCAAAATGTATTTGAAAATTAAATTTTCTGCCACACAAACTAACTTCAGAGAAAACTGTCAGCAAATAATTGAAGATTCAGGAAAATTGGATAAATCGTATTTTCATATAAAAGAAATTAGGTTAAATTGATATTAATGAGAAGCGTTATCTTCCTACAAAAAAAGTCCTTGAACTCTCTCCCTAATGCCATTGTAGGAAGGGCAACAAGGGATGAGTAGATGATCTAGTCAGCAACACCCAGATCGCTTGAATGAAGAAAATATTTCCAATAAAAGAAAGTGGTTCAAGAAAACACAATCTGAGTATTTATTTTCAAATGGAATATGATAAATATCAGTATAAATTGCTTTACCTTTAATCTTCATTGAGCTACTTTCCTTCTTGGTGTTGTTGTACTTGATCATAAATGCAACACTTGCATCATCACCATAAAGGGAGGAATCTTGTACCTACACCCTTTCCACCCTGCTGCCGATTGTGCTCTTTAAGTGGGAAATTAATGCCCATTCTTGGGTTGAGGGTGTTGCTGACTAGGCCAGCATTTTTAGCCAAGAGGGCAGTTAAGTGTAGAGTCACATGAGGATGGGATCAGCTAAGGATGACAGTTTCCCTCCCCAAAGGGCCAAATGAGTTTCCTGACAATCAACAATGGTTTCGTCATCACCATTAGGCTTCTATTTCCAGATATTTATTAAATTCAAATTTCACTATCTGCTGTGGCAGGATTTGTACCCTGGTCTCTGGAACGTTACCTGGTTCTCTGAATTAATAGATAATCCCACTAAGCCATCAGCTGCCCTTAAATAGCACAGCTTGTAGTCTGTTTCTAATGTTCTATATTGCAGTCGGCATTCAATTGAGGAAAGTACTGTCATTCTAAGTTCCTTCTATTCATTTAGTGGATGTGAGCATCACTGACTGGGCCAGCATTTATTAACCATCCCTAACTTCCCTTGAGAAGGTAGTGGTGAGCTGCCTTCTTGAATCACTGCAGTCCTTGGAGTGCAGGTACACCCCACAATGCTGTTAGGGGAAATGTTCCCGTATTTTGAACCAGCAACACTGAGGGAATGGTGCTGTATTTCCAAGTCAGGATCGTGAGTGGATTGAAGAGAACCTTGCAAATGATGATGCTCCCATGTAAATGCTATCCTTGACCTATTAGATAGTAGAGGGGTGCATATTTGGAAGGTATTGTCTGAGGATCTTTGGTAAATTTTTGCATCTTATAGATGGTACACACTGCCGCTACTGAACGTTGGTGGTGGAGGGAGTGGATACATATCGATGTGGTGCCAATCAAAGGGGTTGCTTGGTCCTGGATTGTGTCAGTCTTCTTGAGTGTTATTGATCTGTATCCATCGGGGCAAGTGGGCAGCATTCCATCGCACTCCTGACACCTGCCTTGTAGATGATTGGCAGGCTCTGGGGAATCAGGAGGTGAATTTGCTTCAGTATTCCTAGCCTCTGATCTGCTGTTGTAGCCACTATGTTTGTGTGGCAAATCCAGTGGGTTTCTGGCCAATGGGCAGTGGCTGGATGGTCTCTTATTAGGGATAGTCACTTCATGGAATTTGCATGACATGAATGTTACGTGTCAGCCAAGCCTGGATATTGTCCAGATCTTGCCACATTTGGATGTGGGTGTCACTCACTGTTCTCTGTTTTTATGTTAAAAACATGGTCAAACTTATTATTAGCCTTGAGTTTGCCTATAGTATGAGCCGCAGGTCAGTTTCTTATCAGACTAAGCTAAATGGTCAGACATGTATAATCAAACTTTCCAAAGACCCGCAGAGTTTTCATGGGCTAGCCCCATTAAAGAGTTAAGGTCAACGTATCAATTCGATTATAAGGTTTCTAGGTTTTCAATGAACTCGGATCCATTGTCTACCTTCAGAGATTGATGGAGCTATCAGCTTCCTGCAAGCATAATGTGGGTAGATAGCTGACCCTTTGTTACCAGTTCATGTTCAGAGGCAGAAGTTCTACGCCCTTATTGTCTCACTATTTTACAGTGTTCATACAATCAATCCTTGGTGTGAAAATCTGCAAGTGTGGTGGTTTAACTTTAAATATACAAGAAAGTATTTTTTTTTTAAATAATTTATCAACTTTTTCATGCCTCATCATTCAGTCAGACTTTTCTCCCCGTCTCTGTACTGAGCACCTGTATCAAAGTCACTAAAATTGTTCTTTGTAACAGTGATAAGTTATCCTTCTCTATCTTTCTCGGCCTGTCTGCGGCCTTTAAAATTGTTGATGACACCATCCTCCTCCAATGCTTCTTCATTATCGACCAGCTCCCTGCTTTCATTTCTGATCTTGTTAATTGTAACCAGGGAATCCTGTTGGTTTGGCGTCAGTGATAATGGGAACTACAGATGCTGGGGAATCCAAGGTAACAAAGTGTGGAGCTGGATGAACACAGCAGGCCAAGCAGCATCTCAGGAGCACAAAGGTTGTTGGCTTCTCTACTGGCTTTTGCACTGTTTCCACTGGTTTCCATGCGACTCTAGCCTTGGCTGCCTCCTCTTGGTCATCTGTGTGGGGTCCCTTGGCAACCATAATCTAAACACATGTCGTCAGATGCTATATAAATGCAAGGCATTGTAGTAAGACTGGAGGAGATTTTAGAGACAGGAAGGGACAATGCCATGGAAAGATTTGGAGTTAGGAGGAACATTTTAAAATTGAGATCCAATGAGCATAGAGGTAATGGTCAATGGAACTTAGTGCAAGTTAGATTACAGGCAGCAGAGTTTTGGATGAAGTCAATGAGTTTGTAAGATGTGTAACCAGCTCGGAGACCATGGAAGCAATAAGTAATAAAAGTGTGGATGAGCTTTCCAGCAGTAGATGGCCTGAGGAGGCGTTGGGTCCATGGGTCCCTTTTTGTTACTGCCGTGGATGGAGTTGACTTGGTTCATGGAAGACATTTCAGGTTGGAAATTTAATTCGTGTTCACGGGAGCAAGTTGCTGCTAATCTGAATTGTCTGTTATTTCCCAACTTTTCCTGTGTAGCAATTCTGTTATTTCACACAAAATTATATTGGATAAACACCTTCCGATTGCCAACCAAATGACACCACCTCTGGTAACCAACCATTTTAACTCCCCTTCCCACTCCCTGGGCGACATGTCCACCCTGGGCCTCCACCAGTGTCACAATGACACCACCTGGAAACTGGAGGAGCAGCACCACATATTCTGCCTCAGGAGCCGACAGCCCAATGGCCCAAATATGGACTTTACCAGTTTCAAAATCTCCCCACCCCCACCCTTCTCCACTTTGGGAAACAGACACTGACTATGCATCCCACATTGTGTCAACACTAGTCAATTTGCCTTATTTTCTTGCCCTGTGTTGCGGGGTCCTGCAATTCTCCAAACTATTGCGTTTTACCTTCGCCTCAATACGGACAAATAAAACTTTCATCTAAATGAAGTGAAGGGTTTTTGTCTCTTCCAACATATTTCCCCAAAATCAGTGACAAATTGGGCAATAGTCACCCATCACAGCTAGACTTGCTGAGCAGCATGGGCAGCCAATCCTGCAATTCTTTCAATTTATAGTTCTCATTCCTGTTTTAAAATTTCTTCTCGGTCTTGCCCCTCTCATTATACTCCTCCACGCCGAGGACTTTTGTTCTTCGACTCAAGCCTCTCATTGGTGTTTATCCTTCTCATCATTTAGGCCCCACCCTCTGTAATTTCTTCTGTAAACATCTTACTTTACCTTAACATTTTTAAGACCCTCATTAACGCATAGGCTTTTGAGTAAACTTCTACGTATCATCCCTTTGGTTTGACATCCATTTTTACTTGAGTGCAGATAGAATTGTATTTCTGAAGAAGGGTCTTGTCCCGAAAAGCCGGGTTTCCTGCTCCTCTGATGCTCCCTAGCCTGGTGTATTCCTCCAGCTCTACACTGTGTTACCTCAGACTCCAGCATTGACAGTTCTTACTATCTCTAATAGAATAGTAGAGTTGTACAGCAAAGAAATGGATGTTTTGATCCAACTAGTCCATGCTAGTGATATCCTGAATTAACCTAGCCCCATTTGCTGGCTTTTGGCCCACATCCTTTTTCATGCTTCCTATTTATATACTCATCCAGATGCCTTTTAACTATTGTAATTGTACCAGCCTCCACCACTTACTGTGGCAGCTCATTCCATACATGTACCAGCTTCTGTGTGAAAAAGTTGCCCCGAAGTTTTCTTTCAATATTTCCCCTCCTACTTTAAACCTATGCCCTCTAGTTTTGGGCTCCACTACTGTGGGGAAAAAACCTTGGCTATTCACCCCATCCATGCCGTTCATGATTTTATAAGCCTCTATAAAGTCAACCCTCAGCCTCAATGCCCCAGGGAAAATAACCCCAGCCTATTGAGCTTCTCTCTACAGCTCAGACACTCGAACCCTGGAAACACCCTTGTAAACCCTTTTATGAACACTTTCAAGCTTCACAACATCCTTCCTATAGCAGGGAAACCAGAAGTGAACATGGTACTCCAAAAGTGGCCTACCAACGTCCTGTACAGTTGCAACAAAAAAAAACCCCAACTCCTATATTCAATGCATGGACCAATAACGGCAAACATATCAAACACATTCTACACTACCCTGTCAAGCTCCAAGTGAACTTCTAAGGAAATATGAATCTGCGTCCCAAGGTCTCTTTGTTTGGCAACACTCTCCAGGATACTACCATTAAGTATATAAATTCTATCCTGATTTGCCTCACCAAAATGCAATACCTCATCTATCTTTCCTATCCAAATGAAATTATCTGTATTAAACTCCATCTGCCACTTCCCAGCCCATCGAACCATCCGATCAAGATCCCATTGTACTCTGAGGTAACCTTCTTCACTATCCACTACACCACCAGTTTTGATATTAACGGCACATGTGCATCCTATATTCACGTCCAAACCATTTATATAAATGACAAAAATCAGTGGACCCAGCATTGATCCTTGTAGCGCACAAGATCATAGGCTTCAAGTCTAAAAAGCAACCCACAACCACCACCCTCTGTCTCCTACCATCAAGCCAGTTCTGTATCCAATTGGCTAGCTCTCCCTGGATCCTATGTGATCTAATCTTGCTAACCAGCATACCCAGTGGAACCTTGTGGAACGCCTTGCTGAAGTCTCGCTGTAACGACAGAATAGAAATCGGTATTTTGAGGTCCAGGTTTGGGGAACTGTGTGGATCTTGAGGATATTGTTGTTAACACAGAGAAAAGAGGAGCAAGGAGGGCTTCAGCTGCTTTTAGGATGATTTGATTTGATTTGATTTATCATTATCACACATACTGCGACACGGTGAAAAGTATTTTTAATGTGCTAACCAGGCAAATCATATTACTTAAATACATCGGGCTAATAGAACAGAATGGCGAATATAGTGTTACAGCTACAGAGAAGGTGCAGAGAGAGATCAACTTAAAGATATAGAACATAGAACATTACAGCACAGTACAGGCCCTTGGCCATCGATGTTGTGCCGACCCGTCATATCGATCTGAAGCCCATCTAACCTACACTATTCCATTTACGTCCATATGCTTATCCAATGACGACTTAAATGTACCTAAAGTTGGCGAATCTACTACCAACTACCAATATATGGGACGTTTGTTCAAAAGGCTGATAACAGCAGGGAAGAAGCTGTTCATAAATCTGTTGGTACGTGTTTTCAAACTTTTGTGTCGTCTGCCTAATGGAAGAGGGTGGAAGAAAGTATAATTGGGGTGGGAGGGGTCTTTGATTATGTTGGCTGCTTTCCTGAAGCAGCAGGAAGTTTAGATGGAGTATATGACCAAAATATATGGCTGCCAAATTCTGTGAAAATACCATGTCCTCTTCAACATGTGGATAGGCATCTGCTCCAGATAGACTCCGAGTGGTGTAGGTGCCCAGTAAAGCTATAGAAAATGAAAGGATGTCCTCTTGACCTCACAGACTTTGGAGCTTTGACTATATGCTTCCTGTTACTGATTCCAAAATATAGATGCTGTCAATTTTCAATCCCATTCTGCAAAGTAACATTCACCTGTTTCAAATGGAATTTCCTGTTGATTTTTTAAAAAATTTAAGTAATTCAGTTTTGTTGCTGGTCAAAAATTGTGTCTATGAAGCAAAAAAAATCAGTTTCTATAAAACATTATGGAGGGCGTAGGAAATAAATCTGTTTCTGTGCAGTACTTCCATAAACAGTACAATGATACGTAAAAGCTGTCCATTATGTCAGTCAAATAATCAATAATTATTCTCATAGTTGGCAGTTTACCACAATTTGAATTTGAATTTAATAAGAAAGATGTGTGTAACTCCAGGTCTTAAGAATCAACATTTATTTTAAATCAAGCAGATAAATAATTGTAGCAATGTATACAGAAGAGAGTAGATTTAATGTTTGTGAAAGAAACAATGTATTAAATAGAAAACTGAATGCAATTTACTGAAATTACAACCTAATGAGGAAAATAATTGATTCTGGAGCAGTCAGTATTAGGAACATTCATTTTTGCATATGTAAGATTGCATGTACCGATCCCTTCATAACTGATGCATTGTTTAGGCTGGTTATTTGATTTGTATTTTCGCTGAGGGCAGTTCTTTATTTTGTTTTTTTAATTTTAAAAGAGAGTTCAGTGTAGTCTTGGCAGTGGGTTCCTTGGTGTTATTAACTCCAGCAGAGAACTTCAGCAAACATTCACAGGCAAACTTCCCATGCGTTATTTAATGTGGGATAGGACTTTGCGATTTTATTTAAAACAGAAACATGTGTGTTAATTTGTACGGAGGGAAAAAGCAGTCAGATGTGATATCCCGAAGTAAAGTTTGAGTCACGTCAGTGTCTGTTTTCAATTTTACTTGGAAACCTTTTGATGCTTTAACCCATTGAGAATGATGCCGAACAATTTACACATTGACCAAAAAAAAAATAGGTTGGACAAATCAATTTGGCTTCATAATGCAAAAGAAGCCAGTTGGTCAGAATACCAACAACAGACTATAGAGGCCAATCGCTGGGTTGCAAACATGTTCCAATCTGGAATCTGTTTCACAAATGGAATTGTACACAAGTTGGAATACAATGCACTACAATAAAAAAGAGCTGTTTGTAAGTACAGGAAATGATCAAATGTCAAGTCCCAATGTGGCCTCCTCTACCTTGGAGAAACTAAACACAGGCTGGGTGACTGCTTTGCAGCACGCCTCTGGTCCGTGCACAAGCATGACCCTGATTTTCCCTTAGTCAGCATTTTAATGCTGCATCCTGCTCGCGCGCCCACATGTCTGCCCTTGGCATGCTGCAGTGCTCCAGTGAAACACAGCGCAAACTGGAAGAACAACATCTTCAGATCTTCAGATCCGCACTTTACAGCCTTCTGGACTTAATATTGATTTCAACATCTTCAGATCGTGAACTCATTCCCATTCCTTCCCATTCTTTTTACTGGTTGTATTCTCTGTCTCTGTGTCTGTCCTCCCTCCCCTTCCCCCTACTCCAGTGGGACTGTCCTTTCCAGTCTGGCAGTTATACGCGCCAGTGTTCTGCCATTTTCATATTCTGATCACTTAATCTGAACTGTCAAGATCCTTTCTCCCCCAGTACTCCAACACCACCCCAGCTATAGCATAAATGCTGTCCCCTCCACACTTCACTTCAGCTCTGATGAAGATTCATCTCGGCTCAGAACATGAGCTTGCTCTCTCTCCATGGATGTTGCCTGATCCACTGTGATCTCCAGCATTTTTTGTTTTCCATTTAAAATTACATGCCTGTATGCGATCGCATTCATAAGTATTAGCGTCTGTAAATTGCACATTCACAAGCCGGAGACTGCGTCTACACTGCAAAATCGGACAGGAACATAAAAATGGGGACAGATGGGAATTAACCTGCACCCAGTGCAGGCAGACTTTGTCCTGGCTATTGGTTTGCATGATAGTGATTTGTACTGAGTGGTAAGCATACAACTGAGTTACCACATGCCTTTGCATTCTCGTCTCTGAATCGGCAGACCACAGGTTCAAGGGGTCAAAGTTCCAGTTCCACTCCAAAACTGTAAGCATAAAATTTAAGCGAACGTTTCAGTGCAGTACTAGAGTACATACCCAGAGTACTCAACCATTCCTCATATAACATGGCCTTCATTCCTGGGATCATTCTTGTAAACCTCTCTGGAGCTCTTCCAGCACCAGCACATGTCCCTTTGATATGGATCCCAAAACTGCTCACAACATTCCAAATGTGGTTTTGCCACAGTCTTATACAGCCTCAGCAGTACATCTCTGCACTTGTATTCTAGCCCTCTTAAATTAAATGTACACGTTGCATTTGCCTTCCTGACTGCCAACTGAACCTGCATGTTAACCTTGCGAGAATCCTGAACTAGGACTCCTAAGCCCCTTTGTGCTTCAGATTTCCAAAGCCTCTCTCCATATAGAAAACAGTTTGTGCCTCTATTCTTCCGACCTAAATGCATAAACTCACACTTTCCCACATTGTATTCCATCTGCCACATTTTTGTGCATTCTCTTAGCCTTTCCAAGACCTTCTGCAGCCTCCCTGTTTCTTCAACACTATCTATCCCTCCACCTATCTTAGTGTCATCTGCAAACTTAACACATGCCCTTAGTTCATCCATCTAGATCTTTAATAGGAAGCTTGAATAGTTGTGGCCCCAACACAGACTTCTGGGGAACTCCACTAGTCACCAGTTGCCATCCTGAAAAAGACCCCTTTAACCCCCGCTCTTTTCCCTCTGCCCATCAGACAATCCCCTATCCATGCCACATCAAAGACTGAGTGCTCATGATTTAAGGGACACATATTCACAGGGATAGAGGATTACAAACAGGAAAGCAGGCAGTAGGATAAATGGGTCATTTTCACATTGGCAAGTTGTAACTTGTGGATTGTCACAGGGGTTGGTATTGGAATCTTAATTATTTGCAATCTTTGTCAATATCTGAGATGAAGGGACCATGTGTGCAGTTACTAAATGGGCTAGTAATACAAAGATGGTTTGAGCAGTATGTTCTAGAGACAACATCAGGAGTTGCAAAAGAATATAGATAGGTTAAGTGAGGGCAAAAATTTGGCAGATGGAGCATAACATGGAAATATGTGAACTTGTTCGCTTTGGCAGGAAGAATAGAATAGTAATGCAGTATTTAAACAGAAAGAGAATCATAGAACTCTGCAGTATATAAGAATTTGGGTATCCATGTACATGAATCATAAACAGTTGATATGCATGGCCAAGCAACCGATTACTAAAGCAAGTGGTCTCCCCACTCAAGAAAATACATAATTGCGTTAGCGGCAGTTTAGAAAAGATTCATTCCACTGATTCCTAGGATGAGGGAGTTACTTTAGGTAGAAACCTTGGACACCTTGGATCTGTATCCATTGGGGTTTGGAGAACGAGAGATGATGCAATTGGAATAGTTAGTTGGTTGTTTTTCGACTGGTGTGGATATGATGGGCCAAAGGGTCTTTTTCTGTGCTGTAGATCTCTATGACTCTACCATATTGAAACATAAAAGATCAATTTTTTAATTCATTTGCGGATGAGGCATTGCCGGGCTAGGCCAGCACCTATTGCCCAAAACAGCTGGTAGTTAAGACTCAACCATATTTGCTGTGGGTCTGGAGTCACATGTTGTCCAGATGAGGTAAGGATGGCAGTTCCCTTTCCTTACAGACATTAGTGAATCAGACGAGCTTTTCCCGTAACAATCAATGGGAATGGATTCATGATTGTCATTAGGCTCTTAACTCCACATTCTTATTGAATTCAAATTCCATCATCCGCTATTGCCAGATTCGAACCCAGGTCCCCAGAATATTCCCTGGGTGTCTGGCCAGAGTACCCACTAGGCCATCACTTTCCCTTGAGGAGATTCGACAGTCAGTGCTGAGAAGATATTTATCTCTAGCGTAGAGATTAGAACGAAGCAATGTAGTTTAAAAATAAGATGCTCTTGTATTTCAGATGGTATGTGTGAATTTTCTCCTTTCAGATCCTACTTTTTCATGAATTTCAGGAATTCTCATCCCCAGAGAGTAGTACTGGTAGGCCCATTGAACATTTATAAAGCTGAGTGTGGTCGATTCTTAACTCAATCGGAAGTCAAACATGGAAAATAGAGTTGAGGTCACAAACAGATCAGCCATGATCATATGAAATACACAGCAGGTTCAAGGGGCTGAGTGGCCTGCTTCTGCCCTTACGTTGTATGTTTGTAGTATGATTTTTCATTCAGCAAATACAAGATTTTCCGACATTTTGTGAAGTACATGAATAGAAAGGTTTTGAAGGGATATGGGCCAAGCATGGGCAGGTGGGACCAGTTTACTTTGGGAAAATGGTCAGCATGAACTGGTTGGTCTGAAGAGTCTGTTTCCTGTATGAGTTGTGAAACACAGTTTGAAATAAGATGTAAAATTATATATCGCTCATATTTATGATAAGGAATTAATGACTGCCATATTCTTTTTGCCAAAATATTATAATTCAAATGCAATGATGTCAACATAGTTCCAGCAAGGGTCTGGAAGATTTTAAAAATAATACTTCAAGGTAATGTATCTGACGTGGCTTCATAAGATTTTGTTTCATTTCTGTTCCAAAATGTGAGCACCAAATTTAGGCTGGAACTTCTCTTAAATGCTGAAGCATTATCAAAGGTGCAGTCTTTCAGATGAGATGCTAAACTGAGTCCCTGCCTGTCCTCTGAGGCTGATTGCACAATATTATTAAAAGATGTGTAGGAAAGTTTGCTGGCCAACAATTCTCTGTCAAAAACAAAAATGGAAATTTCTGGAAAATCTCAGCAGGGGTCTGGCAGCATCTGTGGAAAGAAATCAGTTAATGTTTTGGGCCAGTGACCCTTCCTCAGAACTCAACCTGAAACATTAACTCTGATTTCTCTCCACAGATGCTGCCAGACCTGCTGAGATTTTCCAGAAATTTCTGTTTTTTTTTCTGATTTCCATGTACACAGTTGTTTCGGTTTTTACATATATCTGTCAAACTGTAGCAGCAGAGAAACATTAATCACACACTCGCCTCATTACTGTTGTGGAATCTTTGCATTGTAGGTATTTTTCATTTATTGCAAAGTACATTGGGGTAAATATAAAAGTATAACATTTACTTTGAGGTAAATGTCATACTTTTATTTCTTCATTAATTTAAAAATCAAGTTATTTCTTATCATTGTCTATAATAAATAAACTGAAATAAATTAACTGAATTTTTGAGGATCATACATTACAGGAGTCCATTTGGCCCATTGTGTCTGTACCAGCTCCTGAAAGATCTAGTCCCATTCTCCAGCCCAATCTCTATAGCCCACTAAATTCATCACTCTCAAATATGTATCCAACTCTCCTTTGAAACTTCCCATGGGATCCACCAGCACCACTCTCCGAGGTCGTGCATTCCAAATCCTAACACCTCTCTGAGTAAAGAAGTTTCTCCTTATCGCGCTCCTAGCTTTCCTGCTGACAATCTAGAAATTATGACCCCTAGTTACTGTCGTACAAACAAGCGGAAACAGAATACCCTTCTTTACCCTGTCAAAATGTTCATCATTTTAAGCATCTCAATAAGATCACTTCTTAATCTTCTCCATTCCGAGGAGAATAAGTCCAACCTCTCTAATCTTTTCCTGTATCTAAAATCCTTCATGCCTTGAGAATGCAAGTAACAATATATTTGTTTTATAATAAAGCAAAGAACTGCAGATGCCAAAGATCTGAAACAAAAACAGAAATCGCTGGAGATAAGACGGTGTGGAGCTGGAGGAACGCAGCAGGCCAGGCAGCATCAGAGGAGCAAGCAAGTTGACATTTCGGGTCAGGAACCTTCTTCTGAAATAGGGGAGCAGGAATGGAATTTGGAAATAAATAGAGAGAGGAAGGGTGGGGTTGGGACAGTTAGGTGGGACGGTGATAGGTGAGCTTTGGTAGGGAGTGGTGGGGATTGAGCTGTAAGGTGGGAGGGGTGGATAGGTGGGAGAGAAGATGGACAGGTTTTGTCGGGTCAAGGAGGCAGGGATGAGAGGGAGAGTTAGTCATGGGATGAGGGTGGGAGTGGGGAGATTTTAAAACAGGTGAATTCCGTGTTTAGGTCATCGGGCTGTAGCGTCCCGAGTGGAATATGAGGTGTTGCTCCTCCAGTTTGCAGGTGGTGTCATTGTGACGCTGGAGGAGGCACAGGTTGGATGTGTCACCCAGGGAGTGGGAGGGGGAGTTAAACACCGGAAAGTGTTGTCGTTTGTCATGAACAGAGTACTGGTGCTCTACAAAGCAGCCTCCGAGCCTCTGTTTGGCCTCATTTAAATAGAGAAGGACACATTGGGAGCAGCGGATGCAGTAGACCGCATTAGCGGGTGTGCAGGTGAACCTCTATCTGATGAAAATGGTTTGTTTTGGAGGTGAGGGGGGAGATATGGGGCAGGTGTAGCACTTCCTGCAGTTTCACTAATGTGGCAGGTTCGCTTTGTGCCTTGAATGGAGGCCCAAATCAAACCTTGCACATTAGACAGGGGTGCACCTGCACATCCATCAATGTGGTCTATTGCACCCACTGCTCCCGATGTGGTCTCCTCTACAACAGTGAGATCAAGCGGAGGCTTGGAGACCACTTCGTAGAGCATCTGCACTCTGTATGCAATAAAAGACAACACCTTCCAGTCATCAACCATTCTAACTCCCCTTACCCCTCCCTGGGTGACATGTCCATCCTGGGCCTCCTCCAGTGTCACAATGACGCCACCTAGAAACTGCTGGAGCAGCACCTCATATTCTGCCTCGGGATCCTATAGCCCGATGGCCTAAATGTGGACTTTACCAGTTTCAAAATCTCACCATCCCCAGCCTCACCCCCTGACTAACCCTCCTTCGAATCCCCACCTCCCTGACCTGGCACAACCTGTCCATCTTCTCTCCCACCTATCCACCCCATCCATCCCATTGACCAATCCCCACCACTGCCTGCCTTTGCTCACCTATCACCATCCCACCTATCCTCCCCAGCCCGACACCCTCCCCCAACTATTTATTTCTGAACTCCCTTCCCCCTCCCCCATTTCAGGAGAAGGGTCCTGGCCCGAAACATCAGCTTTCTGGCTCCTCTGATGCTGCTTGGCCTGCTGTGTTCCTCCAGTTCCACACTGTGTTATCTCTGACTCCAGCATCGGCAGTTCTTGCTAGCTGTCAGAAATTGCTGGAGAAACTTAACAGGTCTGGCAGCATCTATTTATTCTGTGCAAATCTCTGAAATTTAACAGTTGTTTGTATAAATTTCCCATGGGCTGCAATTGTTTAATTTGAAAAGATGGTCTTATCATTTTGATTGGTTTTAATATTAGTTCTGAGATATATTTTAACTTTTTCTTTTGGATGCATCTTTCCCACAGCTGTTAGTTACACACCAACCATGGACTGTACCAAGTGACACTGAGAGTGAAGGTGTGGATTTAGGTCAGGACAAAGGTGAGTATGGTTAACAGAAATCTGGCACACAAAGAACATATGTGCTTCTATATTATAGTCGATGCTAGTCCCATCTTTAATGGCAGCTGTGTAATAAAAGCGATGCAGCACACATGCATCTGGCAGGTTGGAACACCACGTGAAGAAGTGATATTTTTGTTTACTACCAGAGGGACAGTGTGGCTGGTTCACCCCTGCTCCCTTATAGGGACAATTTAGGTCAAATTTCATTGGAACCCAAGTCTCTCATTGCTGGCCTGTAATAAGCTGTTGAGGTACTGGCAGATTTTGCAGTCAGATAATGAAACTGCCAAGCAGTTACTCATACTGTGGACGGTAACTTCCGCCATTTACAATCCGACCCCACCACCCAAGACATTTTTCCATCCCCTCCCCTGTCTGCTTTCCGGAGAGACCACTCTCTCCGTGACTCCCTTGTTCGCTCCACACTGCCCTCCAACCCCACCACACCCGGCACCTTCCCCTGCAACCGCAGGAAATGCTACACTTGTCCCCACACCTCCTCCCTCACCCCTATCCCAGGCCCCAAGATGACATTCCACATTAAGCAGAGGTTCACCTGCACATCTGCCAATGTGGTATACTGCATCCACTGTACCCGGTGCGGCTTCCTCTACATTGGGGAAACCAAGCGGAGGCTTGGGGACCGCTTTGCAGAACACCTCCGCTCAGTTCGCAACAAACAACTGCACCTCCCAGTCGCAAACCATTTCCACTCCCCCTCCCATTCTCTTGATGACATGTCCATCATGGGCCTCCTGCACTGCCACAATGATGCCACCCGAAGGTTGCAGGAACAGCAACTCATATTCTGCCTGGGAACCCTGCAGCCATATGGTATCAATGTGGACTTCACCAGTTTCAAAATCTCCCCTTCCCCTACTGCATCCCTAAACCAGCCCAGTTCATCCCCTCCCCCCCACTGCACCACACAACCAGCCCAGCTCTTCCCCCCCACCCACTGCATCCCAAAACCAGCCCAACCTGTCTCTGCCTCCCTAACCTGTTCTTCCCCTCACCCATCCCTTCCTCCCACCCCAAGCCGCACCCCCCGCTACCTACTAACCTCATCCCACCTCCTTGATCTGTCCGTCTTCCCTGGACTGACCTATCCCCTCCCTACCTCCCCACCTACACTCTCTCCACCTATCTTCTTTACTCTCCATCTTCGGTCCGCCTCCCCCTCTCTCCCTATTTATTCCAGTTCCCTCCCCCCATCCCCCTTTCTGATGAAGGGTCTAGGCCCGAAACGTCAGCTTTTGTGCTCCTGAGATGCTGCTTGGCCTGCTGTGTTCATCCAGCCTCACATTTTATTAACTCATACTGTGGAGCCCACTTCACATTGTCAGCAGATTCCAGACCAGGAATTGATTCTGTGGATTGCTAACCACTTCATATTGGAGTAGTTTTGTGATTAGACTGAGAAAATTCATAAAATGTATGTCACGGTTTCAAAATATTTATGCCTTAACATTTTCTGTGTGGTGTACTGTATGATCTATAAAGCTTTACTGAGGCCAATATTATTTGTGTGCAATAGGTTAACAGTCCTCAATGTGGCTTTATCACCATCATGTGTCTGTGTGGGACTCAGACCAGGTAGCTGCAGTCCCTTTGATGTCACTGCGAGCAATGACACAGCGACTGAGTAATTCAGGTTTATTTCATTGTGTTGCTTGGTGCCCCAGAAATGAATGAGAGAACATTTACCACAGGGTGTGCTCAGAAAAAGCTCTCAGCACATCATCTGCTGCCTCAGTGCCCAATGACATGGTGAGATTGGCAGTGGGGGAGGTAATAAGGGGAGGGGGAGGGGAGTAATCAGTATTGAGAGAGGGGAGTGAAGGGGGAGTGAGAGAAGAGTGAGGCAGGGGGTGAGGAGTGAATGAGGGACGGGAGTGAGGGGAGAGTAAGAGGGAAGTGAAGGGGGAGTAGGAGGCAGCAGGGGGGATGAGAGGCAAAGTGGAGCGGTAAGTTTGGGAGGAGGATGGGGAGTGAGAGATGAAGGAGAAAGGGAGGAGGGAGGAGACCAGAGGGAGGGCACGGAGGGGGAATGTGAGAGGGTGAGGGAGGGGAGTGAGGGGAAGTGAAGGGGATAGTAGGAGGCAGCGAGGAGGTGAGAGGCAAACTGGGGATGTAGTAGAGGAAGAGTGAGGAGGTGTTAGGGAGGAGGGAGCAAGGGAGGAGTGAAGGGACCAGCGAGGGAATAATGAGGTGGGAATGTGATAGGGGGAATAGGAAGACAGCCAGGGGCAAAAGGGCTAACCTGCACAGAGGGGCAGCCTGTAGAGCAAAGAGTGCTATAGCATGGAGACCGGCCCTTCAGCCCTAATGGATCCATGCTAATCCCATTTCCCTGCACTTGGTCCATATCCTTCTAAACTTTTCCTAAATATGTATTTGTCCAAATGCCTTTTAAATGTTGTTAATGCACCCGCCTCAATCACTTCTGTGGCAGTTCATTCCGTATGCGTATCACCTTCTGTGTAAAAATGTTGCCCCTCAGGGTCCCATGAATTCTTTCCCTCTTACCTTAATCTGATGCCCTTTAGTCCTCAATTCCCCAACGCCGGGAAAAAGACTGAGTGCATTTACCCCATCCATGCAACTCGTGATCTTATACACTTCTGTAAAACGACCCCCTCAGTTTCCTCTGCTCTAAAGAGAAAAGTCCTAGTTTTTCCAACCTCTCCCTATAACTCAGTCCCTTGAGTCCTGGCAACATCCTTGCAAATTTCTTCTACATTCTTTCTAGTTTAATAACGACCTTCCTGTAGCAAGGTGACCAAAACTGATCTGTGGCCTCACCAACATCCTGCACAACCACAACATAGCTTGCCAATTTCTATCCTCAGTACCCAGACTGATGAAGGCCAGTGTGCCAAAAGACATCTTCATTACCCTGTCTACCTGTGACTCCAGTTTCAGAGACCTGTGCACTTGAACTGAAAGGTCCCTCTGTTCCACTACACTCCTTAAGGCCCTACCATTCACCATGAAACTCCTACCTAGATTTTACTTTCCAAAATGCAACATAGAACAGCACTACACAGGAACAAGCCATTTGATCCAACATGTCTGTGCTGACTATGAGGCTATTCCAAACTAATCCCATCTGCCTGTATGTAGTCCGTATCCCTGTATTCCCTGCCTGTTCATGTGTCTGTTTAAATGTCTAAACATTCCTAATGTATCTGTTTCTGCCACCTCCCTTAGCTGTGCATTCCAGGCACCTGTCACACTCTGTGTAAAAACTTGCCTCATACATCTCCTTTAAACCTTTCCCCTCCATCGTAAACCTACAACCACTAGTATTTGACATTTCCACCCTGGAGAACAGACTCTGATTATTCACCAATCTGTGCCCCTCATTATTTTAGATGCTTCTATGATGTCACCACTCAGCCTCCAACACTTTCGTAAAAACAATTCAGATTTTTCCAGCCTGTGATTGGTTGACAAATTGATTCTAATTGTTTCCTCTTGGGAATCATCCCAGACAATGGGGATCTATAGGCTTCTCAAGTCCCCAGGGCATTCAGCACAGTTCATATTCCTTATATCTGAAGTAACCGTGGAGAAAGAGGATTCCTGATCACCAATGAATTGGTCGACTAATCATATTGGGCCAGAAGCACAAGTTCTGGGTAATGGAAAAATGAAGGTTTTTTGAGAGTTAGAGGTGGGGAGGAAACTTGTTACTACTGACACTTCAGCCAAGGAATGTCATTAGAACTGAAGGAGATGTTGGAGCAATTAGCTTAGGGAGCACAAATGACTGACAGTAGCAGAGCGGGGGAATGTTCAATGAGACCTGGATGTGCCCATGCACCAGCCACTGAACGCAAGCTCATAGGTGCAGCAGGCAGTCAAGTAAGCAATCCCTATGCTGTTCTTCACAGCGAGGAGATTCAAGGACAGGAACAAAGACGTCTTGCTGCAATTACACAGAGCATTGGCGAGGCCCCACCTCGAATAATGTGTCCAGTTTGGGTCTCCTTATCTGAGGAAGGATGTTCATGCTATGGAGGGAGTGCAAAACAGGTGAGATACAGGAAGGATGGTCCCAATGATTGGGGAGTCCTGAACTAGGAGACATAGTTTAAAGTTAAGGGGTAAACCTATTAGGACTGAGGTAAAGAGAGTGCGGTGAGCCTGAGGAATTCCACTACCACAGAAAGTGGTGAGGCCAAAACATTGTGTGTTCAAGAAGGACGTAGGTATAGCTCTTGTTGGTAAAGGGACCTAGATGACAGAAGATGTAAGGCTGGATGAACACAGCAGGCCAAGCAGCATCAGAGGAGCAGGAAGGCTGGTGTTTTGGGCCTAGACCCTTCTTCAGAAAAGAAAGACTTTCTCTGAAGAAGGGTCTAGGTCCGAAACGTCAACTTTCCTGCTCCTCTGATGCTGCTTGGCCTGCTGTGTTCATCCAGCTCTACGCTTTGTTATCTCAGATTCTCCAGCATCTGCAGTTCCTGATAACTCTAGATGATAGAAGACCTGGGTTTAGAAAGAGCTGCAATGGACTGAGTGAATTTTGAAGATGTCAGTCAAGTGGATGGTTTTGAGGCTCATCTGTTTTCTTAGAGTTACAGTCATTCAGGCAAGTTGGGCATATATTCCATGATAGCCCAGACTTGTGCCTTGTAGCTAAGGGACAGGCTTTAGGAAGTCAGGATGTGTGATACTCACTGCATAATTCTTAGCCCTTACCTGCTCTTCTATCCACAGTACTCATGTGGCTAGTTCAGTTCAGTTTCTACTCGACAGTAACCCCTAGGCTGATTATAATGGGAGATTCACTGCAAGCAACATTGTTGAATGCGAAGGAGAAATGATTAGATTTTCTGCTGCTGGAGATGATCAATGCCTGGCATTTGTGTGGTGCAAATCTTAATCTTTTATTTATCAGCCCAATCCAGGAGGTAGTCCAGATGATGCTGGATTTGGATAGAGACAGCTTCAGTATTTGAGGAGTCACGAATGGTACAGAACATTGTGCAATCCTCAGTCCCTACTTCTGACCTCATGATGGAGAGAAAATCATTTGATGGAGCAGCTGAAGATGGTTGGGCCGAGGACACTACCCTGTAGTGATTGACATCCAAGGATCAAAACAATTTATATTTGTGGGAGATATGACTCCAAGCAGTTGAGAGCTCCCTCCCCACCTTCCCCCAACACCCCAATGGCCCACACTCCCACCCTGTGCCATTGACTCCAGTTATGCTGCAGCTCCTTGATACCACTCTGGGTGAAATGTTGCCTTGATGACAAGTGCAGTCAGTTTTATTTCCTCTCTTCAGCCTATATTTGGACAGTAATGAAGTCAGGACTTGAAAGAAATAGCCAAATTGAGTGGGTTAATGTCAAGGAAATACCACTTGATAGCACTGTCAGTGATACCTTTGGGAATAATCAAGTGTAGACTGATGGGACAGCAATTAGTTGGGTTCGATTAGTCCTGCTTTTTGTGAAAGCAACACAGTTGGGCATTTTTCCACATTCCAGGGTGGATATAAGTGTGGTATTTAAACTGGAATAGTTTGGCTTCGGGGTGTGTCAGGTTCTGGAGTCAAACCTTAGTCCTGTAAATGGAGATATAGATGTGCTCCATCTTGTTTTGCTGCATTGGGGAAATACTGGGGCAGGCCTATGGCAGTAGTGCCCATGATCCAGTTAACACAACATGTGCCTGTCCTGCACCAAGTAGATGGATGCCAGGAGAATCAGTGCCAAAATGTCATATGGATTGTGGGAATTATGGTTCTACCCATCAGATTGGAATGAATTCAATAAGTATCATATTTGGCAAATACAGAAAAGACAGCAGAGTCCAAATGATTAGGATTTCAGAGAAATAAAAGGGAACTAAAATCCTCTGTAGCTGGAGCAGAGGTTTCTAAAAGGAATGAGTCATCAAGAGAAATGTGCTATCGTCAATCAAAGCACTGAAAATTGTGACAGTGAATAATATTGCAATAATTGCAACCAACTCAATAGTAATGGGCATGTACCAAGAGCTAACAAATATGGTATAAGCCCACTTCCTCATGCACTGAGAGTGATTTTCACTTTGCATGGAATTTGGACACATGAGCAACTCTTGCACTGCCTAACCAATGCTTTTGCTGGGAGGCCCAATCCATTTTGAGGCCTGATCGCAGACAAAGGGCGAGTTGAAACTTTAGAACTGGCAGTAAGAGACAAGCCTGGGTTTTGTGGTGGATGGATATGAAGAATTTAGAGGGATACGGGCTATCTGCTGGCAAATGAGACTAGATTAATTTAGGATATCTGGCCAGCATGGACGAGTTAGACCGAAGGGTCTGCTTTCATTTTGTACAACTCTGTGGCTCTATTTTGCAGAAAGAAGCAACTGGGAAGGGTGTTGTAGAATATGAAGCCTCCAATGTGGAACTGAGTTAGGGTTCGGGAATGAAAGAGAGAGGAGGTAATTTGAAAATAGCAGTGCCTGTGATATGCAACAGGTGTCCAGGCTTGCCTCGGCTCTGCATAAATTTCCAAAGTAAAATGTTATTGATTATTTTGTCACCTGCAGCAGTCCTTTTAAAGACAGCTTTAAGGAAAACTAAGATAACAAAGTGTGAAGCTGGATGAACACAGCAGGCCAAGCAGCATCTCAGGAGCACAAAACTAAAGTCAGTTGCAGAAATTCTTATGATCAATATCACATATGGAAGCGGTTGGGGAGAGAAAGAGCACACTGTGACCAATCCTGCAGAGAATGTGTTTTAAAATCCTGCCCTAATGGGTGTGAAAATTTGAATTCCGTTAAAACAAACAAGAAAGTAAGCCAGCATCAGTTAAAATAAAGGACTGATGTAAGAAAAACACAGTAAGTTCACTAATGTATTATAGGAGGGAAAGCATTTGCCGCACCTGGTCTGACTGATAAGTGGCTTCCTGTCAAACAAGTGGCGCTTTTAAACTGTCCTCTGAAATGGCCAAACAAATCACTAAGTTGTATCAAAGTAGACCATCAAAGAATGGGGAGAACATCTGGGGTTATGCTACTGCACTAGTAATCTAGCAGACTGAATTACTGTGTAAACCCTACCGTTGCAGTTAGGTAACATCTAAATCAGTCAATTAACTAAACCTGGAAAAGAATGAAGTAACCGTCAGTAATGTTGACAATGAAATAACTGGATTATCACAAAACCTCATCTGCTTCTTTCTGCCAGAGGTTTTTAGACGTTTTGCTTTTGACGGCTGCTTCGCACAGTCTGTTAAAAGAAATTGCTGTAACACGTATTTTTCTATATGAGCTGTAGTCATACCCTTTAACAAACAGTAATGATTATGTTATACCATTTTCTTGTTGTAAAGTTTAGTCTGAGTGCTAGGCAATTCTGTTAAGATATGAAGGTATCATCAATAAACACAAACTCAATGACTTGTGTTTACTCTGGCCTTTCCCTTTTACTAATGATTTATTTTTGCTGAAAATACAGTTCTACACAAATCAGTTGTACTAAGTGGAACCGACACTTCCAAGCAGCAGAAAAAGCAATGGTTTTGCAGCAATGATGTGACAGAAGGTGGCAGTTTAGTTTCAATATTTGTATTAAAGGGGCTTGTAGCATATTGGCAACAAGTGGCCCATTGTGAGTTCTGTCAGCTTCACTCATAACACAAAGATCAAAACAGGTATTGTAAATATCCCTTCCCACACCTGAACTGTGGGTAAGACATAATATCTTAACACCAATAGGTCAACCCATCATCAAATACTCTCCATGGATCAGTGGAACTTAACCAGAAATGATGGTCTTCCTGTTTCCAGGTGAATTGCTGGGTCAACAGTCTGCACCATTGGCCCCTGGTGCATTCATCATCATGTATTCCTTTACATGACTCATTTTTGCAATAATTCATGTTGCTTCTAGTAGCTTAATGCTTACTTTCCAGGGACCTTACAATACCACATTGGAGTTGTACCATTTTATAAATGGCTGCCACCATATTTCATTAGGGCAAAGAAAGGACTACTTTTAAGAACATATTACAGGCAGTCCCCAGGCTCTAAGTGGATGCCATTCCTGAATCCCTTCGCACGTCAGAATACAAAGCAGCACAATATAAAGCAGCTGCCCCTAAGTAAATGCTCATACATTGGCTCATTGAAATTACACCCCTGCATGGGACTGTGTTCATAAGTCGAGCATTCATAAATTGGGGATTCTCTGTACTGTCCCTGACAACATTGATAGCTAATCACAATATCAACCTGTGGACCTACATTCACATGGAAGAAAACATTTATCATATTATGTGGCACTTCCACTATGCTAAATATATAGATTCAGAATAGATTTAGCAGCTCAAACCTGGACTGACCACTGTTGGCCATCACCAAGATGAATTAGGCCATTCAGCCCATTGAGTCTGCTCCAACATTCGATCGTGGATGATATGTTTTTCAACCCCATTCTTCTGCCTTCTCCCTGTAACCCTTGATCCCCTTCCTCATCAAGAGTTTAACTGTCTCTGTCTTAAATGCACTTGCTGTCTGGAATATTGTGTCCAGTTCTGGCCATGCAGTTATAAGAAGGATATTGTCAAGCCGGAGAGGTTTCAGAAGAGATTTACCAGGCTGTTGCCGGGTATGGAAGGTTTTAGTTGTTGGGAAAAGCCTGATAAGCTGAGACTTTTCTCAGTGGAGTGTAGGAGGTTGAGAGGTGACCTGAAAGAAGTTTATAAAGTAATGAAAGGTACGGTAGTTGCCTTTTCCCTAAGATGGGGAATTTCAAGACTAGGGGACACATTTTTAAGATAAGATTTGAGAAATTTAGAAGAGACATAAGAGGCCATTTTTTTCACACAGAGGGTGGTTTGTGTGTGGAATAACTTCCTGATGATGTAGTGGATGTGGGCACAATTACAATGTTTAAAAGACATTTGGATGGATATATGAATAGGAAAGGTTTGGAGGGATATGGGTGAGGGGGAGGCAAATGGGACTAGTTTAGTTTTGGATTATGTTCGGCATGGACTGGTTGGACCGAGGGGTCTGTTTCTGTGCTGATTGACTTTATGACTCTATGACTTGGCCTCCACAACCCTCTGTGGCAATGAGTTCCACAGAGTTACCACCCTCTGGCTGAAACAACAACTGGCAACAGAGTTATATTTAACCACACGCTATAACCCAACATATTCATTCCCATTCCCATTACTCTAGGCTCTCCAGCATGGTTCTGTTGAAGACTATAGCAGAGTGTGCCAAAAGCAGCATCAGGTTAAGAATGAGTACCGAACCTGGGGAATCAACAGGGCAGCACTGAAGGTAAATTGGCCTTTGCCCTAACAGACCATAAGGCTGTTCTCCCATTAGAGAAGGATGATTGGTGATGGTTTAATCTGAGGGTCACCATGCCTCAGGTGAGGGAAGAGATTGAGAAGGAATTTTTTTTCACGTTTACTCATGGGCATTGCTGGCAGGCCAGCTTTTATTGCATGTCCCTCGCAGCCCTTGAACTTAGTGGTTTACTAGGGGTGGCACGGTGCCTCAGTGGTTAACACTGCTGCCTCACAGCACCAGAGACCCAGATTCAATTCCACCCTCAGGCGACTGTCTGTGTGGAGTTTGCACGTTCTCCCCGTGTCTGTGTGGGTTTCCTCTGAGTGCTCCGCTTTCCTCCCATAGTCCAAAGATGTGTAGGCTAGGTGGATTGGCCATGCTAAATTGCTCACAGTGTTCAGGGGTGTGAGGGTTATAGGGGTTGGGTCTGGATGGGATGTTCCAAGGGTCATTGTGGACTTGTTGGGCCGATGTGCCTGTTTCCACACTATAGGGATTCTATGAATACTAGGTCATTTCAAAGGGCAGTTGCAAGCTAGCCACATTGATATGGCTTTCGAGTCACATGTAGACCAGACTAGGTAACGTTGTCAAATTACCTTCCCTGAGGACATTAATGAGCCAGATGAACTTTATGGACAATCAGCAATGGTTTTATGGTCATCAGTAGGTTCTTAATTCTAGGTGCCTTTTAATTGAATTCACATTCTACCATCTGTGGTGGTGGGATTTGAACCCAGGTCCCCAGATCATCAGTTGAGTTTCTGGATTAATAGTCTAGTAATTATATCACCAGGTCATTGCTTCCCCCTTTCTTTATGGCAATGTCCAGGCAACTGTGTTATCCAATTTCCTGCACTTGTGTCCAATTTCCATTGGTTCTACATTTTTACAGATTTTAAGAAAAGCTGGACAATTTTAGGAAGGTGCAGGAAACAATATATCTTACACGTTTTGTTTTTGGTTTGTTGTATTTTGTTGACATTAGTGTTGTCTGCAACCAGAACAAAATTACTATTGGCCTGACATTATGGCCAACTACACATGGCCATCCTAAAGTCATACATCTACGGTTCAGCTGTTTTTTTTTGCCAAAGAGATCCTTCCTAAAGGCTTGAATTGATATGGAGCGGCTGACTAACCCACCAAAGCTTCTCTGCCAGTAAGACCCATACTCCCATATGCTGCTTTCTGTGACTCACGTACAATGACACCCCGATCCCTCCTCAGCGAAGAATTTTGAGGCATCTGTCCAAATGCAATTACTTACATTAATTAATTAATTACAATACTTACATTATTTCCCATAGTATAAGAAACTGGTTGGGAATATTATTATAAAACAAATTAAAACACAAATACTGAAGATCTGAAACAAAAACGGAAATTGCTGGAGAAACTCAGCAGGTCTGGCAGCATCAATGGAGAGAAAGCAGGGTGAATCCTTCTTCAGAGCTGAGAATATCGTAGTATTGAAGAATGTAACATACATGCATTACAACAATTCTATGCAAAAATGACAGCCCTCAGGCCCATACTGCCTGGGCTATTATTAAACTAGTAGTTTACAACAAGAGAAGCAAGCTTCCTATAGAGTACCATGATCTGAGGAAACATAAAGTTTGAGAAGCTTATGCCTTAAGGTCACATGATCTGACATGATAATGACAGACCTCCTTACGCACATGTTCACGTGTTATTATTAGAGTTAATGGTTAACCATTTATTCCATACATGCCAAACTTGCAGCCACGAGTAATTAAACATTTAACCAGACGATGATGTTCCATGAGTGTTCCAAGCTGCAAATGTGACTGTGTGCAGTTTGTGAATGCAGGATTCAAGGTCGACATGTTTGCAACCAATGGCAGCCAGATCTACTAAAGTGAATGATGCAAGTTAGCTTCTTCCTGATATTTCCAGCATTTATAAACCAGCTATTAATCCAGTTATTGCTATCAGTCATGAAGGACTGTGGATATAGCAAATGCAGTGGATCCTGACAACGTCCAGCTGTATTACTGAAGCATGCACTTTCCTGCAAGCTCTTAATCAATGCCCAATCTGATTACCCAACCGTAGACCTCAGTACAGCCTTGATACAAACATAGCACAGTCCAAAGCAGAGGCCCAGAGCAGCTCACCATTACCCTGATGTGAGAGCATTTACTTTGCACCCAGTGAATGTCGGGAGCCTTTCAATGTGCGGCCTACTTTTTAACCACTTTGGTGAAAGGTATCTTTTCCCAGCCCTGGACCAGCAATGAGGTGGCTTCCAATGGCCCAGACCTGCGGTATAGGCGTGGCAGGATAGTCTGCTAGTGTGGTAGTCTTGTCCAGGAGGAGCTTCTTCAGCAGCTTTTGGGTATTTCGTCAGCCTGCTGTGAAGGTCTAGTTCCAGCGGGGTGGTCTCAGCATGGCATGACAGTCTCGGCCCAGTGTGGCAGTTTTGGCCCAGTGTGGCAGTTTTGGCCCAGTGTGGAGGTTTTGGCCTAGTGTGGAGGTTTTAGCCCAGTGTGGAGGTTTTAGCCCAGTGTGGAGGTTTTGGCCCAGTGTGGAGGTTTTGGCCCGGTGTGGAGGTTTTAGCCTGGTGTGGCAGTTTTAACCCAGTTTTCCAGTGTACCCCGAACCCAGGACCCATTAAACGAATGGTGATGACCTTTTGCTATTTTTCCTCTGCTACGTTATGACTTGTGTCACTAATTAGGTACCGTGATGTGCCAACGTATAAAGCTTTTCACTGTATGTTTTTTGTAGAAGTACGTACGAGAATAAATTACTGTTCTATTCTATTCTACTGTTATGTAGCACCAATCCAGCTAAAGCTCATGGCAAAAAGGAAAAAGCACAAGGCATGATTTCAATTTAAAAAAAAATTTTTGAAAGTTTATTTCATGGAGGTTTTTATTGTTTTACTATGGTCAGGTGGACACTGCAATGACCGGCTGCAGACATAAAGTGTCAGACTGAAAACAGGAGCAAATTACTGCAGATGCTGGAATCTGTACTGAAAACAGCAAATGCTGGAGATCACAGTGGGTCAGCCAGCATCCATGGAGAGAGATCACGCGAACATTTCAAGTCTAGATGACTCTGATGAAGAGTTATCTAGACTCAAAACATTAGCTCGCTCTCTCTCTCCATGGCAGCTACCTGACCGACTGTGATCTCCAGCATTTGTTGTTTTCAGTAGTGTCACACTATCGGTAAAATGCAAAATTGGAGATACAATTACTACGAGTCTTTCACAGGCAACCCAACCCTTCACCTCCAACTCTTAATCATTCCCTGCACCCCCGCTGCCCTCTCTTGCTACCCCTCATGCTCCTATTCCTCCAAGTATAACTATGAACTGGTTCAGTGGCTTGGCCATGTTCCTTTGTCCGTTCTCTCTGCTCGGATTCGGGGACTGAAGAAGACCAGAGTTCTGTGGAAGGGTCACTGGACCCGAAGCAATAACTCTGCTTTTTTCTTCACAGATGCTGCCAGGCTCGCTGAGTTTTTCCAGCACCTTCTGTTTTAGTCTGCGTAAGTAGACAGGTAAGTGCAGCAAACAATTAGCAAACAAGGAAGGCAATTACTGAGTGGTATATTGGTCTTCATTGCAAGAAGATAGAAGTTCAGAAGTAGGGATCTTTTGCTGCAGTAACGCAGAGTCTCTGTAGGATCACAAATTGAGCATTGCTTGCAGTTTTAGTATACTTACCTAAGAAAGGATACATTTGCCAGAGAGGGAGTGCAGCAGGAAGTCAGTAGGCTGATACAAGGGATTGCAAGGCTGTCCTATGAGGAGAGGTCGGTTCCATTGGGTTTGTATTCACTAGAGTTTAGCCGAAAGAGAGGGGATCTGATTGAAATGGTGAAATTTCTAACAGGGCTGGATAGACTATATGCAAATAGGTTATTTTTGCTGGTTGGGAATCCAAATCAGGAGACCCAATCTCAGAATAATGGGTAGGACATTTAGGACTTAGGTGAGAAAACATTTCTTCACTAAACGGTAATGAACCTGAGGAATTCTCTACCACTGAAGGCTGCAGATTTAAAGTCAGTAAATATTTTCAAGAAAGACGTAGATTTTCTGATCTCACAGACATTAGTAAGGCATGGGAAAAAAGCAGGAACATGACATTGAGATGAAAAATCGCCTGTGATCATATTAAATAGTGGGGCAGGCTCAAGGGCTGAATGGCCTACTCCTGCACCTAATTTTGATGGTTCTCTATTTCTATGTAAGGAGGTTGGCGGAGTCACATTGGAGGGTGTAGTGAGGTACAGGAAGGATGGTATTGCCAGTGACAACTACCATGTACACCACTGGGGATCTTAGATGACTCGGGGAGCATCATTACGCTGTAACATCAGAGCTCAGAGGGCAGGGAGGACATTTGATGTGAAGTTAAGTGTGGTAGAGTTCTACAGGTGTGGGGTGTGGGTGATTTACTTGATTTATTGTTGTCACAGATAATAAGGTACAGTGAAAAGTGTTGTTTTGCACTACACAGGCAGGTTGTACCATATAAAGTGCATCAGGGTAGTAAAACAGAGCGCAGAATACAGTGTCACAGAGAGAGAGAGATCAGAATTAAAATATGAGAGGTCCATTCAGAAGTCTTGTAACAGCGGGGAAGAAGCTGTTCTTGAAACTATTAGTACATTTTTTCAAACTTTTATATCTTCCGCCCAACAGAGGATGCTGCGTGGGAGGGGTCTTTCATTATGTTGGTTGCTTTCCTGAGTTTGCGGGAAATGTAGTTGGAGTCAATGGATAGAAGGTTGGTTTGCATGATGGACTGGGTTATGTTCACAACTCTCTTTATTTTCTCTCAGTTTTGGGGAGAGCCGTTGCCATACCACACTGTGATGCATCAGAATAGCTCTGACAGATACATGAAATATGCCCAGCTGCTATCAGCCTTATGCAATGATAGCAGCTAGGTCGGGGATATCAGATACCAGTTGGTTTGATCCTGTTGTAACCACTGCACTTGTGTCTATGAATTTGCAGTTTCACAACAATTGCCCAGAATTCTACATTTAGTATAGTACAAATAATCTGTGTTTTCTGTTTCTTCAAGGTTTATAACCTAAAGCAGAGACATCCAAGATAGACTCAACACCTGATTATGCAATTGGAGACAAAGGGATGATTTTAATAGCTTCTGTACACTGAATTAAAGCTACAGAATTTTTATATTTTTGTAATCACAGCCACTGATATTGAGAAATTGCATAATAAATATAATAGAATATTACTTTGCACTTATTATGACCTGTTGCGGTAAATCATTCAATCAAATAATACAGTCTAAAATTGTGTTAGAAAGGCCATGTATCTACTTTGGGGAAATTTGAACATTTAGTTTGGGTGGCACAGTGGTTAGCACTGCTGCTCTGAAGCAGCGATATGGGTTCAATTCCAGCGATAGATAAATGTCTGTGTGGAGTTTACACATTCTCTCTGTGTCCTCCACAGTCCAAAGATATGCCAGTTAAGTGAATTGCCGATGCGAAATGCAGAGTTACGGCGAGAGGGTAGGAGTCTGGCTATCTGGGATGCAGTGCAATGGGAGGGTGCAGACTCAATGGGCTGAGTGGCATCTTACTGAACTGTAGCGACTCTATGAGGTTTCAATGCATTTTGTCACAAATATTAATTGTACAATCACACATATATTTTAAAATTTTGTGCAAATGAATATCAGTATCAAACTGATATATCTTTGTCAAGTGTAGTGGAAGATCCTTGCTTTCAGGAGTTTACAGAAATGTTCAAGCAACAGATCTATCTGCAAATTAGAACTTACTGCAGCTAAAATGATGTGTTGGGATCTTGTTTGACTATAATTGGAAGTATACATTGGAAAGTAGATCGAATCAATTAAAGAAATAGATTTGTAATTTTTTTGTAAAGATTAAATAAAACTTCAGAACAAAAGAAAAACGGACTTAAATGTGTTGACATTTATTGTGGTTTCTCTGGTTACTCAGAATTACATAACGGGATTGAAAGCAAATTACTAAGATCAATGATGTGAAGCTCTATTGAATATTGTTGTATCTTTCCTTCTGGGTTTGTTTGAAATAATTTCGGAAACTTGGAGATGCTAAATATTGAAAATTCCTTTCTATTAACTTGCTTTAACACAAATTTGAATGATATTGTACATTTAATAGTTTTCGTTCTATTGAATTAAATATATTTCAAGTAACATGAATGGCTTAAGCTTCGTATTCAGGTAGAAATATTGATTAATTATCCCTCAGACTGAAATCTACTCTGTCTTGGAAGTAAATAGATAGTTTAAAGAGTAACTACCTGAAATCTGATGAAATTCAACACTTTTCTTGGACTTTAGAGATTAACCGGCTAATTGCTGTTAATATCAGGGATATGGGCCAAATGCAGACAAAGGGGACTAGTTTGGTTTAGGAAACCTGGTCTGTGTGGATGAGTTGGGCCAGAATGTCTGTACCATGCTGTATGACTCTATGAATCTGGAGCATCCACATCTAGAGCAGGAGGGATATTCTGCTTTTTGTGTGGGTTGGTCAATCTGCTCCATGCATTAGATGTAATCACCCTGGTATCTGACTCCAAAGTTATATCCTTCCCTGTTGAAACCGCAATCCTGGCAGCGCATTTATTAATGGTTTATGTCAGATAACTTGCAGGGCTTCACAAATTAGATTTAGATTTATTGTCACATAGGATCATAAACTCATAGAGATGTACACTGTAGAAACAGATCCTTTGGTTCAACTTGTCCATGCCGACTAGTCGCATTTGCCAGCATTTGGCCCATATCCCTCGAAACCGTTCCTATTCATATACCTATCCAGATGCCTTTTAACTGTTGTAATTGTAAAAGCCTCCACCGTTTCCTTTGGCAGGTCATTCCATACATGCACTACTCGCTCTGTGCAAAAGCTACCCCTTAGGTCACTTTTAAATCTTTCTCCTCTCACCTTAAACATATACCCTGTAGTTTTGGACTCCCGTACCCCTGGGAAAAGATCTTGTCTATTCACCCTGACCATGGCCCTTGTGATTTTACGAACCTCAACCTCTGAGGCTCCAGGGAAATACATCTGAACAATCCAATGTCACAGTGTCACAGAGATGTACAGCATAGAAACCAACCTCTCGGTCCAACTCATGCATGCCAGCCAGATATCCTAAATTAATTTACTTCCATTTGCCAGCATTGTCTCATAATGCCTCTAAACCCTTACTCATATAACTACCTGGATGTCTTAAATGTTGTAACTGTACCAACCTCCATTTCCCCGGCCGTTCATTCCGTACATGCACCACCCTCTGCATGGAAAAGTTGCCCCTTCGGCCCTTTTAAGATCTTTCCCCTCTCACTTTAAACCTATGCCCTCTATTTTTGGACTCCCCTACCTTGGGGAAAAGACCTTGATTATTCACCCTATCCATGCCCCTCATGAATTTACAAACTTCTGTCAGGTCACTCATCAGCCTGCAATGCCAGGGAAAATAACCCCAGCCTATTTAGCGTTTCCCAATCTCTTCCTTTTTTCCCAATAATCCATAACCAGAGATGTGCAGTCGCCAAAAATATATTTAGACAACATGTTTTTGCAAGTGCTTTAGTCCAATACGTTCCATATGTTAAATACAGGAGGCTCAAACATATATGAGATACCAGTCCTCTCCTATTGTGATCTGTCAAGAATGTTATGGCAATCCCACATTCTTTGGAATGAGCTGGCATTTTCTGAAGGGCTTTGTTTCATGTATAAACTCTACCCAGCCTAAACATACTGTCCTGCAGCAGAAGGGGCCATGTCTAGGGACTAATGGCTGACAGCTCCTTGTCCAATTATCCAATGGTGCAATCCAACCATACCCAGAAGCAACAGTTTTATCAACTGTGCTTCAGCAAGAATTGCATTCTTGCAGTTTGGCAATCCAACTGTGCCCAATAATTTGGTATTATAATCCATACAAGGCAGGCTACAAGATTCAGAAAATGTGACATCTCAACAAGCAAAGCTTCAGAAGAGCTGAATAACGATAGCTAGTACTTCAACTCGAAACATTAAATTCCTGTTTATTATATTATATTACAGGAAGAATATTCAGATCTTAACAAATAGTTTAATGAATTAAACTACATATTTACTGTGGTATTTTTATGTGCTGATAGTGCATTAAATTTCTGAATTTGGACAGATAGCATCTTAAAAACTCTCTGAACAATCACCTGCTTGCTCATTAAAGCCTTGAACATTCATTCGCTCTCAGAAGCTGAAAAAGAATGTAAAACTGGAAACAAAATCAGAAATTGCTGGAAAAATTCAGCAGGTCAGGCAGCATCTGTGGAATGAAACCAGAGGGAAAAATGTTTCGGGTCCAGTGACTCTTCTTCAGAACAGGAGTGCTGTGAAACCAGAACCACGCATTTAATTCCCAACTTCACCAATAACCCAAGCAAGCACACATACGTCATTGCACTGAAATCTCTGTGCTCCCCGACTCAGTGCTCCGGTAAAACCCGTGTAATTTTGTAGGGGCCTGGTCACTCACCCCTAAGTTGGAACTCCTTAGGAGGACCCTGAGACCTTTGATGGGGTATCCATACTGTAGTAATTCCTTCCAACATCCACATGTATTCATTTCTAACATGACATGTAGTATTAACTTGGCAGCTCCATGGAGCATGTCTGTGCTGATGGAGAGTGCTCACGGGCCTTCTGACAGTGTATCCTGAGAGTTAGTGTCCTCCTCTAAGGAGGCTTTATCCTGCTACCAACTTAGCTCCTGGGAAACACTTGCAGGACATATGGGGAATGACTGAAGCAGTTTTTCAAGAAGGTCTAAGACCATCAAAGGAGCCAAAGCCACCTTACATGTTGATCAAGAAGCAATTCTTGTCCAGTGCCATTGGCCTTGCAGGCAAAAGTAGGGGCCGAAATCAGGATGCTGCAAAGTGAAGAACTCATCAAAATCAGCCCAATTTTCGAATGGGAAGCACCGGTCATACTGCTTGAGAAGCCCAACAGGTTGGTCCTCCTTTGTAGGAATTTCAAACCAATGGAAACAGCTTTACGCAGCCAGATAAATACCCAACCTCTCACACAGAGAATTTATGAGCAGCCCTGGCTGGGGGGTGCCGTCTTTCACAAAGCTGGACATGAGCCACGCTTAATTGCAATTGTGTTTAGATCAGGTTTCCCAGAGGTATGCTGCAATTAGTACCTACAAGGGTTTTTATCAAATAATGAGACTGCTGTTGTGGGTATCGTCAGCCTGTGCAATTTTTCAGCGGATGTTGGAGAACATTTTGCAAGGTCTGCCTCAGGTCACAATTTACCTGGATGACCTGCTAATAGCAGGGAACTGAGGAGCACTGAGAGGATTTGGACATAGTCCTTAGATGTTACTCCCAGGCGGGCATATGCCTTAAAAGGGAAAAATGTGTCTTCCAAGCACACCAAGTGACTCATTTGGGCTACAGAGTCAACAAGACTGGGTTACACTTGTTAGAAAATAGAGTGAGGGTGATCAAAGGTGCCCCAGATTCCACATCTATGCAACTTAGGCCTTTCCTTGGGCTGGTGAATTATTATGGGAAGTTCATTCATAATCTGGGCTCCATCCTGGCACCTTTGCATCAACTCTTAGAAAAGGGTCAGCCTCAGAAATGATTGCACAGCTTTCAGGGAAGTACACCATGATCCCGGGTGAGATCTGGTATTGACATGCAATGCCTCCCCGTAGGGCATTGGGGTGGTATTAGTTCAAAAGTGGCAAAGTGGAGAAGAATGCCCAATAGTGTATGCACCCAAGACTTTGGCTAACGGTGGCCAGGACTAGATGCAGACATAGCCACATTGGTTGGGCAGTGCCCAGTGTGCCAACAAGGGCAAAGATTACCGCCAGCAGCTCCCCCACATTTGTGGCAATGGCCCTGTAATCCCTGATGTCAGTTACATTTCCATATGTCCACTATGCAGGTCCTTTCATGGGTTCAATTTCTTAGTCATTGTAGGCACCCACTCAAAGTGACTGTACATGAGTTCATTTGTCAAACACGGGGATGGCAGAATAACAGTGTGCATCTTTTGTAATGCACGGACTCCTGGAAGTATTAGTCACAGATAACAGGCCATCGTTTGTCAGATACTTTATAGACTTTTTAAGTGACTCTTAGATAAGCACATGAAGGGTAGTAAAATGTAGGGTATGCAGGGAAGATTGATCTTAGCAGGATAATAGGTCAGCACAACATTGTGGGCTGAAGGGCCTTTACTGTGCTGTACTGTTCTATGTTCTATATTTATGTTCTATGTTCCATGTTCTATGTTCCATATTCGATGTTCTATGTTCAATGTTCTATGATCTATGCTTGCCAACTGGGAATTTGGGTGCTTCCTAAAGTAAAATGGTATTTGTCATATATGTCCAGCTCTGTACTACCAATCATCCAATGGCTTGGCACAAACAGCAGTCCAAACTTTGAAATCAGATTTTAAAAAAAACAGTCCACAGCTTCACTAGATACTACACGGTCCTGGTTCCTATTTGATTTACAGGGATATCTCCAGCAGAGTTGCTAATGGGGATAAGATTCCACACCAGGTCAAGTCTAATCTTCCCAGACCTTGTTTGGGGGTGCAGTTGGGGTGGGTGGGTGTGGGGGGGAGGTGAAGTGGCATCAGAAAAATTAACGCCAGACACAAGACTCTGTCAAGAGAGTCACAGTTAGCTTCAAGGGACAAAATTTGATGTAAGAACCACAAACCCTGCTTGGGTAAGAAGCATAGTTAACATAAAATCAGAACCAGTGATGTACAACGTTTGGGCAGGTACTGCAAATTTGCAAACAGTGTGGGGCAAAATGTGCCCTGCCACTCAGAATAATCAGAAAGGCTGCCAGAGCTCATGGGTTCACCCTCTCTGCCAAGAATTGAAGAGCCCTCAAAATCAGAGATGGACAGGATGGATGTAGCCACCTCGATGCTTTTGCTGCCAGAAGAAGACAATGAAATTCAAATGAGGTGTTCCACGGCATGATGGTTCAGTGGTCAGCACTGCTGCCTCACAGCGCCAGGGACCTGGGTTCGATTCTACCCTCGGGCGACTGTCTGGGTGGAGTTTGCACATTCTCCCCATGTCTGCATGGGTTTCTTTCAGGTGTTCCAGTTTCCTCCCACAGTCCAAAGATGTGCAGGCTAGGTGGATTGGCCATGCTAAATCGCCCACAGTGTTCAGGGATGTGTAGTTGGGAGGGTCATGGGGGGCATGGGACTGGGGGAGGGGGTGAGATGCTCTGAGGGCCGGCATGGACTTGTTGGGCTGAAGGGCCTGTTTCTACACTGTAGGGATTCTATGATACTGTGTGTTACATGCCGCATGTATTGGACAACGAGTTGGATGAGCTTGACCCAGTACTTAAAATACCCCAGGGGGATTTCCAAGACAGAGGAACAGCCCATGTCTGCAGACTCAGCATGAGGTGGGGGGAGGGTGATGTAATGACTGCAATGAGGTCAGGCAGTTGGACCTCATAGAATATGAGTTCTTTCATGGTGCTGCTAATTTGGCCCAATCAGGGAGCCCTGGCTGGCAGATAAAAAGAGGAGTGCCAGAGATTGCTGGCACACTGAGACCTGGCTCTGAAGAGGTTGTACTAGAGTCAGATCTTCCCACTTGTAAATGAAGGGTGACTTGGTGCCTGGATACTAGCCTCTCTGGAGTTATTTCATAAATCTTAGTACTTTTTTCCAGCCATCAGAGCCTCAGTATTTCGTCTCTTTGGACCTGCTGACACTGTATTATTCTTGTGGCCAAGCTCCTCAGCATCTTCCAGTCATACCTGCTTTATCTCATCCATCCACAGGGACAAAGTATCTATTTACTGTCCACACCATCAGAAGAACATGGTGTAATCTTTCCAGGTCAATACCCTACCTGTTAATTCAATGACTGTTTTGAAATTTCAAGAATAATTTCATCCAGTCTTTTACAGAGCTCATTTAAATGCTGGAGCTAACATAAATTGCTGCAGATTATCATAATGTCACCTGGTTTAAGTAGCTGGGGAACTAGAATTCAGATGCAATCACAAGGAGTTGGATTAATCATTCAGCGATAAGGGCATTACTGAAAGTTCCAGCTTTCTGATGCATTGACTTTCTCCCTCACTCTAATCATTGAACTTTTATAACTCACTTTTCCACTTTCTATGAAGGACTGAAACATTAGATTTTCATTTTATTTCTTTACTTTTCTACTTATATTGAAAACAACAGTAATGCTTCACTTTTAACTTTGTTGCTCTGTGCTACTTCTTGTATTGATTTTTTGTACTTTGGTACCTTTGTATCTAAGATGGCACTGTGTATGGTGACATTGTATACTTTTCACTGTACCCCTGTACTTCTGTTCTTGAGCACACGTGATAGTAAAAACTTAAATCAATCAGGTCTGACAGTTAAAACCAGCCCTTTTGAGTCCACAGATTGTCATTACTTATGTTTATAGCTAACTAATTAAACTAAATTCAGTGTAGAAATAGATTTTCTTTGCATGAGTGAAAAGGAATTAAACAATACAATTCATGTGCATCTACTCATATTTGGTTCAATAATTGTAATCCTAGCCTCAGAAGGATTCTTAATGCCATCACCACAGTAATAGTGTCATATGGGCTGTAGCAGCTGGCTAGTAAACATGAACAACAACACCTTATATTTATATAGCACCTATAATGTGATAAAATGCCCCAGCATGTTTCACAGGGGTATTACAAACTAAACTATGTCACTATAATAACATACCAAGGCTGCAGACAAGTCTGTCTTCATACATGATGTGGAGGCACTTGATAGTGCACCTGATGCGGGGCTGCGCTCCGAAAGCTCGTGATTTCAAATAAACCTGTTGGGCTATAACCTGGTGTTGTGTGATTTTTGACTTTGTCTTCATATAAGTGAATGGGAACCTTCATTAATATTTACAGTATATGAAAAAGTAGGTAGGAGAGAGGTTTCCCAGAACTATGCTGGCTCAGTCTTACCATAACATAAAGCTATTAGATCAGATGACCTAAAGCTTTGCTAAAATACCGGCTGTATGAATTTGCATAGCAAAAGATTGCAGGCTATGGCTTAGCAAAGATTAACCATTGTACTACTTACTTGAATAGTACCAATTTTACTTCAAAAAGGAAGGTGCAGATTTAACAATAATGAGACCGATTGAACCAAGACAGACCAATGTAAAAGATAAGTAACCCTGAGACTTACCCTGAAAAGCATTGAGGTATGAGTGACAAGTACCCTTAAGATTGCTTGAACAATATATAAACTTGACGGTGCAATAGATTGAATCAATGCTAAAGCAAAGTACAGAAGATGTTATTTTAGAATGGGTGGGATATTTTGAAATGGAAACCTTTTGAATAGTCAAACATAAAGAAAGCTGGCTCCAGTTTTGATCCAGCAAGGTCATTTTATGTATTTTATGTATCATGCAATATATTAGGAACTGTCATTTCCAACATTCTCTGTTCTTCTTAATTTTCTCTCAAATGCTCTTAGCAACTCAGTATGAGCTATCTTCCAATTCTGACATTATAAATATTTGTCATTGGTTCAAAGATTGGGGTCAAAATAATGTTAGTTATTAAAGTATGAAATGTCCAGAAGTTAATGTTAAGGAAAAGAGAGAGCCTGTGAGTTGTTGCATGAGCTGGGTGGCTCTGTCTTTAGTCTCAATGAAAACAGCTGTTCACTTTCAAACTCCTGACAACTTTAAACGGTTGCTACCAGCACACATTAATTGGTGATTCAACTTTTCAGCAAAAAATTAGGACTGGAACTTAACAGCACAGCTACCACAGATGCTGTCAGACCTGCTGAGCTTTTTCCACCAAATTGTATTTTTGTTTCTGATTTCCAGCATTCGGTGTTCTTTGGGTTTCTTTTAATCGAGAGGAATAATTTCAAACTGTAGAATCATAGAATTTTAAAGTACAGGATGAGGCCATTCTATCCATCATATCTGTACCAACTCCCAAAAGTGCTAACCCTGCTAGTCCCATTCTTCAGCCCTTTCTCTGTAGTCCTCTAAATTCATCACATTCAAATATATATCCCAGTCCTCTTTAGAAACCTCCTATGGAATGAATTAAACCCTTAGTGAAGGGACTCCTAGGGGGCAGTGACCATAATCTGATAGAATTCACTCTGCAGGTTGAGAAAGAGAAACTGGCATCAGACGTGATCGTATTACAATTCAGTAAAGATAACTAAAAAGGCATGAGGCAGGATCTGACCAGAGCTGATCAGAAGGGGAGCCTCGCAGGGAAGACGGTGGAGCAGCAATGGCAGGAATATCTAGGGATAATTTGGGAGGCACAGCAGAAATTCATCCCAAGGAAGAACAAACACATTTAGGGGAGCCTGAGGCAACCCTGGCTGATAAGGGAAGTCAGGGACAGCATAAAAGCAAAAGCAAAAGCATATAATGTGGTAAAAAGAAGTAGAGAGCAATAATTAAATGTAATAAGGGGCGTTGGGGAGAAGATGAAATATGAGGGAAAGTTAGCTAGCAATATAAAAGAAGATTTCCAGAGTATTTTTTAGATATCTATAACGTAAGAGAGAGGCAAGAGTGGACATTGGAACATTAGAAAATGAGGCTGAAGAAGCAGTAATGGGGAACAAAGAAATGGCAGAGGAGTTGAGTAGGCACTTTGCAACAGTTTTCACATTGGAAGACACTTGGAGCATACCAGAACTTCAACAGATCCAGGGGCAGAGGTGAGTGTAGTAGTTATCACTAAGGAGAAGGTGCTGAGAAGCTGAAAGGTCTGAAAGCGGAAAAATCACCTGGACCAGATGGACTGCACACCAAAGTCCTGAAGGAGACATCTGAGGAGATTGTACAGGCATTAGTGGTGATTTTTGGGAATGACTGGGTCAGAGAGGTGCCCAGAGAACTGGAAAGTGACTAATGTAATGCACCTGCTGAAGAAGGGAGCAAGATCAGTTAGCCTGACATTGGTTATTGATAAGATTTTGGAATCCATGATTATGGGTGAGATTGCGGAGTACTTGGGAGTGCATGGCAAATAGGGCTGAGTCAGCATGGTTTTGTCAAGGGGACGTTGTGCCTGACACATCTGTTAGAATTCTCTGGAGGGACAATAAACAAATTAGACAAGGGGGAACTTAATGGATTTAGATTTCCAGAAGGCCTTTGACAAGGAGCCACACAGGACGCTGCTGAATAATATAAGAGCCCATAATATTAGGGACAAGGTGCCGCCATGGATTGTGGCCTAATTCTGCTCTTATACCTTATGGTCTAATGGAATGTTATATGATATGTATGTGTTATGGTCAGTAGGGTAGTGACAGTATCTTCAACTGTTCTATAAACTGTTGTACTGCTTGTTACGCTTGTGTAAGAGATCTGTTTGCTGGTCAAAAGTTGAAATATTTGCTACTGATGTGTCTAATGTGCAAACAATGATTATTCCACTCGATTAAAACAAACTCAAAGAACTGCAAATGCTGCAAATCAGAAGCAAAAGCACAAATTGTTGGAAAAAGCTCAGCAGGTCTGGCAGCATCGTTGGAGAGAAATCAGTGTTAATGTTTCTTCTGAAGCAGGGTTACTGGACCTGAAAGGCTAGCTCTGATTTCTCTCCACAGATGCTGTCAGACCTGCTGAGCTTTTACTAAATTTCTCCAGTTCTCTCAATCCCTCAATCAATACCACAACGGGTCTCTGTTGTGTTCTTTTTGTTGTCAGTTTGGCTGAGTTGATAGCCCTTCCGCCTCTGAGTTAGATCGTTGTGGCCTGCTCTGGATTTCAGCAGATTCAGTCTCAGCTGGAACCAGTAGCAGGGTAGTGCTGTGCTGTGGGAAGTGCTTTCATTTAGATGAGCCATTCAGGTAAGGTCACAGATGCTTTCGCTGGTACACATCAAAGCTTCTGGAAAAAAGGATAGGAAAGAGTTGGGAGTGCAAGAAACTACAGAGAGTTGTGAACACAGCCCAGCCCATCACGCAAACCAACCTTCCATCCATTGACTTAATCTTCCCACTGCCTCGGGAAAGGAACCACATGATCAAAAGCCCCTCACAGCCCAGTTATACTCTCTTCTGCCCTCTTCTGTCAGGCAGAAGATATAAAAGTTTGAAAATACGTATGAATAGATTCAAGAACAGTTTCTTCGCTGCTGTTACCAGACTTTTGAATGGATGTTTCAAATGTTAATTTTGATCCCTCTCTCTCTCTCTCTCTCTCTCTCTCTCTCTGTACCTTCCCTGTGGCTGTAACACCGTATTCTGCACTCTGTTCTGCTACCCTGATACACTTTGTATGGTACAATCTGCCTGTATAAGCACACAAAACAACACTTTTCACTGTACCAAATAAAAACCAAAAGAACAGCAGGTGCTGTAAATCAGGAACAAAAACAGAGTTGCTGGAAAAGCTCAGCAGGTCTGGCAGCATCTGTGAAGGAAAAATCAGTGTTAATGTTTTGGGTCCAGTGACCCTTCCTCAGAACCCAACCCGAAACGTTAACTCTGTTTTTTTCCTTCACAGATGCTGCCAGACCTGCTGAGTTTCTCCAGCGACTTTGTTTTTGCTCCACTTTTCATTGCACCTCAGTACGTGGGACAACAATAAACCAATCAATCAATCAGCATTTCTCCCTCAATCAATACCACCAAATATCGAATATCTGATCAGCTGTTCATTTGTCACATGCTTGCTCAAATGAAATCATTGTTTATCAAGTGCTTGGGGCATCAGTATGGAGCTGCATGAATCTAAATTCTTTCTTCTGGAAATTTAAGTCAGTGAGATTTCTATGCCACATGACACGAGATGGAAGAACAGAACTCTATCAGCCATCCAATACAGATTAAATGTTCGGAAATCCAAGCTTGTTAGATTCACAATACTTTAGAGCGCTGTTAATGAAAGACCAGTTAGTCTGGGAAACAAGAATCATCTGGACAAATAGACTTGATGCTGGAGTTTGGATTTTTCTAATGTAGCTCCAGGTGAACCTACAACATTGCTCTAATTGGTAAGGTGATCCTGGCTGAAGGAAACTTATTGGCTACAGATTGATGCAGTAAATTCATGGAAGTGACCAACTGGTAAACTGTATGGACATACCTATGACAATTGTAGCTCTGCCTGTACACACTAGCAAAGCTGCACTGAAACTCTCTTAGACTTGGTTAAGTGTGGTA